>NC_068351.1:21894865-23094865 GCF_014633365.1 Diospyros lotus
GCACAAGCACGGACATGATCGACCCTCACAACCCAAGCACCACTCACACACCGTCACGTTCGCTTTGCAACAACTCCACCCGACGCCTCACGCCCCCATCAAGGACTAATCCCAACGAAAGCACAAAACACCAGGCAAGGCCGAGCAAGCACCACTTGGCAAGGAAGGAAAATAATATCCGAAGGTAACAACCAACGAAGAGATCAAAAGCGAACCACATGGCTCCAGGACGCACCCACCGCACAAGCAACCAACACCGGAACCCAACCAAAGCATTATTGCAACAACCGCAGGGCACGCCTTAACAAGGCCCGACGCATCACGACCATGTCCGTTCAACATATACATGACCGCAAGCAACTGATGTCAACCTTTGGCACATCATGCGGCATCCCTTTCAAAGTCGTGATACAACTAGCCAATGATCGAAAATGCCCACGAGAGACCCGACGCATCACGACCCTGTCCATTCAACCTATACACGACCGCAAGCAACTAATGGCAGCCTTTGGCACGTCCTGCAGCATCCCTTCCAAAGTCGTGATACGACCGGCCAATGATCGAGCATGCCCACGAAAGGCCCGACACATCACGACCCTGTCTGTTCAGCCTATACATGTCCGCAAGTAACCAATGGCAACCTTTGGAAAGTCTTGCGGCGTCCCTTTCAAAGTCGTGATACGACCAGCCAATGATAAAAAACGCCCATGAGAGGCCTGACGCATCACGACCCTGTCCGTTCAACCTATACACGACCGCAAGCCAACCAATGGCAGCCTTTGGCACGTCCTACGACATCCCTTTCAAAGTCATGATACGACAGGCCAATGATCGAAAATGCCCATGAGAGGCCCGACGCATCACGATCCTGTCCGTTCAACCTATACATGTTCGCAAGCAATCGATGGCAGCCTTTGGCACATCCTGCAGCATCCCTTTCAAAGTCGTAAAACGATCGGCCAATGATTGAAAATGCCCACGAGAGGCCTGACGCATCACGACCCTGTCCGTTCAGCCTATACACGTCCGCAAGCAACTGATGGTAGCCTTTGGCACGTACTGCTGCATCCCTTTCAAAGTCGTGATACGACCGGCTAATGATCGAAAATGCCCACCAAAGGCCCGACACATCACAACCCTATCCGTTCAACCTATACACGACCATAAGCAACCGATGGCAGCCTTTGGCACGTCCTGCGACATCCCTTTCAAAGTCGTGATATGATCAGCCCATGATTGAAAATGCCCACGAGAGGCCCGACGCATCATGACCATGTCCGTTCAACATATACACGTCCGCAAGCAACCGATGGCAGCCTTTGGCATGTCTTGCGACATCCTTTCCAAAGTCGTGATACAACTGGCCAATGATCAAGCACGCCCACAACAGGCCTAACGCATCACAACCCTATCCGTTCAGCCTATACACGTTCGCAAGCAACCAATGGCAACCTTTGGCACGTCCTGCAGCATTCCTTCCAAAGTCGGGATACGACCGGCCAATGATCGAAAATGCCCATGAGAGGCTCGATGCATCACGACCCTATCCATTCAGCCTATACACGTCAGCAAGCAACCGATGGCAGCATTTAGCACGTCCTACGGCATCCCTTTCAAAGTCGTGATATGACTGGCCAATGATAAAAAATGCCCATGAGAGGCCCGACGCATCACGATGCTATCCGTTCAGCCTATAAACGACCGCAAGCAATCAATGGTAGCCTTTGGCACGTCCTGCGGCATCCCTTTCAAAGTTGTGATACGACCGGCCAATGATCGAAAATGCCCATGAGAGGCCCGACGCATCACGACCCTATCCGTTCAACCTATACACGACCGCATGCAACCAATGGTAGCCTTTGGCATGTCCTGCGGCATCCCTTTCAAAGTCATGATACGACCGGCCAATGATCGAGCACACCCTTGAAAGGCCCGATGCATCACGACCCTGTCCGTTTAACCTATACACGATCGCAAGCAACTGATGACAGCCTTTGGCACGTCCTGCGGCATCCCTTTCAAAGTTGTGATACAACCGGCCATTGATCGAAAATGCCCACGAGAGGCCTGACACCTAACGACCCTGTCCGTTCACCTTATATACAACCGCAAGCAACCGATGGTAGCCTTTGGCACGTCCTGCGGCATCCCTTTCAAAGTCGTGATACGATTGGCCAATGATCGAGCACGCCCACGAAAGCCCCGACGCATCACGACCCTGTCCGTTCAGCCTATACAAGTCCGCAAGCAACTAATGGCAACCTTTGGCACGTCCTGCGACATCCCTTCCAAAGTCGTGATACGACTGGCCAATGATAAAAAATTCTCACGCGAGGCCCGACACATCACGACCCTGTCGTTCAGCCTATACATGACCACAAGCAACCAATGGCAGCCTTTGGCACGTCCTGCAGCATCCCTTCCAAAGTCGTGATACAACCGGCCAATGATCGAGCACGCCCATGCAAGGCCCGACGCATAACGACACCGTCCGTTCCACTTTGCGTGGTCATGCGGCATCCCTTTCGGCATCGTGATACCATCGACCATGCACAGGCACGTCACATGCTAGGCAACTAGAAGTTTCTTTCATTCGATAGCCCACATTGTTAGCCACTACAGTTGCCAGCGACCCTAGGCATGCTTGTTGTGCCATGCGTGGCCATGCAACAAGCACATGGCTTGCATGGCTGCTGCATGCCTTAGCACCCTATGCTGTTGACTACCTGCCCCCCCTTATAATAGCATTTTGAGCAATCCTTTGAGTGACAGGAGGAAACATTGGAAATTTTGAGAAGTCATAATTGGGGTTTTAAAAATATGAACTTATTATTTTGACTTGATTTTTTGTACAAAGGCAAGAAATAATTCAACAAATACTAGGAAAAAATTTTTAAAAAATTTGGGAACAAAAAATATTTTTTTAATTTATTTATGAAAATAATTATTTAAAAATATTTTTAATTACAAAAAATATAGAAAGTTATTTAAAAATATTTTTGAAAATCGATATTTGTCTCCCAAAAATATTTGGAAGAGCATCTGAGCCAAAACACATTGTTGGCCAACGGTGGTGGTGACACAGTTGGCCTAGCATGCCACTCCGGGACCGGACCTGTCAGCTTGTTGCCAAATGGCGTCGCACCACCATTGGACATCGTGCATCAATCGTTCTGAGGGACACCCACCACCTCCGGTAACACGTAACCCACTCAAAGTGACTGCTTGGTTGGGGGGTCATCGAGGGTCAATAACTTGCGAGTGGACGGAGGCGGCGGGGGGCTAGGGGCGACACCCAACGGTGGCAAAGGAGGGGCCAACCACCGTGGCTGCTGGCACACCTAGGCATGCTGGCATGCTTTTTGTGCCATCCATGGCCATGCGACATGCACATGGCCTACATGGGTGCTGCTTGCCTACATGCCTTGGCACCCCATGCTGTTAACTACCTATCGCGCACTCGCGCCCATGCCAGCCCGCGCGCCCCAGCCCACGCCCATGCCTGCCCGAGCGCCCCACCCCAGCCCCAGCCCCTGCCCCCACGTGCGCCCCAGCCCTCGCCCGCTTGCGCGCTAGCCAGCGCCCGCTTCCCAGCCCGCCCGCGCTCCGGCCTGCCAACAATGCCCCGAGGCGCGCCCGCTTGCCAGCCCGCCATCCCCGCGCGCCACCCCAATGCCCAATGCCCATGCGAGCCACCCCATTCCCGCTTGCCCCCACGGTGGCGTGCTTTGGCGGCACCCTGGCCCTTGCGCGGGGCTGCCATATGCCCAGTCTAAGTCTAAGTCCCCATGAGGGCTTGCTTGGCTAATTTTGTCTAAGTCCCCGTAAGGGCTTGCTTGGCTAATTTTGTTTAAGTCCCCGTGAGGGCTTTTGGGGCAGCGTTAGGTTCGTCTAAGTCCCCATGAGGGCTTTTGGGGTGGCCTTGGGTTGGCTAATTTCGTATGAGTCGATCGACTTGGGGCTTGGGCAAGGGGTCGATTGGACTTGGTTTGTTGGGAAATGGCCAAGTCCCCCAAGTCTTGACTCTGAGACGGCGTGAGAGATGGGTAAGTCTTAACTCGCGGCAGGTCGGGTTTAGGTTCTTCAACCCATAACATAAGTCTCGCGGAGGCTGTTCTTCGTCGGGAGAGTCGTGGGGCCGGGGGAACCTCCGAGGCCGGGAAATGGTAAAGGGGTAAAGAAGAGGAGGGGGGAGGGACGAATCGGAGCGACAAAGGGCTGAATCTTAGTGGATCGTGGCAGCAAGGCCACTCTGCCACTTACAATACCCCGTCGCGTATTTAAGTCGTTTGCAAAGGATTCTACCCATCGCTTGGTGGGAATTGTACTACACGGCGGCCCGTGCGACTGGTCTACCTCGCAGGCTGCGCCAACGACACGTGCCTTTGGGGGCCAGACGGCCCCTACTGCGGGTCGGCAAACAGGCGGCAGGCGCGCACGTCGCTTTTAGCCTGAATTCTGACTTAGAAGCATTCAGTCATAATTCGACGCACAGTAACTTCACGCCACTAGCTTTTCAACCAAGCGCGATGACCAATTGTGTGAATCAACGGTTCCTCTCGTACTAGGTTGAATTACTATCGCGGCGCTATCATCAGTAGGGTAAAACTAACCTGTCTCACGACGGTCCAAACCCAGCTCACGTTCCCTATTGGTGGGTGAACAATCCAACACTTGGTGAATTCTGCTTCACAATGATAGGAAGAGCCGACATCGAAGGAATAAAAAGCTACGTCGCTATGAATGCTTGGCTACCACAAGCCAGTTATCCCTGTGGTAACTTTTCTGACACCTCTAGCTTCAAATCCTGAAGGTCTAAAGGATCGTTAGGCCATGCTTTCACGGTTCGTATTCGTACTGAAAATCAGAATCAAACGAGCTTTTACCCTTCTAAAGGCATCACAGACCTATTATTGCCTCAAACTTCCGTGGCCTGAAAGGCCATAGTCCCTCTAGGAAGCTAGTTGTGGAGGGTCACCTCCACATAGCTAGTTAGCAAGCTGAGGTCTCGTTCTTTAACAGAATTAACCAGACAAATCGCTCCACCAACTAAGAACGGCCATGCAGCACCACCCATAAAATCAAGAAAGAGCTCTTAGTCTGTCAATCCTTACTATGTCTGGACCTGGTAAGTTTCCCCGTGTTGAGTCAAATTAAGCCGCAGGCTCCACTCTTGGTGGTGCCCTTCCGTCAATTCCTTTAAGTTTCAGCCTTGCGACCATACTCCCCTCGGAACCCAAAAACTTTGATTTCTCATAAGGTGCCAGCGGAGTCCTAAAAGTAACATCCGCTGATCCCTGGTTGGCATCGTTTATGGTTGAGACTAGGACGGTATCTGATCATCTTCGAGCCCCCGCCGGCACCCCAGCCCCCGCCCCTGCCCGCGCGGAATCCCCCCACCCCCCGTGCGCCCCTGCCTGCCCACCCGCGCCCACGCCAACCCGCGCGCCCCAGCCCCGGCGCGTAATCCCCCCAAGCTCCGCGGGCCCCAGCCCTCCCACCCGCGCCCGCGCCTGCCCGTGCGCCCCAACCCCCGCCCGTGCGGGCGCGCCAACCCGCGCTCGCGTCCTAGCCCGCCCGCATCCTATCTCGCCGGTGCCCCGGCCTGCTAGCAATGCCCCTGCGCACACCCGCTTGCCAGCTTGAGCTTACCGACGGGTGACGATGACAAACTGACGGTCGAATTTCTCTGAAGATTAGGGTTTCTATCTCTCTCTCTCTCTCTCTCTCAGCTTGTTGAGTAAGGTGTGGAAGTGTGAGTGAAGAAGAGAAGACTCGTCCGATCGGGAATACGAATGTGGGTTTATTCATGAAACGATGTCGTTTTATGAATAACTAAACGACGTCATTTTTTAAGTCGGTCGGTTCGGTTTAGTCGGTTATTCCAACTCCAAAAATCGATAACCAAATCGATAACTGATTTTCTCCCCCCTGTTAACCGAACCAGTCACCCCTTTATAATTAACCAAACCGAACCAACCGGTTCGGTCGATTTGGTTCGGTTAGTTCGGTCTTACCGAACCATTGCACAACCCTAAATATAATACATGTATAATAATTATATACAAAATTTTATATAAAAATTAATTACACACTGAGAACAATTATCATAATTAATATTTCACTAAAAATATCATTAATTCTTGATGATAGAAGAACACTCAACCAGGTTATATTCATTAATCTAGCATATTAAGTTTGATATATTCATTAATCTAGCATATTAGCCTTCCTAGCTCTTTCTTTCTTAGCCATGTATTTAAGGCCTCTTAGCACTTATTTCCAGGGGAGAGGAGAAAAAGGGAAGAGATTCTGGCCGTTTTTCTTATTGTTAGCATTTTTCTATTTTCTTCATTTTGTCTCCATTTTGTCTCCATTTTGTCTTCCTTGCTGTAATGAAAGGCTAGAGCTATTGTAACTGGTTGTGTATCTTGAACCCGTGTGGAATCTGAGTCCTGGATGAGCTGCAAAAACCTGGTTTGTTTGTTTTAATCTTATTCATTTCCATTTGGTTTAGTTTGAGCAGATTTTCGAATGCATGGAGTTCATGGCAGGTTTGTGTGAATTTGCATGGATTCATTTTCTGTTAAATGCTTAAGAGAATAGTGTTGTAGCCGGTTGGTATAACATCTTGGAAATAAATATAATGTGCTTGAATGGTTGTTCTTGCATAGCTCCAGATGGGTTGAATAGAGAGTGAATGGTTGCATTTTGTTTATAAGAGATTTCTGTATTCATTTTGTTGTTCCAATCATTCTAATCCTTGGACGGTTGTTGGAGATGCTTTAAGTTTGATATCCGGAGATTAAAACATCTAACAAGCCAAGATTTATAGGTTGGACGAGGAAGATTTCACAGAGGGGACAAATACACAGCTGGTTGCATTTCATTTACTGATTTTCATCTATCCTTGTCTTTCTGTTTTGTTACTTAGTTTTCTGTCAAACCCCCCCCCTAAACAAACTGTTGTTTATATTGGTTCTCCTTGTTGGTAGAAGAAAGTGAGGCTCCTTGTGAGAGACGACCTAGGGTGCACTTTGCTGCAAACTAGAGAAGAGATACATAGATATCTAATCTGGAGTGGTTCGACAGCCGCCGTCCAGAATTTTGGCGCCGTTGCCGGGGAGCCAAGTTTTTCTTCTAAAAACATAGAGGACCGACCCTATTTTCTGTTTGTTTTGTTTTCTTGTTTGAGTGTTTTGTCTATTTTGTGTTCTTGGTGATAAGGTTATCAGCTGTTGCTCACAAACTTGAAGAGCTATTCTGTTCTGTCCTTGAGATAAACTGATAGCAAGCAGCAACAGAAAAGCCTTATTTTCCTTTTCGATCTTCTTTTTGTGTGTGTATTTTCCTTTTCTATTTTCTTGTTTCTAGAATTATTTTTGAACAAAGAAGTGGCTGTTGGAGAGGGCTGCACGACCTACAACTGGAAAAGCAACCCTGCAGCAACTGAAAAAGCAAAAAAAACACTTGCAGTCCTTCTCTGGTTTTCAGTATCACTACCTTGTGTTCTTGTGTGGTCTTCATGTGCTCTGATAGGTGCTGAAAAGCAAGCTCACAGCAAGTAGACAACCCAACAAAAAAAAAAAAGGGGGCTGCAGCAGATCAGGAGCATAACCGTTTTTTTCCTTTATTTAGAGAAAGCTGAAGTCCACTTGTCTACCTCTGACAGCAGATCACTTGACCAAGAGGACATTCCGTTTTTCTTTTTCACCTTTTCCTTTTATTTTCTCTCTTTTAACATTCATTTTAACGTTGTCTTTCCCTTCCCCACTAATCTTCCTTTTCGTTTGGCAGATAGGCACCAGCAGCTGCAACCAAGAGAAGATCAGCCACAACAGCCTTCCATTTAATAGCGTTTTTGACCACCTCCATGACAGATAGCAAGATTTAAGGATTGAGCTCGAGATACCGGTTCTATCCTCTTTCTTTCTCATCCCTACTTGATATTATTTCAAGTTCATATGCCCCCTTGATGTTTTCTTGCATATAGAGTGGTTTCTGAGGCAAAATAGGGGCCGGTTTGAGGGAAAAATCAGTTTTCTCGGTTACTGTTCACAGCCTTCCACTTGCTCCGATTGAGCTGATTTTTGGTCTCCAAAGAAATGGGGGTGTGAGGATCAAGAGTCACAGATATGCTGTGAGGAGAGCGTTTTTTGGCCAAATTCCAACGTTTATACCACTTTTGGGGCCATTTTGTGTGGTTTTTAGTGTTTTTAGGTCCCTCAATGTTTTTGTGTTGAAATTTTGTGAAAAATTGCATAAAAAAATCATCTAAGGGCTTCTTATTTGACACGTTTTGTGTTTCTGTGTTTTTATGTTTTTGAGTTCTTGGTATGCATAGGTCATTTTGTGTGCTATTTTTGTGCTGATCTCTAGTGCATGACCAAGTCCTCTAAGGAAAAATTACTTGATTTGGATCTTGAATTAGAGAACACTCTTAGAAGGCAAGCTAGATAGCTTAAGTCTCGGGATAGGATTGACCCTAACAGTGTTTCTAATACGTCATCCGAACCTATTCCAGAATTCATCAATATGGCAGATAATGGTAATGGAAATAATGGTAATGGCAATAATGGAAATCATGGAAATAATGTAAATCATGGTCATTTGGATGGTAAAACCATTAGAGAGCTGGCTGCACCTGATGTGCATTATCAGCCTCTATGTATTCAATACCCACAGTTGGATGCTAACTTTGAACTAAAATCTGGATTGATCCATTTGTTGCCCAAGTTTCATGGTCTTGCAGGAGAGGATCCGCACAAGCATCTGAAAGAGTTTCATGTTGTTTGCTCAACCATGCGGCCACAAGGAGTAGATGAAGAGCAAATCAAGCTGAGAGCCTTCCCATTCTCACTTGATGGATCAGCCAAGGACTGGTTGTATTACCTGCCACCAGCTGCTATTACCATCTGGGATGGATTAAAACGGATCTTCATGGAAAAATTCTTCCCAGCCTCCAGAACAGCATCAATAAGGAAGGAAATTTGTGGTATAAGGCAGATGAGTGGTGAGACTCTACATGAGTACTGGGAGAGATTCAAGAAGTTGTGTTCCAGCTGTCCTCACCATCAGATAAGTGACCAACTCCTAGTTCAATATTTCTATGAAGGTCTAATCCCCATGGACAAGTACTTGGTAGATGCTGCAAGTGGAGGAGCCTTGGCAGAGAAGACCCCAGCAGCTACACAAGAGCTGATATCAAAGATGGCACAAAATGCCCAGCAGTTTGGCACCAGAATTAACACTCCTACAAAAGCCATCAATGAAGTCAGTGTGGCTGCCACTATGGACCAGCAAAGGATAGAAAACAAGCTTGAGGAATTAGCTTCCATGGTCAGGCAGTTGGCATTAGAGAGAAAGCAACCCCAGCAACAGCTTTGTGGCATTTGCTCCTTGCCATCCCATATAACAGACCAATGCCCACAGTTGCAAGAAAATAATGAGATCTGTGCAGGCATTTTTCCTGGTAGACCATTCCAGCACCAGCAGCACAGCCAACCACAACCTCCAAACAGATATGATCCATATTCCCCCACCTACAATCCAGGTTGGAGAGACCATCCGAACCTCAGATATGGCGGCCCTTCCAATCAACATGTGCAGCAGCAGCCATACCAGAATCAACCATTTCAGCAGAGGTTCCATCCTTCAATTTCCAACAACCATGCTCCACCACCAAGGCCGAATCAAGCCATCCAACAAGCACCTCCATTACCCAAGTCAGAACCTAGCTTGGATGATCTTGTTAAACAACTAGCAGCCAATACACTCCAATTCCAGCAAAAAAAAGAAACCACAATTCAAAATTTGGAGACCCAAATAGGCCAACTAGCCACAAACATCAATGAGTTAAGGAGTCAAGGTTCGGGGCAGCTTCCTTCACAACCAGTTGCCAATCCGAGGGGTAATGTTAGTGCCATCATGCTTCGAAGTGGGAAATAAGTAATCATCCCAACCCCTCCACCATCATCAAACATGAAGCAGCATGTAGAGGGTAGCAAAGAGCAGCAACCCTCCTCAATCCAAGAAGCCAAGCAGCCAAACTCCAACTATCAAGAACAATGAGAGTCTTCCAACAACCAGCCCCTGCCATTCCCACATCGAGCAACACAAAACAAGAAAAGAGCAGAGGTCAAATTAGATAAAGAGATTTTGGAGACATTCCAGAAAGTGGAAGTCAATATACCCCTCCTTGAAGCCATCAGACAGATCCCCAAGTATGCAAAATTTCTCAAAGATTTGTGTACGCACAAGAGGAGATTAAGAGGGAACGAACAAGTCAACCTTGGAAGAAATGTCTCTGCCCTTATCCAACTTGCCATGCCAGCAAAGTGTAAAGATCCAGGGACGTTTTCCATTCCTTGTACTATAGGAGACATGCAATTTAGCAATGCTTTACTAGATTTAGGTGCATTCATTAATGTTATGCCTAACTCTATCTATGCTTCATTGCAATGTGGTCCTTTGAAGCCAACATGAGTGGTTGTCCAGCTGGCCAATAGAAGTACTGCACACCCCACTGGAGTCCTAGAAGATGTGCTGGTTAAGGTTAAGGATTTAATCTTTCCAGCTGATTTTTATGTTTTGAATATGGAAGATGACAGCACACTTGAGCATGCACCCTTGATACTAGGGAGACCATTCTTAAAAACTGCTATAACTATTATCAATCTGCACGAGGGTACACTTTCCATGGAATTTGCTGGTAACACAATTAACTTCAAGATACTTGATGCCATGAAATTCCCTGCTGAGGATCATTCCACTTTTCAAGTAAATAGAGTTGACCTGTTAGTGAATGAAGCATGTTCTGAGTCTTCTGATTTAATTGATAAACTCCCCACTGTGCATGAGTTCCCAGATACGATTATTTGCACTAATTGTAGTGATGGAGAGAGTCAATGTGCCGCATGCTTAGAGATTGCTGAATTTTTGCATAGGCATGAGTTTGATTTTGATGCTAACATTTCCCAAGTGGAAGATAGTGCTGCTGACCTTGTTGAGCAGGTTGATAGTGCTTTGGAGTTAGAGTTGCAGTCAAATAGGTCAGCCCCCTCTTTGCAGCAGCCACCTACCATTCAGTGCAATCCTTTGCCTCAGCACCTCAAGTATGCATTCTTGGAGAAAGATGAGAAGCTGCCAGTCATCATTGCAAATAACTTGCAGCCTGACCAAGAGAGAAAGTTGCTGGACGTGCTGAAAAAGAATAAGAAAGCAATTGGGTGGACTTTAGCGGACATAACTGGAATTAGCCCATCTGTTTGCATGCACCGTATCTTATTGGAGGAATGAGCAAAACCAGCAAGGCAGCCTCAAAGAAGACTTAACCCAACCATTCTTGATGTGGTAAAACATGAGGTAAGTAAATTACTTGCAGCCGGTATTATTTACCCTATTTCTGACAGCAAGTGGGTGAGTCCCGTGCAGGTTGTTCCAAAAAAGACGGGCATCACGGTGGTCCCAAATGAGCAGAATAAGCTTATCCCCATGAGAGTGAAGAACAATTGGAGAGTCTGCATTGATTATAGAAAGCTGAACCAAGCAACCAGAAAGGATCATTTTCCCTTCCCATTCATTGATCAGATGTTGGAGAGGTTAGCTGGTAAGTCACACTATTGTTTCCTTGACGGTTTTTCTAAATACTTTCAGATTTGCATAGCCCCAGAGGATCAAGAGAAGACCACCTTCACCTGCCCCTTTGGCACATTCGCTTATAGAAGAATGCCTTTCGGTCTATGTAATGCTCCAGGTACCTTTCAGCGATGCATGGTAAGTATATTTTCAAATTTTCTAGAGCATTGCATGGAAGTGTTCATGGATGATTTTTCAGTTTATGGCACTTCTTTTAATGATTGCTTGGTTAGCTTGGGTAGAGTCCTAGAGAGATGCATTGAAAAGAACCTTGTTTTAAATTTTGAAAAATGTCATTTCATGGTAGAACAAGGAATTGTTTTAGGCCATGTTCTATCTAAGAAGGGTATAGAAGTGGATTGGTATAAGGTTGATGTTATTGCTTCATTGCCTTACCCCACCTCTGTGAGGGAGGTGCGTTCTTTCCTTGGCCATGCAAGATTTTACAGGAGGTTCATCAAGGATTTCAGCAAGATTGCACTTCCACTTTCCCACCTTCTCTAGAAAGAAGTGACCTTCCACTTTGATGAGCAGTGCAAGCGGGCATTTGAGGAACTGAAGAGTCGATTGATTTCTCCACCCATCATACAGCCACCCGATTGGGAGTTGCCCTTCGAGTTGATGTGCGACGCCTCCAACTTTGCAATAGGTGCCGTCCTTTCCCAGCGTGTGGAGAAGAAATCCCATGTCATAGCCTACGCTTCGCGTACATTGGATGCGGCACAGACTAATTATACCACTACGGAAAAAGAGCTCTTGTCTATTGTTTTTGCATTGGATAAATTTAGATCCTATTTACTTGGTTCTAAAGTTATTGTCTTTTCTGACCATGCAGCTCTTAGGTACCTCCTGAAGAAGCCTGATGCCAAACCTCGTTTGATAAGGTGGATGCTCTTGCTCCAAGAATTTAACATTGAGATCAAGGATAAAAGTGGAGTAGAGAACTTGGTAGCTGACCACCTCAGTCTCATTCCTTCCACCTCAGATCAATCTGTCATGGACTCCCAGCCTATAAGGGATGATTTCCTAGATGAGTTATTATACCACATTCATGGTGCTGAGCCTTGGTATGCTGATTCGGTAAATTATTTAGTTGCTTCTGAATTACCTGCATATTTTAAGAAGGAACAGATAAATAAATTTAAGAGTCAGGCTCGGTATTATGTGTGGGATGATCCCTATCTGTGGCGCATGTGTAGTGACCAGGTCATCAGGAGATGTGTGCCTAACCATGAGTTTGCATCTGTCTTAAATTTTTGTCACACACTTGCATGTGGTGGTCACTTTGGTCCCCAACGTACAGCTAGAAAAGTCCTAGATTCTGGATTATATTGGCCTTCACTCTTTAAGGATTCATATGAGTTCTGTAAGAATTGCACATGTTGCCAACACACAGGCACTATATCACGTAGGAATGAAATGCCTTAACAACCCTTATTGTTTTGTGAAATCTTTGATGTTTGGGGCATTGACTTCATGGGTCCATTTCCTGTGTCATTTGGTTATGTGTACATTCTGTTAGCTGTGGATTATGTTTCTAAGTGGGTGGAAGCTAAAGCCACCAGGACTGATGATGGTTCTATGGTTGCAGATTTTGTTCGTTCTCACATCTTTTGCAGGTTTGGCATGCCCAGGGCCATCATCAGCGACCAAGGATCCCACTTTTGCAATAGAAAAATGGACACCCTACTTCGTAAGTATGGGGTAATACACAAAATGGCGACTCCTTATCATCCACAGACTAATGGGCAAGCTGAAGTCTCAAATAGAGAGATCAAGCAGATTTTGGAGAAGACTGTCTAGCCCAATAGGAAAGACTGGAGCAAGAGATTAGAAGATGCGCTATGGGCCTACCGCACTACCTACAAAACCCCCATCGGCATGTCCCCCTACAGGTTGGTTTTTGGAAAAGCGTGTCACTTGCCGGTGGAAATAGAGCATAAGGCATATTGGGTGGTGAAGCAATGCAATATGGACATTAGTCAAGCGGGGTCCCAAAGAAAGCTCCGACTTCAAGAGCTTGAGGAGATTAGGATGGACGCATATGAGAACTCACGCATCTACAAGGAGAAGACCAAGGCTGTGCATGACAAGCTTATTGTGAGGAAGACATTCGAAGTTGGCCAGAAAGTTCTGCTATATAATTCCCGTCTCAAGTTGATGCCCGGTAAGTTACGTTCTCATTGGACTGGTCCTTTCATAGTTATTCATGTTTTTCCCTTTGGTGCAGTTGCAATCAAGGACGAGTCCAATGCAAAGCAATTCACAGTGAACGGGCAGCGGCTTAAGCATTCTACGAGAGCTTTCAGGAGCATATTGTGGAGGAGCTGCATCTCCTCAATGCCACCTCCATTTGATGCATCAGGTTGTTTCTCTCTCCCTAATATTTTACATTTACTTGTCCTATTCTTGATTGGAATTGCATGTTTACATTGAGGGCAATGTAAAGTCTAAGTGTGTGGGGGGGGGGGGGGCAGCATTCTTATTTTAGCAGCATTTTCTTTATCTTTTCATATTTCTTTTTCCTTGGGTCTAGTTGAGTCTGTTTGGCGTGGAAATGCAAGTTAAGTAATTAAGTCTAAAAGAACCCAGCATAATTAGAACTTCAATCTTATCTTCCTTGATTTCAAGTGACTTGGCAATGAGTTTGATTTGATAGATTGATTGAGTAGTCTACAGCCGTGAGGATTTTGAGCCTATTGTCTTTCTTGTGTGTGCATTCGCCTATCATGATCTCCACTCTAGAACTTGTTTTGATTCTTGGTTGAGGCTATATTTGTTCATGCATGACTCAAACATGATTAAGGCATTCTTTCTTGTCCCCACTTGGCCATTTTGTTATTCAAAAAAAAAAAAAAAATCAATCAATCCCTTTCGCTTGCCACTTAGAGCCATCATTCTTACCCTTCATTTTCATACACCTTTTTGGACCTTCCAACCTTAGGAAGAGGAATAGTAAGTGCATTCTAGAGAGAGAGATTGAATTCATCAAGCAAGTCATAAGGCCAAAGGCCATTTGCATCCATGAAAAAGAAAAAGAAAAGCAAGCAAAGGATAAAATGGTGAGAAGGAGCGTAAAACGCACTCACCTCTTTCAAAAAAAAAATGAAAAATGAAATGAAAAAAAAAATTGATGAGAAAAAGAAGAAAGCAAAGTTGAGACAGAGCGTAAAACGCACTCAACCGAATAAAGATGCAATGTTTTTCATAATGCTTGGAAATTCTATCTCTTGATCTTGGAGTTGCATGAAGTGTTTTCTCGACCTAAGGCATGTTTTCCTTCATTGTTGTCTTTCCATTTCTTTCTTCCCCACATTACAACCCTGAATAAGTTCTTTTGATTTGTGGCATGCATGTGACATGGATAGTGGAGATTGAGAAGATAAACAAGCTTATGGTAGTGGAATTGTGATTGGGTGAATTTGAGCGAAACAGTCTCCACCACCTCTTGAGAGATTTTTGAGCATACACTTGTCCTGTGAGAGGCTTCTACTTTTGATTTGTCTTATTGAATGAATTGCCATGTCACTTGTTTTCTTGGAAGTAGAGGAAATATGATCTTTGAATGATGAATTCTCAAAGACTTACCTTGCATCTGATTTGTGTTTTTCCACATTTTTATTCTTGAGTCATAGAGTCTAGTGTTTTGCCCAGGAGTGCAAAAGTCTAAGTATGGGGGAGTTGATAGCATGCATATTTATGCTATATTTTGGCATTTCACCTCAGTCTTATTACGCCATTTGAAGTAATTTTTGCTGATCTTTCATGGTTTCTATTTTATTATACTTCAAATCGTCCTTACACTATTTTCTATCTTACTTCTATGGATCCAAGCTTGCTTAGCTTTAGGGAATATTGGATGGGCTAGAGAAGCAGCTGGAAAAGACTTGAAGTGGCTCATTTCGGACTTCATGAGGATAGGCCGGCCTTGGGTAATTGTGGGACTCATCTAAAGGAGCTTGGGCTCACTTTCAAGGAGCAAATTTGGGCTGCTCGATTTTGTTGTTTTGGGCTCACTTATCTCTCTTCTGTTTCTTCTCTTTTCTGTTGGACTAGGCCCAACCCTAGCCTTCCTAGCTCTTCCTTTCTTAGCCATGTATTTAAGGCCTCTTAGCACTTATTTCCAGGGGAGAGGAGAAAAGGGAGGAGATTCTGGCCGTTTTTCTTGTTGTTAGCATTTTTCTGTTTTCTTCATTTTATCTCCATTTTGTCTCCATTTTGTCTTCCTTGCTGTAATGAAAGGCTAGAGCTATTGTAACTGGTTGTGTATCTTGAACCCGCATGGAATCTGAGTCCCGGATGAGCTGCAAAAACCTGGTTTGTTTGTTTTAATCTTATTCATTTCCATTTGGTTTAGTTTGAGCAGATTTTCGAATGCATGGAGTTCATGGCAGGTTTGTGTGAATTTGCATGGATTCATTTTCTGTTAAATGCTTAAGAGAACAGAGTGTTGTAGCCAGTTGGTATAACATCTCGGAAATGAATATAATGTGCTTGAATGGTTGTTCTTGCATAGCTCCGGATGGGTTGAATAGATAGTGAATGGTTGCATTTTGTTTATAAGAGATTTCTGTATTCATTTTGTTGTTCCAATCATTCTAATCCTTGGACGGTTGTTGGGGATGCTTTAAGTTTGATATCCGGAGATTAAAACATCTAACAAGCCAAGATTTATAGGTTGGACGAGGAAGATTTCACAGAGGGGACAAATACACAGCTGGTTGCATTTCATTTACTGATTTTCATCTATCCTTGTCTTTCTGTTTTATTACTTAGTTTTCTGTCAAACCCCCCTTAAACAAACTGTTGTTTATATTGGTTCTCCTTGTTGGTAGAAGAAAGTGAGGCTCTTTGTGAGAGACGACCTAGGGTGCACTTTGCTGCAAACTAGAGAAGAGATATATAGATATCTAATCTGGAGTGGTTCGACAGCCGCCGTCCAATGACCTCTACTAGAAAATCTAGGGACTCATTCATAAAGATGAGATGGAAAGTCATAAATGAAGATATGACCATTTAGATAACAAACAAGATTATATCATTAGATCTATTACCCATACTAGATGTTATCTAAATCTAGTATTAAAGACACTAACACCAACAAGATCAAAATATCAAAACTCCCTTAAAAACAATTTAGTCGATTTCCTCGATTTCCCTAATTTTTGTAAAACCCTTGATAGTAAAGAGGAGTGTTTGAAGTTTTGTCATCATCAAAAAGTAAGAGATTTTTGTTATGTTTTTTTATGTTATTTTGATGATGAAAAACTTTCATTGTGGTTTATTTATGAAAATGATTTCATAGCTTTTGAAATTGAGGCATATCTTTGGAAGTTCAAAATGGGTTAAGGATGTTAATTTTTCTAATTACTTTGTCAAGCCGCATATAATTCAATTTTTCTTTTTGACAAGTATCTTATCTTGGAAATTATATCTTTTCCATTTAAGAAATATGGGTCATAAATCATATAAACATTGTCTATGTTGTTTTTCAAAAACCATATCCTTATTTCATATGATAATGGAAAAACTATCAACTTCTCCATGCAAATTGTCGAGTGATTTATGCCTTTGTCTTTTAGGCTGTCTTAAAAATAAAAAATGTCAACTTGTTGTTTTTAAAATGTTGACCATTTTATGTCTAAAAGCTAAAACAATCGACAGCCTTTAAGAATTGTCGACATGCATTTTTCAAGCTCTCAGTTGTTTGATTCTAAGTTCAAAAACAATCGACCGTAACTATAACATATCGACCCTTCCTTGAAATAGTCAACTTTATGACTAAGAAAGTCAATAAGTTGTCTATCCAAGTTGACTTCTTTTTCTTAATGTCGAAAGTTCTTGAAATCTTATTTGAAAATTCAAATATTTCAAAAGAAACAGTTAACTGATTGTATATATTTGTCAACAATATTTCTATTATGATATTATTAAAATAATAACTAGGTTTCAAGCATTTAATGCCGGACAAAAGTCATTTATTTCATTTTTCTCTTCATTAATCATTTTTTTTTTTGCCATATTTTTTTCTCTCTAGAATAATCCGATAGTTACTGGTGGCCACTAGGTGTTTTTTCTTTTCTAAAATCAAAGAAGGGATGAGAAGGACATAGAGGAAAGAGAAGAGAGAATAAAGGGTAAAAATGATTATTTTATTCTTTTGCTTAGGGGATGTTATCACTATTTTCAAAACATGAAGGATGGTTATTGCAATTACATCAAACCTTAGGGGTGTTATTGCAATTTTCCTTTAATATTTATTCGACCAATCAAAAGTTGAGACCCGCCCCCGCCCCCGCCCCCCCGTCCCCGTCACTGAGTTTGTGAAAATAGTAAGCTCACCAATCAATTGCTTTGATTTAATTGCATTTGCTTTCATTTGGTTTGTTGCAGATTCTTAAAAGGATTTATTGTTAGCATTTAATAAGGATTTGATTATTAAAAGGTAAAACTGAAGCACGAAATGGGGAGAGAGAGAGAGAGAGAGTTAATTGCTTTTGACAAGTGAAAAAAGATGAGAGCATAATTAGTCAGTTGAAAAAAAGTAAAGAAGAAGAGTGGGGTGGAAGTTGAGACATAATTGATCATCAAGTGGGAATCAGCTGTCTCATTGCTCCCATTTTCTATATATAATAAGATAAGAGGTCGTAATTTTTGACTAGTTTCCAAATAACTGAAATATTAATGGATAATATCACCTACTCCTCGCTGAAAGGCCATTGGAATTCTAATCATTCATATATATATATATATATATGTAAACTAGTTCTTCCATTTTCCAGAAGGGTTGAAATTGCCATAGTTAACCCTAACATCCTACCATAAACAAAGCATCTCTTCCAATCTTCTTGTCAAATAACATATACTTAATAGTGATCATCTTCTTCTATGGCTGCCACCATCAAGCTTCTTTCCCTACGACTAGCTCTCTTCCTTTGTCTCCTTAGCCCGGGTAATTAACTCTCTCTCTCTCTCTCTCTCTCTCTCTCTCTCTCTCTCTCTATCTAAGTTTTAGGGGTAAGTTTAGATTCTAAAAAACTCTGTAAGAAAGGAGTAGGTTGAGCCCTTCAACTCCACCTATTAGGTAGCGAGAGCTAAGTCCAAATTAAACTACTCTCGCTGTACTTAAGGGGCTATCGATGGAACCAATAGTAACCCATGTTAGTCTTCAGGGCTATTATAATGGTTTCCTTCTTCTTCTTCTTCTTCTTCTTCTTCTTATTTATTTTTTTTGAGTAAAAAGGGTAATTAAGTTTGGTTGGCTCCAAAGGACTCTTGGATGTATGAGCAGGCTTAGCCCCTGACCCCACCCAATAGATTAGGCTTAGTAAGGCTAAATTAATCCACATTAATAAACCTGCTTTTGTTACATCTGGAAGTCATTCGTTGAATCAACAATATTACCCTTAATTACTAGGTTCAATAGTAGTATTGTAATTAGCCCTTTTCCACTTTTTCCACAAGGGTTGCCATGCACCCTGCAGGTGGCCTCTTCCTATGTCTTTTTAATTAATTAACATTAATAATATATATGTTTTCTTATATATATATCCTTCACGAACTATATATATACTTAAAAATTTTATAATAATCTTGTAGGCAAATCAACAAGCAGTTACATATGCCGACATGTTCCAGGGGAGATTGCGATCGCCCAAGCTCGGACTGGAAAGCTGATAAAAGGCAAGCCAGAATGGAATGTGACGTTTAAGAACCCATGCATCTGCACCCAACTAGAGATCTTTCTTACTTGTACTGGATTTAAGACTGTTGAGAAGATTGATAGTCGTACCCTCCTCCTCCTTAGAGGTCGATGCCGCCTCTATGATGGTGCCCCCATCTATGGTGGTCATTCTTTGAGCTTCAAATATGCTTGGGACCACCCATATGCGTTCAAGATTGCTAATGCTACCATAGCATGCTCCTAATTAATTATTATATGACAAATAGCAATAATTAGTTTTCCGAGTTCGTATATATATATGGCTCCCTTGCCTTCCAATCAGCAATTGTCTAAATGTGGTAGCATTATATATGAGTTCGACTTTCCATTCGTGGCTCAAACTAGCTAGTGTCGTTGGTTTATCTTGCCAAAGTACGTATTGCTATACTTACTGAGCTTATCCTTTCCATATAAAAGTAGATACATTAATGAAGAACAAGTGTAATTTTTTTTTTTTGCTAATATATTAAAAAGTGTAATTAAAAGGTTGCTTTGTTAATGGGTGTACTATAATAAACTGTTTTAACTATATTTACAGTAGAAATTAAGGTTAAATTACTATTTCACAAATTAGGAAGGCCGCTATTGCAAGGGTTTTACTTATAGTGCGTGTAAAGAGTTTGGCAAACCATCCTTCTGAAATGTCTTAATAGTGGCATTTTAGACAAATCCGTTACAAGTCACTAATTTAGCGTTGGTTAAAATAAATAAAATAAAATTATATCAAAATAAGATTAGAATACTTTTCAAATCAAAATATGAAATAATTAGGATAAGATTGTAAATCATTCCATAATTTTTATCAAACTGTTTGTTAAATTTTTTACAATATATTAGAAGACATATGAGTCATTTTTTTTTTATGTATAAGGTTGAAGATATGCTTATATGGAGAGAGAGAGAGAGATTATCATATATGAAAAATGATAGATAAAAAGTCATAATTTCCTTTTCAATGGTCATCAGATAAGTTTAACAAGTACATTAGATAAGACAAAAGTTTAGAATATTTTTTATATTTTATTTTTTTTGATATATATTTTGATTAACAAACACTATCTAAGTGTTTAAGTCTCTTAATGCATGGTTGGCATTTCTCATAACTAGGATTCGTCTTTTTGGTTAGGAAAAAAAAAATCACTCATTTAAAAGTGTTTGTTTTCAAAATTTAAAAGTGCTATACATGAGGTTGTATAACTTTGTTGACAATTTTTAGTGAAATCCTTAGAAGTAGATGTTTGAAGGACAACTTAATTATGATATTCACCCACTATAAGAAAATAGTTGATTTGAGACAAATTTTAACATATTTTATTTAAAAGGTTTAAAATGCATTTTGAGATAAAAAAAAAAAAAAATCCATCTTATATTAAAACAGATTTTGAGATGGAAACAAGTCTACTATAAAATTGAAATGAATTTTGAGATCAATTATTATCTATCTCAAATTTGAGACGAATTTTGAGATAAAAAAATATTTATTCCATATTTAAAATAATTTTTTAAATAAATCGCTATTCATCTTTGATAAACAAATTCACAAGTCTATGAAATTGTTCAAATAATAAAGTAGTGAATGAAATATAGTTTCTTCGAGATTCTATGTCAATTATCAAAATTGTTTTGACCCTATTATTTTTTAAATTATTTAGAAAATTTGTAACTAAACTAAAATTAAATAAAATAGAACTAATTAATTTAATTTCAACTAATCAAAGAATAACAAAAAAAACCAACATTAATTTAAACATCAGGGTATTTTGAATTCACTTAAATCAATCATATCTAATTTATTTAACTCACAATCCAACTTTAATTATATATGCAGTGGTTGAAAAAATCTAAAATAATTAATGCTCTCCCAAATCATACCAATTACATTGAACAAATTTATTATTTATTTTTTAATAATAATAATAATAAATATCAACAAATTTATTAAGATTAATAGTTATTCAATTTAATTTCATATAAGTCAACTCTTTACTTTTGTTCTAATTATTTTTTTATGGAGTTCCTTACCTAACTCAAATTATGAAACTTTCCCTCTTATCTCATTTCATAATAATAAATTAATTAAATATGAATCAAATATTTAATAATTTTAAGAGCAATAAGACATTCTTTATAAATATAAATTAATTGTCAACGATTCAGCCTTGCCTCCTGGTTGGGCGGTTGCTGCCTTTTGCGGCGGCTTGGCTTCCCCAAAGGCCTTGCGGCGACTTCCGCTTCCTCCGTCACTTTTTCTTGCCTTCCAACGACTGCTTCTTCCTTTCTATTATCCTTTTCTTTCTTCTCAATCTTATTCTCCTTATCTCCCTTCATCTTCTCTTCTTGCCGGAATTCCCTCCTGCTTCTCTTTATCTTCTCCTTCCCTCCTTTTCCTCCCATTTCTCCTTTTAATATTAATCTTTCAATTAATTTATAATAATAATTTTCAAATTAATATTATAAATTAATTTATAATTTCCTCTTTAAAGCCCAATTCTTTAAATTTGTTTCCTTTGCTTGTTTCTTACAAAAAGAATTCAAATTATATAAAATTCATATAAATTTACATTTTAAGTAGAAAAAATAGCAAAAATTTAATATCAAAATTAAACAATTATCCATCACGATTTTGAGTTAAATTTTGAAATGGGTTATTTTTGTCTTAGATTTCAGACATATTTTGAGGCAAAAAAGAAATTGTCTAAAATTGGAGACGGATCTTGAGAAGAATAATATTCGTCTCAAATTTCAGATGAATTTGCATACTAATTTTTTTTTGGTTTCAAATTTTGAGACAAATTTTAGGCAAAATTTTTTTGTCTCAAATTTGAGACGAATTTTAAGATGGAAACTAATTAGTTTCAAATATGAGACGAGTTTTGAGATAGATTATAAATCTCTCTCAAATTTGAGACGAATTTTAGGATGAAAATTTTTAATCACAAATTTTTAAAGGATTTTGAGATAAAAAATTCTCTATATAAAATTTGAGACGAAAAAATGTTGGTCTCAAATTTGGAATAATTTGAAATGGATTTTGAGATAGATTTTATATTCATTTTAAATCTAAGAAAATAACATTTGAGACGGATTTTGAGATGAATATATAACTGTCACAAACATGTAAGAAAAATATGTAACCGTCTGAAATTTGAGATGGAATTTGAGATAAATATGTAATTTGTCTTAAAAAATTAAAAATAATATTTTTAATCACAAAAATATAGAAATTAAATATAACCTTAAAATATTTATATAGAAAATATAGTTATATACAATATAATTATATATATTTGTAAACTTAATCTATATAAAAATATTTTTACGTCAATATATTGAAATACTATTTGTAGTAAATAAAACCTAAATTTATAAATAAATATATTTCCTATGCGTAAAAATAAAATATAAAGTTAAGTATATATAAATACAGCTTACATGTATAAAAAATTATAAATTAAAATATATAAACCTAATAATTCACTACTGCTATTTCTTATAAATGTATATATATGCATACGAAAAGAAGAAATTAAAGGGAGAGGAGAGAGGGAAATGGCATTTTTGTATTAAAAAAAAATAACATTTATATGATAACTATCAGGAAAAGTACTTTATAGTTGATAATATTGATAAAGTCCCTATCATTTTTATTAAGTAAAGGACATCATCGAATAATTAGGTTAGATATTGGTTTTGAAATAATTAATTCAAATTGAGTTCAAATCTAATACTTCTAATAACTCGAAGTTGGCTTATTTATAACCCTAGTATATCTACATTGACTATTGCTATATAAATTGGATTATAATGACAGGTTTGTTAATAAATCTTAATAATTTTGATGGATACGTGTAAAAACGAGTATTTGTTAAATAAAATATTTTTTCAAAAATTATTAAGTGTGATATGAATTATTTTTAATATAAAGTTATTAAAACAAGTATAGCAATGGGTTAGGGATTGAACATAATTTTTCTTAATAGATTAACTTTTGTTGTCCTAATACAACAATTGAAACTTGTTTGTTTCGGAAAACCTTAATAGAAAATTGGCAGGGTCAGGCGAAAAAGCAAGGTTTACTCGGAAGAGATCACTCTAAGGGGGTCTTGTAGAAGGATGGCTCCAAAAGGGTCTCTGGGTATCTTAATCTATAAAAGGGTCTTTTGAGTGAGTTATAGAAAGGTTTTCAGGGGAACTTCGAGTTTTTCTATCTGCAAGGTAGAAAACAGTTAGAAGGCATGTGGGGATCTCTCTTGTGCGAGCTCTTTGATGCCTAAGTTAGATGTGGCCATGCTACTGAAGTGGTTATCTAGATGCAATGCGATGCAGAAGGTGCCTTCAAAAGAGTAGGAACTCTTCAAAAGAGGTATGCGCGAAAAAGTTAGGGAGAGTTTTCAATTTCCCCAGAAGGATCTAGAAAATGAAGGGTCAATAGGTATTCATATCCCTTGAAGGATTGGGACATGTGGCAGGCTAATACATGTGGCACACATGCATGAGGTCACATGGCATGACTCTTCGTGTAAGGGTGTCTGACCTCAATGGCTAAGGCTTTGGGATGACTAGGCCTTTGGGGAAGCTAGTCTTCAAAAAACTTCCTTAACCTTTAGGAAGCTAGTCCCTGAAAGGGTTTTCGGAAGGCTAAATCGACCTTTTAGGGAAAATGGTTCCCGAAGGGTCTTTGAAAGGCTACTTAGGTCTTCGGGGAACAAGGCCCTTCCAAGAAAAGGCATTCTCCCGGGATCGAGTTGACTTCTCTGGGGGAACTCACTCGAAGACCCTTTGGAGGAAACCTTATAGAGGCTATGTTACAACAATGATTCCTTACTCTTACCTTTGACTAAAGATCAAGGGGGATAGTACACAAAAATGCAGAGGGGTTGTCCAGAGAAGGAAAAACTTGCTCCAAAATCGAGCATGACTTAAGAGTCGGGGCCAATCACCTCTATTGGTTCAGAGGCTTTGGAGGATGGTTGACTTAAGGACTAGGTCATGGTTCCAACAATGACTACTAGACATCTCGAGGTATCCTCTCCACCGATGGTAGTCTAAGTTCTTGATGTACCTTTTTTGGGGTCTTGGAATGTACTTTTTGGCTTTCATTTCATGTATGCGTGCTTATTGTAAATGTTTTTCATGAATGATTGAAATGAGGTTGTCTTGGACTTGATAATTGTGCCTATTATTTGGAGCTTGTGCATATTTGCATGTATGTCTCTCTCACATGCCATGTATGCATAAAGATATAAATAACATAACAAGAAGATAAATATTTGATGATGGTTTTTGGGACCGACCACCACGTCCCACCTTTGCGAATGGACCTCGGGAATCGGATCTCGAACTTGGCAATGTCAGACCTCGGTGATAGGACCTACAAGACAACGGAGTGGCGGGGCTAGGGTCCCCCGGGATGGACTCCGACGCTCAAATTAGTAGAGTAAATGCGGATTGTAATAATTGTGAGAGCTGTAGAGCTTTTTATACCTGATGAGGACCGGCTTGGATCTTTCGAACTCCGCCCCAGATTGTTGACTTGCCACGTGTCAGCCTCTCGGGCAATCCATGTGGCGAGCAAGGCCATTAACGCATAGGGGTATACTTGTAATTTTAGGTAGTGTTAAATCACTTGCCCCCCACTCCTTGAGCTAAGCTGAGAATCACGCTAGGTCGAGGAGTAACTTAATTTCTGAGGCTATTTAATTGTAAATTTTTCTTGAGATGTGCAGGAGTATTTTTAGGTATGAGACAACTAAGCCCCAAACTCTTGAGGTTAGTTTTTTCCTCTCTTTTATTTTTATTTTTATTTCTTCCATTGCTTTTTTTATTTATATTATTTTGCTCCTCATTTGTTGCTTGTTTTTTGTCTTTTTTTTTTTTTAATTCATCTTCTTCCTCGGCCACGCTCGGCCTCACCAGATCTTGGCGAGGTCGAGCTCCTCGGCCATGGCCTAGTGCTTGGCTCGGCCTGGCCGAGGTCGGCCAGGGCCGGGGAGTTTCCTGCTTGCTTGCTGCTTTTTTTTTTTTATTACATATATATATATAAATGGAATATATATATATGGACGCACATTGGGTCGGCCATGGCCGACCCTTGGGGCTTTTGCCCCCTTTTTTTTAATATATATAAATATATATATATATTTTTAATAATAACAAAATAAGCCTTAACTTGACTAACCCGTTTCTTTGGCTTTTCTTTGTCGCAGGTGTGGCTCGAGATTTTCCAAGGTAGGTCGTGCCTATTTGAGCTCCATTTGGTTTGTGCCTAGCTGTGGTTTTCCTTCTCTAACCTTCTGTATTCCTTTAATTCGAGAACGAGTCAGGGCTCTTGAACCTTGGATTTTAGTTACTTCCGTGAGGGTGTTGATTTCCTTCCGGCCACTAATTCTTCTTCGTCTTGGGGACAGCCTAGGGCTCTTGACCCTTGGATTGTCGCTGCTCCCACGCGAAGGAAGGTGTTGAGTTTCTTCCGGTCACTAGTTCGCCTTTGTCTTGGGGACAGCCTAGGGCTCTTGACCCTTGGATTGTCGACACTCCCACGCGAATGAGGGTGTTGAGTTTCTTCCGGCCACTAGTTCGCCTTCGTCTTGGGGACAGCTTAGGGCTCTTGACCCTTGGATTGTCGCCACTCCCACGCGAATGAGGGTGTTGATTTCCTTCCGGCCACTAATTCGTCTTTGTCTTGGGGATAGCCTAGGGCTTTTGACCCTTGGATTGTTGCCACTCTCACGCGAAGAAGGGTGTTGGGCTCTGAATTTTTTTCTTGGCCATTAGTCCACCTTTGGGGACTGCCTAGGGTTCGTAACCCTTAGATTTTAGCCACTCCCTCGCGGAGGAGGATGTTGGGCTAGAATTTTTCCTTGGCCATTAGTCTATCTTCGGCTTGTGGACGGCTTAGGGCTTGTAACCCTTGGATTGTCGCCACTCCCACGCGAAAAAGAGTGTTGGGCTCTGAATTTTTTTCTTGGCCATTAGTCCACCTTTGGAGACGGCTTAGGGTTCGTAACCCTTAGACTTTAGCCACTCCCTCACGGATGAGGGTGTTGGGCTAGAATTTTTCCTTGGCCATTAGTCCATCTTCGGCTTGTGGACGGCCTAGGGCTCGTGACCCTTGGATTTTAACCACTCCCTCACGGAGGAGGGTGTTGGGCTAGAGTTTTTCCTTGGCCATTAATCCATCTTCGGCTTGTGGACGGCCTAGGGCTCGTAACCCTTGGATTTTAGCCACTCCCTCACGGAGGAGGGTGTTGGCCTAGAGTTTTTCCTTGGCCATTAGTCCATCTTTGTCTTGTGGACGGCTTAGGGCTCGTGACCCTTGGATGAGTTTTTCCATGGCCATTAGTCCACATTTGGGGACGGCCCAGGGCTCGTAACCTTTGGATTTTTCTTTGGCGAAGTGTTGGCCTTCGTGAGATTGCTATTAGATGGAGAGAATCCGAAGTCTTGCCATTAGTCGTAAAAAAAGGAGTACAAAGAGGTTCAAGGAATTCCCCTCCTCATTGAAAAAACTTCCTTAAGTTTTGGACATTCCAGGTATGCTTCAAGAACTTGTTTTCCATATCTTCTAGTCGATATGCCCCCCGGACTTAAGGATTCTATCACTCGGTACGGTCCTTCCCAATTCGGAGTTAGTTTATTCGCGTCTCGAGGATGGCTTATGTCGAACCGTCTCAATACAAGATCTCATGGCATGAAACTCCTAGCGTGGACTCATCGGTTATAGTACATAGTAATGCGGCTTTTCGGATTTACGACAGGTCTCGGAGCTCATCCATCCCCAGCGGGTTGTTTTCCTTTTCTCCGGGACAGTGTCCAACTTCGCTCTCGGAAGCGATCCCGAGTAGGAGACCTTCTCCTATTATCTGACTTGGAATCAACTCTACCCGAACTCACGCCTTCTTAGCTAACGAAATCTCGAAGGTAACCCCGATTAATAAGCTCCTGAATCTCTTATTTTAACTGGATGCAGTCCTCTGTAACATGACCATGGTCGCGGTGGAAATGACAATACTTTCTTTTGCTTCGAATGTTAGGTGGAGACCTTAGCGGTGGAGGACGCCACATATAATCCTTATCCTCTAATGCCAGTAAAATTTCTGCTCGATTGGTGTTGAGGGGAGTATAACTCACCGGGCTGCCATGGGCACCCCCAAAGCCCAGGCGATCCTGGGTTCGAGAGGGGCGATAGTCTGTCTTCTGTTCCATCATTGGCCTTTTCTTTTCCTTTTCTCTTTCTTTCTTCTCAGGTTGTTCAGCTTGCTTCACCTTCATCACCTCTTCCGCATTGATGTACTTATTAGCCCGTGTAAGGGCTTCTGTGAAAGTACGAGGTGGAGTCTTGGCCAAGGACTGAGCGAATGGTCCCGCCCTCAAGCCATTCTGGAGAGCCACCATTGCGATCCGCTGATCGAACTCGTCAATGCTCAATGCCTCCTCATTGAATCTAGCCACGAAATCC
The DNA here is from genome assembly GCF_014633365.1 of Diospyros lotus. Taxonomy (NCBI): domain Eukaryota; kingdom Viridiplantae; phylum Streptophyta; class Magnoliopsida; order Ericales; family Ebenaceae; genus Diospyros; species Diospyros lotus. Next base: position 21,922,684 of record NC_068351.1, read on the forward strand.
CTTAGAAATTCACCCTGGTTTTGCTTGGTGTTCACCAGAGCCATGGAAGACTTCTGGTGGCGCTTCAAGGGAGCGTAATGGGCTAGGAAACAAGTCTTCAGCTCTTCCCAATTGTTGATGGAACGATGGGGAAGGCAGGAGTACCAAGTCCAGGCATGACCTCCCAAAAGTAGCTGAAAATGCCCGGCACCACATCGCGTCGGACCCCGATTGCACTAGCATGTGAGAGGAGAAAAGTTCTACGTGATCATAGGGGTCTGTGCTTCCGTCATAGAGCTTGATGGATGGGATACGAAACCTTTCTGGTAGAACCTTCGACATGATGCCCTTGCTCAAGGGTTGGTTAGAGCCGAGGTGGGGCAGCTCTTCCTTTCCCTTTTTGAGTTCCTAGACTTGCCTCTCTAGGAAACGCAGTCGCCTCTCCTGAGAAGTCCATCCTTCTCGTGAGGGGGAAGAAGTAGATCATGCCGCCTCAGAGGGGTGGATTTCTTGACCCAAATGGTGGGATTGACGAGGCTCCCGAGTAAGAGGAGGAGACTGGTGCTCCGCCCGCTGAGAGGGCACGTGCGCACGATGTTGTTCATTCTGGTATAAGTAACCAGTCAACAACTCTGTTAACTGTTGGACCTGATTCTCCAGCCTAGTGAGTCGATCCTCTGGCATTGGATTGGCCAGAGATGGTGGATTCTCCCCTTGCGGTGGGGCCTTTAGATTAGCCCCAGCCTGGCTACGAGTCACATTCCTTCGGGGAGCCATGTCGTTAGTTATAGTAGGGAGCAAAATTCATTTGATACCTGTGGAAAGGCCGAGGTCAAAGGTGAGGAGTTGAAGTCCGAAGCGCGAGGCAGGGAAAGAAGATGATGGCGAGTCTGGACGTCGGCCCCACGGTGGGTGCCAAATGATGATGATTTTTGGGACCGACCACCACGTGCCACCTTTACGAATGGACCTCGGGAATCAGACCTCGGACTTGGCGATGTCGGACCTCGGTGATAGGACCTGCAAGACAACGGAGTTGCGGGTCTAGGGTCCCTCAAGGTGGACTCTGACGCTCAAATTAGTAGAGTAAATGCGGATTGTAATAATTGTGAGAGCTGTAGAGTTTTTTGTACCTGATGAGGACCGGCTTGGATCTTTCGAACTCCGCACCAGATTGTTGACTTGCCACGTGTCAGCCTCTCGGGCAATCCATGTGGTGAGCAAGGCCACTAACGCATAGGGGTATACTTGTAATTTTAGGTAGTGTCACATCAATATCGTAAATACGAAACAAGATATTAGAACTTGGATGCTTGTAACTTCGAGCGTGCTTTAATGAAGCATGCTAACCACAATAGCCAGGGTGAGATAATAGTAAGGTAGTGAGAATTAACACTTTACCTTACAGTTGTATGCGAGTGGTTGTACGTCCAGTATTATTGCCTCAGACAATGCGCTTATATCCTTCTCGAATTGCTAGTCAAAAATAAGCACAAAAAATATGGGTGTCTTACCACGATTAGGTGTTGCAACCTACGTTTCAACTCTCTGTTAGCCACTAGGTCGAGCTACCCCAAGGGACCTAAAGTGGTTGTATTTAACCTGTTGTAGGGAAACCAAACAAGCCCTTTTAAAGAGTTAACAGGTGGAAGTAGAAGATACTTCTGTGGATAAGGTCTCTCTAGAAGTTCTTTAAGGGTTGTTATCTTGAAGGAGAATATCGAAGATTCTTTGGGGCCAATCCATCCAAGGGGTACTCTTCAAGGTTTCCAATCCTTGAAGGCTTCTTCAAGCCTATACGTCTCACCCAAAGGGTTGAGCCACACGCCTTTGCACAAGCATTCCATGTGTCCTAGGATGCTACGTGTCCCAGTCCTTGACCTTTATAAATACTAGAGTCCCACACATTTGGGATCTAGATCCAAACCCTAAGAAGCAAGAATTTTAAATGCGTGTGCATACTCTACCACATTCCTACTCCTTAATCTTGGGGATATTACTACCCTAAAAGCCCTGGATGTACCTTCTTCAGGTACAAGTATAGGTTTAGATGAAGCCATTATTAAATTACCTTAAATGCTCTTACAAAAGGATTCTTTAAAAGAGGTGCCAAGCAGAAGGGACTTTCGAAAGCGTATTAAAGCATGGATGGGTCTTCGGATAGTAGGTGTTGCCTTTTGAAGAACCAAAAGATACAAAAGAGCCTTCGATGAGGGCCTTCAAGTGCAAGTATCTTCGGGGTAAGGAAACGGTGGAAGTTATAACCCACAAGGGACCACCATTATTTATAGCCACACATTCGAGGACGGAACAATTGCATAATAATTGTGCACGTGTGGTCTCTCTCGCATCCAAAGATACCTTTAATTCTTCTGATGCTTGTAAAGAACACAAAGCACTCAAAAATCCTCCAAAAGCCAACAAATTTGCACACCAACCTTCGGGAACATGATTCCTTGAAAAATGCATACTCTTCCCTTTGACTTACAACCAAAAACAAGATTGAGGAACTATTATTGTAGGACAACCAAACAAGCTCTTTGGAAAAGCCAACAAGTGGAAGTAAAAGATAACTTTTGTGGACAAGGTCCCTTCAGAAGACCTTTTAGTGTTGTTATCATGGAAGAGAACGCCAAAGACTCTTTGGGGCCAATCCATTCGAGGGAGGCTTGTTTGAGATACCCTTTTCCATCATTGTGAAGGAGACCTATTATTGTTGCCACGAAGTTCCTCCTTCTCCCTTTTCTTCTCTTTCGCTTTCTTTTGGGATTCTAACACAATTATGAGATTCTCAACCCTAACGAGGTTGTTGAGAATCTCATTAGGATTCTTTACAACCTCATTGGGTTGATGTTGAACCATGAAAAAAAGAGATGGAGATGAGAGAGAAATGAAAAGGAGAGAGATTGAAAATAAGGACAAAATAATTAATTAACGTGTCATTTTAATAGCAAGGGAGATCTCTATATTCTTTCTCACACGTTAGGAGCATTCACATTCTGTTCCCAACCTTTAACAGTAACTAGTGTTTATATATTTACCCTTCTAAATAAAACATTCATTTATAACCATTCTAAAATAACAATAAAGTTCCTTATCTTAATAAATAATAATCCATTCCATATTACGAAACTCTGTCAACAAATTAAATTTTCAAAATATTCTTTATGTACTTTGTTTATAAAGATTAAAAATTGCTGTTATATACCAAATTGGCAACAAATTTAAATTCATAACTGACACAATTACAATAAACTTGAAAATAATTTTATCACTATATTAAAATCTTTTTATGTTTAAATTTTACTTAAAAAATTAAAAATTTAAATATAACTATCACTAAATTAATGTTTATTAATTTTTTATTATTTATTTATATGTAGATCTTCCCCGACGCACCCTCTGGTAATAATTAAGTTTGGCCTTGCCCGTGCGGTGGAGAAACCAAGGACGGGGGAAGACAAAGATGGGAAGAGAAAAGGACCCACCAAACAAATTTTTAGAACAAGTCGTTGATCGGTTCATACCCTCAAGACTTCTTCCCTGTACTTGCCCTCTTTTCTTCTTTTTCTTCTTCTTCTTCTTCCAGTTGGAGCAACCCCCTTCTCTCTGGTCTTCTTGGAATCTCAGGTAGCCCCAAAGATTCTAACCTTCCATTTTATTCATCCTCTGATTCTGTTTCTGGGTTTTAATTTTCTAATGGAGTACACTTATCTTGCAAATCTGGGTAACTTCAAATCTGCTCGATTCCTATTCTTCTTGCAACTGCCAATTTGCTAATCGAAATTGCTGGTTTCTATTTTCACTTCATCTCGTTTCAATTCCTTTATCATTTTAATTGATGTTTCCCAGGAACTTGTTAATTTTAGTGCAGTTTGAAATTTCGGGTTCTGTTTTCTTCGTTATAGGCATGTTTTGTTCCTGAGTATCTCCAAGAAAGCGAACCAAGAAAATCATGAAACTTTTAATCTCTGCTTGTTTCATTCAACTGACTCGCCCCAATTAAGCTTAATGATCATACTGATTAAAATTGGGAATTTAAAATGTCTATATTTAATATTCCCCTATATTTTTGAGCATCCATATGTAGCAAGAGGGGACTTGAGTTTCTAAGGCTTTATTGCCTCATTCTTCTTCTTGATGATCTTTTATAGAGCACCCCGAAGGCATATTCTTAAAAGCAGAGGAACTAAATACAGTTTTATTTTTATTACTTTTTTTTTTATTTTGTTTTATTTTTCGTTGTAATCAATTATTATTCCCCACCATCTTCGTTCTGGTTTATAACTTTTTTATTAGTACTTTGTTTTGGATATTTTGTTTTGTCCCCTTTTATGTTGAAAACTACATAATGAAATGCATACTTTTCCTTCCATGAAATGCATACTTTGGCCTTTGTTTTCTTATTGTTGATCTAACAGTACCTTACAGTTGGACCTTTTCTATGTTTGTTCAGGTACTTACTGAAGTCAGTTTTGAAGTTAACTGAAGTATTGTCTAGTTACCATTAAAGAAGTTCAAACAAAACAACTAATCAAACTTTTCATTTTGTCTACAAAAAATGTCCGGTCTTAAGAAACCTACCATAAAGAATAATGTAAAACAAAGCCCAGTTGCTCCAAAAATTCCTACGGGTTCTAGCTTGAATCCTTTTGACTCTTATGATGAGTTAGACAACACCACCACCCGTAAAACCCAACATAGAGCTTCTGAAAGCAATGTCAACCGCCTTTTTGATGATAATGGAGGAAATAGGGCGTCTTCATCTGCCGATTCACTTTCTTCAGCACCAAGAAATAGATACAGGAATAATTTCCAAGACTCTGGAGGATTAGAGAACCAGAGTGTCCAAGAATTAGAAAATTATGCTGTGTACAGATCTGAGGAGACTACAAAAACAGTCAACAATTGCCTGAAGATAGCAGAGGAGATGAGAGAGGATGCTACCAAGACTTTGGTTGCCTTGCATCAGCAGGGGGAGCAAATAACCAGGGCTCACACGGTTGCTGCTGACATTGATCATGATCTTAGTAGGGTACAGCTCAAGTTATTTTCCCTGTTATTTATTGACTGCTTTTTCTTGTTCTTTTCCTATTGTTTTAGTTCTAGTTTGAGAATATAGGTATATCTAGATGCTAAAAATGAAACCACCATATACCATAAGATTAACTTCCTCATAAAAATACTTACTCAAAAAAAGGAAAAAAAAAAAAACTTCCTCATAAAAACCACCTGAATAGTGGATACTGTTTTCTATTATTCGCCATTGGTTTTACTATTTAGTAGTTTGAATGTTTTGATATGGCGTCTTAAATTCTTTATTTAGTACTCCTTTGGGAGCAGCTTTTTAGCAAAAGAATAAAAAAATAAAAAAGATTCTTTTTTAAATGCCTATGGACAAGGTTGCTCTACAAAGAGGTTTAGGTGACTGTTTGGTGGCCAACTCAAATTGGCTACTCTTTCTTTGTAGTAAATTATTTAGGTTTTAAAAGGGTAATGATTTAAGGTGATGACATTGTTGAGAAAGGTATTTTCTAAACTGATCCTCCTTTGGTAGTGTAGAACAAGAATATATCAAGTTTTTATCTCACTATGTGTGGTTGGCTAAACAGATTCTAGCTCACTATATCTTTATATCTATATATGCTTTAAAAATATTTTCTGAAGTGACTTCATTGACCTTTTTGGTATTTTGCCTTGAATGCTTTAAAAGCTAATATGAAAAAAGCTAAAATGCATGGTCTCCCAAACAAAAATTTGCTAAAAGAGAAAATTGCTGGAGGCTCAAGAAAAAAAAGGTCTTCCCAATTCTTATATGGAGTTCAAAATTTTCTGAAAGTTTCAGATACCTTAAGTTGTTAACCTAAAATGTAGCGCAATTAGGTGCATTGGAGGAAATTTGTTTAAAGGGGCTTTGACCTTGTTTCTATGGTGAGAAAGAATAACACCTACTCCATAAATGTGATGACTGGGTAAGCATTTTCTTGAAGTATTGCCTACATTTAGAACTAGCTTGTCATAAAAAAAATGAAAAAGAAAAACTACATCAATAGCCTTAATACTATTATATTGGAGGGTGAATTTGGAGTTTCCTTCTCTATTTTGAGACTATGGAAAGTTTGGTATGTTAATATACCCTTAAGAATTTTAATTATTCCTTTTTCTTTTTTCTGCTGAGTTAATTGTTTCCTCTTTCAGTTAATTTTCTTTCGATTTGTCTCAGGATAATATATCGAGTTACATGTATTAAGATAACTGCATTCCAGTTTTTCTACAATATATTGGGAAATAGGAAGTTTTTATTCATGCATTTTTGTTTTGAATTTTCTTTCTTCTAGTTTTGATAGAAATGCTTGGCGAGCTAGGATCTATGTAGCTAATCCCACCTAGTAAGATTAAGGGTTGATATGTTATTTTTTGGTTTTGGTCTAGTTTTAAAGCAAAAACATTAAGAATGAATGAAGATAGATTAATCTGGCCAAACCGTGAGCAATTAAGTTCGTTCACCTCTAGTTTGGACCTATTATGTAGAACTGTGGTACTTCCAATAAGACAGGGTGTCACGTTTAAACAATTAGAGCACTTTAGTGAGTTTTCCATCAATAATTTAAAAAAGAAGTTAAAAGTTGAAAAACTAAGAAAGTAGCCAACCTGACATGGTCCTGCAGATACCATTTTATGGTAAAAGGCATTTGGTAAACAGGAGAATCTCTATTGATTGGTTTTGAATGATGTAATTGGGTAATGCATCTGTGTTAAGAGTTGTTCGTTTATTATTTCTATAAGAATAATTTATGTACTGATTTCACACCAAATAGATGTATCTATTTGATATACCAAGCAAAATTGTAAATCTGCATTAGTTTTCTTATCCTATATCTTCTTTGTTTTAGCCTTTCTGACCAGCATACATAGAAGAATCAACCAAATCACCCCTGCACATGAAGACATGTGACAAGCATCAAGAAAGAGATTCTCGTTTTAGGTTTATAGGAGAAAGGCAGATATTGGACTTATTGCAACATTAGAATTATTAGGATTTTAAATCATATTTTACATTTTATATTTGAAAAATGGTTATGCATATGTATGTATTTATGTAGGTTCATGGAAGGACTGCTTCACAATTTTTAGAAAATATGAATTAAACAAACACTTGTGTATCTCCTAAGGAACTTCTCTCTGCTCCTCTTACCCAAATTTCCATCTCACTAAGTAATATTGATATTACAATTAGCTATATGATATCCTACAGTGATGGAAAGTAAATTCCTATGTTAAATGAGAGCATTAGTATTTATTAATATTTTGCATTAATCAATGAAATTGTTGTGATTGTATAAATTGCAGCAATTGATTCCTTGACTTGTGGTTCCTTGTTATCGTCATTTGCTCAACCCGTCCCATCTTTGATATATTTCTTTGCAAACTTAACAAAATAGCATCAATTTATCCATGGTTTCTTATCTTTATCTCTGCACATTGCATGAAAATACTTATGAGCTATACAGCACAGACACTTTATTTTGTATCACATCTGTGTTTGGTACATATTGAACATGTATACTCATTGGATGCTTCAAGAAACATAGCCACACTTAATGGCATGTCTTAACGTATGCCATATTTAACTGAGATGGCAATGTTATGGTAGATGTGTGATCATAGAAGAGAAGATAGAATTAGAAATAAGATTATACTGAAATAAGGTTGGAGTGGTGCTTATTGAATAAAAAATATGTGAGACATGATTAATAGTTTAGACACGTAAGAAGTAAATAAACACATCTTGAAGATTAGCAAACATTGATGGTTGGGTGCTGGCTTTTCCAGGAATCCAGGACCATGCAAAGAGTGGAAAAATTTTGGAGCTAAAGAGGTAGAGAACAACAAACAAAAATGACATATCAAGTCATAATCTCACTAAATGAGTTTGATGACATGGATTCTAGCTTGCCAATGTTTTCTATCTTTGGTATATTTTTTATAAGGTGATTATCATGGGCAAAAGTTTCCAACCAAGTTTTTTTTTTTGTCTTCTTATTCTACCTCATGTCAGAAGAACTTTTTTCATTCCATCCACTATTCTCGCATCTATTTGTCTTTTTTTTTTAAATGACCAAAATTGTCTCCCACGACTTATCTTCGATAGAAGACAGTCCAACCTTATAACAAATAACATAATTTTTTGTGCTTGAATAATAACATCATTTTTAATTATCTCATTTCTTGTATGGATGCGCATTCACTATAACATTACTTCATCCCTGTTATGTTTATATTTTGCACATGTTGGTATTTTATTACACTAACATTCTATACCATATAATAAAACTAGTCTTATAACCGTTTAAAAAATTTCTCTTTTAATTTAATGGGATTTTATTATTTCTTAACATGCCAGATCATTTTTCCATTTTGACCATCCTACCTTAATTTCATGAGTAACATTTCAATATTCTCCCCATCTTTTTGGATAATTAATCCAAGATCTAAATTGATCTTTTCTTGGAATAACTTGATCTTAAAGTCTCACCATGAAATCATTCACATGTAAACTTTTTACTAAATTTGTCTTTCATATATCAGTTCTTGATTCAGCTTGAAGTCCTCAGATTCTAAATCATCATTCCATATCTCGAGCTTACTATCCATTACTTTTGTCTCATCCATCAATACAATGTCACTTGAAAATGGTATATACTATGGCACCTCTATCCGTTCATGGAGTTCATCTATCACTAGGGTTAAGAGATCAGGCTTAGCATAAATTTTTTACGTAAACCAATTGCAATTAGAAAAACCTTTTTATTTCCTCCACACGTTCTAGCACATATATCTGCTCCACGGTATATTTCTTTAATAGCAAGTATATAAGCAATTCAAACTTTTTTCTTCTTCAAAACTATTCATAAGAGTTTTGGGGGGACTTTGTCATAAGCTTTGTCTAACTCTAGAAAACACCATATGTAAATCATTTTGTTTACCATTGACATTTCCTCCAAGTGTCTTATCAAGTATATAACTTCTATTGTTGACCTACCAAGCATGAGATCAAATTGATTTCTAGGAAACTTAGTTTCTTTCTTAACCTCTCTGCAATCACTCCGTCCTGTAGTTTCATTGTGTGGCTCACTAGCTTGATGCCTCTATAACTTTTACAACTTTGAAGATTTGCTTTGTTCTTCTAAATAGGCATTAAAGTGCTTTTTCATTCATCAGGCATCTTCCTTTATTTAAGAATTACATGAAATAATTTTATTAACCACAAAATATCTTCTTCTCGTATGCCTTTATTGGGATATTATTTGGACCAACTACTTTATTGTTCTTTATTATTTTACTTTTTTTATGGCTTGCTTTACTTCTTTTGGATCAATACGTGAAACATATAATTCCTATCCTTCTCAAGATTACTGAGATGCCCTAATGTATTATTTATTTCCCCACATTCATTGAATAGGTTTGAGAAATACTTCTTCCATCTACCTTTAATCTCCCTCTTATTTACCAATCCTCTCTGGTTTTAGTATTTTATATGCATTATTTGGCTCAAAACCTCTTGTTCTTCTTTCCCTTGCTTTAGCCGACTTATATATATAAATCTTTCTTTGTCTTTGTGTTAAGCTTGCAATTTTCTTAGACTTTTGAGTTTGCTTCTTTTACGGCCTTCTTGGCCTCCTTTTAGCTAAAATATAGCTCTTCAAAATTTTCTCATTAGGGTATTATGTCAAGTCTTTTAGCAAGTTCTCTTGGGCTTGATTTCTTCTTGCACCTTCTCTACCATCTTGTCTCCTTCCAGTTTGGAGCTTTTCCTTTTGATTCTCCCAGAACAATTTTTGTTGTGTCTCAAATTGGGGCAGTCATCTCATTCCACATTAGATTTGCCTCACCTTACACCATCCAATCTCTTCTATTACTCTTTTTTTAAGAAATAAATAACTTGTTTTTTACCTTTTAAATACCATCATTTGATTGTTTGGCTTTGTCTCGTATCATCATTCTTTCTCATTTTTTTGTACGGAAATAAAAGATAATAAGTCTATGCTTATTGGTTAAGCACTGTTCCAGTATGATTTTACATCCTTATGAGACAAGCCATCCTTTTGCCTCTGTAAAAAGAATCCTATTTGGGTAGTCAATAAGCCACTTTTATGCATGATCAAATGTTCAACTCATTTCTTGAAAATAATATTGGCCATAATGAGGCCATATGCCATGGAAAAATCCAAATTAGTTTTTCCCTTATTATTTCTTTCTCCAAAGCCATGATCTTTATGCACATCTTTATACTTATTTCTTTCCTTACATGCCCATTTAAGTCACCTGTAATGATCTTCTTGCCTCTAGCCATTTCTTGCATCAACCTTGTCTGCCCAAAATTTACTTCTCTGTTCTCCTAGAACAACTGTAACTGTGATAATCCTATCTCCCAATCTATTACATCACCCTTTAAATTATAATCCATAATAATCTCCACTCCATTTCTTCTACGGTCCTTTCCTGTCCTGCATGCCAGAGTTTGTATCTTGACCAAGCTAACATTTTAGCCTTCTCACTAACTCATCTTAACACTTACAGGCAAATGATATTAATTCTATCCCTAATGATCACATCTACAACCTCCATTTATTTCCTTGTCAAGGTTCCAATATTTCATGATCTAATTCTAAGCATTTGAACATGGAGTAAGCTCTCTATGCGCGCTCTTTCATGAAAATAATAGAACCCTTGCAAATTTAACACTATTTGCGCTCTAATTTTAGCAGCTTTACCCATTTTTGTTATATGTGAACAATACAATGCACCACTAATAGGGTTGTATGCCTTACAAAACAATCTTTTGTATAGAATCCATGATGAAAGGATTAAACGATTTTTGTAATGTAACCCTCTTTATTAATCAAGTTTGGGATTGGCTATTATAAAGGGGATTACTCTATCCCCAAACGAAGTTAAAAGAGGTAGAGAACGATTAGAAAAAGAAAAAAGAAAGAAAAAGGCGAAAAACCATTAGAGATGAAATGATATATAATGTTCTTACAAAACATATGGCCATAGATAGAGATGGTTGAAGAGCTAAAAATTATTTAGAGAACCTTACATAGTGAGGATTTAAGGCTTGTTTTTGTTGTTGTTAGATACATCTAGGACCGCTCATGAATATTTGTTGGATATGTGAAGGACACACCTAAAGACACTATGGAATTTTTTATGAAGTTTTGAAAACCTTTTTAGGTTTAAATCAACAGATGCGATAAGTTTTAGGAATAAAGAATAAAAACACAGAATTAAACCTAATTACAACTTCAACAAGAATAATTTTATTTTGTATGTTGAATGATATTTATGCTATTAGTTTTATGGATTTAATGGTATCTTTAACTTAGATTAGTAGTATTTTTCAAAAAAAAAAAAAAAATTATATATTATGATTACTATAGATTCAATCAATATCTTCAAGGGAACGGTTGTGTACAAATACGACCATTGCAAAAAGCAGGGAGCTCATGCGCTGGGGAGTGGGGATGCCCTTTTAATCTCATTGTAGGCATAAACATATGCTATTATGTACCAACATTACTAATGTATCTGTGGTAATGCGTCTTAGCATATGAGTGGATACCAATTATGCGCTGAATGAGTGGAGTAAAAGACCAAGATTCGGCCATGATTGACCTATTGTAGACTGTGTTGTATTGTACTTTTCCCTAAGGAATAGGATGTTTGTATGCTTCTCTTTTACGGGTTCTGATGCTTTGATTTCAGAGTGAGAAGCTATTAGGAAGCCTGGGGGGCATCTTCTCCAAGACTTGGAAGCCGAAGAAGACACCCCCAATAACAGGGCCTGTGATGATAAGAGGTTCTTTCTCGTGTTCAGTACTTATTATGCTCAAAAGTCAAGCTACCATTTTGAAGGCAGAAAGACGATGAATTCTTTTTCTTTAGGTTTAGATTGACCATGGTTTGTGGTTGGCCTTTTTGCAGATGATCCGGCTTATAGAAGAGGTAACCACATGGAGCAGCGGGAGCGATTGGGACTGGTCCCTGCATCCAAAGGACACTCAAATACACAAACGCCACTGCCTGAACCTACCAATGCACTGCAGAAAGTTGAGGTCCGTGTCTATTATTATTGATTCAGAAAAAAAAAAAAAAAAAAAAAACAAAGGAAAAAGTTTTTCTGCAATATGCATGGGGCAGGAAATGGAAATTTTCAATGTTTCTGGATTACCATTTGGAAATGCATCATTTTTTGTTAGCATATTCATAAACTGCATATCATTCAAGATGGTCAGTAGATTGCCAGGCATTTTTTTCTCAAAAACTCATTTCCTTGCCTTGCCCAAAGAAAAGGAAAAAAAAAAGGAACGAAAACAAAACAGGTATATGAGTACAGGATTCCAGTGAACAATCTCATCGCCTTCTTCCTTCTGTTTCTACCTTCCCTGTTGGTGTGTTTATCTTAGATGATAACTTCCTTCTACCTTGACCAGTAGAAATCTAAATTAAATTATTTGATTGGAGATTATTGAAACTGATGGACATTGGTTAGATGCAATCAAACAGGTAGAGAAGACAAAGCAAGATGATGCACTTTCAGATATAAGTGATCTATTGGGGGAGCTGAAGGGCATGGCTGTTGACATGGGATCTGAAATTGATAGGTCAGTTTTCTGTGTCCCATGGATGTTCATTGTATTAGCCATCTCTTGACATGCCCCGTCTTTTTGGTTGAAACATAACTGTAGATGGTTTGCTTCGATCTTTGCAGGCAAAATGAAGGCTTGGGTCACGTACAGGACGACATGGATGTGCTGAATACCCGTGTGTTAGACGCCAACCGGAGGGGACGCCATATGCTCGGGAAGTAGAGAAGCTCTGGTTGGATGCAGACTCGATATCTGTCATTGGCTTATCGCTGCCTTTCTCGCTGCCTTAAAAACTAAACAATAAATCTATTTGGATAGAATCTATCCAGATAGAATTAAAACTGAATGAGCTCTTAAATTTTTATTTTATTTTCCTGAAGAAATGTCAAGAAATTAATTCAAAGTCACCTTTATCAAGGAACTTAGATTGATTGAGAAACACCTGTTTATCGTATGTACCCTCATATCTTATTAGTTTTATTAGTCTCCTATCTCATAGACTTTACAATTTTAGACTCATACCACAAGTGGTTTGTTTTCCTTTTTTTTATTTTTTTTAGGTAATATTAATTAAAATATAGATCAAAAAAATATTCTAAACAAAAGTGATTTTTATTATGTTTGTTAAATTTATTTAGTAATTTTTTTTAAAAAAAGTCATTATTTTTTATTTAAAATTATCTAGATAAATTTATTTGAAATAAATTTATTTCTCCCCTTCAAATAAATTTATCTTAACCTTATAGATAAAAAAATAATTTATATGTTTCTTAATATATTTAAAAAAAATTAATAAATAATTTTAAAAAAATTAAAATATTTTTTGTTTTTATCTTAATTTTTTCATATCTTAATTTAAAAAATTTTAATTTTATCTTAATAGAATAACTATCTTAGTGAATATGGATAAATTGGGATAGTTACATTAAGTAGTGTAGGAAGGCATTGTTCATTATAACATAAATGCTTTGTTTAGGTGAGGGGTACACACGCAGAGGAAAAGGGGAAAAGAAGTAACATGAAGGTAATAAAATATTAAAAATTAATTTCTTCTATATTTTGAAACCTAAAGAAGAGTAATATAATCTTTTTTAAAAGAAATGGAGAATGGAATGAGAGTAAAAGTAAAGTAATAAAAATGAAAGAAGATTTATACCCTTTACATACAAAATAAATTATAAAACATTAAAAATTAAATTAAATTTCCATATGTTATAACTTAAGACATTTCAATATATTTTAGGCATTTAAATAAAAAATGTTACAAAGCAATTACATAATAAAAAGTAATTAGAGAGTTTTGTTTTAATTAAGGATAATATTAGATTTAAAAAAAAATAAAATAGTAAGATTATTATTAATTTTCCTTATCTAGAATTAAGGTGTAAGAAAAAATGAGGTTTGGAAGCAAATAAAAACTATTCCATTCACCCTTTCACCCTTTACCTTGCCTTCCTCTTTCATTCCCTCCCTTCTTTACCCAATTTGACCATAAAGTTATGAACATTTTAACTCTTTTCATTATAAGAACATGTAAAAATATATGTTATTGTTAAAATTTAAATATTTTAACCATAAGAATTGGGTTACATTATAACTAACATTTCATGTCAAGTATAAGGTTGTACCCTCTTAGTGGTGGACTATTATTTTACAAGAAAATTTGTCTTTACTTGGTAAGATGGTCACACAATCTTGTTTCCAAACTTTAAGGTATTAAGTTGTTAATGACTTAAACACCTTTAAAAAAAAAAAAAGAAAAAAAAAACTCCTTATATTACCCTCTTGTAATTTGGACAAAAAATAAAAGCCCTTATTGCTTCGAAAGCTAAGTGCAAAATTCTTCTATATTTGCAAGTGAAAAAAGTCAATAGCTTGATGGCTGTTAAAGAATTTGGTAAAAAGTTGAGAAGAGTTGAATAGATTACCCTCGCCCCTTCCACTTTATATATATGTTTGTGTATATATATATAAAACTTTTCATGGGTGAGAAGATAAGATACAAGATGAGTCTCTCTCTCACACACGTAAATATTCATTCATCAAAAGAAAGTAATGATTTCATCTTGATTAAGATTCAAATACACATTATATTACACAGTACTGGGGACTGGGGGGAAACAAATACAGAGTGGGATTATATATTAAAGAGTACAGTATGCATCTCCTGCAAATACAACACAGATAATATTGACTGAGTGATATATTTGCTGTTGTTTCTGGCAACAAGTAGATGAATGAATCCCTTTCCCATTAAATGCAGCAACGGCCAACAGGGCACCATAACAACCCATCAATTAATGCGGCCACAGCCAAGGGCCTCTTTTTTTCCTTTTGCAGAAGATGTTAAGTTTGCCACCGCTATATCCTCAGAGCAGCAGCAGCAATTGAATCCATACATTTAGCATTACATCTTCATCAAGATACACACAAGTACCCTTTCTTGCTGTTCCTTTATCCCATTTTCGTACCAAAACAAAAGCTTCCATAAAAGGGCATTTAAGAAGCCCTCCTCTTTGTAGGGAGGGGATTCATGGATATCTGGTCCATGCATTCAGGCTCCCCTATTACCAACTTTATTCTCATTCTCCCTCCCCCTTTATATTGCAATGAAGATTCAGGTTCTCTTCATTCTTGTTGCCTTGGCTTCCAGACGCCATGAGGCTCTATCTCTCAGCAGCTTTCTTCCTCTTCCTCGTTTCGATTTCAGAGATCGAATCGTTCATTTCAGCTTCCAAAGGGACCTCTTCTGCAGCCCATCATCAGCTGCACCTTCAGAAGACTCGGAAAGTTGATCGTCAACTCCACCATGGCACCTCCTCTTCTTCTCTTCATGTGCAGCTTCAAGGGAATCATCAAAATCCTCTGCTTACAGCTCCGTTGTCTGATCATGGCGATCCAAGATTCGGTGTTGAGGAGCGACTGGTTCCCAGTGGGCCAAATCCGCTTCATAATTGACGCGCACGAGTTTGATAGCCATGGCATTCTATGCCTTGGTTCAGCTTCTATGCATTCTTCTGTTTTCTTCATCTCCGTTCTGGAACAAACTTTCATAGGGTTACCTATTGTACCTGCAGGAAGAGGAGATATCAACGAAAATAGTTTTGAGTTTTTACCTAAAGATTTTGTTTTCATGCTCCGGTGACAGAATCTTTCCGAGAGAGGAGTTTGAAAGAGCCATGGCATGACTATCTTCAATTTCAAACTCTTTTTTATTTCTTTATGCTATCTGTAGCTGCAAAGCTGCAGTCCATGAATAAATGCATGCATCCTTCTCATCTTTATTATTAATACCTCTCTCTCTCTCTCTCTCTCTCAGACCAACCTTATCAAGTAACTTCTGTAAGGTCACTTTCAACTCAAAATCCACAGGCCTCCAAACTCTTTGATCCGCTAATTAATTGTGTAGAGAGATCTACAGCATATTTCTTCTAAGTCAAGTCAAATAAGGCAATCAATATTTATGATAATACACACACGCGCACGCATATATATATAAAACAATAATAATGAGGGTGAAGAGTAGGAAGCAGAAGCAACAGTAATGCTATATTCGCAAGGTAAAAGAACAGTAACATTTCCAGGAAAAGCTTGATCAATATGTGAGAAACACAAGTGATTTCAATTCAAGATCTTAGTTGCTATGGTAATTGCAGAGACTACAATAGATTTTTAGTTCATAAGAGAAACAGCACCATAATGAGTTCATGTAGTTGGTAGAATCTGTTACATGGCTTCTTCAAACTCGCCAATCAATCGGTGTCTCGGAATCCATACTTAAAAGATCTGACCCTTTTTACACTAACTACCGATTTCCTAACAAATCAGACATGTTGAGGGGATTACTTAATCCAAATGCACAGTTAATATATTTCTTTAATTAGAAGGTAACAGATTAGAATGAAAACCATAATCTGATCAAACTGAGGCAGTGTAACCTTTACCTACTCTAGCCAACGAAGGGATTAGTTCCCTAGCCTGTGTATAATGACTTCGGATGGTTTATCTAAGTCTCCCTTTCAAGGTGAAGTACCCAATAGGAAGGCACATCACATATTTCGACATGTTTATGTTTGCTTCATCTATCAATACCATAACATCTTGAAAATCAATCCCACTTCCATAACAAACTGAAGCAAGATCCATGGCGCTACCACGATGTTTCTCGGACATATATCCAAATATATATTACTAGAAATTCATACCATAGAATGGCAGTTAAAAGATACAGACAGACATGGCACGATAACTCTTAACTTCCCCACAAGTTAAAATTAATTTTTCAAACCAATCTACTACATCGATCTTATATTTAACACAATATTTAATCCCACTTTAATACTCTAGCTAGATTGTCTAAAGTAAAAATTACAACAAATTAAGGGTGAGGTTCACATCTCGTATCCGGTATCCACTAGAACTATCACAATAGCAAACACACCTATGTGTGCCCTAATCTAGATTGTACCGCAGCCATGAATAAACATAAGCTACGATCCACAACTTCGGTAAAATTAACAGGGGAAAACATGCCCCACTTCCATGAAAAAAAATAAACAAATAAAAATATGAATATCTAGCTCTTACAGCTATAGGCCACTGTAGCTATTCAGGAAGACAGTATAAATAACTGGAACACCTGGCGGACTACAGAATTACAAGTACAAGACGGCCTCAGGGGCTCGCCATTCCATTGTTGGATTCTGTGACTTCTGCATAAGCTAAACCTATACTGGCTTATTCCTAAGCTGAAAATGCTAGACCCACAATTTTATCGTGACAATTTTGATGACAATCAAATTTTTCATGATATTTTGACACCGATATATCATGATAAATTTAACTCAAAATTTTGAATACATTTTAAAATCTTCCCTCTCCATCCCCCTCTATCTATCTTTCCCTCTTTTTTTCCCCCTTCTCTCACTCAAAGATCGGCCTCGCCGCCGACATAGGGGACGCACGCAAGACGACAGCAGACCCCGAAGAGTGAGAGCGGACCAAGGGACTCTGTAGGAGACGCCAGATCCAAACCAAGCGCATAAGATATCTAGACCAGGCATGTCTGGCATCTCCCCCGTTTGCTATCGCCGGCATCTCCTCCCCTTTTGCTACCGTTGGCGTCTCCACCACCTTTGCTGTTGTTGGTGTCTCCTCCACCTGCCCCTCGCCTACTCTCTGTCTCTCACTCTCTCCCTCTCTCTCACCTACTCGAACCAGCTCCCTTTATTGCCGTTGGCATCTCTTCCCCCTTTTGCTGTTGCCGACGTCTCATATTGGAAGGATTTCTTTTTGTTGTTTGTTTGCTTTTTTTGCTTAGTGTGATTTTCAGTTTTAATTATTGCTTTTGTTTTTTTTTTAATTAAAAATATAAGCACCAAAAACATATTTATATAATGTTAATAATGAGATGTTCAAACCCCTCGGGGCATAGCCAAATGGCAAAAGGGCAAGTTGAAAAGTTTAGTTGGGGGCTCCCAGTATGGGTTCGATTCTTAGGAGAAGTGGAAATACTTTATTATGGGGGAGGATCTTGAGAGTGATATCAGTAAAGGGCCAAAGGCCACTCTGGCCATTTGGTCATATCCCGCTATTTATCTCTTTAGTGTAGCTTTAAGGATAAGGTGGTTGAGAACGACAGTGATTGGGCGTAGTTCCAAAAATAATGAGATGTTCAAGGCTTTTTTTGGCCAGCCGGGCATGTTTCAAGCCTCTCGTGTTTATAGGACTAGGACTAGAACTAGAACTAGAATGGGCAATCAATAGTGGGATGATTTTGGTGGAGCAGGGCTTAATTTGATGCTTTTGCTTCAGATATTATCAATTTTGTTAATCTAGTTCTTGCCGTAGAAGAAATCGAACACAATCAATTGATGCATTTAGACAAATCCAATAATCACACAGTGTTTGTTCTAACTGTTTGAAAAAAATTATCTCAATATTTTGCTCTTGATTCATTAAAGTTTCATAGTTGTTTCGAACTTAATTGTGTGCACTATTAACATCTCCAACATGAACTTAAAGTCTATATTTTTTTTTAAATTATTGAACCATTCTTTTATGAAAGAATCACCATCTCCTTATTTCCCATTATTTCTTTTAAAAAGATAACAGTATAAGCAAAATGCGATATCTTTGTTTATACTATTTTCTAACCAATCATCAAATTCATTGAATCAAACTGGAATGAATTGTCTTGATTTTGAGGCTGATACAAACCTTTTTGTAAACAGGCTTTTCTAATTTGATTCTAAAAATTAATATTGTAATCCATTATTATAGTTTTTAGCCCGGAATCTATAGAAATTTGTGCAACATCAATTTTCTCAATTCTTGCTTTGTTAATTTATTTATTTTCTTTAGTATAAATTTCCTCTATATTTGATTTTTTTGCTTCACAATTTTTTTCAATACTTAATTTTATTTACATCATCATTGTAAAAAAATAAAATTATGAACAAATTATAAAAAATGTTGTGATGGTTACTACTAGGCCATTATATACTTACTTTTTTTAATACTTATTTTTTTTATTTCTAGTAATAAAATATAATATAATATTTTTATTTTTAATCAAAAATAATTTTTTTTTAAAAAATCTTGGCCCAGTGGGCCTCAGGTGGCTCCGCCCCTGATTACCAATACAATACATTCCGTATATTAAAGACAATAAGCAAATTAGCCTAATGAAATACATCACTGGGTAAAAAAATAAATAAATCCCGGGGGGGGGGGGGGGGGGGGGGGGTGTGTTTAAAACCTAAACAAACAAAAATCTATTCAACCGGCAATTATTTGCTCTTGGAAGATTAAGTCAACAGTGCTTCTCTTACGCTGTTTGTATATGTACTTCCTGCTATAAATCTGTTTCTGCTAGTGAGCTCTTTAAAATCAATTAGTAAGCTATTTTATGCAAGCAATACAAATAAATAATAAAATAAAAATATACTTTATATCAAATACATTTTCAATAAATATATTATATATGTAATTTTTTAATTTTTTAGTAATTAGAAACAAAATAGTCAATCCATATAATCGGTCAACAATACGGTATTTTTATCATTTATGGTAGGCTAAAAATACATATTTTTTCCTTAGAACTTTAAAAATATTAAGTTCAATATACTGAAAAATAAATATAAAATTTTCTGATAGGAGAACGGCAACAGACAACGGGGAATGACTAACAAAGAGGAGAAGTCACAGGTGAGAATGAAAAGACATAAAGAGAGAGAGAGAAGGAGATGAAGGCTTTGACAGCGATTGGAACGGTGGAGGTAGACAACAAACAAAAATAGAAGAGAAGTAGCGAGAAAGAGCGGAAGACCTAGAGAGAGAGAGAGAGAGAGGCATCAGCGACAACTAGAATGGAGGAGGCAGATGATGATGGAGGCTGCAATAGAAGCAAACGACAACTAGAAGCATTGATAGCGACAACTTTAATGGTGGCGGAGGTAGTTGCATCAATGGCAACGATGGCAAGAACGAGAATAGAGAGAGAGAAAGAGAGAGAGAGAGAGAGAGAGAGAATGAGATGGAGGCATCGAAATTAACTAGAATGGCGACCAAAAGTGTTGATGGTTGCGAATAGTGGCTATGTTGGCGAGAGAGAGAGAGAGGAAGTAGGTAACAAATTGGCGGTATTCAATTTGAGGGTAGATATGTAATTGGAATTGAATTGTCACCCAAATTATTCGTGTAGCATTATCCTTACTAAACGCATATCCTACTTCCAGCTCTGATTAAGCAATCATCTGCAATTAAATTGATCAAATTTTTGACATGCCAGAAATCTCTTGTGTTTCAAATATATAACCGTTGGATCAAACATAATTGTTGAATTGAAACCCACAAAATGGCTCTACCTCCAGAAGACAACAACACATCAAGTCTTACTCCCACTAAAGAAAAACCTTTAATATGCCAAAACCATAAATCAAATGGCAAACCATTCACCAATAAATCAATGAAAATCTAAATTTATTTAAATGTCTTCAATAAGCTAGAAAGGTGATTTTACATGGAAATTTGTTTATTCTTGAAGAGTCTTAAATCCCATATGCGTACCATTAATCTAACTCAATGACGACTTCAAAAATTGATCTCCACGAAGCTCTTAACTTTGGGCACATAAAGGGAGTAGAGGATGGCCGGTTGTTGATGCTTTGTGTAGGCCTTGATATTGTAATTCACGAATCCATAGGTCGTTTGGAGGAAGCTGTAGAAGAGTGATATAGCTTTCGGCTCCGCTCGACCAAATGGTGGCAACCCGGATGCCATTTGTGTATATATATATATATATTGAGAGAGAGAGAGAGAGATGAACACTTAGCAGAGTCTAATCATCCATTTTTAGAATGAATAAATTTAAGATTTGAAATTCATTTGCAAATGACTTTTTATGTATGGAATTTGATCGGGGTTAAATGACCGACCCTTCTAACCAATCTGAGGTGCCACATGGCCCAAATGAGTGAGACAGGTGGACCACCAGATATAAGACATGTGGCGTGAGTTTGAGAAAAAAAAAAAAAAAAACTCAATCACCACTTGGAATGCCTCTGTCTTGCCACATGTCAAACACAAAGCCTTTTGCAAGTAATGGGCATGGTTCAATAGGTATGGCCCAAGTCCTTGAACCCATGTTCTGGCCATCCTTGACCATATCCTAAATAGGGCATGTAATATCTTAGATTTTTAAAAGAATTTAAGAGTAATTTTAATGTGAGTCATAGATAAAATTATCAAAAGATTTGAAATTTAAGTATAATTTTTTACAATTATTAGTACCAAATCAACTGCAGGGAATACCTCAAAACGTAGATGTCTAAGGAAATTGAAATGGTGATGTCGAGCGTTCTAAGATAGACTTTATGGTATCGAAAGAAATTAGATCATAAACGATTTTTGGTACAACTAAAATACAGCTGTGATTTAAGTTAAAAAATTGAATTGTCATAGGGGATTTTTGGGAAGTTAATGGAACCTGAGGGGCTCCGCTTTTGTGCGAGGAATAACCCTGAGTTGGTTTCGGGATGAAACTATAATCCGGTGAGGACACTGGGGTGAAATAATCCTTATCAAGTAAGTTTTGAGTTACTAATTTTGTATTTTCAGTATCGTAATGTAAATTAATTGGACGTTAGAGGGTGTAATTGTAATTTAAGAAATTTTCAAGGGTAATAAAGATGTAAAATGGGGATTAAATGTGTGAAATATATAATATATATATGCATGCGCATTAGACAAGGGGGCAAATTGGCATCATTACAAATTTGCACCATTTAAGGGTATTGGGATGAGAGATTGCAGAGGTAAAGGTGATATATATAGATAGGTGTGCCCACGTCTTCTTCAGAGCGTTGTCTCTGAAATTAAATCAAAGAATGAGAGTAGAAAAGAAAGACAGGGAACTCGTGAGAGCCATGGCCGCAAGCAAATGGATGAGGCAGAGAGAGAGAGAGAGAGAGAGAGAGAGATGAGGGCTTGGGAGAGAGCAAAGAGAGATTGAGAGAAGGAGATGCTGGCCGAAATAAGCGAAAGTGTGCAGCGGCCATGGCTGCGAGCAGTAAGCTAGACCGGCCATCACAACGGCTTGAAGCGACCGCGATGGAGACAGAAGGCAAGTAGCGAGCCAGGCGGAGCTGGAGCAGATGCAAGGGAGGCGGACGACGGAGTAGCAGTGCGCGATGGTTGTGGTTGTTGCAGCGGAGGTAGGGGTTGTCCATGGCAGGCAGCTGTGCGCAGGTGGCTAGCGGGGAAGACAGTGGCAAGGACGACAGGTTGTGGTGGCCACAAGGCTGTTATGCGTGCGCAGGGGCAACGCGGTGAAGAGGAAGATGAAGGTGGAGAAGAAAAGAAGAAAAGGAAAAAAAAGAAAAAAAAAAGAAAAGAAAAAGGAAAAGAAAATAGAAGAACAATTATGGAAAAAATAGATAAAATTGTAGAAAAATCCTAAAAAGATCTGAGAATTTATTTGGGGCTAGAGGAGCGTGCTCGGAGTCAGAAAAATTGACTGGGCACGCATTTCGAGGTTATAGCACTCATACTAAGGAAGCTTGAGAAGCTAAGTCAATGTGAGTAAAATTTCCTAGAAAATTTTAAAAATTCAAGAATTTTATTTTATGAATTGTTATAGTGAAATATTTGAAAAAATATTTGAGAAATATTTAGTTTAGATTTATTGAGAAAAAAAGGAAGAAATAGAGAGAAAAATAAAGAAAATGCAAGAAATTATGAAAAAATAGGTTTTAATATTTATTTAAATAAATATGATGATTAGTGTGCTTTGAGGCTTAAGTTGAAGGGACTTGTGTTTATTTTGAGGTTGGCACGCAAATCGAGACGATGTGCGTATTTCGAGGAAATGCACGAATATCAACGTAGCCCGATAAGCTTGAGAAGGTAAGTGGTTCAACCCAAAAACCCAATTTCATGTAAGTGTTTTGTTATCATGTTGTCAGGTCTTGGTATGTTATGCATCACGTAGAGTGCATTTACATTTTTTGATGATGAAATATGCATATGAGCACGATGAGATTCATAGTCATACGTTGCATGGGTTTGGGATTAGGGATTGGCGCCGTTGCTTTGACAAAGGTGCACCCATACACCTCAGTTTGGCAGAGAGACTGTAAAAATGGTGGGTAACAGTTGGGT
This sequence comes from Diospyros lotus, assembly GCF_014633365.1. Classification (NCBI taxonomy): domain Eukaryota; kingdom Viridiplantae; phylum Streptophyta; class Magnoliopsida; order Ericales; family Ebenaceae; genus Diospyros; species Diospyros lotus. The sequence continues at coordinate 21,945,978 of NC_068351.1, forward strand.
GTGGTCGATCCAAACATAAGAGTAATGATGATATGTTCATTGCATTTATACACGTGCATTAAATAATATACCCTTACTTAGATGATTCATCATCTAACTTGGGCTTTACCCCTGTTATATTCAAACGTTCTAGATAGAGATTGTAGCAGAAACGAGGATGAATGTGGCATGAAATGGCACTTAGCAAAGTGTATGATGAATTAAATGTATGTTATGTAGCCTATGTATTTAAGTTTTGCTACTTTGAATTCTGAACATTTTGAGGAATGATGATATAAGAATTGATTTATGATTAATGTTAAGATGTTAGGTTCGATTCTAGCTTCCGCATTTGATGTTTTATGATTATCTTTCGAGATAAATGTATAGAAATTTTGGGATGGATATGAGGAATGATATGGTTTAGTCGTGGCTTTTTGAATAGAAAAAAAATTATTATCCTAGAATTGTCCTAAGATATAATACGCCTGAAAAATGGGGTGTTACAATTGGTATCAGAGCGAAATTTTATTTGGCGGCTTAGGGATTGTTGATGGTTTAGAGATTGTCGATTTATAACAAATCTCGAGGAAGGAAATGATAAAAATTTGAGGATTCATCTATCGATTTGAGGTTATTAATTGAAATCATTATGATGAATGATAGGGTAACTGATAGTTATTAAGAATGGTCGAATCATGAATGGCTTGTAGAATGAAGTCCCTACTTAGAGGCTCGGGGATTGTCAATTGAAGTCTTAGAGGCTATTGATATGAGGATATTGACCTTGTTAAGCGATAGAATAGCTGGTCGGATAGACTTGACTATTAAAGTTAGGATCTGATTATACGATTTGGGTGTAAGGTTGACTCGGTAGCCATGATTATGGATTTGACAGATTAAGAGACTGTTGATTTGAGACTAATCGATTTGAAGTTGCTAGTCAACATCTTTACGTTAAATGATGGGGTAATTGGTAGTTATAGAGATTGATCAAGTCATGGATGGTGAGTTTGCTGTGACATAACCTAACTGTCAAGTTAGCTTTGCGAATAAATGGTATGAATTACCAAGGTTCGAGAGTAAGAATGATTTGGTATAGATTGAGGATCTTAGGGATTTGGTCGAAATAAGAAACCTAGGATGGTTCGATAAGTGTTTATGAAAATAGATTTTAACGATAGGATATTTAAATAGGAATCTCGAAATTTGGTAAGGTTACCTCAAGGAAACAACTCATGGGAACGAGTCATGTATGTTTGGACTAGAGGATAAAATGGCCAAGGTGTAGTCTTGAGCCTCGAAAGGTTTCAAGTTGGAAATTTTAGTTGTTCTCGATTTGGGACGTGATTTAACGGTTCGATATGAGTAGAGTCACTATGAATTTGGAGAATAAGGGTATGGATTTTGTAGATGAAGGTATATATGTGCTGTGACGACATGTGATGATCAAGAGTCTGAGTATGATCTTGAGTCAAGACATGTAGTTGAGGACCCTAGGGTTTGGGTTAAGGCAAAAAGATATGATGGAATACTTAGATATTTCTATTCTAAGAATAAGAAAATAGCATTGACTAAGATGATGGGTCCAAGTCCCAATAAATTGAGGTGCAAGGTGTGCCACTAGCTGGTAGTATAGCTATGGATTACTGTCCCGATAGTTGTGAAGAATTTTTAGGCTTGTTTGAGAGAGGCAAGTGATGGCAGATGTGCCAGGATGTATTCTCGGAAGATGTATAGGGATTAATTCTTGATAAATAAGTCTGAATTTGCTATTGATAGCTTGAGGTTATTGGATGTTTAGCTATGTGTAGCTTGACTGAGGATGTAGATTTTCAGGCTTTGAATGAGATGATATCTTTCACCTCGATTTGATGAATTATTCAACAGCTGCAAGAGACTGAGATATTTTCTAAGATGGATGTGTGATCGAAGGTAGGATAAGGGAATGAAGCATAAAAAAAAAAAAAAAAAGACAATTAAGTCATGTTTGATATTGCCTTATGATTCGATCAATGTAATAGTAGTATTAAAGTTGCGTTAGTAATTGTAGTTATTGATGATATACTAATGTACTCTTTGGATAGGAAGACGCATGAGAAATATCGAGGATAATGTTGGAAACTCTTAGGGAGCATCACGATGGGTGTTATATGAAGGATATAGATCATAAACATTAAAGTACCGAAAGCATAACTAGACCTTTCGGGCCCAATCTTGGCCCTCTCCTTAGGCCTAATCTTAGCCCAGCGCCAGCCTGCCACGGCATCATTGCATCTCTATTGGATTTTAGCGTGGCCGTCTCAAATCACATCCTTATTAATGGCAGATCCCATCCACATTAATGAGGATCCTATTGCCACCATGCTACCACCTAGGAACCTCTATCGGCGCCGGATAGTCAGTCCCATCACCTATGCACCCACCGTGGGGCTCAGTAAAACTCACCTACCCCATAAGCTCACTAAAAGCCTTTCAAACCAACCCTCCTGTTACCACGCCATGGCACGAACTGGAAACGCCTATACCCAAGGGTTAAGTGATGACCATCACCGCCTAACTGCTCGCACCCTTTCCCACATTGACCCACCCCCAATCAGTCGGAAAACTGGGGTTGTCGACACCATTGCTAGAGGTTTTACCAACGGAGTACCAAGCTCGGCACAAGGTCAATACCCTCATGCGGTCATGACAATAGATGATATTAAGAAGAAACCAAGAAAAATGACCCAATGACCCCATAGTAATTTCAGTTGTCGTCACGAATTTTTTGATAAAGAAGGTTTTGGTAGACCAGGGCAGCTTAGCCGACCTGTTGTACCTATCTACCTTGAGAAGAATGGGCATCTCCGAATGAAAGTTCAGACCCCTTAATGAAAACTTGACCAGCTTCTCAGGAGAGTAGGTAGGTGTCAAGGGTTACATCGATCTGCCAACCTCATTCGAGACGGCTCCGCTGGTCAAGGCCATCACGATCCGGTACCTAGTGGTAGTGGTGGATTTTTGGGTGCTGTACAATGCACTCCTAGGTCGACTATCTCTCAACACTTTGGGCACAGTAGTATCCACCTCCCATCTAGCCATGAAGTTCCTGGTATCTAACACCGAGGTTGGGGTCCCGAGCCTAGCAAGGATGGGAAGAAAGATGACGCCTCCGGTAGCAATCGAGCAGCAGGCGTTGGTAGCCAGGACTCGTAGCACCATGTGCATATGGTCGAGCTAGACCCACAAAGCGAGCTTTCGGACAGACGACCCCAACCTATAGAGGAGCTCCATCCTGTGAGCCTGGGTCCTCGCCTGAAACAAATCATTTGTATAGGCTCCACGTTATCAAGTGAGCTAAAGGAGAGGCTCATCAGCCTACTCCGACAGAACGCTGATCTATTCGCTTGGACCCTGCTGACATGCCCGAGATAGATCCACTTGTCATCTTCCACAAGCTGGCACTAGATCAAGAGGCCAGACCGGTGGCCCAGAGGAAAAGAAAACTGGGAGAAGAAAGACGGTGTGCAGCTGTCGAGGAAACAACCAAACTCCTAAAGGCCGGATTCATTAGAAAGGTTCCATACACGACATGGCTCGCAATGTGGTCATGGTGAAAAAATCCTCAGGAAAGTGGAGAATGTGTGTCGACTTCACCAACCTAAATAAAGGGTGCCCAAAGGATTCATACCCGCTACCCAACATCGACCGCCTTGTGGATGCGGCCTCCGGGTACAGGTACTTAAGTTTCATGGACTCATATTTTGGTTACAATCAGATCCGGATGCACCCCGAAAATGAAGAAAAAATAACATTTATCACCGAGAATGGCAACTTCTATTATCAAGTCATGCCATTTGGGTTAAAAAATGCTGGCGTAACCTATCAGTGACTGATGAATAAAGTATTTGCCAAGCAGATCGACCAGAACATCGAAGTCTATGTAGATGACATGGTGGCCAAGACTTCAGAAAAATAGGACCACTGCTCGGACCTAACCAAAATCTTTGCGCAACTCCGATAGCACAACATGAGGCTTAACCCTGACAAATGCATCTTCAGGGTGCAAGCCAGTAAGTTTCTGGGATTCATGCTAACTAGCCGAGGAATTGAAGACAACCCAAACAAATGCGAAGTCATCATCGCAATGCGTAGTCTTGCCAGCCTGAAGGAGATCCAGCAGATAACAGGTCCAATAACAGCTTTGTCCTGCTTCCTCTCGAAGTCGGTCGACCGAGAGAAGTCCTTCTTCCAATGCCTAAAACAATTAGCCGAGTTTCAGTAGACAGAAGAATGCTCAACCGCCTTTCAAGAACTAAAAGCCTTTCTAGCAGCCCCCACATCCTTTTGAGACCAGAGCCTGGAGAGGAACTTTCACTCTACCTCTCCGTCACTACTAACGCCATCAGTATAGTACTAGTCAGGGAGGAAGGCAAAACACAGCGGCCGGTATACTTCATTAGCAGAACTTTTCAAGGAGCTGAACTACGATACCAAAAGATCGAAAAGCTAGCGCTAGCACTGGTGACAACGGCTTGAAAGCTTAGGCCATATTTCTAAAGCCATCAAATCACGGTCAAGACTAATCAACTGATCCGACAAATTCTCCAGAAGCCGGAGCTTTTGGGAAGAATGATCGCATGGTCAGTCGAGCTTTCCAAATTTGGCATACAATAACATCCACGAAAGCACATCAAATCCCAGGTACTCTCGAATTTTTGTGCCGAACTCTCCCCCCTGGGCACAACTCGAAACCCAACCCTTGGGTACTATTTATTGATAGAGCCTCTAATATAAAAGGAAGCAGGGCTGGGGTTATCCTAGAAAGACCCAGCGGTCTGATTCTTGAAAAATCACTCTGCTTCAACTTCAACCAAGCAGAATATGAGGCCCTCATAGCCGGTTTAAGCCTAGCAAAGGAAATTGGAGCATCCCGGTTAATCGCTAAGAGTGACACCTAACGAGTAACCAACCAAGTCAATGGTGAATTCCAGACAAAAGAACCACAGCTTGGCCGATACCTCCACAAGGTTAGAACCCTGACTGAATCTTTCGACTATTTCCAAATTGAATATATCCCCAGGGAACAAAACACGCTAGCAGATCTACTCTAAAAGCTTGCCAGCACCAAGAAACCTAGAAACAACCAGTCGGTTATACAGGAGGCCTTGGATTTTCCCACCGTCGATCTTCCAGACATACAAACAGTAGAAGTAGCACCCGAATTTTGGGGAACTCCTGTCATCCGATTCCTGCGAAACGGGACGCTCACCGTGAACATTGAAGAAGCCAAGAGACTCAGGAAAACAGCTCGCTACTTTACCCTACTTGAGAACCAGTTGTACTAAAGAGGTTACTCTGTGTCAGTTCTCAAATGTGTCAACCTTGACTAGTTTGTTTGCATCATGGTCGAGATACATGAAGAGTATGTGGAGGCCACCTTAGCAGGCGATCCTTGGCAGCGAAAATATTGAGAGCCGGATACTATTAGCTAACAATGCTGAACGACTGTCTATCCTATGTGAAACATTACGACAAGTGCCAAATGTTCACAAACACGCATCATTCCTCGTCGGAAGAGCTCCACAACCTTGGTAGCCCTTGGCCATTTTACAAATGGGGGATAGACATCCTCGGACCCTTTCCAACCGCAGCAAGACAACTTCAATTTATGGTAGTGGCAATTGACTACTTATCAAAATGGATCGAGGCCGAGCCCCTGGCAACAATCACTGATGAAAGAATCCAAAAATTCATCTGGAAGAATATGGTCTGTCGATATGGTCTCCCTAGGGTCCTAAGCTTGGACAACGGCACTTAATTCACCAACGACAGACTTCAAGACTTCTGCCAAGAACTCGGCATTTTCCAGGTCTTTATCTTGGTTGAGCACCCCCAGACCAATGCCCAAGCTAAGGCCGCCAACAAGGTCATACTGGAAGGACTAAAGTGTTGGAAATGTATGCCCTAAAGACACGTTTTGTTTAATTTATGGTAATGATGTTTCTTTTATTCAGTTTATGGCACATATATTATTTGCATTTAATTGTTGGAAAGGTGTCCATGCTATTAAGTAAGTGATTCATGTGATGGGTCGTTCTTCACAGATAGGCATGAATCATGGGTACTTAATAAGCAAGAAAATATAACTCTTGATCTTTTGATAGAACTGGGCATTCTATCATGATAAGATCATTGTGCAATAGATCCTAATGGAGGATGGCTTGCCTTAGCCAGTAAACAGTCCGTTTACTCTAATTGTACAAGCGCATTTGGAATGCGTAGAGTGGACCTGTGATAGAAGCTAATGACAAAGTACTAATTATCATGGAGCTAGTCTATCACTGCTACTACGTGGACGAGTACTCTAATACTTGAGTATTAGTTGGTGGTCTAGTGAACCTAGAGCTATATTCTTAGATTCATTGCAGGTGAGGTCTATCAAAGATCAATATCCTTTTGAGTTGGGAGTATGGTTTCTAATTAGCTAAGACAGACTAATACAAGATAGTTTCTGTGATTCACCCCCTTGTGATTGTCCAAGAATAATCGAATAATCCAGGGCCCTGGGAACGTGACTTATGAGTGTGTGCTTCTGGGTAGCTCCCAATGATAAGCAAGTACATTCGAGTAGTCACGGATTATTGGACTAGTGATCTAAGGATGGTAGAAGTCATTTAGAAAGGTGTTAGTACATTATTCCTTTCTAAATGATGGGTGTTACGCAGAGGGGTATTTTCGTCATTACACTAGTAGGTCAAAGACATGGCATATGCAAAATTATTCGTGGGGTCAGTGTTACCATATGGTGATAGTTGGAACACTTAGAATGACAAAAAATATAGCTACTAGGTAGCAGGGATATTTTGGTCATTTTAGCAGCCGTGAATAATTTGTCTTTTGGTCCCCGGGGTAGCTCGATGTAACTCATGTATTTTTTAATACATTTGGCTTGTTGGATGAATTACATTAAGAGAGAATTATTTTATTTAGAATGGTCCATTGGGCTAAAATAAAATAATGGTTAATTAGGGTCTTAATTAATTAATTGGGCTAACCCAATTAGGAAATTAATTAAAAGATTTGGCCCATTAGGGTTTGGCCCACTAGGGTTTTAACCCTAGGGTTCTCCCTATATATATCTCTCTTTAGTTGTTTTTTAATCCAAGTCGTTTTTCATTCTTCTTCACCGAAGAGAGGCCACGAGTTCGAGTCATACTCCGGAAGATCGAAAGGGGGGCGTTTGAGTTCTGATGCGACGGAGCCGAAGGCTAGCAGGACAGCCGTCGTCTCCTCCACGCGAAGAAGCTCCCATCGCTCCATTCCGTCCGGTAATCCGCCGTAAAAGTAAGTCTCCTAGACTCTAACCAATACGAGGATCGGTTTTATTTTAAAACGCTTCCGTTGCATGCTTTTGATCCTCGTTCATGATCCTACATAAAGAAATGACTCGACGACGCAAAATGAGCCTGGCCAGACGAACTACCCATGGTCTTGTGGTCATACCACACCACCACTCAAACCTTGACCAAGGAAACCCCTTTTCGACTCACTTACGGGTCAGAAGCTATGATCCCTATCGGGATTAAGGAACCTAGCCCTAGGCTACAATACTTTCGTGAAGACACCAACAACGAAGAACAGCGACCTGACCTCGTCCAGAAAAATACAACCGAGCCAACTCAATATTCTCTCTTAGTTAAATCCTAGCATAACAAGACCTATGCACCTAATGAGACCTTAGCACAACAAGGCCAACCCAGCCTCCATAGAGCCCCAATGGCTTCCCGACACAAACCATCAGAAAATCGACGATAACATCATGGCTAGGCTTGGAATTGATAAACCGGGGTAGAAATCGGCTAGAGACCCCCTTCGACCGCACCCTGGCTAAACAATACTTCCGCAAGCCACGCCTTAGAGATGCAGACCCACGCTGGTGAAGGCATGAGTAAGAATTACAGGGAGATCCAAGAAGTGCAACAACACCAACGTGATGATCGCAGGCCCCATAGAACCCAAAATTCTAGAGAAGGCAAACAAGCCTTTCCCCTCTTCCTCCATCATTCTTCGCTCCAGGAGGCGATCTTTCCCCTCACCGTGGCCAAAGATGAATTCGTAGAGAACTTCGACACGATCCGAGCAACCTCCTCAAGTACCCAATCGTACGGACCGGAGGAGTTTGAAACGGAGATAGCCATCCATGAAGTGGACTAACCGGCTAGGCAGAGCAATCGAACGTCGGACCAAGAATCCCAAGATAGAGGATGGGTTCATGAATGAGAGTAAGGGACGTGTACGCATGGTGAAACGCATACAAATAGGCGTCACATGAGGCACCGAATAGGCGACCAGCGGCAAACGAAACCCGTCCACGTGTCCCACAATGAGTACTCTTGCGGACCTGCCCCACCTAAGATAGCGAGCCATCTCGTGCCTTCAGACTGCACCTTACACACTTGGATAGGCACCTCCATTCTCGAAGCCCATGGAGCCCCGCGCAATCAAACGACGCCGCCAAAACCAAAGCCCAAAGTCCAGATGCCAAACCCCTTGAAGGAACGACAGCCCAACCCCATTCCACGGACCAAAACCACGGTCACGAGAAGTTAGCCAAGACATCAAAGCCGCAAGGATCTGGCAAGACACACACGAAGAGAAAGACAGGAACAAGTCATCTTGATAGGGAAAGAAACGCGATTTGTTATTAACCAAGAAACACTCAACAAAGTTACAAGGCAAGCGCTAAAAATCTACACTACCATACAAAATCATGGCTCAACTCAACTTCCCTTGAGAAGGCCAAAACCTAAAAGATCCAGCTCTGGGAAAGCAGCTCAGACATCGAATAGGGCTGCTTCATACTCATCCTTTCTCGACACATTCGCTTCCATCTTCACCTTCGTAATAAGCAACGGCCACCTCGGCCCTCGCTCTAGCCCCCGTCGTTGTCACCTCAGATTCTGCTAATGCCACCTCCGCCTCCCGCTTCTTCAACTCTGCCTCGGCAGCATCCAACTGAAATTGAAGAATGCCGATAGCGTGATCGACCTCATCAACCTGTTTCTTCACCTTGATGGTGTTAGAAAACATGATCTGATCATATGCAGCGAAAAATAAAATCTAATTTTATTGGTATCACGTTTTTCAATTCTTACGGTTAAATCGAAGACACAAAAACGAAAAGTTACCTCGAAACGAAATCTGATTTTGTAGCCGATAACCCGCCTGATATCTTTCACACGTGAGATGCCGAGTCGGTCCACCCGAAACCGTCAAGACTTCAATAGACTTGAGAGAAAAAAGGACACGAAAATTTTCTCTAAACTTTCCGTTTTTGATCCAACAGATTAATTGATCGGATTCTGGGTTTAATGTTATATTTATAGACAAAAAACCCTAAAACCCTAAATGCTATTGGGCCGGGCTTTAGGTGCTAGCAAAAAGCCCAATCCAAATTAATAATTAAATAAATAATCATATTACTTATTTAATTATTCTTATTTCTTAAATAATTGCACTTATAATTTAGTAATTCCATAATTACTAAATTTATCCCTTTTTTCTTTTAAAACGATTTCTATTGGGTGGAACTTTCTGGGTTCACAATTAAATTGGCAACGAGAATTAATCAATTATTAATTCTCGTAAAACATGAGTGACATCAAGCAATATGTCATGATTACCCAATTTAATGTGAAGCGAGAATGTAAACCTTACACTACGGTGCCCTGCAATACAGTCCCTCTATCATACTATATCCCGAAAATATATGAGATCACGGTCAGCAAGTCAAATCTCTCGATCTCGTCATATGACCAAATCCAATAATCACACTTGACTAATATGACACAACCTCTATGAAATCCAAATTTCGTCGTCATATTACCTCGGCCAAGGATTTATCGTCAAGTGATCACTGGATCGCATAGGATATCCTCCTCGTATATCTCGAGGTGATAGATTCCATGTCTGATGCACACATACCTCATGTGTCACTAAACTAGGCACATAGATACGTACGACTATCCCTAATTAGGACAACCATATAATATCATTGATATCCTAATCCACAACACACAAATATCCATGTCATCTCAGGTCTAAAGACCAATGCAAATCCGTAGTTAATATTGAATCATTGACCCGTGAGATAAAACCCATGTGATTCAATATTAACAGTCCCGTTCAGTGAGCTCATTCCTATAACGAGCACCCACTCGTCTTCCTTCTGTATCTTATACAAAGTGGTACGAGACCCACCAATCTTATCTTTCGGTATCTTATACAGAACAAGGAGGAAGACAATGTGCCGGCCTTTGCGAGTTACTAATTATCCAGGTTAGGAACTCTATAACCAGGAACATATTTATAGTATAACATATTGTGGATTATCCATCTCGATTATTCTTAATAATTAAGAATGGTATCCACTCCTTATTATACTAAAGGATATTTGTATGTTTAATTCAAACCATATTGCAATTTAAATTAAACATAAAACTTGCCATTAAATAGTGTTTAAAGAATTACAAGATCAAGCCCTATTGTGTCACTAGAACTGGTCTTAAGGGCTTATATCCAACAGATGGTAGTAGCCTCCATGGCCTTCTTAACCTCCCCACTTATTGACTCCCGAGCCCGATGCAACTCCTCTTCATAGTCCACCTTTATCTTTGAGAAACGAGTTTCCACACCTATCTTGAGCAAGGGTAGTCCGCAGGGAGTTGGAGCACTTAGTGCTCGACTTGATGAAATGCAGTCAATAAGCCAGCACCTGGTAATCCTCTCCGATTCGACGACGGGTTGAGATAGGCGTTAATGAAGAGGTCACTATAAAATTTCAGGTCCTAAAACGTAGTCAACCAGCCACTCCCGACAAGATTCGAACCACCGGGTGATCGAACCTCCCCACCAGGACCTTTCTGACACTTCTTATGCCGGGCTAGTTCTTTAAAAATCGTAAGCTCCCCAGGGCCTATGCCCAGAGTCGCAGTCTCAACAACCATAGCAGCGGGTTGCACGGGGGGAGCAATAGGTTCTAGCGCAACAAAAGCCTTCCTAGCTACCTTATTTGCCGAAATGGAGCCTAGCGCAGCCCTACCTCCTTCCTTGCGAAGCATGTCCATGTCTTCCCTGATATCTTTCTCACCATATGTGGAAGCCATTCGCCCTACAAAACACACAAGCTCAAATAATAATCGAATAGGCTGTCATTATTAAGGTTCGCCAAAACCTCTACGACTATCTCCTTCTTTCTGTTATTGAGAAAGCGTGGAAACCCTGGCCCAAAGGGGATCCTTATAAAGATCGTTGAAGAATACCTACGACACATCCCACAGATCTACTATCACCAAACCGCCACCTGTCACTCGTCTAAGGGATTGCAAGTTACCACCCAGATAGCACCCTCACCTTCTAGGAAAAACACCCTCGAATCCCAAGGCCATGCGCGACCCGAGTCAGTGCATAGAGAATACTTCTATGCTTACTCGTCTTAGGCCAACCTTGAAATGACTCCAGGATCACCATCCCACCAAAGACAAGCCAACTCGACCGAAGGGCTATGGACCTTTTGGGCCCAATCTCGACCCTCTCCTTAAGCCCAATCTTGGCCTAGCACCAGCCTGCCACTGCATCATTGAAACTCTAATGGATATTCACGTGGCTGTCTCATATCCCATCGTCAATTAATAGCGAATCCCATCCACATTAATGAAGGTCCCGTCGCCACTATGCTACCACCTGGGAACCTCCACTGATGCTAGATAGTTAGTCCCATCATCTGCAAATGGACGACCCATGCATGCAGGAGGACATCTCCTTCTCCTATGTCAACTAGTTGTCTTCAGAGTCAAGGTATGTTCTGGTCCCTAACCCACTAATACACTATCTCTTCTTACTCTCTTACTCACTCGAGCATCAGACTGCTTGTAGGTGCCAGTCGTCCCTCGGATGGATCCCTCGCCAGAGCCTGCACCCCACCTCCAATCGTCCTCTTTTGGTTAGGAAGGAACAATAACATTCATTCCATATGTTCAATACATTTACAAGAAATCAAACCATGAGATAATACAAAAAAAAAATAAAAAATAAAATAATAAGACGTCAAACCATAGAAACTGATAGCTTAAAGTGTTGGGGATGCTCAGTGTCAACGATGATTGCCAAACACGATGGGTCCAAGCTCATCGACGTCGTCACGGAGTGGCCACTGGTTACTGCTAGTATCGGAGGTGGTAAGGTAGAAAAGTAGCATTTGGGAAACTAGGAAGTGAGGCAATTTCTGGGATGATGGGAAATTCAGAGCTTCTAATTGGGTTTAGATCATCCACGGGTAATGATCCATGCGAGATGGGTCAAAAAATATCAGCAAAGCTCGGATTAAGTTTTGGAATAAGATTTGGATCGGGTTTTGGGTGATACCAAATTGGAACAGGTTGAGGATATATAGAATGATATGCAAATAGTAAATCCTATAAGAAAGCTCGATAAACTTGTAGATCACTAACCTATTGTTGGAGGGCAAGAATATGGGGCACACAGCCATAAACAGGATCTTGAAGCCGAGCTTGAACTTCAAATAAGAGTGTAATAGCAGCTTCAAGCCGGTCACTTGCAGGAAGATGGGCCAGGAGGATGGAGGCATTTCTGGCACCAGAAACATAATGGGTGGTAGCAAAATGGATAGATCATTCCTAATAGATGAAGAAGGGGCAAAGATGCACAGTAGGGTACACTGTCTTCTCAAGACTCTACAAGCACCACAATGAGAACGGATTATTAGCATGATGGATCTGGGTATTGAATAGATCTAATCGTACCTAATCAGGTCGGATCGAATCGAGTCAGGCCGGGTTGGACCTAATCGGGTTGGGTCGACCCAGACCTGATTTCAGATCTGGCAGCAATGGGCAGTCGGGGCATAGCCGGAGACCAATGAAACCTTTATGGGCTGAGTTTTGTATGTTGTAATTTTATTATTTTCATTTCTTTTTTTTTTCCAAAGACCCACTTGTATCCTACAGGGATAACATTTTCAGGTGTTCGAACTACAGGTCCAAGCACTTTACATTTTTCTAAGGAAACTAATTCCGCCTGTATGGCTTCTTTTCATTTTGGTTAATCATTTCTATTTTGACTGTCTTTAACAGATTGTGGTTCATGATTCTTATTTGTAATTTTGATGAAATGACTTTCCCAGCTTTGGGAGGGACAAAACTACATCCTGAAAAACAACATGGAATTTCTTAGAATTAGACAACTCTATCTCACTTTAATCCCCGCAACAATCAATGTGAGGAAGAGGTTTGAAATATTATTCACCTCCAAAGAGTTTCAAATGAACTCCCTGATGCATTTGTTGATACCAAGAAAGTGACAAAGTCACACATACTAGTAGAAAATATTCCAGTAAAGATTGATATCCCTGTAGGACAATCTATTGTAGCAAATGAATCTAAAATACGCCAGAAGCGTGGTTGAGTGGTTGGTGCAAAAAGACTCTATACCTCGAAAGAGAAAAGTACAAGAGAAAAACCAAATAAAAATATGAGAAGAGATGATAGAAAATATTATCAATCAAATGAAAATATTGTAGTTCCTAAAGAACTACAAGTGTCCAAAAATAATGAGATTTCGATAAATTATCTGTTTTCTCACAAATTATAGGAACAAAACAATATTGTTATAGATAATATTTTTGCCTTCAACATAAATTCTAAGTCTTCGTTGGGAACCCATTTTGGTATGTTGTGGGGGTGAAATTGGTACTTAGACAACACAACCAAGAACTCAAAAATGAGAAATATTAGGTTCTTAACCAATGCTAACTGCAAAGGTGAATATTGATGATAAGCAGTTGGTCTTATACGAACCAATGTCGCAGCATGTAATATGGCATGACCCCAAACAAAAGTTAAGAGTTTTGATTTCATAAGTAATGGTCTAGCAATTAATTGAAGACATTTAATAAACGACTGTACTAAACCATTTTGTGTATGGACATGAGCAACTGAATGTTCAACTTCAATCCCAATTGATGTACAATACTCGTCGAATGTTTGGGATCTAAATTCACCCGCATTATCAAGATAAATTGTCTTGATTGAGTAATCAGGGAATTAAGCTCATAATTTTATTATTTGAGCAAGTAGTCTAGCAAATGGTTTATTTCTCGTTAAAAGCAAGCATACATAGGACCATCTGCTAGAAGCATAAATTAAAACCATAAAGTAACGAAATGGTCCACATGGTGGATGTATCAGCCCACATATATTTCCATGAATTCCTTCCAAGAAAGTTGGAGATTCAATATTAACATTCGTAGTAGAAAGTCTAATGACTAACTTGCCTTGTGAACAAGCAGTACATGGAACATCATTAATTAAAAGAATCTTTTGGTTATTTTGAGAATGTTCATGTGAATTCTTAATTATTCGACGCATCATTATTCGATGCATCATCATGTGAATTTGGGTTTGTGACATTATTTGACTCATTTGTTTTAATAAATGTGTAATACATTCCAGATGGAAGTGCTAAGAATGTTTTTTGTATCAGCTTCTGGCTAGATACAAAGGAATTTATGTAAAGATATTCAATATTGTTTTCTTGCATCATCTCAATGTGGTATCCATTACAGCAGATATCTTTAAAACTAAGAAAAATTCTTCTAAATTTGCTAGAGTAAAGTACATCATTTATATGTAATTTTGTATTATTTGAAAAATAATACAAGCTCTTCTGGAGCCTTCAATAATGCTTGATGCACTTGATATTTTATTAACATTATTTCCTATAAATGGTAATTCTAAAAAATATTTTTTGTCTCGAAGAAATGTATGAGTAGTTACACTATCAACTAGACAGATATCATGGCAATTCATCATGAATCTACAAGCATATTAAAATTTAAAATTCATAATCATTAATATTGAAAAATACTTCAACTATCTTTATGAAATGTAGCAACAAGTAAATTAAAATTTTCAAATTAGACTACTGAATAAATGGGAAATACTAAGTCATTAAAAATAAACTAGTCCATATCCCCTAGCATACCGCCCTCAATCAAATGATCAATATCGTTATTTGGGTCAACAAAGAAATCAAATACACACAAGCGAGTCACATGAACTGGACCATCCCAATCAAGGAAATTTGTCTCCACCTTTTCTTTTCCCTTAATTGAATTTTAGTAGAGATCCACAAGATGTTTTTTTTTTTAATACGACAAGTATGTGACCAATGCCCTTTCATTCCACATCTATAAAATCTTTTTCATGCTTCTTTTTGGATTAGTTGTTGTCATTTGTTTTGTACCTTTTAAAGCTGTTGCCTTGTTGTTGATTATTTTATGCACGGGCTCTTCCATGTCCACATCCATGGTATGATGTTGCATTTGCTTCAGGCAATGCAGCACCATTTGTTTCAGGCAATGTTGTGGAACTAGTTGGATGTAACACATGGTTTTTCATTAGCAATTCATTATTTTGTTTAGCTACCAGCAAGCAGGAAATGAGTTCTGAATATTTTTTAAACCCACGTTCACGATATTGCTGTTGTAGGAGCACATTCGAGGCGTGAAAAGTGGAGAAAGACTTTTCCAGCATATCTTCATATGCAATTTTTTCTTCATAAAGAGTTAATTTGGAAGTTATTCTGAACTATTTGGAAGTTATTTTGAAAATTCAAAATTGTATTCACTCAAAGTTTTGAAGTCCTAAAGGCGCAAATGCCTCCATTCATAACGGGCTCTAGGGAAGACCACTGTCCTCTAATGGTCAAATCTTTCTTTCATAACGAATGCAATAATTAATGTCAACAGGACATAAGTTATATGTTTTCCATTAGGGATAAGCATTAGATCATACTCACATATAGAGAACAAATATTCTTTGAGATATGTGATACTTCAAGA
Organism: Diospyros lotus; assembly: GCF_014633365.1. NCBI lineage: Eukaryota > Viridiplantae > Streptophyta > Magnoliopsida > Ericales > Ebenaceae > Diospyros > Diospyros lotus. The sequence continues at coordinate 21,961,861 of NC_068351.1, forward strand.
GCATAATAAAATATAATTTAGAAATAATGATATATTTTGGACTATTACTACTTCAGGAGCAATAGTTTAATATTCTTCAAGAATGTTGAAATGGGAATGTTATATAATATTGTATGAATTAAAGGAGGAAATATTGACATATCAATTAAAGAACAAATAAGATCCAATTAACATATCAATTAAAGAGAATATTGCATGATCATTCAATTAGAGAAAATATTGCATGATCATATTAATTAAAGGAAATATTGCATGTTCATATCAATTAAAGAAAATAATGATATGATAAAAAAAATTATTTCCTAAAATTGTAATGACATATAATATTAAATTTGATAAAAGTTTGCACTTTAGGACCATGCAATATTCATCTGGAATATTGCAATAATAATTGCTACTTTAGCAGCAACAAAATATTCAATTTAATAAATTATGTTCTTCAAGAACAAGTAACATATTAAAAAAATGTAAAAGTAAATTGTACTTCTTCAGGAGCAACACTAAGATATTATTCTAGAATATTTGAAACAAGATGAAATTGTGATTCTTCAGGAACCACAATAGTATAATTGTAATACCTCGAGAGCCTAGAGAAGGGTAGTATATATCGAGGATAAGTAAGAAAGGAAACAACACCACCTGAATACCTGTTGGATTGAATGTAGGCAAAGAAATCCCGGGTTAAGCGTGCTTAAATTAGGGAAGCTTAAGAATGGGTGACCCTTGGGAAGTTCACGTAGGCCCATTAAGGTAAGTTATTTCGGTTCTTCCTGTCACTCGATGCGGGATGTTATAGGTGGTATTAGAGCAGACTCGTGTGTGTGTTGGGATTGTGTACTAGCCAAAGGCTGAGGGTATTGGACTGGGGATCGTGTACTAGCCCAAGGCTGAGGGTACTAGACCGGGGACACTGGATCGGAGAGAGCTAGGACTAGTTGTACGGTCGCATAACGATGACGTCATATGCTCAAGGGGAAGAGAATGTAATACCCCAAGAGCCTAAAGAATGATAATATATATCGAGGATAAGTAAAGAAGAAAACAACACTAGCTGGATACCTTTTGGACTGAATGTAGGCAAAGAACTCCCGAGTTAAGTGTGTTTGAGCTGTGGAAGTTCAAGGATGGGTGACCCCCTAGGAAGTTCGCATAGACCCATCAGGGTAAGTTGTTCCGGTCCTTACTATTGCTCGATGCGGGATGTTACAATAATAATCTTTTGGATTATTATTAACATCATGAAATTGTGAAACAATTGAGAATAAGATCCATGATAGGAAAGACAGGTCAGTGGATGGACAAAGTTGAAGAAAAGAAACTTGAGATCGTAGTTTTAAAAATTTGAGATCATGTTGATAACATGTTATAAATAGATAGAAAGAGAACGAATGAATATATTCATACATGGATTCAAAGTGAAACCAACTCCAACAAGCTAAATGTGAGACCAGTACAGAGAGAAAGAGAAATCACAAAGAATTTACCTAATAATCGTAAATATTGAAGTTTGGGTAAAAGTGTAATTTACCTAAAATCTTGGGGTATTAGCATAATTTATCCTTTCTTCGGGGCTAAAATGCAATTAAAAATGGCATGATAACCAAGTTACAAGGGGTCTAAGTGCAACTACCCAAAAAGTTTAGGTCAAGGTGTAATTCTTGGAACTTCGTGATTGGATCATTAGGGTAATGAGCTAAGCCAAGTAAACCATTTGGGAGTCATGATTGAGGATTCCAAGCTTATTTCAATATAGTTAAGTTATGATTGTGGATCTCAAATAACATTTAATCCACATTTGGATCATTTTGAAATCCAAGACTTTGCTTTCAAAGTCTCCAAACCTTATCCTCAAGGACACATGGAAAGAAACTATTGTGCACTTGGAAGATAAGATAAGGTCACATGATGGCTCATAATGACCCTCCTGAGGTGGCATTGTGTGATTAGCTAGAAAAGCTTACTTAGCTTCCAAGTTTGCTAAAGTCTCCAAATCTTATCCTTAAGGACATGTGGTAAGAATTCATTGGCCACTTGGAGATAGGATTTGAAAACTCGTGATGACCCTTGAGGTGGCGACATGTGGTTGGTTAGAAAAGTCTATAAATAAGGGCTAGGTTGATCACAAACCATTCGAAGTAAGTTTGAGGTGAATTTATGCCAAATTGAAGGAATCAAATGGGAGGATCTTGTTCTTGGGAGAAAGGGGGAGAATCTTGTTCTTGGGAGAAAGGGGAGAATACTGGAAAAAGAAGGAAGAAAAGTTCGCTAAGAACGGGGGAGAAAAGGCCTCGTCAGAAAGTTTGGGCTGCCTCTGTAGATCATGCCAAACGACGTCAAAACCATGAGAAAACCATTCCACTCATCATAAATAGTGTTTCTTAGGGTAAACCTTCAAGGTGAATAGTTTCTGCATGCTTCTTGCTTCTTCTTGATTATCCTTGGTCTTATTTATGTGGGGTTGGTGGCTTACATCTCATGTTTCCTTGCTTCCGAGCATTTCTTTCATATTTTGCTTGCATCACGGGGTTTGTGGTTGTGGTTTATCGATGGGGTTAAACATGATTACTCTCGCACGTAGTTTGTGGTTTGCATATCATATTTTCCTTGGTTTGTGCACCGTGCCGATAGGTGGGGTCGTGCCTAGTTGATATTCCTTAGTTTGTGCATATTTCTTCTGTTTCGTCTTCAACATGTTGTTTGGTGATAGTGGCTATTGGTGGATTGAGAACTGGTATGTGATGGTTAGCCGCTTGTTGGAGAATCATCATGATGATTGGGAGGGCAATCTCGTGCCTATAGGTGGGGCCATCCCTATAGGTGGGGCTGAGGGGTTGGACTCCGATCATGTGCCTACAGGTGGGGTTTAGCCTATAGGTGGGGCTAAGGCGTTTCACACGAGTGCCGACAAGAATGATGGAGACTCGGGGAGACTTCTTGATATATTGCATTTTTGCTCTTGCATTCACTGTTTCCTTTCTTTCTTACCACTCACTTAGATGTTATTGTCTAACTTTGGGTGTTTTATACCCCTGGAACATTCACTGTTCCAGGTATGTCGGAAGTGTCAGGTGATCCAAGTTCCTATTCGAGTAAGGGCAAAGAGGTGGTGCTTGGCTAGCTTTCGGTTTTATAGCTAGCTTTGGTTTTTATTCCATTATGTACTCTTGTAAACCAAGTGATGTATTGTAAATAGAAGATAGGATACTCAAGGTTGTAAGAAGTGTGTGTGTAGGTGTCCTACGGTTGTGCCTATAGTGATGTGTTATGTTCTTGGTGTATTGAAAGCCATGTGCATTTATTATGCATGTAAAGGAAATCTGGTGGAAACCCCATTTGTTTACCTTTGATTAAGCTTTCAGGTTTGATTATGCTTTCGTTGATTAAGGGTTTTCATAACGCCTTAGGTGATGTTAATTTATATTTCACAATATTATGTATTTAGGAAAGCGAGGTGTTACACCATGAAAGGAAGAGTCCATTACATTCATAAATAATGATTTATCACGAGCCAAACTATGATGATCTGTTCATCATCTCAAACAAGGTAGAAAAATGTTGGATACGTTGAATCCTCATTGACATGGGAAGGTCCACAAAAATCTTTATTGGGACACTTACCTACAAATGGGTTATAAGATGGACGACCTACTATCGAGTAAGACTCCACTGGTCAATTTCAATAGAGAGAGGTGCTTGAGGAAAATGGTACTAGTATGATTTTGATGTAGTTTTGATAATGAATTTATTTACACAACTTTAGTAAGTGTTGCTTAAATAAATGATTTTGAGATAAATGTTTGGACTTCAAGGTTTTAAACTCAAACTATTTTGAATATCTCTTGAAAATGGCTTTAAACTTGTTTTTAAATCAATGAAATCTTATGGATCCTAAAATATGATCAAAGTTTTAAAAAGGAAAATAAAATAACTCTAAAATAGAAGAGAAGTCATCTAAATATTGAATCTAGTGAAAAACTATAGACCCATTCTTCATGCATGTTGACTAGTTGTTTTGAACTATCGACCTCTTCTTTGAGTCTATTGATTGGAAATTCAAAACATCGATTGTTCCTCAATGTTCTAAGAATACATAGTCAACATATTATTAATATTGGAAAAATTGTCAACTAGTTTTTCATTCAATATTTTGAAATAAATTGTTGACTACCTTCTGAAACTCTTGAGTACTATTTTTGTCGAAAAACTTACTAACGGCTAGTTTTTTGCGTATTGATTCTTTTCCATTTCAATCTTCAGTTACTAGAATTCTATAGAGGACATTCAAGGCTATAAATACTAGCCATTTTGAAAATCATGGAAGCTGTTGAAAGAGTGGTCTTGTTCATTTAAGAGATCAAATCTCCAAATCACTTTTGAGCTTAATTGTTTCAGTATTTCTTCTTCAAGGCTTGCTCTTATTTTGTAAATTCATTTTAGCCTGGTTGTAATAAAATCTTGTAAGAAGTTATGTATTTCTTATTCTTCTTTGTAAGAAGTTTCCTAGCAGGATAGCTAGTGATTGTATTGGACTATGGTTAGCAATCTAGTTTGATTTAGCATAATTGAAAATCTCTTATAGGGAGCAAGAATAGTGGATGTTGGTTGGGGATAACCCAACCACTTTGAAATATTCTTGTCTCTTGTACTTTTACATTTTTGAAAACTTTTCTTTACACTGAATTACAAATATAAAATTTCCAACGTTCTTATAATTTATTGTTTTAGAAAAACACACTTCAAAACATAATTTTTAAAATATCCAATTCACCCCCTTTTTTGGGTGTGCAGTGCCATACAAGTAAAAGTTGTCTAATAGTTGGATCCATGAAAATGGTGATCACCTTGGGCATGACCCCTTGAGAGGCCACCATCAAGATTAAAGTCTTAGTGACCAATGCCCTTTTAACCTATAACATGATTTTGCGTAAGTTAGGCTTGAGTGCACAAATGGCTATTTCATCTAATAATGGTCAAGTTCTTGACAAGTAGAGGAGTTAAAGAAGCACATAAGACTCTGTAGTTGCCTGAGAATGCTACATGGTGCCTCTTCGAATAAAACCTAAGTGATGGTACCCCCGCCCATCAATTATCTTTTTGAGAGCCTAAGGTTTTGGCACCAATAGAGAAGTTCCTTCAAGGGCCGATTGCCTAGAGAAAATAGTAAGCATCAACGTCAAGCTAAAATGGCCCTTCAAGAGTTAGATGGTAGCATTACTAAGGGAATATGTCTACATTTTTTCCTAGTCAGCTTGAGAAATGCTCAATATTGACCCTAGTGTCATTGCATAAGGTTGCAACTGATCATATTTGCAAGGTTGTGAAGCAACCAAAAAAAAAAAGCATTTTGCACAAAAGCAAGCCAAAACAATATAAGAGAAAGTCAACATATTTCTAAATGCTTGGTATATTTGAGAATTAAATTAGCTAGAGTAGTTTTTTAATGCAATGCTTGTCTCCAAGAGAAAAGTCAAATAATGATTATGCGTTGATTTTACAATTTTGAATAAAAATTTACCTAAATATTGCTACCCCTTCCTTTGGATTGTGGATTGATACACGAAATTGTTGGGTTTTAGCCAATGAGTTTCTTGGAAGCCTTTTAAGGTTATCATCAAATCCTTTTGCACCTTAAGTGTAATATTTAAAAATTTTAGAGATTTTGGACATTGAAAAATTAAGGTTAAATTTATTGGAATGCGACTCAAAAGGGGACTTGACTTGTAATTCAAAAACTTATGAGTCTAGGGATGAATTTGGGAAAGAAAAATGTAAATTCATGAAGAGATGGGTCTAAGTGTAATTAATGAAAAATAATAAACATGCCAAATATCACTTAGTTTGGATGCTAACTTGGGCACGAAAATTTGAGCAAACTAGATCGAATTAGGTTGAGCTCAATATGGAGCTTTGTAGACGAACCCGTATAAACTAATATTGTCAGAAATTGACAAGCAAACTAAAAATTATTCGAGCTGGAAGTTAATAAAAGTACAGTTAATTGGGTAGCTTAATTTGGGCATATGTAAAATCTATTAGAGTCGGATTAAGATGAACCAAAAGGTAGATATCAAGTATATATAATTGAGAACATGATTATGGTGATTTTAGATTTTGAATCCAGAATAATCGAACACAAAAGGTTAAGCAAAATAAAGAGTGAGACATGACGAATGTTTTGAGTGGGCGACTTTGAAATCAAATTTCGGACAAAAGAATAGGAAACAGACCAAATTGTTTGATGGGCCTTATAGACTGCGATGGGAGGGTGAAATGGTACTTTTAATGCATATTTTTTACTGTTAGACAGATCCACCGAGTAAAAGAAATGGAAGAAAATAACTAAAACGGATCGTGGAATTGACGAAATGGTTGTAGAAAATCTCCAAAATTTTGCTGGGTTTCCAAATTGAGACTCGAGATTTATGGAGAATCAATCATCAGGGATTGGAAATTCGGAAGAAATGGCGAGGATCGATGTAGTTTTCGCTGAAAAACCAGTGTGTCAAGTGCAAGAAATCTGGAAATCAGAAATGGAAACTTTTTTTTAAGCATAAAAGGTTGTATTTTCTCTCAATTTGTAGATGAAATCGTGAACAAACGGACAAGAGGGTGAGAAAGGGAGAGATTTGGAGACTTTCGGTGGCTGAAGGAGCAAGTTCCGACCAAGCCGTGATGAATAGCGACGACGTTCCAGCGGTCTTCGGCCACTTCTCTAGGTTTTCGGCGATAGTTGATGGTTCTTATTGGCCGGCGACAGTCGTGGAAGACTCCAAAGCCAGGAAAGATGAACTCATCAGCGACTGGTTGGCGTTCAGGGGGTTGTAGGCGACGAGAAGAATGGTCGGGGAAGAAAGAGAAGCTGGGTAGTTTTGGAAAACATCAAACTTTGCCAACGTGACCTTTTACCTAGCTTTTTTGGATTATTGCACTTAGACATGTTAATTTATGAAAATTATGCATTTTAATTTCCATTTCAATGGCATTTTATGAAAACCTTCAAAGTTATTTATTATTGTAATTAGGCCTATTTATTTTGCATAATGTGCACTTTGAGCATGAAATGTGTGTTGTTTAAAATTTTGACTTGTTACATTTAAATCTATGTGTCATGGCATTCATGCATTGAACTCTTATATGATTTAAGTGGACAATAGGGGGATGGATCACGTAGCTAGGGGGTGATTAATGTCATCATCCTGAATCATGGTGAGGGTTTACTCATTATATTGATATTGAAGATTGTTCATTCGTTTATCATAATAGGTTCATGGTAATAATGCAAATTCCCCGTGATTGGTTGTTTACACTTGCAAAAAAACAAACACTATTTAATAAAAAATTTTAAAAAATAGAAAAATATATTTTTTATAATTAAACTAGTCTTAATAGTCTCTATTAGTTAATAAATTTATCAAAGTCTAATCGTCATCATGGCATGCTATATAATTCTAGTGTTTAGTAAGTTAATGACTCTATTGATTTATGATTTAGAACCAATGCCTATTTATTTGATATTCTCTTCATGCTATAAATTATTTAATTGGTTTTTTTGTTGGTTCTAATGATGGTAAATATATCCCAAGGGAAAAGGTAAATTGAGATTTGTATAAAATTTTTGATAATTAAAACAATGATTAATGGCATAACACTATGTTTCGAAATATACTTCACTATTTTAGCTTGTTTCGACATCTATGAGATATGTTTCGAAATACAATTTACTGTTTTACTTGTTTCGAAATTTCAGGACTTGTATTTTCAAATAATGATATTTGGCAAAGATAATTTACTTAAGTAAGAGTATACCAAAGGTGTTTGAGATCAAAGATAGGCTTATGTGAATATGTAAGCTTATGCTCAAGGAAAATGTGTTTTAATCTTTGAAAACAATCATTTTGAAAGCTTAAGCAATAATGGATAAGAAAAAATAAAAGATTAATTACACACAAAATATATTGTGGTTCGACACCCCCCATAGTCCACTACCTTCAAGTTTACCCAGTTGAAGGATTTTTCAATCTCAATCACTTTTACTAGTAATTAACCACAAGAAGGGTTTTACCACGATTCACCCTAAAACCTTTGTACAATGAGTTTTTATGGGCTCAACTCAAATCTTACACCCAATGAGTTTTAGATTCAACTCAAACCTTTGACACAATGAGTTTTAGGTTGAACTCAAATCTTACACCACAATGAGTTTTAGGTTCAACTCAAACCTTACAACAATCAACAAAATAAATAAAACTTATCTTTACAGCCCAATGAATATATAGCAATGAATATCTTACTAATAGCTGGACAAACCTTTTAACTTGAGGTGAGGTGAGCTGAAGTGATGAGATCGATGTTTGCATTTGCTTCTCCTTTCACACTTGCAATGCACAAGATTAAGATGTAGATAAATCTTCTTTGAGAGCTCAATAAAAATCTTTTAAAACTCCTTGTGCTTGTGTATGTGTCTCTAGCATGTTCTCACTTGTTGTAACTACTTCTTGTCTTCAAACACCTGTTATTTATATCAAGAGATAAAAATGTAGCATTTTATAGCCGTTAGAGACAAGACAGAAAATAAGGTTTTGAAATATAGCATACAGGTTTCGAAACACCACAAATTTACACTAAAGTTTCAAAACACCACAAATTTACACTAAAGTTTCAAAACACCACAAATTTACACTAAAGTTTCAAAACATACTCCTCATGTTTCGAAACATACAACTTTTCTAGCTGGACTTGCACTTAGAGACAACATTAAGTGGGAGACAAAATCTTATGCCCACTATGATTATACACATGATCTCCAATTCAAATTTGAATTTGAATTCTTAGAGCATGGAGAAAGCATTAAACAAATGATTTTGATAAATACAAAATTGCAGCTCACTTGCATCTTGATTTTTAAATGATCTGCTAACATAAATGTTAAAGGTTTCGAAACATAATTCGAAACTTGATTTCAAAACATATGCATTACATAGATGTTTCGAAATAGCAATAACATACACAGTTAGAAAACATTCAAATCATTTCAAAAGGGGTTTCAAAATATGCACATAAACATGACAGATTTTCAAAAGTATTTGCTTGAAAACACAATCCATAGCATGTGAAACACCCCGCCTTACACGGGCGCGTCACTATAAGGGAATCCTCGGGAATCTTTTTTTTTTTTCAAGTCTGTCACATGCGACGCCATGTGTACAATCTTCACATGCAGATAAAACACCCATCACATACAATGGCCGGTGCTCGCGGTGACTTCAAGAACAATCCTCACATGCAAATAAAAATCTCGTGAACCTCAGTCTTGCCCGTTTAACTAACAAGATCAATAATCTTAAAACTAAACCAGACATAACATAATGCAACGGATACATTAACATTAAAACACTGTGGTTCTTACACAATATTTCCATAACAAAGTACGTAATACATACAACCAAATGATAACAACGTTATCATACAACTGTACATACATAAATCGAAATACATACTAAAGCCTACAAAAAGATACAACGTCTATCAAACTAAGCATCATTGGCCCTCAACTGGCCATGTCCTCGCCCTCGCAGCAGTTCTTGGCTGGAACATTCAATGTTCCAGAGGCATAACCCAGGTTAGATAATAAAACATCTAAGTGATGGCATGAAACAGTTTACAGAATGCATGAAAAACATACAAGCATGGCATATACAGACACAATAACATGCAACACATTTAACTTGAGAAATCTCCCTAACATACTCAACCTCCCGTGGAAAATCCATTCCATACACCATTGAGGTTGACATTGTCGCGACATACTTAATTCTCGAGTTCCCTACCGTGTCACCTGTTCACCTGGATTAACCTTGTCCCATTCTCAAGAAGACCCCATCCCGTTCCCCAAGGACATAACCATGACACAAAAATCAATACCCCGATAATATGAAAATCACACGCCATGCACCAACTCTTTTATAAGTAAAAATAGCTTATGCAATATACCACATGTACAATATGCATACAATGCCACAAGTACATAAGTAAAACGCCTATGTATAAAATCCCAAGTTCTGGAGGGTATAACCGCTCATCGAAACCGGTTCAATCACATATGACCTAAGCACGGGAGGGTAAAACTGCTCACATGAACTCACTATACGCACACCAAGACACCTCCAAGACAAGGTAAGACTAGAATCAAACTACTCACCTCGAATGTATTCGGATTGCCTCAATCCTCGTGCACTACCTCAATTTGCGTGTTAAATCACAAACACTTGAACTTATACTCAACATTGAGCCACGATACTCCCTAAACATCATATTTAATTAAGGAAGCATTAAAATCCATTTTTCTCAATTTTTTCATAATTTTCTCTCAATTTTCACCTCGATAATTCAAAAATAATTATCTTCTCAAACATTTTCCCCAATTTTTCAACATGATAAATCCTAAAATAAATCAAGAAAAATACTGAAAGAAAAATTACCAAAATATCCCTTGTCATGCGCCCTCACGTGCATGGGGCATGGGTGCGAGTGGAGTGCGGTGTGTGCAACCACGTGCCACATTTTTCCCTACATTTTCGGCCGCCGCCGATGACTCTGATGGCCAAACAAATGGTATCCCCTTAAAGCCCTCGCCTGGTGATCACAACGGCATGAACTTCAGGCTGAAATGACACTGAAAAAGCCCCGATCGAGCAGTTGTAGGTGCGACGTGGCAGACTGCCTCGCGTCTCCGGCGAAGCTCGAAACAACTTCAAATGAACACCAAATGCTCTCAAAATTTCCAGAAATGCTCCCCACAACTCATAGAACAAAAGCCCTTTATCCCCAAGGCTTGATTTAAGCAAAAATGAGAGCAATTTTGGTCGTTTCATTTCTGAAACCCTCAGCCATCAACCCCCATTTTATACTCGTTCTCGACCCGAATTTTCAACAAATCCCAATTATTCTTATCTCTTAAGCCCAAGATCTAGCCTCCAAATGATTCGACTAGCCCTAAATTAGGCATAAGATACCTCAAAAAATTCGATCAAACCACTAATACCATCCGCCATTAAATCCGATCAAATCTCAACCATTTTCAGCCAATGGCCACAACCCAACACCTCCCCACGCCGTATACCACCTTTCCCAGCTATCCCTTAGCCATCCCATCGCCGGAAATGGAGGCCACGTGCAGTGGAAGGCGATAACCGTTTTCTGGTAGCCGTGTTCACACTATAGTTTTGATAAATTGCACTTTAACTCCCTAATTTATTCCAATCTCGATTTTTACCCATTTCCTTGAGCCCCTGATCTTTCCAACTATACCACTAAGGCCCACAACTTTAGTAATTCTCATTTCACCCTCGAAACTTCTGAAAAATTATCCGTTTGACCTTTCTCGGGAAAAATTAGAAAATTATATTTTGGCCTGGTTGCTTGTTTTGACCTTAAATCTCTTTGTTTCAACCCAAATTCGCTCAAGGGTTGTTCTACACATAAAATATTAGTCCTTAGCATGCTCTGTTGACTTTCCAAATGTTCCCTATGTCGATTCGATTTTTTCAACCCAATCGACAGCTGTACCGAAAACTATTCCCGATCCCACTTCTTTTGATACCTAAAATCATAACTCGTATTATCTGTTCCTACTATACCATTTTTCTTAATCATCTAGGGTCCGGGGTACTCCCCCTAGTCGATTCAGTCACTTTAAACTGTGATAGTGTATCCTATAGCCTATTTCTTTCAAAAATTCCAGTTATACACTTCATCAAATACTTTAATACATAAATGTAAATAAGTAAGTACCCCCTACTTGAATTCAATAAAAATATCCAAAAAATCAAAATCCATAACAATAAGAAAGTAAAATTTTGGTTTTAAAACAAATTCAGGATTTTGTAATTTTACCACCTCTAAAATGCATACTTTCTATTTCTTGAAAAATTCATTAAAAATCATTTTATCACCAATGGATATTAGTTATCCAAATGTCAGGAGATAGTTTTTCAAAATGAAAATATTTTCAAAAATATGTTCTAGTTGGTCTTTTTCCTTAGAACAATTTTAGCTTCATTTTGACCAATGATTTCAAGGCTAATTTTGAAAATCACTTTAGGAGATTTTTTTAAATCTTAATACTCGTTTTTGCAAATCTCCATATGTATAAGAATGAAATTAATTTGATTTTTATTTGAACAAAATAATACTTGATATTGAAATTGATATATGTTGAAAACCATAATTTTGACTCATGACTTAGGGATTAAGCCAATAGATGTTTTTCATAATCAAAACTAATATACAAAAGTTAAACAACATTTTTATCCATCCCAAATCAATTAAAATCACACGGTTGGGATGAATCCTTTTTTTTTTTTTTTTTTCCCTTCTTTCGTTTTTAAAGAGTTAGAGTTTCGCAAGGAAGAGAATGAGTGATATACCATATGGATTTCAATGGGATTAAGGCTTGTTTGTTGTTATTGTTGTTTGCCACATACCATGGAATTCTAGTAATATGAATAATTTTCTTATCTTTTGTTTTACTTGCATCCTTGTAGATATATAGCCACCATACTCTGTTTTTTGCAAGAAATGCAGTATGGTTGTTGTGAAAAATTGGACTATGATGGTCTTGCACCTCATGTGAGTATCTAAAGCTTCTGTTTTTGTGGTTTGGATTAATTAAAAATATTTATAATAAGTTCAAATGTTATGTTAGGGAATACACTCTTAAGGGAAAATCGTATATTTTTCCTATCCCGAGTTGCTTTGGAGACAAAATAATTTAGTCTCTACTTAGAAAGTTCAATTTGTTAGAGACAGAAAGAATTTCGTCTCCAATTAAAAAGTTTGTAGATTCTTGTAGATGAAAAAATCCGTCACTAATGGGAAAAATGATTTAGAGATGAAATATTTTCCATCTCTAAATACAAATTTTAAAACTTAGAGATGGAACTAACATCGAAAAATTTTCCCTAAATTTTTTTATGATTGAATTGGAAATCAATTTTAATACGGATACAAAGATGGAATTTTATAGGTTAAAGACAGAATAAATCCTATCAATCGCTACCTAGAGATGGAAATAAAAATCTGTCTCTAATGTGTTAGCGATAGCCTTTTCTGAGACAACTTATTTTCCATCTCTAATAATTTAGAGATGGAATTTTATAGGTTTAGAGATAAATTTTTCCTTCTCTAAATGCGACTTTTTTTTTTTTCTATAGTGCATTTCAATCGCACAAATTTCACAATAATACTCATTACGTTGACCTTTGATAAGGGAATAGTTAAAAGCAAATGGATATTTATCATGTTTTTGCTCGATTGTATATGGATGAAGAGCACACTTAATGCACAACTTGAAAACACATTCTTCACATGAAAAAGAAATAGTTTTCCCAATGTACTTTTGGTCATGTTTTCCACATTTTGACGACCTTTCCAAGATGATTCCCTTAAGACAAGAGTGTGGTCATGACCTTGGTGTTTGATTTCCTATGGAAGTAAAACATATCTAACAGGGTAGAGCCTAGCTATAATTTGAACACTCAAGAACAAAGTTAATGGTATACCTATTAAAAAAATTGCATCTCTTTCGAGAATAATCCTTTAGGATAAAGAAAAACCAATGCTTTGGGTGAAATGCATGTTGTAATTTATTTAGGTAACTCAATGCACCACTCATGGAGAAAAAAATAGCATTCAGCAAGAGTGTGTCATGAGAAAAAACACTGAAAATCAAATTAATAAACAGATCAACCCAACTTAATTGGGACGACCCGACAACATAAGGCCATAGGAGATCTGTAACAAGTGATCGACATGGCTTACAAGCCAATAAAGAAGATTGTGAAGGGTCTTCGAGAAAGGCATTGGTCACAAGAATACCCCAAGAGCCACAAGCACTGCTAAAGCAGTGAAAGTTGTGAGCTCAGAATATGACTGTAAGGGCTCCTTGGAAAAAAAGGGTCGCAGGCTCGAAGGAAGCCCCCGGGCTTGCGACGCGAAGCGAAGATGGTCACGGGCTTAAAAAGAGCAGCGAGCTTGTGATGCAAGGCAAGAAAGACAATGGGCTTGTGACGCGAGGCAAGATGGTCGCAGGCTTGCGACATGAGGTGGGAATGGCTGTGGGCTCAAAAATAACTGTGGGTTTGTGATGCGAGGATGAGACAATTGCGGGCTTATGACGTGAGGCAGAGATGGTCGCGGGCTTGCAATGCGAGGTAGAGATAATCGTCGATTTGTGATGAGAGGAGACAATCGCAAGCTTACAGTGCGATAAGGAGATAGCCGTGGAGAGGGCACACCCCAAAGTTGCCCAAAGAGGCACACAGGATCCCTTGCAGCCTTAGAAGACACGAGGGTGACCCCAAGGCTTCAAAAGGCATGAGAAAGGCCTCGTGGCCCCTTAACCTCTCAATACTCGCGAAAAACTCCCATGACAACTCATATCCCCAAAACGCCGACACCGTCACCAAAGCATTTCCCCGAATACGGGAGGGTCCCACACAACTCGTAAACCAGATAGGTCTGACATTCAAAAATCCTTCCAAGAAAAGGATAGACAACCATTTATAGGAATTCTATCCCCAAAAAGGAAAAAATAAACATCATCTATAAGAATCCTAATCCTAGCTAGGTCAGGAGAGATCATGATAGACGTTATCTATAAGAGTATTATTCTTGGATTACTTCAGAGCTGCTAATCAACAACAAGAAGATGGAATAGATGTTTAGTCAGAACGGCTATAGAGGGCTCCTCTCTAGGGACAACAGTAGGCCCAATCTCAAGGCCCTCTAAGAGCTCACCCCTAAGGACTGTTGAATGCTCCCCCTAGGGGCAGCTGGGGGCGTAACCTCAGGGCCAATTAAGTGCTCACTCCTAAGGGCTATTCAAAGTCCCTTATCGAGGTCATCTGAGGGCACAACTGCACAACCATCCAGGTATTCACCCCTAAGGCCTATTAAGGGTTTATTCCTAGGGCCAACTAGGGGCACAACTAGCTAAGTGCTCACTCCAAAGGCCCATTGGGCACAGCCTCAGGATTAGTTGGGACTTCACTCCTAGGGCCAGCTAGGATTCTACTCCTAAGGCCAATCAAGAATTTACCTCCAAAATCCTTGAGTTGCTTGTTCCACAGAATTCGTAGACCCATTTGGGAAGACTGTTTCCATTGTACCATGGGCAAAATAGGAAGCTTTGAGATGCCAACATGAGAAACAAATGCAAGCACTGCAAAAAGTCACTAGTTTATTATAAAATATAACCCCACAAATGACATTGCCATCAACTCTAAAGAAATTGGTGTCTAGTTCAGTCCCTAGTCCAGAGGCATAAGAAGGGAGTTATGAGACCACACTGAAACCCCAAGGAACTCGATCACATCCCACTCTTTCTCAAAGAACTAGGGAACAAGATTATTCTATTTCCCAAATGTAGGATAGAGAAAGAAGAGAGTGTTGAAGAAATGCAAAGGCACTTAAAATGATCTTTAGAAAAAAAAAATACCTTAAGACTATTGAAAGTACATCCATTGACAAGGAACAAGGTCCACTAGGAGGCCTTGTGAAAAAGATCAATGAAATTGAACGCCAGTCGGCATTTAGTGCTATGTTGTTGCAGTTATGTTGCATGGAACCCAGTCTACATCACTACAAAAATCCTTAGCTAAAGAACCACCAATTACTTTATCACATTTGTTCATAAGGGTAAATATATATATCTTGCAATTAGAAGTAGCACAAACAGTATGGAGAAACAAAGAAAAAGATCAAAAAATAAAAGAAAAAGACTCTGACAAAGAGATAAGCCAAATGGAAGAGAAGGCAAAGAGACACAATGATACCCTTTGACTCCAATTTATAAAATATAATCCGCTCACACTATCATGTTCTAATATCCTAGTGGTCGTCAAAGGAACGAGCCTCATTAAATTTCGTAAGAGGGTTAACAAACCTATGGGGAGAAAAATGAATGCCTTATACGAATTCTATAATACTCAATGCCACTCCACTAACAAATGCCAAGACTTGAAGAATCAAATAGAGGCACTAGTCAAGGACGAGGAACTGGTAGACTATGTGGACATAGGAGCCCAAGGGAAAGAACATACTAATTGTCATGAAGGTCAGGGCACAATTCAAAGTGGGAGAGCAATGGAGGAACAAAAAGTTCTTTTGACAAATTCAAGAAACACGTTTTATCGATCAAAAGTCAGAAGCTCGTGAAGGAATCCACATAACCCTTCTCAGGAAAATATCATAGGCAAGATTAAATGTATGTACACCATGCATGAATAAAATAACTTTTATCTTGTAGTAGTTCCCTTTTTTGTATTTGATTCTTTAGGAAGAATGAATGCATCCAAAAAAGGAAAAAACTCTAGTAGACAAACGAAGCCTAGAACCAAAGTGCAATAGCGCAAGAACTGTTCAAGAATCGAAGTGCACGGTGTGAGAATGGTTTAAGAGCCGAAGCGCAAAGGCATAAGAATGGTCCAAAAACTAAAGCTTGAAGGCATGAGAACAACCCAAAAATTGAAGCGCAAAGGCGCGAGAATGGTTCAAAAGCTAAAGCATTAAGGTGTGAGAGCAACACAAAAACTGAAGTGCAAAGGCGCTAGAAAGGTTCAAAAGTCGAAGCACAAAAGCACGAGAATGGTTCAAAAGTCAAAACGCAAAGGCGTGAGAACGGTCTGAAAACCAAAGCGCAAAGGTGCAAGAACGGTCTAAAAATCGAAGTGTGAAGGCCTAGGAATGGTCTAGGAACCAAAGTGCAAAGGCGCAAAAATAATTTAGAAATCAAAGCATGAATACGCTAGAACAGTCTGAAAATCGATGTGT
Organism: Diospyros lotus; assembly: GCF_014633365.1. Lineage (NCBI taxonomy): Eukaryota > Viridiplantae > Streptophyta > Magnoliopsida > Ericales > Ebenaceae > Diospyros > Diospyros lotus. Next base: position 21,978,691 of record NC_068351.1, read on the forward strand.
GAAGGCACAAGAACAGTTCAAGAAATCAAAGAAAATGCAAAGATCGTTAGAATGATAAAGGGAAACCTAGCATCAAGGGTGCAGAATGTGTGAAATAGGATTATGAGCCAAAAACGCTAAAAGCACAAAAATGGTCTAGGATAACCCATAATCAAAGGCAATAGATGCTCAAGAATGATTAAGCATAACCTAAAGTTAAAAATCGCAAATTGCATGAGATTGGATTAAAACCGAAAATACAGAAGCATAAGTTCATTGTCAACAAAAAACTAAGGAGAAGGGGCAGTAAGAATAACGCATGTCCCACGTTCATAAAGGACTAAGGAGTTGGCCCGATGACTCATCAAAGCCAAAAGATAGGGTAGTGACGATGTAATCTCCCTCAATGGAAAGTCTTATGAAGGAACAAGTTACCCACAATAGACTAGGGAGCCATATTACATAGGGCCCTACTTCGTCCCAACCTCACCTATGCCATCACCTAAATGCAATCTAGTGATCTACCTATGACTAAAAGTTGAGAGATGCTTCGCTTGAGCTCTGTTCATCTTTAATGGCTTGCCCCTAAGAGTTTCTCCCTAAAAGCCCACAAGGGTAATTGGTTATAGGCAACTAAATCTAGATTCCACATAGCTGATAGGTCCGACACTAACGACAAGCAGAGGACCGAATGTGAGTTCTTAAGTCCAGCCTCAATCTACACTCTCATCATGATTACAAAATCCTTGTCACTTCTTGAATCGAGCCTAGACTTCCTTACTCTAAAACTGGGAAGCAGACGACAAAATGGATTTTTATTCGAGATGATTGATTTTCATACAATGGGTCATTTATAAAATCGAAGTATGCTACTATTAAACGCCATCCTTCCATCTTAACCTCAACCTATATGGTTGGAAGATCCGAGAAGAGCACAAAACACAAAAGCTCACTAAAGTGGGCAATACACGAGAATGATCTAAGGCTCATTACCCAAGAAACTAAATCGCAAAAGCATCGAAGTGCAAAAATGAGCAAACACAGAGCCTAAGTCTTAAAACACTTGATGAAAGAGAAGTAAGGACATGGCATACCACAATCTACTCTTTAAATCCAAGAAACTAGAATGAAAGAGTGGGGAGCAATTAGTGTGTCATGAGAAAAAAACTAAAAAATAAATTAATACACAGATTAACCCAATATAACTAGGACAACCTGGTGATAGAAGGTCGCAAGAGATTTGCTGCCAGTGACCAATATGGCTCACAAACCAACAAAGGAGACTGCAAAAGGTCTCCACGAAAGGCGTTGGCCACGAGAATACCACAAAATCCACAAGCGCTTCTAAATTAGTGAAGGCTACTAGCTCAGAAGAAGGCCATAGGGGCTCATTGGCAAAAGAAGGTCAGGCTTAAAAAGAACCATAGGCTTGCGACTCGAGGCAAAGATTGCTACCAGCTTGGAAAGAGCCACAAGCTTATGATGCAAGACGGAGACGACTATGGGTTTTTAACTCGAGGTAAGACCACTGCGGGCTTACGACAAGAGGCGGAGAATGCCACAGGCTTGTGATGCGAGACAAAAATGGTCGCGGTCTTATGACGTGAGGCAAGGATGATCACCAGCTTAAAGACAACACTGAAATTGCTATGCAAGGTGAAGATAGCCGATGACTTGCAACGCGAAATGAAAATGGATGCAAGCTTGCGATGCGAGATAGTGACAACCAGGGGCTCAACGACAGTCGCAAGCTTGTGATGCAAGACGAAGACAACGATGGGCTCAAAGACTGTCGCGAGCTTGCAACGTGAGGTTGAGATAGCCGCGGGCTTGAGAAGTGAGGTGGAGACGACCACAGGCTTGCGTGGTGAGAAGGAGATAGCCATGGGGGGCACACCCTAAAGTCGCCTAAAAGGTCACCTAAGTGACCCCGCGGCCTTAGAGGACACGAGGGTGATCTCGAGGTTTTAAAAGGCATGAGAAAGGCCTCGCTGCCCCTTGACCTCTCAATACTCGTGGGAAACTCCCACGACACCTCATATCCCAAAAACGACGACACCATTACCAAAGTATTTCCCCAAATACGGAGGAAGGTCCCACACAATGCGTAAATTAGATAACTCCGACATTCGAAAATCCTTTTAGGAAAAAGATAGACAGCCATCTATAAGGAATTCTATCCCCAAAAATGGCAAGAAAAACGCTACCTATAAGAATCTTAATTATAGCCAGGTTAGGAAAGATCATGATAGACGTTATCTGTAAAAATTCTACTCCTGGACTACTTCAAATTGCTCTATGCTCCTTTATAAATAAATAGAAACTCATTCTAGAAAATGTACGTCTTTGATATTGATAAAAAATTGCTCTACAATTTTTATCATCTTCAGTGTCTGACTTAAGTATTTGAGTGTTTGCGCAAGGACCTCCTTATGCTCTCTAATTATTTTTTCCTTACAGACTCAGATGGCTAGACGACAACATTTTTTTGTTAAATAAATTCATTATTGTATCTTGCCAAGAAATACAAGGATAGAATGAAGATAAAATTGAGATGGGTTGTTTGCAGCCATTGCATATTTCATAATCCTTGTCTCTATCAACTTGGTTGTTGTAAAAAATTAGTGGTTGGTTTTCACTACAATGGTTAATCTTGGTGATTTCCTCATACTTTGCCTTTAGTTTCATGTTTTTGATCATTAGGGCTACTATATTGGTTAATTCATATGGTACCGACAAGTTGATCTGATTAACCTCTTATTTGGAATCCCTAAAATTAAACATGACATAATAAGAGAATGTGGTAAATAAATACAATCAATGATCAATGTTGGTCTCTTAGGGTATGGCCACTCAAGAGGAGGGGTGAATTGAGTGATTAAAATTTTTCTTAATTTTAATAAATATTCTTGATTAATGATTTTATTAAAAATATATATTTGATAAATATAATAAATTATATTTGAAATTAATAATAAATGTAAACCACAAGATATAAAAAAAATAAATACAATGCGGTATAACATAATTTATAGTGGTTTGGTGTCTTCACACACACCTAGTTCACTCTGCCAAGGACAAACCACCCTTGGGATTCCACTAAAATAATTTCACCAAAGGTACACACTATCTCACATTGAAAACTAGATACACACCTAGATTACAACGGGTTCTAGGCAAACACTACACCAAGGTTTCTTCCTAGCTTACCTTGGAAACTATATTCACCTAGATTTTAATAATTTTAGGAAACGTATACAATCCACAATAGTAATTTAAATGTTACAAATAATTTGTCCACACTTGGACACAAATAAAAAATTAAGAACAAATTATACGATATAACAATATTTAAATAAATAAATAAATTTGTAACCTCAAATGAAGAAGTTTGGATTTGTCGTAGAAGACTTGAAGAACTTTTCTCCTCTTGCCTTGTGGCTCTTCCGTGGATATGCAATAATATTTCGAAAGCCTTGGATTGCTTGGATACTTTGTTTGAGAGCGTTTGAAAGCTTTTGAGTGGTTTGGATATGCAATGGAAGTACTTGGATACTCAAAAAATAAGTTTAGGGGGGATATTTATAAGTATTTTAGCCACTAAAGAAATGGTTAATATGAAGTTTGAAATTAAGAAAATGTTTAGACTTTCTCAAATAACAAGAAAACATGTCTTACCTTGAAATTAAAAAATGTTTAAACTTTCTCAAACAATAAGAAAACATGTCTTACCTTTAATTCAAAAAAAAAAAAAAAACTTTTTGGATGAGAAATTAAGATTTGAAAATTCAAATATAAGGTTTTGAGACATAAATGATTAAAACAAGAAAATATGTATAAAAGCAATCTCATTTAATTTAAAATAAATTTACTTTTGTATAAGTAAGAGAAAACATATATAAAAATAAGTCTCCTTTAATTCAAAATTTAAAAATTCAAATATAAGTTTTTGAGACATAAATTATTAAAACAAGAAAATATGTTTAAAAGCAATTCTCTTTTAATTCAAAATAAATTTACTTTTTACATGAGTAAGATAAAATATTTATATTATAAAAATATTTTTGTTAATTATCAAAATTTAATTAATATGAGAGTAAGTTGACTCAACAATCAAGATAAGTTCCAAAATAGGAAAATTTAACTTTGGTGGCTCAATTTTAGGTTTTGGTGACTCTGAATCAATAGAATTAAGGTTATCATCTTTATCAATGTCTGTTTTGCTCTCCCTAAAAGCATTGAAACAAGATTAAGGGAAGCAAAAAAAAAGAAAAAAGAAAAAAGAAAGAAGTACCATCAACTATCAGGGCAAGTTCCAAAATAGGAAAGTGCTCATTTGGGTGGCTCAATTTTGGTTTTGGTGACTTTGAATCAATAGAATTAAGGTTGTCATCTTCACTAATGTTTGTTTTGCTATCCCTTGAAGAATAGCAAGATCAAGATGAGCCAAAAAAAAGAAAAAAAAAATCAACTATCAAGACAAAGTCCAAATGGGAAAATGCTCATTTGGGTGACTCTAAATCAATAAGAGTAAGGTTATCTTTGTCAATGTTGGTTTGGCTATACCTGGAAGCTGAGAAACAAGGTTAGGATGATTAAAAAAAAAAAACATCAATTATGAAGACAAGTTCCAAAATAGGAATGTGCTCAATTGGGTGGCTCAAATTTAGGTTTTGGTGACTTTGAATCAATAGAATTATGGTTTGTCAACTTCACTAGCTAGTGTTTGTTTTGCTCTCCCTTGAAACAGAAAACCAAGATCAAGATGAGCCAAAAAATAGGTAAAACTATTATCCAGGATAAGTTTCTAATGAGGGAATATTTTACTAAGGGCAAAAATACTATACTACCCTTGGAGATCCCCAATATGGTGCCGCCACGTGCCTGCCTCAAGAAAGTGCCACGTGTCACCTATATCTTCATCATTCATCTCATATTTGATTTTGAACGAGGTTGACTCAGTCAACCGAGATTCTCTCCAACGTCCGGTTCAGAAGTTATCTTATCTCTTCAGAGTGTGCTTTACCTCATCTTTAAATAGAGGTCGACTTCTACAGGTATGGATCATCTGACTCCTAGTTCAATTTCCATTTTGGGCATATTTCTTCTACTGACTTGAGCGTCGAAGTTCTCCCGGGGGATTATAGCCCCGCCCCTGTAGGTACTTGGTTCGAGGCAGACCTCGGTGATCGGTCCAGTATCATCATTTGGCGCCCACCGTGGGGCCGGTTACTTTATCTTACCTTATTCGTCGAGTACCTCGGCCGAGCTCAAGTTTCCTCCCGTTATGGCGACAAGAAGAAATCCATCATGAGCTACTGGGACCCAGCCCGTCCCAGATCAGAGTCAAAACCACCCACCTGAGAGCGGCCCCGTCGGGGGTCACCCCCCGAATCCCTCGCCACCTCAGGATCGTGTCGCCCAGCTAGAGGGACAGGTCCAACATCTGACGGAATTGCTCAACACCTTTTTGGCCCAACAGCAGCCCCCAGAGATGAGACCGGTGGAGCACTCCAATCATGATAGTCGACATCAGGGGGATCGCCACTCTAATCATAGAGAATTCCGAGGAGGTGAATCCCCCCGCGCTGGGAAGGAGTCCCATTGGGACGAGAGACGGAGCGGACCCTCTAGGCGTAACGAGTACGGGAAGCTAGGCTCGGAGGAGGAGGAGTCCTCTAGTCCCGATTATGCCCAGGCTGGAGGGGCTCAACGAGAAAGACGTTTGCAGCATTTGGAGAGGGAGGTTGCAGAGTTGAGACAGAGGGAAGAAGAGCCACACAACATTGTTTCTAATCAGCTATTAAGTCGGGAGATCATGGCAATTACCCCATCCGAGCGCCTTCGAATCCCAGCTATTAAGCCATATGGAGGCACAACTGACCCCGCTGATCACTTAAATCTCTTTGCCTCTCACATGATGGTCCAGGCAGCACCTGATGCTATGTGGTGTAGAGTCTTCCCAGCCACTTTGGAAGGACATGCACGGTCCTGGTATTCAAGTCTGGCACATCGCTCGATCGCTAACTTCGGACATCTTCGGAATAGGTTCTTGGCTCACTTCGCTCCCTTTCGGAGGCACCGGAGGTCTACCATGACCCTCGTGAATCTCAAGTAGAACCAAGGGGAGTCGTTAACAGATTTTGTGGCCAGGTTTAATATGGAGGCATTGAGCATTGAGAATCTTGATCAGAGTATCGCTATGGTGGCCTTTCAGAATGCCTTGAGGGTTGGCCCTTTTACCCAGTCACTGGCTAAGAGGCCTCCCCAAACATTCACAGAGATCCTGAGCTGAGCCACCAAGTACATTAATGCCGAGGAGGTGATGTGGGTCAAGAGAAGTGAATACTTAGATAAGAAAGAGAAGAGAAGTCAGAACCGAGAGCAAAAGCTTGAAGATAAATCGGGCTGACGGGGGGAGAGGTTGGTCCCTCGATGGAGTCCAGTCAGGTTCACCCTGCTTAATACTCCTCGGGCTGAGATCCTGGCCACAATCGAGAATAAGGATTACTCAAAAAAACCGAGACCCATGAAAGCCCCGGCTAACAAGCGGAGTAAAGACAAGTATTGTCAATTCCATCGAGATCATGGACATGACACGGAGGAGTGCCATCAACTTAAAGAAGAGATCCAGGAGCTCATCAATCGAGGTTTCCTGAGGAGGTTTGTAGCTAAGGATACAGAACCACAAAGGGGTGAACGAAGGGGATCAAGGAGCCCCCCTCGCAGGCGCGGTAGATCTCAGGAACGACGCAGAACCAGAACCCCGCCCCGAAGAGAGAATCGCCTCGGGGATGGGAGTCCTCCGCAACAGTTGATTTTTCATACTTTAGCGGCTAGGGTGGTGCCAGGCAAGGAGTCGGGGGAGAGTTCTGATCTGCATCGACGTCCGGGAGTCAAAAGGGCTCGATCAGGGGATGTTATCTCCTTTACCGATGACGACTTGCCCGGATATCCGGTTTCTAATGATCCGCTAGTCATCACCACAAAATTGGGAAAATGGGAGCTTTGGCGGATTCTCGTGGACCCGGGGAGCTCTTCTTAAGTTTTATATCGACAAGCCTTTTTAGGCATGGGATACGAAATGGAACAGTTGAAGCCCACTCGTGTCCCCTTGATTGGATTCGACGGGGAAGTGGTATATGCGGATGGTGTCTTCCAGCTCTTGTTGACTCTTGGAAAGGGTTCTCAGTTTGCCCAGGTCATGTTAGACATTTTGGTAGCGGATGTCCCCTCGGCCTACAATTTGATCCTCGGAAGATCGGGGCTAAATGCTCTGCGGGCTGTGCCGAGTACTTATCACATGGTGCTTAAGTTCCCCACTGCGGCGGGGGTTGGAGAAGTCAGAGGAGACCTAAGGTCTGCCCGGGAATGTTACATGGCATCCATCAGCACAGCTAAGGGTGTTGTGCAGGAGCAGTTAGAGCCGCAAGAGGATTCAAGACGGAGACGGAGCCCTACTGTGGGGGAGGTCGGGATTTCCCCTCCCGCCACTGTCAGTTTTTTACTAGAAGGCCCAGAAGACCCAAAGACTGTTGAGCCAGTGGATGAGCTTATAGAGGTACCATTGGACTCGGACATAGTCGATAGATGCGTGAGGGTAAGCGCCCAATTGAAAGACCCTATTTGGACCCGGATTGTATCCCTTCTTTGCCAATATGCAGATATTTTCGCATGGTCAGTCCACGACATTCCAGGCATAGACCCAGCAGTAATGACGCACTGTTTGGGAGTAAAGCGGGGGTACCGACCTGTCATACAAAAGAAGAGAAATTTCGCCCCAGATAGGGCAAGGGCCATAGAGGCCGAGGTGGAAAAACTAATGGCGGCACGATATATTCGGGAGGTCGATTATCCCGAATGGCTCACCAATGTGGTTTTGGTTCCTAAGGGGGAAGGTAAGTGGAGGTTATGTATTGATTTCACTGACCTCAACAAGGCTTGTCCAAAAGATAGTTACCCACTTCCCCGGATCGATGCCCTAATTGATGGCACGGCCGGATGCCACCTCATGAGTTTCCTAGATGCTTTTCAGGGATACCATCAGATCCCGTTGCATAAAGAAGATCAGGAGAAGACAGCATTCGTCACTGATCGGGGCACTTATTGCTATACTGTTATGCCTTTTGGCTTAAAAAATGTAGGGGCTACATACCAACGGCTCGTGAATAGGCTCTTTCAGGACCAATTGGGTCGCAACATGGAAGCCTACGTGGATGATATGCTAGTGAAGAGCCTGCTGGCAGAGGAGCATCCGACAGATCTAGAAGAGTGCTTCAAAACCTTGCGCAGGTTCCAATTGAAACTTAATCCTTCTAAATGCGCTTTTGGTGTCTCTGCAGGAAAGTTCCTTGGGTATATCGTGCATCATCGTGGGATAGAGGTGAATCCCGAGAAGATTAAAGCGATACTAGACATGCCGACCCCGAGAAGCATTAAGGAGGTCCAGCAACTCACTGGAAGAATAGCGGCTCTAGGGAGATTTCTCTCCCGATCGGCAGAAAAGGGCCTCCCTTTTTTCAAAGCCCTATCCAGGACCAAAGATTTTGTCTGGGACGTTGGGTGCCAGGAGGCTTTCAACGAGCTCAAGGAATGTCTAGCCTCACCGCCAGTCCTTACTAAGCCAAAGATGGGTGAGCCTCTATACCTCTACTTGGCTGTGGCAGAAGAGGCAGTGAGCTCGGTACTGGTGCGTGAAGAGAATAAGAGGCAGAGGCCAGTATACTACACGAGCAAACGATTGTCTGTGGCAGAGGCTCGGTATTCCCCCATGGAGAAATTAGCATTTGCCCTGGTTGTCTCAACGAGAAAGTTACGACCCTACTTCCAAGTGCATTCTATCATCGTGCTTACTGACCAGCCTCTAAGGCAGATTTTGGGGAAGCCAGAGCTCTCAGGGAGAATGTTGAAGTGGTCAATGGAGTTAACAGCATTCGACATAGAGTATCGACCTCGGTCAGCTATTAAGGCCCAGGCCTTAGCTGATTTCATCGCCGAAGGATTTGGTCTTGGCAGACCTCTAGAAGACAGCCTAGGACCATGGATGTTGGCAGTGGATGGCAGCTCAAACTCTAGGGGCGGAGGAGCTGGACTAATGATAAAGAGCCCTGAGGGTCAGTCCTGGTTATACGCTCTGCATTTTGAGTTTCGGGTGTCTAACAATGAGGCAGAGTACGAGGCCCTCATAGCTGGGTTGAGGCTCGCAGCACAGCTTGGGGCGAAGCATCTCAACATACAATCTGATTCTAACCTTGTTGTTCAGCAGGTGAAGGGAGATTACAAGGCTAGGGAGGACCACATGTCCAAATATTTGGTTTTCGTTCAGGAACTGATGAGTCGTTTTCAATCTGTAAAGATTGAGCATGTGCCTCGATCCCAGAATATGGAAGCAGACACTTTGTCCCGAATCGCATCGGCCTCTTTTCCAACCAATTCTAGACAGATTCTTATCGAGACATTACCTCAAAGAAGCATTGATGAGATGGTGGAGCAGCTATGTCTCGATCTAGAGCCAAGTTGGATGGACCCTTTTGTTAGTTATTTGAAGGATGGAAAGCTACCAGAGAGTGACTTAAAGGCCCGAGAGCTAAAAATGAGGGCCCAAAAATTTATACTAATCAACGAAGAGTTGTACAAAAGATCCTTCACTCAACCACTCTTGAAGTGCGTAAAGCCACGTGAGGCTGACTATGTTTTAAGAGAGATCCATGAGGGAATATGTGGGAGTCACATAGGAGCCCGAACTCTTTATCAGAAAGCCCTTCGACAAGGGTACTACTGGCCAACTATGGTGTCTGATGCAGAGTAGCTGGTCAAGAAATGTGAAAGATGCCAATGGGTCTACAACCTAATTCATGTTCCTAGCGCCATGCTTACCCACCTGGTTCAGCCGTGTCCCTTCGCCCAATGGGGGATTGATATTCTGGGTCCGTTCCCGCCTGCCGCAAGTCAAGTAAAATTCTTGATCGCGGCAATAGATTACTTCTCCAAATGGATAGAGGCCGAGCCCCTGGCCTCAATCACTGCGCGAAAAGTGAAGCAATTTTTATGGAAGAACCTGGTTTGTCTGTTCGGGATCCCGCGGGTGATTGTTTCAGATAATGGGACCCAATTCACAGATCGAACGATCAAGGAATGGTGTCAAGAATTGGGGATCAAGCAGCACTTCACCTCAGTAGCTCATCCACAGGCTAACGGACAGATTGAGCTTGCTAATAGGACTATGCTCCATGGATTAAAAGCCCGGGTGGACAAGGTAGATGGAAGTTGGGTGGACGAGTTACCGAGCATCTTTTGGTCTTACCGAACCACGAGGAGGGGGTCCACCGAAGAGACCCCATTCAACTTATGTTACGGCTCAAAGGCCCTTATTCCGGTAGAGATCGGGATCCTAACTTTTAGGGTGGAGCATTTTGATCCAGAATCCAATGAACAAGCCTTGAGGAATAATTTAGATATAGTGGAGGAGCTTCGGGACGAAGCAAGGGTCCGCCAAGCGGTTTATAATCAGCGAATTGAGAGGTACTATAATTGAAGGGTGAAAGCTCGGAGTTTTCTACCTGGCGATCTAGTCCTTCGACGAGCGAGTGTGAGCAACCCCCGAGACTCCAACAAGTTGTCGCCGACTTGGGAAGGCCCCTATCGGGTTATTGAGACCCTCAGGCATACCGGCTTGGAACTATGGACGGCACTCCAATAAAGAATGCGTGGAATATTCAGAACTTGAGGAAATTTTATCAATAATGGGTTACCCCCAAGGATCTTGAAGCTATGTATGTTTCTCAATAAAACCTCATTATTGTTCTTTTTATATGTGCAGACTGTCCTACGGAATATAAAAAATAATAAGAAGAGGGGGCAAGAGGCAAAAAGGAAGGAAAGGTTTTCCCTTCCCCGAACTCAGTGGCCTTCAAATGGAATTTTTTGAGTCCTTTCATCCCCACTGGAGTTAGCAAGAACAAAGGGTCAAATATGGCCTCAAGAGACCACCCCTAATAAAAAGGAAGAGTCACGGGTCAAATATGGCCTCAGGGGACCACCCCTAATAAAAAGGAAAAGTCACGGGTCAAATATGGCCTCGGGGGACCACCCCTAATAAAAAGGAAGAGTCAAGGGTCAGATATGGCCCCAAGGGGACCACCCCTAAAATAAAAGCAAAATAGAGGGGCGAGAAATCAGGTAACAGAGATCACTTGGCTCAAACTATTACAAAAAAGACCTAACTACGAAGCATTTTTATTCAATGAAAGATCAGAAGTCCAATATAACCCAAACTTGGGGAAAGAAGATACATGCAACCAACAACTAGGTTTCTTCTTCTTTGGACTCCTCGGATTCGTTTGCTGGGGCTTGGGAGGATGATGCTCGGCTGAGCTCGGCGATCAAATCTTCCATGGACCTGACGGCAGCAAAACTGAGGTCAAGATAGGCTCTTTGCACCTTCTCCGTACAGCGAGTAAAACCTCTCTTCCATACCCCTTGCAGCTCATGTCTAATAAATTCTCTCACCTCAGGGAGTTGGGTGGGGTTTGCATACTTCTCTTCAAGCTCCCGGTTGCGCTCCCGAGTCCGTCCTAACTCTTCCTCCAGGGCATGGTGGCTAATCTCGAGCCCCTGAAGGCGTCCCTCAAGCTCCTCGTTTCGTTGATGTTGAGCCCTCAGATCCTCGTCCTGCTGCTCGATGGTCCTATGGCAGTCGGCAAGGGCATTATCCATCTCCAACATCCTTTGTGAATTTCTCGCCATTCGCCTTTGGAGCTCGTTATGAGCGACAATACTTTGTTCAAATAGCACAAAGTTAGAATATAGGGGACGAGAGTTCTCTATATTAAAAGTCCGAAGGGCTAACCTGAACCAAGCCCTGGCCGTAGCAAGACTCCAAGGTCTCCGAAGTCAGGTCGACGACCCCCTCCATGTCTGCCCGAGTGGGAAGGCCCTGAATAAGCTGAGTCGCCACCCGAGCTTCGCTGCTGTGGTCTGTCTCTTGGACATTCTAGTTGGGTCGGTGAAGAGCCCTGGCGGGAATAGGCGCCTCTTCTTCAAGCATGTCAGAGAGGGGCTCGGTGCCTTGAGAGCCTCCTGTTTCGGTGTAGGGCAGAGAAGAGTGGGACCCGGAGGCTTTTGATTTCTTGTGCCGAGGTGGGAGCCTGGAGTCTCGGGTATGCCTCTTGGCATTCTTCCGGGCCCGTTAGGCCTCTTCAGCAGCCTGTTTGTCGGTCCCCCACAGCTCCGCATCATCAATTATCTTGGCTGCAAAGCAAAATAAGATCAAATGTCAGAATAAGGAAGCAAGCAGAAATTAGAAACAAGAAGCGGAGCGAGAGGGGGGGAAAAAACAACCTAAGGGAGTGTCGGCTGCTGGGCAGGGGTATCGACATAGACCCCCGAGAAACAGGGTTTATTAGTTAATCAACCTGGCGGTACTGACGTGCTCCAAACCCATCAAAAGCTCGGCGTCCCTCCTCTCTAAAGGGGTCATTTCAAGAGGGAAATTCTTACGGGAAGGCCGACGCCAGGCGGTGGGCACACCCATAGTAGCGGAGCCGGATCCCATAAAAAAATACCGATTTTTCCAACCTTTTAAGGAGGACAGGATGTCTACGAGAAACTTACAGCCAGGGTATGCCATGAAAGAATAGCAAAACTCGGACTTATCAACACATACGAGGCGAAATAATTTTAAAAAGAGTTTAGCTTAATTTGGGGACAATACCTCTCCCTCGACAACATATAATGAAAGATACTAAGTTCCTCCACCCGTTGGGCACTAGTTGAGAGGGAGATAACCCTACGAGTCGAAAGATCTCGGCAAGGGTGCTTTCGAAAGGGAACCGACACCCTGCTTCAAGAGAGGTTTCATAGATGGTTAAACCCCCCGGAGGGGATTGATGGGCTCTAAGGTTAGAGGGTGTAGAATACCAATAGCCCTTAATGGGGAGATGATATTTCCAGGCGAGTCCGGAGACCTCATCCTCGGAAAAGGAAGAATAGGCAAGGGTTAGGTCATCAGGGAGACCATTATGGTGGAGCTCTAACTCTGTGTCAGTATCATTATCAAAAGATAGGGCATGAGGACGAGGCCGAGAGGTCCCAGCGTCTCCTATTTGCCTACCAGACTGGGAAGAGGAGCTAGAAGAGCTGGAAGAGTCCGAGCTATTCCCATCTGAGTTGCTAGAGGAGGCCATGGAGATTGACTTACCAAAGCAATGTGACATGGGAAGAGAGACAAGAAAAAGCCACAAAAAATAAGAGAAGGGAGGCAAAGGAATACCGGCTGATGAGAAGAATTCCAAGGATGGAAGAAAAACGCACGAGAGAACCCTTAAGAGGGAGCCGGTCTGTCCCTTGATGAACTTGAAGGCACCACTTAGAATCTCTCGAACCCTGTGAGAATCCTGCACAAAAAAAAAAAAAAAGAGAGAGAGATAAGGGGAAAAGAGGTCTCAAGGTCGAGACCAATGGCCTTTTAAAAAAAAAAGGGGGGGCAGGGAGTCCCTCTCGCGGCCGAGGCGCGAGGACTCGGCCGGCGCGGCCGAGGCGCGAGGGCTCGGCCAGCGTGGCCTCGGCCCGCGCGCACGGGCAAGCTGCGCGCCCGCGCGGCCGAGGCGCGAGGGCTCGGCCAACGCGGCCTCGGCGCGCGCAGCCTGCTCCAAACGTGGCCGAGACCTCTGGTCTCGGCCACGCAAATGAGAAAGCGTATTTAAAAAAAAAAAAACTGAAATGAAAAAGCAGATAAATAAAATAAAAAAAGAGAAGAGGAAGATAAAAGATCTCTTACCTTTTCACTACACTCCCAAGTATGTTTCCACTCCAATAGTGTTTGTGAGGAGGGGACCATCCCCACCCCCCTTTTTATAGAATTCTTGGAGGGCCATGGGGAGTGGTGATGGGATTTTTAGTTGGGAAACGAGCCAACAATAGCCAATAATAGAGCTCTTTAATCTTATTCATTTATCTTTTTTGTAAAACCTCTTTTTTCAAGAAAGCTGAGAGGACTACTCCTTCAGCTGCTCAAGCTCTTCTCCCTCGTAGCTCAAGGAGTAGGGGGGGCAAGTGATGAGGGAATATTTTACTAAGGGCAAAAATACTATACTACCCTTGGAGATCCCCAATATGGTGCCGCCACGTGCCTGCCTCAAGAAAGTGCCACGTGTCACCTATATCTTTATCATTCATCTCATATTTGATTTTGAACGAGGTTGACTCAGTCAACCGAGATTTTCTCCAACGTCCGGTTCAGAAGTTATCTTATCTCTTCAGAGTGTGCTTTACCTCATCTTTAAATAGAGGTCGACTTCTACAGGTACGGATCATCTAACTCCTAGTTCAATTTCCATTTTGGGCATATTTCTTCTACTGACTTGAGCGTCGGAGTTCTCCCGGGGGATTACAGCCCCGCCTCCTGCAGGTACTTGGTTCGAGATAGACCTCGGTGATCGGTCCAGTATCATCAGTTTCAAATAGAAAAATTATTACTTTGGTGACTCTGAATCAATAAAAGTAAGATTGTTATCTCTTTGAGCGTCTGTTCGGATATCCCTGAAAGCATAGAAACAGGATTATGATGATAAAAAGAAAAAGCCCATCAATTATGAAGACATGTTCCAAAATAGGAAAGTGCTCACTTGGGTGTGGCTCAACATTAGGTTTTGGTGACTTTGAATAAATAGAATTAAGATTTGTCATTTTCATATAGCACGAGAAAGCCAAATCCTATCCAATCCCTATGATAACTCTCCTTTGCTACCACATGTCCACATGTTTTTTTCTTTTTTAAGTAAATCTGGCTACCACATGTTTTGAGTATGATATTTATTATACCAAATGCAACCTCCAAATGAGGGGACCAGAAGACACCACGATAGCAGAGAATCCAAACTCAATCCTGAGTTCCTCTTAACTTGGAGAGAGAGAGAGAGAGAGAGAGATAAGTCATTGAATGATACCCAAATAGAATTTGAGGCAACAAAGACAAGAAGAAGATGGAGAGGGAAACAGACCCTTCCACGTGCAGGGCCAGCTGCTTTACAACCACTGTTCCACTCCTCTTGTCCCCATGTAATACTTTCTTCTTCTTCTTCTTCTTCTTCTTCTTCTTCTCTCTTTCTCTCTCGCTAGACTCTAAACTCAATCCCGAGTTACTCTTAACTTGGAGAGAGAGAGAGAGAGATGCTAAGTCATTGTATGATACCCAAATGGAATTTGAGGCAACAAAGACAAGAAGAAGATGAAGGAGAGGGAAACAGACCCTTCCACGTGCAGGGCCAGCTGCTTCACAACCACAGTTCCACTCCTCTTGTCCCGATGTAATACTTTCTTACTCTTCTTCTTCTTCTTCTCGCGCTAGAGAGGACATTATTAATTCTTCAGTTTCCCACCCGGTTTTAACACTATTTTGTTCATCTGTCTTCTACAAATTTACATATTTCTTCTGTAATCTCTTCTTCCACTCTTCTATTTACCTTGATATGATTAGGATTTTCTAGATCCAACTATATATGTTCCCTCTTTTTTTTTTTTCCCCTTCAACGATTGCCAAATTACCTTTTTAATTGTCAATTCATTCACTTTTCTTGTACTTGGTTCTTTCTTCTCCTTGAACTTGTTGTAGTAAGTATTTCTGTCGGTGTCCTTTTTTCTTCTTTTTTCCATTCCATGCAATCATTATTTCCATCTCTATTCGACCTTACAAGTTAATAATAATAAATAGATCCACAGGCAACCTTAATTTCTCTCTCTTTACCGTGTATTCAACCTTAATATCAAAATTAACCAACAATTACCATGTATTCAAGATCTAAATATATGACAATTTCCAATAATAACTATCTTCTTTGCATTGAATATTTTCTCGCCCTTGGTGATATCCTCTTTGCAAATTGCTTGGGATATATTTATTGTTCCACTCACGCATGCAGTACATGAAACTCAGGTCCAATTGGAGAGTTGCAGAGGCTATGCATGGGCTGGGAGTGGGCGACACACTGGACTCCACTGTCAATCAAGCCACATGGCACAGTGGAATCCCAAATCTAGCACTGCAAGCTCAACAAACCCAAGCTCCGCCTGGCATGAGTTCCACGGGAAAGTGGGGCACCACCTCGGAGGTCGTGCGCTCAACCTCGAGCTCGAGCCTCACAAAGAAGAGGGCTAGACCGGAGTCCGATCAACAGACAGAAAACAGTACTTGTTTCCATTCCTCAGCTCTGAGCTTCAAGACGAGAATCACTGAGGAGGATTCAGCTTGCCATGGTGGATCGGTAAAACATGCTGCTCAAACATTATATTCTTATTGCTTTGCAACTCCCAACTAACGTGGTAATATCATAGAAGCACTCTAACTCTTAACTCTAATTATAGAATATATATATATATATATAGCAATATCAACATATATAAAAAAAGAAAATTAAAAAAAACATAGTAGTTTGAGCAAACATGATTAAAGTGTGTCTCACACAAGATAATGTTGATATCTTCTGCTTCTTCATTTTCCTTTTCTAATATGCCTCACGAGTCAAACCAATTTTAGAAATTATGCAAGTAAGAGGGGTTCCTACACAGTCAGATCCCAAAACATTATTTTTATATGCAATTTTAATCAATTTTTATTTATTTTTTTGTTACTCGAACCCCATAACTCTTCAATCGCAAAATTATTTTATCATTATTAATAAAACTTACCCTTGTAAATAATTTCTTATTATAAAAGTAACAATGATCTAAAATGATGTCACATTCTATATTATTATTGATATTTTAGATACTAGGTTTATAAATTTGGAGAGGGGATATTATAATTAATTATTAGGGTAGGTGAGCATTTAAGACATTGAGGTGTCATGTCCCCATTTTGGTCACACCTTAACATTCAGCAACCACCATGGAGTTGGAGTACACATTTGACACACAAAATATAAAAAATGCATTGAATGCACCATCCAAAAGAGTCACAATGAATTTGTGTTATATGTAGGGAGAAAGTTTGAGGAATGTAACAAGTTTTTAAATTTAATTGGAATTTATTAAATTTAGTTAGATTTTGGTAAAAATTAATATTTAGTAATTAATTTTTAATATTTAATATGTCTAGACGTAGATGTTGCCAACATATTAATTAAAGGTATATTTATATAATATATTAAGGCTTTGGCTGATACTTGTTAGACTGAATTTAGTGCATTTTATTTTTCAGTATTTAAACACTCTTATTAATTGATAATAAATATATGGTATTTTAAAATATTTTACTAATTAATAAGAGTGTTTAAATACTGAAAATGATGTGTATTAAAGGCACTTAAGGCACTAGTTAGAAAAATTCACATATTAAAGGTTTAATTACCAAAAACACCCACCTTTTACTATATTTTTAATTATGTACTAAACCTTTAACTTCTTTCAAAACTAGAGCCAAACTTTTAATTTTATTTCAAATTTGTACCATCTTTTGTCTTCAATTAGAATTATTCGTCAAAAAGGCTTTAATGTATTCATTTCATCCAAAACTGATCATCTTATAAATGGTAACTTTAAGAATCTTAATTTTATGTTATTTTTACTTTCAACATTAACATTAATGATCTTATGGTAAGACATGGCCGGCTTTTTATATTAATTCACTCGTTAATTAATTGTAGTAGTAATTATGTCTATTATTATATATATAAACATGAACAGGAAAACCTAGAAGATGAAGGAGAAACCAAAGGAGAGATCATAGGCCGCTCTCACTCCAAACGGCGAGGCCGAGCTGCTGCAATAAGGGTACATATGTGCACCTTCTTGTCTCAATGCGCATGAATTTCTTAATTTTAACTAAATTTGATATATATATATATATGTGTGTGTTGTAATGAACGGAAGACTCAGACACAACAACACAAATATTCACAGAATTCAAAAACACTTCCGACAGAATGCAACACACAACTTACACAAATAATAAAACGCAAGCATACAAGGAAAGAAAAGGAGATAAACTTTTACTGTGGTTCAGAATAGAGCTACATCCACATTGAGCTCTAATAAGAAGAGCTCACTATACTATTTGAAGAAAAAGCTACACCCTTAATACATACAACTTTCACACTCACTATATATCAGTGGTTTTTTTAACAAAGTAGCCTCTCAATCACAAATACAGATTAGAAGCAAACCCTATGAACTAGCGATTACACAAAAAATATAAACATAGAGAGAGAATGAAAACACCCTTACTCACCAAGACCTTCTGCTGATCGCTCTACCCTCGCCTCTCTTCTTTCTTCAATTTTTCTTCTTTTGCCAATCTCGAGGAACTGTAGAATATATAGTGAATCTGAGCGGTTGAGATTGGATCCAAATAAAGGCAGTATCGACTGCCAAGGATGAATTGTATAACACAATTAACAGAAAGGGCCAAAGGACAATCAAGGGGCGTCAAGCAGAGCAAAAGTCGCTGATGGTTGCCAAGTGGCCATCCATTAGGCACCCAATTTTTGGCTACTGAGGTTACCGAGTTTACCTTCCATCAAAATGACATTGTTTGATGCTTCACCACACACAACAATCTCCACCTTGAAGCATCAAGCGCGTAGGGTGAACCCATTCCCCAGAAATAATGCAATATGTTACAATTCCCACCATCATAGCTCATGTCAGTTGTTAGATTAACCAACTTCGACATGCAATAAGCCCAAGTAGTGCTTGAACTTGGCTGCAGTCAGAGCCTTGGTCCTTATATCAACTGGATTATCCTCAGTTGATACCTTCTTGATATTCACAATTTCGGTTGACACCAGTTCTTGAACAAAGTGATACTTAACATCACATGCTTAGTCCTTTAATGATACACAGGATTTTTACAGAGATGGATAGCACTTTGACTATCTAAGAATACCACCACTTTGCTTTGGAGCAAATGAATTTCATTTAGGAGGCCTTGAAGCCATATGGCTTCTTTGAAGGCATTTGTGATAGCCACGTACTCTACCTTAGTGGAAGACAACGCAATCAGAGATTGCAATTGTGACTTCTAGTTGATGCAATTTCCTCCCAGGGTAAAAAAGAATGCTATAGTGGATTTTCTGGAATCTTTATCCCCTGCAAAATCTGAATCTACAAATCTTACAAGATCAAGTGTATCATATCTTCTTTTATAACATAAGCTAATATTAACAGAACCATTAATGTATCTTAACAAGTATTTCAAGGCATCCCAATGAGGTTTCTCAGAATTTGACATAAATCTACTTAGCAAAGAAATTGAATAAGCAAGGTCTGGCCTAGTACTAATCATTGAATACATAATGGTTCTAATTGCATTTGCATATGGTATATTTTCCATCTTAATGATTTTAGAATTAAAAGTGGGGCACTATGACTTTGATAGAAGAAAATGTCTAGCTAAGGAGACCGTTACAGGTTTACATTTATTCATACCAAATCTTTGTACTGCCTTTAACAAGTAATCATGTTGATGTATTTTTAAACTAAAACTGCTTTTATCCCTCTCTATTTTCATTCCTAAAATTTTCTTAACATACCCTAAGTTCTTCATGTCAAATTTCGTATTTAACATAGATTTTAATTCACTGATTTTGGACTTAGATTTGCTAATTAACAAGATATCATCTACATATAGCAACAAATAAATAGGAATATCTGATAGTGTAAAATAGAAGCAGTTATCATATTGACTCCAAACTAATTCTTGTTATAAAATGGTCAAATTTTTTGTACCATTGTTTAGGAGATTGTTTAGGCCATACAAAAATTTATTTAATAAACAAACATGTTGAGTTTTAATTGAATCGAGGTATCCAACAAGTTGTACCAATATATTTGTTCATCTAGGTCACCATGCAGGAAGGCAGTTTTAACATCTAGTTGTTCAAGTTATAGATAAAAATGCACAGTAACAGCAAGCATTAAACAGATAGTTTTAAACTTGACAACTGGTGAAAATATTTTATTATAGTCTATACCCTTTCTTTGAGTGAAACTCTTAGCAACTAATCTTGCTTTGTATTTAATTGACTCAGAGGGAGACATGCCTTCCTTTAGCTTGTACAACTACTTACACTGAATTAATTTTTGATTCTCTAGCTTGGGAATCAGTTCCCATGTTCTATTTGCAACAAGAAAGATTATTTCCTCATCCATGGCTTGCTACCATCTGCCACTGTCTTGAGAGTTGACAGCCTCCTCATATGTGGAAGGCTCATTGTCCCTCAATTCATTTCCTGCAACCAATGCATAGTACACTAAATCCAAATAAGCATACCTAGAGGGTGGTCTTACCACCTTTCTGCTCCTATCCCAGGCTAGTTGATAGTCACTAAGATCTTGTTGGGAATCATTAGCTTGTTCCTCCTCAATCTCAAGGTCATCTGTTTATTCCTCATGATCAGAATTGTGATCAGAGGTATGATCAATAAGAGATGTAACACCTTCCAAATTTGGTTCAAGTGTGGTTGGAGCACTTAGCTGGTCATTTCCTACAGCTGGTTGCTCCACTTGATTCTGAGTATCTCCTAAAATAGCATGATCATCTAAGTTTCTGCCCACATTAGGTTCTACTGTGTTTGTTAACTTACAAGGGAATTTGGATTCATTGAATATGACATCTCTACTAATGATTATCTCAACTCCACTTGAATGCCTATCCTATAACCTATATCCCTTAGTACCTTTTGATAACCAACAAACACACATTTTTTGGATCTGGGTTCTAATTTACCTTCAGATTGGTGAGCATATGCCTCACAACCAAAAACTCTTAGATAATTGAAATTTACCTTCTTACTAGTCCATATTTCTCCAGGGCATTTAAAATTCAACACTGTTGAAGGGCTTCTATTGACTAAGTGAAAGCAATGGAAAGAGCCTCCCCCAAAAGGATTTAGGCATACCTAAGGTAAATAGAAGACACCTTACTTTTTCAACTAGGGTTCTACTAATTCTTTCAACCACCTCATTTTGTTAGGGTGTGTTTCTTACGTTCTTATGCCTAAGTATGCCCTATGAATTACAAAATGCATCAAATTTTCTATTGCAAAACTCCAATCCATTATTTGTCCTTAATACTTTAACCTTCTTATCAGTTTGGTTTTCTATTAAAATCTTCCAAGTTTTAAATTTTCTAACGTCTAATTCTTGGTTTTTAGTAGAACATCCAAACTTTTCTAGTGTAATCATCTACAGTGGAAAGGAAATAGCTGTTACTACCATGGGAGGGAACTTGGGAAGGCCCCCATAAATCAACATCCAGGTATTCTAGGCATACCTTCGCCAGGTAAGTTCCTTGATGGAAACTCAACTTGTGTTTCTTGACAGAATATATGGCTCACAAAAATCCAAGGATCCTGCCCAAGATAACTTTGGTTTTTTAATGCCTACAGACCTTTCAAGCTTATGTGACCAAGTCTCAAGTGCCATAAATCTATCTCATCAGAATTAACAGTGCAAGCAGAATGCATATTAATAGAGGATGATAGCAGCCATTCAAAATATACAAGCCATTTTGTACCAAACAAGATTAGATCATCACCCTTAAGTACATGCATGAAACTATTTTCTGCTTTATATGAAAAACCTAACTCATCAAGTGTGCCAAGAGAGATCAAGTTTCCTTTAAGACTGGGTACATATCTTACATCAGTTAAAATCCTTGTTTTGTTATCATGTAATTTTAAAGATATGTCACCAATACCTAGAACACTACATGAGTGGTTATTACCTATATAAACTGTTCCAGTTTCTTTATGGTTAAAATTTTGAAACCATTCTTTGTTAGGGCACATATGAAAAGAACAGTCTGAATCCATTACCTATTCATTTTCAACAGATGAACTAGAGACAGTAAGCACTTTAGCTAAACAATTAGAACTACCTGCATTCACATTTGCATTTCTCCCTTGTTTTTGTTTCCTAATAAAATCATAGCAATATTTTTTAATGTGTCCCTCTTTCCCACAATGGTAGCATTTCCACTTAGTTTGTTTTTGTTTTTCCTTCTTATCTTTCTTCTTTCCTTTATACCTTAGTCCATTAGATTGATCAGCATTACCTATGTGACTTCTTTTATCATTTTTAGCTTTCTCAAACAGATTATTTCCTAACTTCTTTGATGAATTTAGTTCAAGTTCTCCAGCCTTAATACCTAAGATTATAAGATCTAAACTAGGAACTATGCCAATATATCGTAAAGCATGTTTAACAACATCATAGTCATCAGGAAAGAAATTCAATAAAATCATTTCCTCATTGGTATCTCCTATTGCTTGGTCAGTACCTCTTAACAATAAAGTTAATATAGTAAATTCATCTATATTTCCATCCATTGATTTCAATGTATCAATCTTAAAATTAAACAACATGCCTTTCAGATTTATAAGATTAGGTGCAGTTATAACATCAAACAAAGAATCAAGCTTATTTCAGAGATCAATAGGGTTAGACATACCATCTACCTTTCGGATAACACTATCACCGAGATGGACGAATATCAGATTGTAAGCCTTCTTTCTTATTTCCTCAGTTCAAGCAATCTGGTTTATGGACCATTTTTGAACTTCTGGTTCCAATGCTATAAGCACTTTGTAATGAGAGAGTAGAACCCTTATCTTCTTTTTCCAACCACCAAAATCCCTTTTTCCATCAAATATTTCGATTTCAAATCGGGTGGATGCCATCTTCGCTTTGCACGAAGGTAACCTAGACCTCTAGATTTAGACTCACTCAGCACACACCCATTGACGATGAGTCTTAGCAAACCCTAGAGAACTGGTTTGACTTATAGAGCAAAGAACAGATTCCCCCAAAATATTAAACAACTCGAATTCTGACTTAAACCCTAGAACACGATTAATATAATCGTGCTCTGATACCACTATTGTAACTAGTGGAAGACTCAAACACAGCAACACAAATATTCACAGAACCCAAAAACACTTCCAGCAGAAGGCAACACACAACTTACACAGATAATAAAATGCAAGCATACAAGGAAAGAAAAGGAGACACAAACTTTTATCGTGGTTCACCCCAGAATTGGGCTACATCCATGTTGAGCTCCGACAAAAGAGCTTACTGC
This sequence comes from Diospyros lotus, assembly GCF_014633365.1. Classification (NCBI taxonomy): domain Eukaryota; kingdom Viridiplantae; phylum Streptophyta; class Magnoliopsida; order Ericales; family Ebenaceae; genus Diospyros; species Diospyros lotus. The sequence continues at coordinate 22,001,747 of NC_068351.1, forward strand.
ACTATTTGGAGAAAAAGTTACACCCTCAATACATACAACTTTCACACTCACTGTACATCAATGGTTCTCTAACAAAATAGCCTCTCAATCGCAAATACAGATTAGAAACATACCCTAAGAACCAGCGATTACATAAAAAATGTAAACACAGAAAGAGAATGAAAACCCTTGCACACCGAGACCTTCTGTCGATTGCTCTGCCCTCTTCTCTCTTCTTTCTTTGATTTTTCTCCTTTTGCTAATCTTGAGGAACTATAGAATATATAGTGAATCTGAGAAACTGAGATTGGATCCAAATAAAGGCAATATTGCTGGCCAAGGATGGATTGTATAACACAATTAACAAAAATAGAGGCGTCAAGCAGAGCAGAGACCGCTGATGGTTGCCAAGTGGCCATCCATCAGGCGCCCAATTTTTGGCTACTAAGGTTGCCGACTTTACCCTCCATCAAAACGGCATCATTTGATGCTTCACCACACAACAATATATATATATATATATATCTTATTACCATTTAATGTAATTATTTTTATATCCTTATAATCATAATGCTTGTATAACATTAGATTTTTGTATGGATTCGTATAGAGGCGTCGAGATAGGATAAACCAGAGAATGAAAGCACTGCAGAAGCTGGTCCCAAATGCAAGTAAGGTAAAGAAGATGGTGGCTTGGTCTGAGGCTAGCTACGTACTACTCATATTGCATGCATTCACTTACACACGTTTCTTGTTGTTTTATTTGGACCATGCATGAACTTGCAGGCTGATAAAGTATCAATGCTGGACGAGGTAATTGAGTACTTGAAGCAACTACAAGCGCAAGTTAAGATGATGAGTGCCAGAAACATGTCCCAGATGACGACGACGATGATGATGCCTCCTCTTCTTCAGATGCAGCAGCTACACCTTCAAATGTCGCTGCTAGCGAGAATGAGAATGAGAATAGGAATAGGAATTGGGCTCGGGATGCTCAACATGAGCACCGTGGCACGTTTTGCATCTCGGCCGCCACTCGTCTGTCGGCCCTCGATCAGCGCTCATGCTACAACGGCGCCGGCGCCTCCGGCAATTCCCAACCATGGCGAGCCTCGAAAAGCTCTGGATGCAACTATCAACAACTCAACACCCTTCATGAATCCTTATTGCTCGTTCCTACCACAAGTACGTGAAATTATACACATTAATTGCTTTCGAGTTGGCAAACTGAAATCATCTTCAACTTATATATATGTTCCAAATTAGGAATTATTTTTAAAAATAAAATAGATTATACACAGAACCCTTAAGATTTGATAAAATAACATGGACACCCCTGATAATAAATTTATGAATATGACGTAAACATCTTCACATTTTATTCCCCATCCCTTTATCCTCCTTTTTTGTGCAGTATATTGGATAGAATATAATAGTTTGTTGATCTTTTTGTCTTTATATTTATACTTCGGAAATTATTAAACTATCGTCAAACTATAAAAAATTAGATTGATAGATAATTGAATTTCAATTAATTTATCATACAGAAGAAAAGAATAACGATATTTTTATCATGCTAAAATTTTTAAAATCTATAAAATAATGATAAGAAAAAAAGTGTAGTTAAAATGGTAAGAGTCATGAAAAGTCCTGTCATCTCTCAAATATCAAGAATGTTCTTATTTTGTTAATAAACTTTAGAAGTGTTAAAAGTGCAAAGACTATGTGATAAGCCAAGGGAGTCTTCCATAACTATTTTTAACACGTCTATGTATAGGGGAAGTTGAAGTAGAGCAGGCCACATGTGACTCTTTTGAAGTCTATCCATGCATCCATTGAGAACTAATTTTGGTACACCAATTGAAAATGATTTGATATTACCTTGCGTTTTATATATATGCTTAAATTACTATATATATTCATGCCAGTACTAATTAAATATTGTTAGTTGCAGTCTGTGAACAACGACCTTTGCAACAAAATGAGAGCAATCTACTGGCGACCAATCAATCAGACAGCAGGTAGCACTTTGTTACCTTGGAGCCATGTTCAAGGGGGATGAGGACCTTACAATTGTTGCGGGCGTGCAAGGAGGTTGGACTTGGTCAAAGGGAATCTATTAGTTGGTCCACGAGTTGTTCGGGGCCTTATTTATTTGTTGCTTTAGTTCCTATTTTCTAGCTAATAATTTGGCCACTTTGCCACTATTTTAGGAGAAGTGGTTATTCTATTTATTATTTAATCTTAGGAGAAGTGGTTATTCTATTTATCTATTTGTTCGGAGCCTTATCTATTTGTTGCTTTAGTTCCTATTTTCTAGCTAATAATTTGGCCACTTCCTCACTGTTTTAGGAGAAGTGGGTATTCTATTTATTCCTCACTATAACTGGAAATTATGCAGAATAATAATCAAATTTCCTTCCCACATATCTTTTTTTCTCTCTCTCTCTCTTTCTTTTCTACTTTCTTTCACTATTCACTTTCCTTCAGAATTAGTCTGGTGCACACATCATTTTTAGTATCAGAGCACAGTCTTGGCAACCCGTGGGAAATCAAACGCAGAGTTTCACGATGAGGTCCAAGAAGTCATCACCTAGCATGAAGCTAACTTCAACCAAATGAACAACGCCATCCAAACTATTCTAATCAAGTTACAATCCCTACAAGCTTCCTAAGCAAAAACCACCAGTAAAGAAAGCATCAATCCTTTTGGCCTTGCAGAATCATCCCCCACCAAGCGCCACACAACTCTGATAATTCCCACACTCTAGGGGCTACTGTGTGGAACCATACCAACCTCAAGTTATCCTTCCTGAAATTCAACGGCGAAGATCCTATGGGGTGGATTTATAGGGCCAAACAATATTTTGAGTTCAAGGGGGTCGAATCATCACAACAAGTGCAATTGGCATCTTTCCACCTAAAGGGGGTGGCACTACAATGGCACTGCTAGCTACTTAAGCAAGTTCAAGGGGCCTCTCTCATGGCCAGAATTCACCAAGGTTGTTCTTCATAGGTTCAAACCAACAGCTTATGAGGATCCTTTAGAGGCAATCACGACGCTGAAGCAAGTTAATACAGTGGAGACATACTAGGCCGAATTCAAAAAGTTATCCCAAAGAATTGATGAATTATGTTAAGTTTTATGTTCTGAATGTTTTGATTATGACTACATTATGCCAAAACTTCAATGTCCTCTTATGTTATTGTCAACGTTCAGAATTGCTTGACCGTGATTTGTCGGTCCACACTGATAAAATAAACACTATTGCAAAGAAAAGAAACAAATAGCATAAATAACAAACGATGCGTAAGAGAGTTTTTACGTGGTTCGGCCAGAATAATATCTAGTCCATGATTGTTTTCTAATAGTTTCAGCAGAGTAATAGTATGTAATTGATCAGATAAGGTAAGTGGACATTGCCTCCGATTTTTACGCAGTCTTTTTGTTCTGCGAGCTGATCGGTTCAGCCAGCGAGCTAAAGACATTGCTGGGAGCTCGCTTACTCTCACGGTCTAAGTTTGGGTCTCGACGATATGCGACCTCACTGAGATGTCCTCAGCCTTAGGCCTATTGGGCTTCAGGAGATTGGACTGACCTGCTCGGTCGAGTCTAGTCCAAAAGAAGTGGTTCAGAAAATACCTATAATAGTTATGTTCTCACAAGCTTATTAACATGTTTTGTATATATAGAAATTATTTTACACTTCTTCAGAATATTGCTTAATGAATATTATATTAAGTCTATTTTGATAAGATATATGTTGAGATTGTCTTGATCAAGCCGCAAAATTCATTAAAACATTTAATTTTGCGGTAGTTTTCAAAAAATCGTCGCTAAATTTAGAAAATAATTAAATAATTAAAAAATTAAATTGAATTTAGCGACGATTTTTGAGAATCGTCGCTAAATTTAAAAATAATTAAATAATTCAAAATAAAAATTAATTTAACTTTTGCAACAGTTTTTTGAAACTGTTGCAAAATTCATTAAAAATTAGAATTTAGTGGCGGTTTCTGAAAAACTACCACTAAATTCAAAAATGATTAAATAATTTAAAATTAAAATTAAATTAACATTTACGACGATTTTAAAAAATCATCGCAGAATTCGTTAAAAAATTGAATTTAGTAGTGGTTTTTGAGAAACTTCCGTTAAATTTAAAAATAATTAAAAATTTTAAAATAAAAATTAAATTAACATTTGCGGTAGTTTTTCAAAACAATCACAAAATTCATTAAAAATTTAAATTTAGTGACAGTTTCATTTTTGAGAAACCGCAGCTAAATTAAAAAATAATTAAATAATTCAAAATTAAAATTAAAAATTTTATTATTTTTAATAAAATGAAAATAATTAAAAATTAAATTTTAATTCATTAAAAATTTAAATTTTAGTTAAGAAAATAATTCATTAAAAATTTTAATTTTACTTAATAAAATAATTAAAAATTAAATTAATAAAAGGAAATATAAAATCTTAAAAAGGAATTTAAAATTTAATTTAATTAATCACAAAATTAATTAAAATTTTTAATTTAAAAAAATAAAAATAAAAAGTAATTTAACAAAATTTTAATATAAAAAATTTTAATAATTTTAAAAAATATATAAAATCTTTTTTTATTTTTTAGTCAACTAATTTATTTAATTTAAATCAATTAATTTATTTTTAATTTATTCCTTTATTCTTTTAAAAAATAATAAATTAATTAATGTTTTTTTAATTTATATTAAAAAATATAAAATATAATTTTAGAAAATAGTTGTTGGATTAGTATATAATGGCATATATATAATAAGGCTTGGTAGATCAAACAGTACACGCGAGCACGTGCATAGGAGAGGTCCCGTGTTCGAATCTGGGGAAGGAGAATCTGGAAATTCAATTTCCAGCATCGCCACGTGGCGCGCAGGGTCCAAGCAGGTGCGTGAGCCTATGCGGGCTGCTGGGCGCAATTGCAAACCCGAGCGCGGGAGCAAGCAGCCTTTGGGAGAAATTAAAATTTAATTTCTTTTAATTTTTGCGACGGTTCTAAAATTAAATTTTTTTTATTTTTGTAGCGGCTAAAATTAAAAATTTTAATTTTTTTAATTTTAACAGCAATTTAAAAATCGCTGCAAAAAATATAATTTGTGGCGGTTGTTGAAAACTGTTGTTAAATTTCATAGTGGTGGTTAAAAATTGCCACTAAATATAAAAAAAATCGTCGCTAAATACCATTTTTTTTGTAGTGTTTTAGTATGATTTATCTATTAATACTCTCATATGTGTGTTACAATTGTTTTGCCAGACGTTTTATTGATATGTCTTTTAATATGCTTCTCTTTAAGGTCATCCTAAAGATAATGTATAAGCATTTTGTGGAGCTCTTAATTTGCTAAGTAAAATCGTGGCAACGTTACCCAAAGTTCAAGATTAATATGTTCTATCAAAGTAAATGATCATATACTCAAGTGATGGTACTTGAGTTTTGATTTGTAGAATTTAAATTGTTTTATCCTTCACGTTAGAGTTGTGCACAATATGTTTTTATTAACATGAGTGTCATATGAACCTCATGAAGTTTAGAGCAAACTTAAGGTTGGGAAATATCTTAAGTGCTCAAAATATGTTGAAGTATTTCTTAAATTTAGGAGAAATGTGTTTTATTTGTTGAATAAGTATCAAGTATCTTTGCTTTTGAGAAAATGTATATATACCTAGCCAAGTGCTTCTAAGTTCTAATACATAGAGCCTAAATTTCTAAAGTTCTCAAGTACTAAAATTTAAGAAGTATCTCTTGAAGAACTTTTCAAGTTGAATGAGTGTTGCGTGTTTAGTCTAAGAATCAAGTTTATATTCAATGCATTTGAGTAATAGAATTCTGAAATATATATGTGTGTGTGTGTGCGCGTGCGCACGCGCACGCACACTTTTGTTTTTTATAAATATAAATGAGTCATCATGATGCTCAAGCTAAAACATCTTTGTGCTAAATGATGTGTTTTGTTGTTAAGTAACATGTTTTGTGCTCAACATATTTGCAATGTTTTATGTGTTTTATTTCAGTCAAGTAATTGTGAGTTAGTTGAGTACTTATGAACGTTTCATGTGAATATGTTTCATAAAGTAATTGTGAATATGTGTGCTAATTAAATCTTTATGTTACAATGTTGTGTATTGACGTATAAGACTAGTAGAATGGTTTTTATTTGAATCTAGAAAAAAGAAAGTTTTTAGTTGAGTAACATATATTGTTCTCAACTTATTGTCAAAGCCATATACTTTAAAAATATCTCCTTAATTCCCTAAAGCTTTCTATGTAACCAAGTGAATTTGATTGGAAAGTTATTTTAACCAACTTTCACAAATAGCACTTGTATTTAATTGAGGTAAGGTTTATATTATTTAGATGTTGATGAGAAATTTGTTTTGAAGATGATATTCAAAACAGTATATGTTAATTGAGTGATAGTTGAGTAAGGCTTAAATCCAAACGAGTATGTTTATGTATTAATCGAGTAAAAAATTCCATGTTACTTGAATAAAGCATTGTTCTATACTCAAATTGGTCTTTGCTTTTATCATCTTAATCGATTATCATCTTATTGTACTCAAGTAAGTTTTTGTTTGCATGGTATTTACTCGATTGGAAGTAATTTGTATTCGAGTATGTAAGAGTTTGTACTCGACTAATTATCCTTTTGTACTCAAGTAGATCTTGCAAAGTTTCTTCTAGATCAAATGTAATTGAGTAATCAATTCCGTAATCAAGTAATTATTGCATGAAAAATGTCAAGGTTCTTTACATGAGTATTAATCAACTAAGAGTTAAGCACAATTTAGTAAAATCTTATATTAATCGAGTATTTTTATTCCATAGTCGAGTAATTTTGCTTGGACAAAGATTGTATCTTTGTATTTGAAGTATTATTCTTATAATCGAGTATTTTTCATGTGTAATTGAGTAAAAGTTGATGTATAATAGACTATATTGGAGATATAATCGAGTATTCAATTCAACTCTCTGCAAAGTTGTGTGCAGACAAAAATAATCGAGTATCTGTTAAGAATAATCAAATATAGACAAAACTTACTCGATTACAAAATAATAATAGTCAAGTAAGGATTAATATTAATCAAGTAAGGACCAAAAATACTCGAGTAAAGAGTGCTAAAACTTATAAAAGCTAGTCATTATGTTAACCGTTGCAAGTGCATTTAATACACAATTTTGACCTTTATGACTCCAAAAGTGCTCTAAATCTTTCACATTCTTTTATCTTAATTTTTAAATATTCTAATAATTATTTTGAGGAAAGAGAAAGTCAATTCTTGCAAATATCTCTCTCTTAACAGCAAGCATAAAAGGAGAATAAGATAAAAAAAAATAAAATTTTATTCTTGAATACTTTCTACTACTGCCTTAAGCCAAAAAGATTCTTCAAATTTTCATGTTCAATCAGAGAAAGAGTGCGCATCTTCTTAATCTTTCAATCTCTCTTTTATTTGTAAGAAGTTATCTTTATTATTTGATTTTAATCTTATAATAGCTTCTCAAAGTATTTGATTTATATTATTCACTTATCTTATTGTGATTAGTGTTTGAGCCCATAAAAAGTACAATGTAAAAAGGCTTCAGTTGATCCTTGTAAAAGCTATAGTGGATTGGTTACTGTTGATCTATTGAAAATTAGTAATTATAGCTACACTTGTTAAAAGTTGAGGTTATAGCTAATCTTGTAAAAAGCTATAGTGGATTGTTAAAATCCTTGATGAGGAACTAAGGGAGTGGAATAGTATGGTTGAACCAAACCACTATAAAATCTGTGTGTGCTACATTATTTATAATTCCTTATTTCATTTTAACAAGTTAAATTTTTATTTCCAGCATTCAAAGTTTGCAATTATAGCAATATCATTTGATCTTGCAAAGCTCATTGTCATTCAAGTTATATTTGCATTATTATTTCTTAAAGCACCAAGATTTTAAGTTTTCAATAAAATCTCTTATATTCATCTTTCAAATATTCTAAAAGGCCAAACAATTTCCTTTGCACAAAGCCTTTAAATCTAAAACTTTTTGAAAACCCAATTCATCCCCCCTCTTGGGGGGTGTCTATTATTTCTTTCAACTTACCTGAACATTACTTGGTGGGATGTTTTATTGCAGGATTGTGAGATGATATCCGCTTGGATGTGAGAGTGAAACAGCAAATTGTTATCCGATACAATAGGAGTGGCACTCCTGATCAAAGAGACACGGATACCTTTGTCGAGTCAAGTACATCGACCCACAACAGATTCCTTACTTGGAATTCTTAGCTCTTCTCCAGCTACCAAACTTCCACAGTTGTCATCACCTATCAAGCACATTACCAGTCAGAAAGCCCGAGATCGACGCACAAAGTGGCTTTGCTTCTATTATGATGAAAAATTTGTGCCCGATCACCACTGTCAATAACCCTAGTTATTTATGCTAGAAGATCTAGCAATACAATAGGAGACTGACCATGAGGAAGAACAGGCAAGCGACAACCCTCTACCAGAAATTTCTTTCCATGCAATCACTAGAACTACGCACCCCTAAACCATGCGAGTCAACAGGCAATTATAGAACCACCACATCCTCATTCTCATCGATAGTAGTACACACAATTCCATTGACCAAAGCATGGTCAAGCGAGCATGGTCAAGCAACTTGGCCTACCTGTAAAGCATAGCAAACCACTCCAAGTCATGGTGGTTAATAGGGAGAAGATTGATTGCTCAGGCCAGTGCAAATGACTCTACTTGACCATCCAAAACTTTTCCATACGGGCTGATTTCTATGTCTTACTAGTGGCGTCTTGTCCAAGTAATGCTCGGAGTGTAGTGGTTGGAGACGTTCGGTTCGATTGAAGCCAATTATCGTGACCTGACCATGAGCTTTGAGAAGGATGACATGATACCCAAGTTTTAAGGAATACACAAGGGGTCATCTAACACTACAAGAAAAATCGATTTTAGTGACGAAAAAATTCGTCACTAAAAATAAAAAATCCGTCATTAAATTTTTAGTGACGAGTTTAGTGACGAGATAAAAATCCATCACAAAAAAGGCGTCACTGAATTTTAGTGACGAAGTTGGACAATCCCATCACAGATCTGTGACGGGACATCTTTCCCGTCACAAATTTGCGACGAGGTATAAAGCCCTGTCACAGATCTACAACGAGAATACCCGTCACTGATCGTTTTAAATAATAAGAAAAATAAAAATTAATTTTAAAATTAAATAAAATTTTAAAATAAAATAAATATTTATCTAATTTATAATATTAATTCTAAATATTTGAATTGAAATTTTATTTCTTCTTTTTAGTGTTTTTTTTTAGATAAAAATCTTAAAATCTATTAGTGTGCTCTACATATTTTATAAAAACAAAATAATATTTTTTCATAAATACTATTTTAATTTTTAGTATTTAATTACCTACATATTTGAATTAAAATAATTATCTAATTTATTTCATATGTTAGTTTTAAATATTTGAATTGAAATTTTATTTATTATTTTTAATGTTTTATGTCAAATAGAAATTTTTGTATTTTTTAATGTGTATATTTTATTTATAACAATAAAAGTAAATTGTATTACATTTAAAAGTAAACTATTAAAAATTACAGTATTACATCAACATTTCCTATGTATTTTATTTAAAATTATAGTATTATATTTTAATTAAAAGTAAATTGTTTTCAATTAAAAATAAAAAAACACAAATAACCATTAAACTAAATTAACACAAAATAACTATAACTAAACTAAAACAAAATAACTACAACTAAACTAACACAAAATAACCATTAAACTAAACTAATACAAAATAACTAAAACTAAACAATACAAAATAATTACTTCAGTGACTAAAATAGTAGCGGCAATGGCACCGGAGCAGTAACAATACCGGTGGGAGACAGCAGCTGTAGAAAAATTAAGAGAACCAATTGGGGAATAGAGAAATAGCGTGAGAATAAGGGGAGGGGGGCGAGAAAGCGTGAGAACCAGAGAGGCGAAGGGGGAGAATGGCCGTTCGGGATGGGGGTTTTAAACTTAAATCAGTGACGGGCAAGGCACGCCCGTCACTAATCAATGACGGGCATTGTAGTCCCGTCACTAGTCAGTGACGGGCACGGCACACCCATCACTGATCAACGACGAGTATGGCAGTCCTGTCACTGATCAGTGACAGGCATGGCAATCCCATCACTAATTTGCGACAAGAATCTGTGACCCGTCACTGATTAGTGACGGAAATTCCGTCATTGAGATTCTGTGACGGACTATTCCATCACTAAATTTTGTGATAGGCAAGCCGCTGGTAAAATATTTTTATGACGGATTTTTGTCACTAAACCTGTCACAAATTAGTGACGGGTGGGCCCCTGTCACTAAATTATGATTTTCTTGTAGTGTAAGGCATTGAGTGATAAAGAACTGCTAAACCTAGAGGGCATGGGGTATTTTTTCCAAATAATTTCAAACCCTCCAACAAATAACCCACAAGAGTTGGCCAGCAACCTCAACGACCTCTTCATGGAATTCAACGAGGAATTACTAGAACCCACTTAGCTACCCCCTACTCGTATGCATGACCACAGGATTCCTCTGATGCCCAATACTCGACTAATCAATGTCTAGCCTTACCGGTATCCATATTACCAAAAAGTTGAGATTGAATGTCAGGTCTATGAGTTTTTGACAATGAGGTTAATCCGTCCAAGCAATATCCCATTCTCCTCTTCAATACACCTAGTTAAAAAAGCTTATGGAAGTTAGAGCATCTGTGTGGACTATCGAGCCCTCAACAATATCATTGTCAAATATAAGTACCTGATTCCCATTCTAGATTAACTGCTCGATAAACTTCATGGAGCAAGATTCTTCACCAAATTAGACATCCACTCCGCTTACCATCAAATTCGGGTCCATGATGAAGGCATCCACAAGACAGTTTTCCGCACTCACGAGAGTCATTATGAGTTCGTCGTCATTTTATTCATACTCACCAACGTTCCAAAGCCTCGTGAATGATCTATGTAATTGAGATAAAAGTGTATATATTTTAATGATCTTTTGTCTAAAATTGTTTCGATATTCTCTGTGTAAAAACAAATGTCAACCTCAAAATGTCATTGAATGATCCAACAAGTAGGGGCGCCTACCCCCCAACCTTAGACAAAATTAAAAATATATAAATTATATTTATTTTAAATTTATATTTTTCCCTCTCTAATCTCTCCCTTCCTTCCCCCTCACCCTCACCCCACCACCACCGAGAATCTAGAAAAGCCACCCCCTCCTAACCAAATTAAAAATTATAATAATTATATTTACTTTAAATTTTGTCTCCCACTAATCTCTCTCCTCCCCCACTCTAAAAAAATTAAAAAAATATTATAATTATATTTATTTTAAATTTTATTCCCCACTAATGCTTCTCCTCCCCACCTACCGCCATTTTCTCGATCTCTCTCCTTTTTATTTTCTCTCAAGAATATATCTGTAAATCATTGGTTTTGTAAAATCTAACTATCTAATCTTGGATCTGATCATATTTTCACCGTGAAAGTGGCTCAGATCTATAAGAAAGTAAGTCTTTTAGAATTTTCAGTAATTATTTTTACTTTTTCAGTACATATCCATTAAGAATCGTTTGTGCAGTCGAATTGGTAATCAATGGATGAATGATTGTTTGATTACTTATATTGAGAAGAAAACATTTGATACAATTGACAATGAAAAAATCAAGCAGCAGTTTTAGAATATGAGGACTCGGCGAGAACATCTCTGATTTTTTAAAGACCTAAATGTAAGTATAATATTTTTGCTTTTGAAACTAAAGAATGTTTTTGGAAAATGTGTTTGAGTTTATGTAGAAATACTATAATGATATTTGATATAATACTTTGACGTCATATTATAATACTTTTTGTTATCAATATGGATAATTGTAGTATAACTTTAAATTTTACGTTTTCTATCATCATTGTTCGCCTCCCTACTTAAGTATCCTAGCTCCATCCCTGGTTGTCAATCCCCTTTTAAGTGACTGTTGTGGTGAGAAAGATGTTATAAATATTATGCTGTGTAATAATAATTAAATTATATATATATGTATATATTAAGAAAGAAAATTTAGATAAGAGAAACGAAGAGAGCTTCTTTCATGGAATCGAGAGTGTGAAGCTTGGGGTTATAAGCTTGCTCCACTTGAAGTGAAGCAAGCATAAAGGCTCATTGCCCCCAATGGCATAGCACGGATGGTTCTCAGGGTAGTAAATTGCACCCAATGATACAGGTTCGAGTCATGGCAACCGCAGTATGGGAGTTTCACCTTCTTGTGAGGGTGGCTTCTTATGGGCACTATGCACTGTACCTCCTGCCTTGGGGGCCGCCGTATATCGTGATTAACCCCTCCCACGTGCGTGGGACAGTGTGGGGGGGGCCCTTAAGATGAGAGATTTCACCTTTTGCACCCAAACATAGAGGCTCATCAACACGGAGGAGTGCCTTGGCAAATAATTGGTATCTTGAGTTAGAGTTGAAAAATGGGTGAGTCAAGCCGGGCCGGCCCGCCTCCCGCTTGGCCTACCCATTTCATGGGTCGGGCTAAATTTGGCCCGCGAAGGAGGTGGGACAGGCCGAGCAATGAAAAATGGGGGCCCGGCACAGTCTTATGCCCCTTAATAAATGGGCCAAGACAGATCGAGCTCGATCAGGCTATGGGAGTATATAATTAAATGCAAGAATTTATTATTGGAAGGTTTTGGTGGGTCAAGCTGCGGGTCACAAAGCACTGGCCCAGCCCGTTTGCTACAGTATCAGGCCTAGGTGGGCTAGGTTGGGAGGCGTGCCACCTAGCCCCCATTTGCCAACTCCATCTTGAGTGGAGATGATTTACTTTGTGTTTTTTTGCATTAATGTATAGCTGAATCTTGCACTGCTGGGACTCTTGGAGGCTGTGGAGCGACATTATGCACTGGCGGGGCTGCTTTTGGGCTTCTCATCGTTTTCAATCGGAAAAGCGCAGAAAAAGTATTGGATCGATGATGCTTGTTTATTGTGGGTGGGTGTAGGTGGTTGTGGACCATTTGGCTTGAAAGAAATAGGAGGGTGTTTAATGATCAATCCAATTCATCAGCTCATTTGGATCCTTTTCAGCTCTGGCGGTGTTGCGAGTGGTCATTCACTTCACTATGGCTCTTAGTCTCAGTTGCTGTTCTCCTTGATCGGCTCCTTTGAAGCACTGGAAAATCAGGTGTAACTTGATGAAGTTCAAATCATTGTTTCGAAACCTGGGCCATCTGGATGTTGTCTATTTGGATTCTCTTTACTGCTGTCCAGGTTTGCCTTCTGGCTCGTGCGCGCGCGTGTATAGGCAGCTAGCTAGCCAGTTAGTTTCCTTGTTCCTTGTGTTGTAGGCGCTGCTTCCAAAAGCAGTTATATATGGACAGTTGGCAATGGCACTGTAAAATTTGAATAAACAGTTGCTTACATTAATTATAACTGCAAGTGACTTGTCTAAACAAAATACTACTTACACACTGAGTCTATAAATGCAGGGTTGTGAAAAAAAACTTCTCTCTTCTCTTTCTTCTTTCCTCCTTACATGGCTTATTATCTATATTAAGTTGGGTAGGGTTTTAATCAAACATCTTTAACAAAGTGCAATCAATATGCATTGATCTTAGTGGAATTAGAATATTCAAGTAGCCATTTGCACCATATTGGGGGGAAATTAGTATCTTAAAGATATCTTCGTGGAAATGCATTGCCTAACAACATATCTTCCCACTGCTCAACGATTAGTTCTTTAACCAAATATGGGTGGGAGGGGACCTGAGCTCAGACAAGATAGGTTTAAATCTTTCATATGTGTCTTCTTTCTTTATAGCTCCTCGAGTTGAACATTGAACGAAGCTGAGACTTTCAAACCAATGGAACTAAACGTAACTATGATAAATAGAGTCAGATATACAACTTGGTTGGTTGATGGTCTGTAGAAGGGCAAAGAGTTGGCAAAATGGAGAGGAGAAAGCACCATGAGTCAATGAATGGGAAAGCTAGCTCATTAGTACATCGAGGGGTGTAATGAAAGAGCCAACCATGATGTGAAGTTGGAAAAACTTTTGAATGTTGGACACCCCAACTAAAGGAGATGGGCTAAGTAAAGGCAACAGATTTATCAAAATTTTAGTTTACAGTAACAAGTAACGGGTAATATATCCATTTGAGTTGGGAGGCACAATCCATTTTTTTTATTAAGCTTATCAGGGGCATTGAACCTCATCTTAATATAAGAATAACAAGGATCAATCCATAGAGACGATATTTTTATTGCTATCAATTCCAAACCCCAAATTAATCCCCAAAAAAAAAAATAAGTGGCCCAAAGTTTTTGAAGTTTTTGAAGTTTTTTTGTTGAGCCATGTAAGAAACCCAACAAAATAAGTGGCCCACTGAGGTGTCGCCGCCACCGGTGCAGCCCAACTCGCTGAGCACCGGAGAAGAAGGGCGCTGCCACCGAGGAGTCTTCTTCGCCGCATCAACGCCTGAGAAGAAGGGCCACTGCCGCGGGGAGCCGCCCTCGCTGCATTTCCGTCGCCGCATCGGCGCCGGAGAAGGGTCGTCGCCCTCGCCGCCTCCCTGTCATGAGTTTTGTTCCTTTTTTTTTTTTTTATATCCAGTGAACAATAAAGAGAATATAAAATCAGTCTGCAGATCTGGATTCTGCGACATCCCTCGTCCATCACCGGTGCTTCATCTTCCTCGGTCTATTCGTAGATCCCAGGTCTGCAGACGTCTCCTGCGTTGCTTCTTCCCATCGCCTATTCCGTTGTTCCCTGGATCGCTTGTTCCACCTCTTCCTGTCCGTCGTCGATGCTTCATCTTCCTTAGTCCGTTTCCGTTCCCAGATCAGACTGCAAAAAAGAGAAGAAGAGCAGAGTAGAGAAGAGGAGGGGGGAGGAGCAGTAGAAGAGAGAAACGGCGTCGTTTTGATAACTCAACCAAAAAAATACAATCACGAATTACACACAGCAATATTGGTAGTTGGGATACAAACGACCTGATACCATTTGGGGGAAACATAATTCGAGAAAATCGTATTATTTAATTATCACAAAAATAAAATATTTAGTTAGTTGTGGATCCAATCTCTAGCATTTATTTAACTTATTATAAGGTTTGATGAGTTGAATAAAATAGTTGGGAGTTTATTAATTGAGTTTACGTGTGTGTGTGTGTATATATAATATATATAACAAAACCTAAAAGGAATGAAAGTTAAAAAAAAATTAATAACATATAAAAAATTATCTACAAAGGTAGAAATACATAACAGACAGATTCAAATAACTTTAACTTTGAAGTGAATAAATTATTGAGAAAGTAGAGACATTTGTGTTATTACTACCAACTTTCTTAACGATCTTCTTAAGTCAATGGTGTAATCGTGTGATGAAAAGTGCCACAATTCAAATATTGTCTAATATAAAAACTCATATATTATATTTGACATTCTATATTTAATACAATTTATAAGAGAAAAATCTCTAAACCATAGGGATCATAAGATAAGAATGAGAACTTATCTCAATTCAATTTTATTACGATCAGGTTTACTCATTATAACAGTAGAGAATATCAAATAATTATTGTCTTATATTCTATGAAAATATGTACACACACACATGTTTGTCCACAGTGAATCATTTCTTCGGATAGAAATTATGAATGTATCCAACGTTGTAGAGTAACTTGGTACGTAGATCTGCCTTATTAACGCAGCCGAAAGCAGCAGCAAGAAGGAACAGGAAGCTTTCCAGTTGATGATCTGATCCTCTTTGCTCTCTGCTTCACCTCAGCTTCTTCATGTCTTCTCTTCTCTTCCAACTGCAGCCTTGCCCCTCTAGCACTATTATCGATCCTTGCTAGCTTGTTTTGGTAATGCTGTAAATTCACTTGTATTCTCTGCTCCATTTCCCTCTGCAGTTTTTGAAAATTCCATCAACAACCAGAGAGAGAGAGAGAAAGAAAGAAAGAAAGAAATCCACAGCAACTTGGAGAAGAACATACCTTTTTCGCTTCCATTCTTTCCTTGACTTTCATCTTCTTCACATTCTCCCAAGCAATAATTCTAGAGTTCATCTTCTCATACCTAAACTTCCAAGTATATTTCTAATAATCGTCATATTTAAGTGCTGTTTGTGGTAGAATCAGATCTCACACACCATTGGTATATACAAAAATTGGAAGAGAGCGGATAGAAGAATTTGAATATGGTTTGGTCACTAAATTCAAATTCCCTCTCAACAGCTTGAGAGGGACTTTGGTTTGATGGGTGAAGTGATCAAATTATGTCTTTTCCATGAATGAGCCCAATCTAGCCATACATCCAGCTTATCCAACTTTTTTTCTTTCGTCCACCTTCACTACACATGTTGATTCACTTCGATTCGTACCCTAAACTATTGTTATTCAACCCCTTACTAGTTATTTATCATTTAACCAAAAACAATAATTATATCAACTATCTCACATCACTTGAGCAGGGAGACCATATGCAGTGGCCATGAATATACCTCCTTTCAAGTGAGCAAGTTTTTCCAAATAACATGGTTAGTCTCAATTAATTGGGTTTTTGGAAAACTACATGTTTTCCATTAGAATTTGAGGATTTCCATAGGTTTTAGGTTGCCTTGCCAGGTATTCAAAACACTCAGTGATCAATAAGTAAAAGATAGAACTAAGAGTCCGAAAATCATACCGTTTTCTTATCTTTGCAATTGCGGCTTTCTCCCAGGCATCAGCGTTGTCTTCCAGAGCTGTGCGTTCCCTCCAAGTTCCCTTCTGGCTTCGCTCTCTATTATTTCGCCTTCCTATTGAAGCTTTCAACCAGTATATATAAGAATCACCCAATACTTACTTGTCTAGCTACCACTATATATATATATATATATATAAATTATTAAATGAATCTAATAATGCTAAACATACACATATTACATATATATATATATGCATGCATGCATGTATTAAGTCTTTGTTGATGCTCAGAATTAAAAGTGAAATTAAAGTTGATGATCTGACCTGAAGCATCGTTAGCTTCTATGTCGGGGAAGCGCCTAGAAGATTCTGCAGGCCTTACAGGATCAAATTGTTTTCGGGTTTTGGCCCTTCCCATCGGCATCAACTTGTTCCGCAGGTAGTCTGGGTCGGAGCTGACTTCCCCACCGGCGCCATGGACATGGATGGCGAAGGCAGCCGCAGCAATTGCAGCCGCAAACTCACTGTTGGAATCGGGACTCATTTGGCCGGAAAATTAAACTACCAATTGTGAATTATCCACCCAGAAAATAAGACACAAGTTGTTAGCAACAATGCTGTCGTGTGTTTGATCTTGCCAGAACTTGACTACTGTTGAAGATGATGAACAGTGAAAGGGGGCCAAGCAAAGGTTCAATTTAATATTCTTTGCATCTCGGACATGCTGCTGTTTGAGCCTGAAGCAAAGCATATCTTCCTCTCTTTCTTTCTTCAGTTTTTTTTTTTTTTTTTCTTTAGTATGGTTAGCTTAGTGAGATTTTTAGGTTGCTGCATGAGAAAGTAAGTACATTGGTTATTTATAGGGTGTGCTTGCATGCTTGATTATACGAGAATTTAGTTTGAATATCTGACTGTCTATTATTTTTGAGTAAAACCCATATTATAGGCAATATCAAATCACAAGAAATAATAAAAGTAACACTCCCAAAGTCACCCTCCTTCAATTTCCCGAAATATCATATTAGTAGTTTGTCAAAGTTATTAAAAAGGCAACTTTTAGAGGATGAATTATGCAAGAAATGTGTGGATGGATTCTTAGTTACCTTGATTCCTTCACTTTAATTTGTCTGTGAATTGATAATTGATGGTTGTGGACGGCTTCTAAGGAATCATTTACATGAAGCAACAAATACATATCTACCTGTCAGCTGTCACCTATTTAACAAACCAATATGGTAATTCAACTATGGCCCATGCAATGCAATCGAAGATGGTGTAGGTAGACTAAAAGATTACAAATCCTCTTGGACGAACAAAATTGAAAGTTCTTACAATTTCCCTTACATATTTTGCTTGTCAGCCTATAGTCTGATTGACCTGTTGTTTCACTTTTGTCAAAGGCCTTTTTAACATATTTGCCTTTGTATATTTTGCTTGTCTTTATTCAGACCCTCTTCTGATCTAAAGCAAGAAATCTCCCAAGCTCCCAATATTCATTGTCCATCTTCAAAAGATAAAAGAGTACTTTAGGTCACATCGGTACAAAAAAAAGGGTCTCAATAGCTCTATGAATAATCCCACGCATACTGATTGAAATCCACCTCCCATGTGAAGAATAAAAATCAATCAACGAAGAAAGGGGGAAAGAATAAGTCAACTTTGACAGAAATATTGGAACAGCACAAAACAAGATTTCTGAACTCAAATGCCTCCCCACCCACCCACCAAGAAAGAAAAGAAATGTGTTGGCCTTCGGTCTGTATGACCTTCAAATCTTATCTACCCATTCATTATGTACAGATCAATAACATGTTCATAAGCGGATACTCTAACCATTAGTACTGCTGAACAGTTCTGTCGGAAGAAGTAGCATCTTGGAGCGAGATCAAGCTTTCGAAAGCACCCACCAAAGCCTTAACCTTGCTCTTACGGGTTTTGACAAGCTTGCTTGCAGTCTCTTCAATGACATTGTTGAACAAACTCTGGTCGCCTTTCTTTCGTTCCGCAGCCTGCTGCCGCCTAAGGACAACTTTCACAGATTCAGGTTTTGAACCATTAAATTCGTCGGTGGCAACTACTTTCTTCAAGCTTCTCGGACTAGTCTTGCCTCTGCCATTTTGGTTCTCACCAAAATGGCCCCTTCTCTGCTTGAATATGAGTTTCTTTGGACTACCACCGCTCTTAATCTGCACATCGATCACCTTTCCTCTCCTGAAGTTGAGCTTCCGGGGTGTTATAACTTTAACTTCCGTGATAACTTTCCCCAACCTTCTAGGACTTCTAGCGGTTTCCTCACTGTAATTTGGCGTTTGGCTCTCAGTTTTAGCTCCCCTGCCTTTGTGGAAGCGCGCACTTTCATCACTTGGCATCAACTCAGATGCATATGGGGACCGTGACAACGGTGATGATAAAGGCGATAAGGCCTTATGATTTCCAATTTCAATGCGTCTTAAATTTTTCTTGGGAAAAGAAAAAGATGAGGATGGGGATAATCGACCAGTAAAGATACCATTTCCCGAGTGTCTCAATATTTCATTCTCAGGGGATGGGGGTGACAGAGGATTACGGACCCTACTTTGAGAGCGTTCGTTTTTGTCCTTGGAAGAAGGTGAAAAGGATTCATAGGAATAAGCATTATCATTACCATTTTGAGCAAGTCCTGTAGTAGAGTCCTCCGGTTTTGTTTCGATCACATACAACGTTTTTTCTGGAACTTCTTCATGAATGGGAAGCTTGGGTTCAGTTTTTCGAACATTATTTGTACTTTTCAGATGAGATGATCGTCTCTTGTCCTTAGACTTTCCAGACTTCGCACTCAATTGTCTCTCCATACGCCGTCTTGGAGACTGAGAAGCATTTGGTGGCACCAAATCTTTTTTCTTTCCATATTTGGACACCCACGTCCCCTTCCTTGTCTTCATATCACTGTCCCATCTAATGCCTGAATTTCCAGGTATGGTGAAAGAAGATGGCTTTGTTTTCACAGGCTTTAACCGTAACTCACTAGCAGGTTTCTTGGAAGCATCTTTTTTGTTACCAGACAACAAGAAAGTTTTTGGAGATACAGCTCCTTTCTTCGATGATGCTGGAGCTTCTTTCTTAATGCTTCGCGGTTGGTTAGTTGTCTGTCTCCTAAAATCAGGCAAAGGCTTTGGATTGGTTACTGGAATTTTCTTTATGTCCTGTATGTTTACACCTCTGGCCTGATCCTCGACTTCACCTGGTCTTGCTGTAACTCTTTTTGATATGGAATTCCATGGCTTTTCCTCAGGGATCTGTTTTCTTCCATATTTGCAAAGATCATGGCAGGAACCCATTGAAGCACTGAGATATCGGGCTTTCACTCCATACGTTGAATTGTTCAAGTTTCCAGTTGAGCTCCGCCTTTTGTACCCACCACCGAGGTCAATTATCTCGGGGATCTCCGGGATATCAATTATCTCCTCAGCCATCAAATGAGATACTAGATTACTGAATCAAACCGTTACCTGCAAAATGTTGATACAGCTAGATCTCTTAGAGAATTTCATCAACAGGACATCGTAGGGAACTTGACCGACAAAATTTATGAAGGTGCTCGCTCACATATATTTTCTATGAATATTCAAATAAGAAACACTCCGGCAAGCTTCAAAGTTTCAAAAGGTTGTCAATTGAAAAAATGTTTCTAGGATCTGATGAACTCATAAACTTCCAAGCCACCATGCAAAATCACAATCCTAAAATTCAGATATCCACCTTAGCCCAAAAAAAAAAAAAAAATCAGAAATCCAGAATAGCTTGTGACAAGTGTCTGGATTTCAGATATGGCTTGCACACAATACCCATTAATTACTATCCCTAACAAAAGAATGTAAAATCATTGTATTTCTGAGAGGATTCAGAAGGACCTATTTGTTTCCCTTGGCACTCGTGAAAAGAAAGCTCTAACAGGTTTTATAAAAGAACAGGTACTTTTCCCGAAACTTCTCAGTGAGAATCCAAAGTCTGAATCAAACCCCCAAACTTTCTATTTCTATTTAAGTGCTACAAGGAAACTTGCACCAAACAAAGGAAAATGTGAAAAATGCCATCAAGTGAAGGTTTAGCTAAGATCACAAGGGTTCAAAGGTTAAAAAAAACAACCTAGTGTTTCAATAATTTACACTTCTTCTTCCATCCAAACACTTCCCTTAGAACACATAAAAAGCTTCACCATCAAGTGAAAAAAATAAAGGCAGGATCTTCAAAAAGGAGGGTTGCATTAGGTAGCCAATGTAAAACTTGTCGGACCAAATAAAACAAATAATCCCCACACAGAAGGAATATTTGGTGGTTGTTCAAGGATCTTCCAAAGCAACCAAATTCGAGTCCTTTTTGATAAAGCTCAAGAAATACACAAGACAACAAATATGCCACAATTATCAGTCATTTTTCTTCAATCTTCATCCAATAGACCACTTCAACTAAATAATATGACAGCGAAGTTTTTGAAAGACCACGGGGTATAACAAATTAAATTTCTAATATTTGAAAAGGGCCGGGTAAGCTAGGAACTAAAATGTGAGCTTTTATTAGCTATGACTCTTGAACTCGTGAACATTTCATTCAACCACCTCAGAAAAACAACTCAGTCGTGTCAGTGGATTGATTCCTGAACTAGAGCAAAAACAAAAACACATTCCTGCCAATCCGTCCATATATAGTCGCAAGAGAAACCAAACAAAGCCATTCTCAATAAGAGAACAAAGATGTTCAAAAATAAAATATCCGAATTCTTCCAATTCAAAAATTCCAAATAAAATACATGTATATTTGCAAATGGAACAAAATCCAAGTAAGATCCCATCATGTAAACTCCAACATCATTCAATAAATTGAGGCAGGATGTAGAAGAAGTAGAGAAACCTCAAAGCCGCCAAACCCTATGAAAATTCAAGAATGAAAATGCAAAACCCTTTTTTCTTATTTTATTCTTCATGTCAATAATTAACTTCATTTAATACCAATTACTTGAATCCAATATTGATAAGAATAAAGCTCTCGGAAGAACATCCATGACAAAACCATGCTTCATTCAAAACCTAAAAAAGACCACAATATTTTGCACAGAAATAACACCTAAATAAAAAAATTAAAGAAAAGATGCCATCGAGTGTTGAGCCTAAATGAAAGAGTAGCCTTATGGCTATAAATAAGACGTCCTGTCCAGAAAGGAAAATAAAGAAGACAGAAAGGGAAAAGTAGAGATTTTGGCTTCCAAACACCGAAATGAATCATCCGTAAAGACAACCCTTGTCAGAGATTTTCACCGTCAAATAGGGAACGCACCAAAAGTTCAACATATCAAGAAATTTAGATGGAAAAAAGGACCATTCCAGCCGAGAAAGAGAGAAGAAA
Source organism: Diospyros lotus (assembly GCF_014633365.1). NCBI lineage: Eukaryota > Viridiplantae > Streptophyta > Magnoliopsida > Ericales > Ebenaceae > Diospyros > Diospyros lotus. The sequence goes on from NC_068351.1 coordinate 22,023,901, forward strand.
ACTTAACTGGACAATCAAAAACCTGCTTCGACTCGCCGATTGGCAAAGTGAGAATCAACGATTTGAAATTGACTCATTCTCAGAAATATAAAATCAAAAGACTATGAAAGGAAGCAAAAAAAACCAAAGTAATGAGAAAGTGTTTGAGGATCATACCTCTTGGCAATGTATTGAAAAGCCGAGGAACGGGAATCCAGAAATGAAAAGGCAGGAGAAACCGAAGCCTGGTTCTAGAAATCTAGGGAGCGGCAATTATGGCGGTTCTCAGGCTCAAAATCTAGGGAACATATGTGCGTGAGTGCGTGCGTATATACACACAGAGAGAGAGAGAGAGAGTCCAAATAACGGTGATTGCCACGCCATTAAGAATCTTCATCCATTTTGGGAGGGAACCAGAGCTGTAAACAGTAAACACCGAGATGGGGTTCAAATTTAAAACTATTTTTGTAACCATACTCTGTTCGATGATATTATTTTTACTTTTAATAATAAATAAATAAATTACTAAACATAATTGAATATTTTATTATATGCCACTCATTTTCCATCCCACAACATGACTCTCAGTTTTCTTCCCTAAATTTGGCCTGGATATATTCCCCAACTTAACCATGACTGCATCTTATTATTGTAGGGTTTCTAATATTTCTAACCTTTAATTTAATTAAAATTTGACACTCTTTCTCAATTACTATCTTATTATTATTAATTAATATCATTAAGGACTCGTAAGAAATGAGTTCGAAATACTACCTTGGAATTGTCATTAGGTCTTGGGTGTGTTACAAAAATGGTGGTTGGGTTTTAGTTAGGGGCAGTAAGATGAGACTTTATAGGCAAGGTCTCCGTATTCAATGTATGAGTTAGTGGAAGCTTAATGTTAAAGAATTTAAGGGCTTGTTAGAAAATATACTACGATGACTAGAAAATTCTCCAATCTCATGAATGGATCTGCAAGATAAGAAACAATCAAGAGACAAGTGAGTATTTTTCCCATACACATCCTTCAATATTTAAGTCAAACGTGTTCGAAGTACACTGTAGTACAAGATATAGTAGGTAAGAGTGATTAAGCACGAAGATGCAGTGTGTAAATGGAGCGAGACGAAAATAATAATCAAAGAAGATGTCTGCCCTTTGTTTCTTATGGTTGCTTGTTTGTTTGTCCTTCCTTGCTTATTCCTGGGAGTTGGGGAGTCGATAGTTATTTATAGACATCGAACATAATAGGAACACGTGATACACATGTGTGAGGGTGTTGTGTTGTTCCAAGTTTAAGCTCGAAAAAGGCATTCGGGATAAACTATCCCATAGGAAAGATACCCCGAAAGCAGAAAGGCCTAGAATAGGCGAGACGTATTGTTGCGGAATAACATGGAATAAAACTGACGAGATACGTGTCTCCCTAATTCCTCTTGGTAGCTTGGGTCACCACATGACTATATATCTCTTTTCTTTTCTTTTTTCTTTTTTCTCTTTCTTGTTCACGTTGGATGTTAATTCTGTATTTTCAATCACATTGTCAAACAATTACTACTTTTCTTTTATAACAATAATAATGGGTACTATTAACTAATCAATTTATATAAATTAAATATATATTTAAAAAAAAATATTAATTTTGTGTTCTCAATCATGTCTTTTTTTTGTGTCCTCACCATTTAGATATTTCACTTCTTAGAGGACTATTGAAATTAATCTGCACTTTCTATCATAAAATTAAAATTTTTAAAAAACTCAAATAAAGTAGATTTGAAGATATGTATAAAAGTTTAAATAAAACATCATTCAAATTAAAAGGACCATTGGCTCAAATTTGACAATAAAAAAAAAATAGAAATTTTTAACCCAACACAATTCACGTGACTCAATCTACTTTGCCCATTTTCTTATTTACTAAATATCTTGTTAGAATGTTTGATCTCAACTCAATTCAACTCTCACTTACAAATTCAAAATGAGTATCCAAATACTCACTTTAGTAGTGGCGGATCTAGCAATTTAGGGTGGGCTAGATTGGGGGTGAGCCGAACTGAATTTGGACTGAACTTTTACCTTAAAATTTTAATTTTTGTTTTGGACTGCCCTAAGCTTCAGCCTAGGGCAACTCACTTTTAAATTCGTCCATGTTCTTTAAGTAATGTTTGTTAAAAAGAGTAAAATAAAATTACATCAAAATAATTTATCCAAAAAGTGGGAAGGAATAAATTTATCTAAAAAGTTTAAAATAAGAAGTCACATAATTTTTTTCAGGTAAATTTAACAAACACAATAAAAAATACTTTTGTTCGATATACTTTTCATATTTTAATTTTTTCAGTCTATTTTTTGGTTAACAAACACTACCTTATGATATCAATAGATATGTCCAATTATGTTTTTAAAATTAAAATAAATATAAAAATTGTGATATAATTTATTTAAAAAAATATTAAAAATAAACATATAAATAGTGAATAAATGAAGGAGTGGTTGGGTTGGAAATGAAAGTTCACCAACTTTGCAGCACCAGATGTTACGTGAAGACAGCCACAATTCCAATTCCAATTCCGCCCCAAAACCAAGTTGGAAAATGTCTTCCTCCTTTCAAAACTATAATTTTATTTTAATCTCATGTAAATATAATATAATATAATTATTAAATTATAAAAAATATACAAATTTATTAACAAAATTGATTTAAAATTTTAAAATATATATATAATTTACAAAAATTAATAATAAGATGAATACAAATTTCCCAAAAACAGACTTAAACTTGAAATATTTAAGTTATCATGACCTCGACTTTGAAAAAGGTTTAGAAAACCCAATTAGTTAAATTTTAAAATTTAATATTTATTAAATTAAAAAAATGGCACGTGAAGATCACCAGCCCCCCACTAAATTTACTAAAATGGCACGTATGACCAACTAGTGATTGTTCTAAAATAAAGTAGGGTAGGGACACTCATTTATAAAATTTTATAGTGGTCAATTTCATATTTTAAGATATCTAAAAGCTTGTTTTGTCCATATATTGATTTAAAAATATCATTTCTAATTAAATAATAATATTTTATACTAATTTTCTGAGTAATTTTGTTAAGTAACGGTGTGAAATCTCCAAAACATCTCTATTTTCGACTTTAACAATGAAATATTCAAAATATTTCATATCCTTACGCAACAGGATCTATACTTTGAACATTATTCGTCGTTATCTAACAAAATCAACTTTGATAAAAATTATAGATGAACGAGTTAGACTAAATTTTTCTTTGAACTTCTATAAGAGTCTTAATTTTTTTAGATAAGATAATAAATTAATCCACCCGTTGTTTAATTATATAATTTTTTTAATAATAATTTATGACATCATCAATTATTTATTATTAAAAATTATGAACTTGAAACATATTAAAATTTTAATTATGTTAGTCTACATATTTATTAAAAATTCTCTAAAGATAATATTAGAAAAATTTAAAATAATTCATCTTCAAAAAAAAAAAAAGAAAGTCAATGAACCCACCCACCCACCCAATCTTTCTAGAAAGTGAATCCCTTATAAAGCAAGCAAGCCGGCCATGGTTTGGTTTTAGTAGAGAAAGTGGGGGCTAATGCCCATAAAGTATACTTTCTCACCAACCAAACACTATTTTCTTTTGGGGTCATTTTAGTTGTACATAAAAAATTATACCTTAAATTATACACATACACAAATAATTAAAATATTTTTTACGTCTTACTACAAACATGCACAAATAATATTTTATACTAATTTTTTGAGTAATTTTGTCAAGTGATGGTGTGAAATCTCCAAAACACCTTTATTTTCGATTTTAACGAAGAAATATTCAAAACATTTCATGTGCTTGCATAACAGAATCTATATTTTGAACATTGTCTCGTTATCTAACAAAATCAACTTTGATAAAAGTTATAAGTGACCGAGTTAAACTAAATTATTCTTAAAACTTCCATAATGATCCTAACTTTTATTAGACAAGATAAAGAATTAGTCCACCTATTGTTTAGTTATATAAATTTTTTAATAATAATAATTTATGACATCATCAATTATTTATTATTAAAAATTATGAACTAAAACATATTAAAATTTTAATTATATTAGTCTACATATTTATTAAAAATTCTCTAAAGATAATATTAAAAAAAATCAAATAATTCATCTTCAAAAAAAAAGAGTCAATGGACCCACCCACCCAATCCTTCTAGAAAGTGAATCCTTGGCAAGTAAGCTACAGTTTGGTTTTAGTAGAGAACGTGGTGGTTAATGCCCAACAAAAAAAAGTAATACTTTCTCACCAATCAAACCTCATTTTCTTTGCCAATGATGTTATTTGTATGATAAGAATTATATCTTAAATTATATATATATATGTAAATAAGTAAAATATCTCTCTTACCTCACCGCCTCGCCTTATCATTTTGCACCGTCTCATTGTCTTAAATAAGGGATATTTTAGTCATGCGTCTCACTTGCCTTCAATACTGTACCTGAGATTTTGAGATTCTGAGTCGAAATATAAAAAATAGCCCTCGAATCATAGTATACATTTAAATTTTATTTTTTATAATAAAATATAAAAAAAATATTCATACCATATTAGAATAAAATCAAAAATTTTCTAACTAATCAATTAAAAACTACTCTCCTTACAGTTTTGGAGGCAAAAATATCAATAAAATTTAATTTTTAAACTTAAGAAATAATAATATTAAACTTAATTTTTAAATTATAATCAACAAATCAATAAAAATTTACAAATGAAACTGAAGAGACAATTGGGCCCCCCTAAATTGGCATAATAGTAAATTCACAAATGACACAAGGACAAAATAGTAAATTTCTTTTCAAATTTATGAGCCCCTAAATTGGCATAATTATGGACCCTGAGACAATAGGCTCTTTGATTTGTCTATAGGTCTGGGCCTGACTGACTTAAATGATGGATATTTTTATCATTTTAACTATATTGTGTAACTCAAAATATAGTTCAAAGAGTATAAATAACATTTTTCTTTTCTTTTCTGTCTCCTCAAAACAAAAGTGGGCTTCTTTCTTTCTTTCTTTTTTCTTTTTTTTTTAATAAAAATAAAACACACTTAAAATGGGCTTCTTTTTCTCTTGCCTCACTACCTCGCCTTATTATTTTGCACCGCCTCATTGCCTCGACTAAAGAATATTTTAATCATGCACCTCATCGCTTTACATGAGAGATATTTTTATCATTTTAACTAAATTGTGTAAGTTAAAATATAGCCCAAAGAGTACAAATAACATTTTTCTTTTCTTTTTTATCTCCTCAAAACAAAAGTGGCCTTCTTTCTCTCTTTCTTTATCTTTATTTTTTTAATAAAAATAAAACACACTTAAAATTAGACTAATTCTATTAAGTTACCAATGAATCATTTAAAAAAAAAAGATTTATATTATTACTGTCAATTTATAAAGTGTTAGGTCCGCTCTGTTTTAAAATATATATTTTTTAATTTTTTAATTAAAAGTATCCTAATTTAGAAAATTCATATTATAAAGTTAAAAAATTAAAAACATTAATTTTTTTGTTTTATTTTCTTTTGAAATATTTTAAAATTTTCAAAATAAAAAAATAATTTAATAAGTCTTTTTATTTTTTTTCTTATTGGGTTGAGTGAAAGGTCAATTATTGCATCATACTAGTTAATTATGAAGTCTCTTTTATTCTATAATAATTCAGAAATATTATTTGGACACTTCAGAATAATAATTTGGGTGATGTTTTGACATTAATATATTATACAATTGCATTTGTTAGATACATTATACAATATATTGATACAAAAATATCAAACAAAATTTCATATATAAATATCCAAATAATATTCCTATGTCGTAACACTGCATGCTCGAAAATAATGAACAACTTAGCAAGTTGATGGTTATAAGAATGTTTTTGTTGTAACACGTATGTTGGGTGACTTATTCATCAACATGTATAGATTACGAGCATACTTAATATTAAAATCTTATAATAAATGTGTAATTATACGAGAAAAATTAAAATAAAAAAGAATTAAGTGTGATAATGTTAGTGTGATATCTATTGAAATTGATCTCCTATAGCAATATCAGGATCAAATTTGTGTCGATCAATTCTCCTTGAATTTTTTGTTGATCGAATTTTTTTGATTTATTGATCAACAACATTTTGTTGTCAATTCTTGGTTATAAGTGACTACTATTTTCTCTAGGTAGTTCAACTCTCTTTCTTTCTCTAGATAACTCTCTGCTTCACCATCTTTTTCCTTAGAATATCACATTCTCTTCATCCTCATGGTAGCTAAAAAATATTCTCTAGTTTGGCCTTAATGCAAGTCCCTCGTAATTCCATCATCCCTAACTAAAGTATCATCAATAGGGAGTTTTTTCTTTTTTTACCTTTCTTTCGGCAACAAAAGAGGTCTAATCGATTGCCTCGTAAAGACCTAACCAAGAGTTGTCACCATTTTTAAGTAATACTCGAATAATGTGTCATTATTGTTAAATTCATGAGTTAACTTACTTATAAATTTGAATTTTCAGAAAATCAAAGTTGACTCACGATTCAATATTATAAATTTGGTAGTAAACTTGATAAACATTGAAATTTAAATTATATATAAATTAATATTTAAAATTTTAATTATAGATAAATGATGATAAATAATGGACTTAAGATTTAAAAAATTTATATTATTTAGTATTTTTGAAATCTATAGATGATTTTATTTTGAAATAGATACATATATGTATTTTATTCATAAGATTTATGGTTGTAAATTGTAATAATTGTGTTATTAAATAATATTAATTAATTTTTTTATAAAATTATATTATTTTAAACATATATTCTTATATATATTAAATGAGGAAAATGTGGAATGGAATCCAACTTGAGTTTGGAAACTAGACTTGAAATCGCCCAGGAAGATGTGGTTTGGTAAATAGGTTAGTGAGTTGATCAACATAACTAATATGAAGAAGGAAAATGTACGACACCACAAGAGATTTGTTGTTGGATGAAATGACAATCATTTTTAATGCTCTTAGTACGCTCATGAAAACATCATTCTGAGCAATTTAAATGTCACAATAGAGAGAGGTAACAAAGGAGTTAGAACGGCCCATGTCTTGACGAAGCCAGTAGAGCCATGAACGACACTGCGCGCGTGCAGCCCCGTGGCCCCTGAGCCAGGCTCTGCAGGGGGCTTCTCGCCCCCCGGGTGGCAACATCGCCATGAAAAGCATTTTCCCAAATACGGGAGATTTCACACAATACATAAATTAAATAATTTTGATATTCAAAAATTTTATTTAAAAAGAGATAGACAATTATCTATAAAAAATTCTATCCCGAAAGCATAAGATAAACGTTATTTATAAGAATTTTAATCTTCACCAAGTTAAAAAAAATTAAGATAGATGTTATTTGATAAAATCATAATCTTGAACTATTTCGAATTATTTTATATTTTTTTATAAATAAGTACATATTTATTCTAAAAAATATATATATCTGATATTAGTAAAAATTTTATTTTATAATTTTTATTATTTTTAATATTTGACTTAAATATCATAGTATTTGAATGAAATTTTTTTTGTGCCATTTAACTCTGTTCTTCCTTACAAACTCAGATAAATAAACAACAACCTTCTCAATCAAATAAATTCATTAGGGTACCTTAGCACTGACACCAACAAAACTCATATCTCTGGCTGAAGCCATCTCTATTTGTTTGGCCACGCCTGTACTCAACCGCCTCACTCCACTTCACTGTGCAAGAAGTGCAGTTCAGCCACTCAACTCAAACTCCATCTTCCAGTCTCTGGTACAATCATGCAAACTTTAGCATGAGTTATTTGCTCTAGCTTGCTTGCTTGCAAGGGTCCAGCGATGGCTGGAACTCAGTTCTTTTATTTTATTTTTAATTAGATAGAGAATAAGACTAACTTTAACTTAATTTAGTCCTAATTAGTGTCATTCCTAAAAGAGTAAGTGTCTTGACAATAAAATACAAGTACAGGAGCCTTCATAACAAAAAAATGAAAAGAATACAAAGAATGTCAAGACAAAAAACCAAAAAGATCAAATCACACAGGGTGTGGTGACATTTACCCATCATATCCATATCCTTATCCAATGCTCAACATAATTTTTTGACGGTTTGGCCCACGTGGCATGACCCTTGTGGGTCTTGGTGGGGGTGGGGGGGGATCTATCTTGTACCTTCAAATACATACAAACTCTTGATTTACAAAATATGATGTACACTAAAACAATACATATATATATATGTGTGTGTGTTAAATTATACCTTAATATATGTATTTATAATTAAATATTTTTGCAAAATAGATTTTATCAGGCCATGGGTGTAAAACTCTTAACCTAATTGGACCCGACCAACCACCGATTCATTTGACATCTCTTTAACTCAACAGAAACAACTCCAAACATTCTCTTCTACCAACTTAGGTCAGTATTTCCACTTTTCTTTGGCCAACATATTTCCCCATTGATCTGTAAGAATTTTGGATCCCCCCAAGACAAGGACAAGCTGTCCTTCATTTCCCTTATATTCCAGTTAAAAGGGGGCAAAAATTGCAGATGACACTGCAACTTTCTCCATCTCAATCTCTTTCAATTATAATGGAAACTAGAAAACTAAATAGAGGCATCTATCTAGACAACAATTCAACAAGGCCCAAAAAGAAAATGTTGGCCTAAGATGACTGTACATTATATAATGCAATCCCATATCTCAGAAATGAACTCACAGAAGCTCTTCTTTCTCCCTCCTCTTCTATGGTGGGTGGGTGAGCTAAAGATAATGTCCCCTAAATCACTCACCAACAACACAATCACCTGAATATATGACTGGAGGATTGATGATTGCCGGAATCCTTGGCCCTCGCGGTCGCCGATTCATCTTCCCCCAGCCTTCCAGCCTTCCTTCTCCCAGAGCCAACTTGCCATCGTTGTTTTCTTGTTTCAGAAGCGATAATTCTGCTTTCTCGATGCTGTGACGAAAGGAATTAGTCGTTCGCCTCCTTGCTCGTGAACCCCCGTTTCTGGCCACATTTCTTCTTCCCGAACTTGTTTCAGCAGGAGATCCTGCGCCCTCCATCAGCCCTCCGATTGTTTGAAGATCCTTGGTTACCTCGTGCCTCGAGAGAGAGGCAAGCGAAGGCAGAACTTCTGTTTGGAAGTCCTTCCGCTGCCTCCCCCTCTTTATGTGGACCCTCCTTGGCAGCCTCTCTGATGCATTTGCAGCTGTTCCTTCCTCTTCTTGTCCACTATTCTTGGAACAATACTCTTTCACCTTCATCTCGGTTAGCTCTACCGTCATGGTGTCAAAGTAATCGCTCCCGTCAGATGAAAGTTCGTGCTGATCACCAGCATCCTCACTGCTTAGACTCATTCTGACCTCACTCCCAAGCCCATCGGCTGTTGAAGAAATTACCCCAGCAAGCCATTGCAAGGAGTCAGCAAGAGAACCTTCTAATGTCTCACAAATATTGTTTTCTGTCAATAGGTTTTGAAATCTGGTCGTTGAAATCAAAACTAGCGTCTCAGCTGCCCCACTGACAAGTTCATCCTTCGAGGTCCTGTCTTCCTTCTTTGACAAATCGATAGGCATCTCAATTTGGTTCTCAGATTCTCCTCTAGGTGGGGAACACTCCTTGTTTTCTGGACTAACAGGTGCTTCAAGATCTATTTCTGCCACTGCTTTGGTGTTGAGCCTCTGAATGGAGAGGTTGGGTGAAGACTTCTCTTCTTGTATGCTCGAGTTCAAGTCAATTTGCTTTTGAACCCTTGAAAGGTTGCCATCAACCATAGCCTCTAAAGACATATTGTTAGAAAAAGGATGTCTAGCCAGCTTAGCTTGAGGCAATCCAGTTTTCTGATTGCTTTCAATGCCCCCGTCTTCTGATGCATATGGATGTGAATCAATGGAAGCCGACTCAACCGGGACAACCTGGTCAGGGGAAACATGAGGCTTCTTATGGTTGGAAGACCCAAGGATATTTTCCTTGACTACATAGTCAGTGGCCGTAAGCATCTTCGGTTCGACACCACTTGCTGATATCGGAAAAACTTGTGAAAATACCAGATCCGCTTGGGATGAATCTTCTCTTCCCCTATTAGGTTTGCTAGTGCGATCGATCTTTTCACTAGGCCCGTAGAACGCTACTTGTGACTCTTCAAGCTTTCCATCTTCAGTCCCAAAATTTTCTGGATAGACTTCTGAGCCTAGCAAGCAGATAGGAGGAACATTCAAGTCCATGGTTACGAAACTCAAATTCCTGCCACTAGAACCAATGGCACTACTGGGGTTCAAGTGATTAGAACCAACCAATGGAAAGCAAGCATCTGTTCTTGACTGGTTGCCTGAGAAAAATCCCGTTGCAAGTGGGTAGACACCAGCACCTAAGCCAGTCATATTTCTGCTACTACACGCACTCTTTATGCAAGCTTCGACAATGGTTTTACTCTGGACACTAGAGACAATTTCCTTCGACAAAACTTGGAAGCCCAAATTCGATAATCTAGACATCTCTTGGTCCTGGCATTGGATCCCCTTGTGACTGGTATCACGGCCTGAAAGATTAGCAGAATTTGAAGGCAACGTGCCTACGCTCCTGACACTTTGATTCAAGTCAGCTAAGTTAATGGTGCTCGCAGAAAAAAAATCAGGAGCAGAAATACCTCCTTGGGAACTGGAGTTCACAAGCACATCACAAGGAAATGGTTTTAAATCTTTCTTCAGCAAAATTCCTGGCATTCTCTCTGGTGGATAATATGGCAGCTCGGGAACTTTAGAAAGCTTACCATCTCCAGGATGATCCTCCTCTTCACTGTTAATGTACTCATCTGGTGGAAGTTCAAGGTCCAACATTTTCCTTCTCGGCTTCTCCAATTTGGGTCCTGACAATTTGAGGTCTTCTTTTAAACCATCTTCATCTTGAGCAGTGCAAGGACCTGCTTGGCTGCTGCTCCACTTGGAAGAAACTGATTGGAAGTTTTCAGAACTTGAAGTAGATAATTTACAAGCAGCTAGACGCACCCAAGGTAAGCCAGGGGTTTGCCATGTACACTGGGCAGACTTGGAAGAAATTTCCGGCAGAAAAGAATTGGAGTGAGGTGCCTGCAGCTGCAACTTTTGCTTGGATAGCTCTCTCATTTTAAATTCATCCATCAACTCTCTTTGTCTTCTGTAAAGGCGGTGGAGTTCACGGACCTGGATGAGTAGAAGAAATTTCAGACACATCAAGGTGTTTAATAACCATTCCGAGTTCTATAACTTGGATTTTGTCTGTCTGCTCTTCTTGATGACTGCTAGCAATTCCAGGTCAAATGCCAAAAGGATAACCATGAAGGAATGAATGAAATAGGAAAAGCTACTCAATCATTTTGTAATCTAGAAGGCCTACTATGACGGCCATTTTTAATTTAAATGGTCAAAGACGAGTAAAATGCATGTAGCATACATCTAAAGAAGATGCTTCCAATTTTACTTTCATAATACGCATTTTCTGGTCCAATGGGCATAGAACAACACATCATGCCTTAATCCCACTGGGTGAGTCTTGTCTCCAATGGATATAAGTAGTTTTATTTTTTCTTTTTCTTCTCCCAGAATTGCTTCTGTCATTACACTATAAGCAAGTGTAGAGTGAACTCTTTTATGATTCGGAATAAACATAATCTAAACTCCTATTGGCAGCTATAAAGAATTATGCTTCTAGAATTCATGTAACCTACCCCACCAAGTGAGATTAAGGCTTGGGATTGTTGTGGTTGTTGTAGAGCTTCCAATTGCACCTTTTGATTCATAAATTTCTGAAACCTAAGAATTGAAATATGGTATGCAAAAAGAGTCCAGTTGAACAACAAATATATTCTAAAAATCACAAGAAAATCTTGTGAAAAATCAGAACACTTAATTCAAACACTGCTAGTATTCTCTTCAACAACCCATAACATGAAATGTTTCATTTTGGTAACCTAATACATAGCATTTCAGGAAATCCTAAACTATATTCAGTTTCAAGTAACTTCAAGGATTTGAATCAATTCTCCCATTCATAGAATAAATTAAAACCAAAAATATATTCGTGGGAACAAGAACAAAAATGGAAAGATTCGTCCAAATGCAGTCAAGTGAATAGAAATTAACAGCCAGCTCTCACTGGCTCAAACATAGAATAGTGATACAGAATTACCTGGTCCCTAAATATGATATCATGCCTCAGCATTGTCTGCCTCAACAGGTCCTTGTCATTGACCACAAACAGGTCTGTACTTGGTGGTGGCAAGGAAACATTATATAAATGCCCAGTTGTCAAGCTCGTATTGCCATTATATAGCCATGCACCATTGTTAGCACCTGCGTTAACATCTCTACTGGAGGAGCATCCTTGGAGGAAGCTTGTACACTGCATACTTACTTTCGCGCCTGGTAATTACTAAAAAACCGCAACAACCACAAGCTTGATCAATAAATTTAGTTTTATTTAGTGATCGATGCACAATAAAGGAAATAATGCACAAATGTTTGTATTAATAATTCATTAAAGGACTGACTTTTTATTGCTTTTAATGGGACATGCTAACTTCCAAATAAATAGGGCAACAGTTGCGGCATAATACAGTTAAATGTTGTCCTGGTGTTCTTACCCATAAATCAGTTTGAACTTTAAAGCTCATTAGCTTTCAACGGTTTATTTCCAGTACTAGTATTCAAGAATCAAGTGACTTTGCTCTAGGACAAAAAGAGTTGACTTCTAACAGTGGATTATTCCTATTAGGTCCACATAGAAAGGGCTTTCAACCAAGCAAACAGACATCAAGTTTCCACAAATCGGAAGAATTGAAATACACTTGTAGTGAATTTAACTGATCAAAGCAGCTCATAGCAACACCATTGAAGTGCAAATCTCTATGTCAAGATAAAAAAAGTCAGTGAGACTTCCGATTAACTCAAAATTTCAACTTATGTATGCATAATAAACTTAATGTTCCTCCCCAATTTGGTTCTTAGAGATAAAAGTCATCTTGCAAACACGAACAAAATTAGATGAAACCTTCCTATGATTTTCTGATTGCATCAGGCATGAAGCTGAAAATGACAGATTTCTCCCAAAAAGACCTGAAAACTATTAATCATTCATTAGAATCAAGTTCCCTGCAACAGAATAGAGTTCATATCCAGATGCCCAAGGACATGTCAAGAAAGTAAAAAAAATAAATAAGTAATTTTCCAAACCAAACCCATTGACTTTCGCTTGGACTTAATGGAACTAGAAGATAAATTCAAAATATTTGAAATTTGAACTCATATTGACAAAGACAAACAATGCAAATTCCCAACACCTAGACAAGGAGAAATGGTAAATAAAAAAAAAAAATGAAAGAAATATTGTCAGCTCTAAAAGTTCAATTATATTAGCTGGTAGTATGTCCTGTAGGTCCAGTGAAGACACGAAATTTCAGATGAAAACCTACCTCTGTCACCGCGGCGTTGTAAGGGCAAGATTACCCCCATTGTATTTATATAATAAGTCACACACACACACACATATATATCCTTGGTCAGTGAAAACAGATAACAATGGTCTAAAAGAACTAATTTTTAGGGGTCCTTTATGTAGGGTTTTATGGTATAAATACAGCACAAATCGACGTTCTCAAGCCTGACCAGAAATGGGGGTATAATTCAAGAAACTGAAGAATTTAATTTTTCAGGTGCAATTTGGGAAAATTGTTTAAGATAAGGCATATGTATCTAGCCATGAGATATTCTGATAATGTTGAGAAGAAATAGAAAAAGTATAACCAAATCAGAATCAGATGCTACAAAAGTTGGGATTGCATAGTAATCTAAAAGGTAATACTCATCACCATCAAGAAAACTGAAAACAACTATAATAGATCACTCCGAAACCTTAAAAACTAGAATTCTCACACACACACCGCAATTTGATGTCATTGTGTTCATCAAACAAAGGAAGCATTGACAAGGAAGACCAGGAATTTTAATATGCCAAAAATGAAAGACAAACAAAGAGATAAGAACATTCTCAAGAAAAAAAGAAATGAAATTTACTGGAATTTGGAAAGTTGCCTCAATCTGAAATCACTCTCAGAACCCCTTCGTCAAAAACCCACCATGAATTGACACATTAATCAACAGTTATAGCTTCTTGGCAATGGAGAGAAAGCAAAAAGAAGAGCGATCAGAAGAAGAACCGAATGACCCATACAGAAGAGGACAGAGACAAAATGGGTAGTGCTGAACACCCACGAAAAGCTTGGATCTTCAGGAAGCAGAAGAAACGGCAAAGAAATTGGAGATTTGGATCTGCTGGCTGCCTGCTGGGACCTGCGAGCGAGGGAGGAAGCGAGAGAGAGAGAGAGAGAAATCTAAAGAAAGGAACAAACTTACAAGAGAAGGGACATTGGATTTGTCAATAAACTGGGCCTATCTGCTCATTCCTATCTGTTAATGGATTTTTTTGGTGGAAAAAAAGTGCAAGAAGTGAGTATGTCGAGATTCTCTCCACTCCACCACCCTTCTTTTCTACTTATACTTACCCAATTAATTAATTAATTAATTAAGGGCCTATCAAACTCATTTTCTTTCTATTAGGAAACCATACATACATACATACATGCATCATCATCCATCTTAGTGATATAATGAATCTTTAATATTTCTCCACTATATACAACTTATTTTTTTTATATTAAGAAATCATACATAAATGTAATCAATCTTTAATATTTCTCCACTAACTTAATTTAAAGTAAACATAAATATAAAAATAAGATATAAGTACAAAATTCATTTAAAAATTTATCAAAATAAATATATAGATGGGTTATATTTACACTCACATGCATCGCGTTTTGTAATATTTTATCAATTAATATAATTATTTTAAAATAAAAAATTATAATAAATAAAGTATATGTATTATATTTTAATTATTATATTAAAAGCAATAATAATTATAATCTATCCTATTCTTATCTAATGATTGTACTTCATTTGCATGATGTGAGCGTATTGATTGAGAGTCATAATTATTTATTTGAAAAGGGCTTATTAGTAGGAGAAATTTAATTTTTTTCCTATTTTTATGATTTTATTTAAAATTTTTAATTTTGATAATAAAGCTTCAATTTAATTAATTAGTTGTAATTTTATTTACGAACCGGATCCAATTCAAGAAAGGTTCACGATCTGCTGACGTAACATATCACATGATATTTTAAATATATATAACATATATATATATCACATATTTAACATCATTTTATTTTTTTAATTTTTTACACATGTATATGTAAGGTTCACTCAAAATATTTTAAAATATCAGGTGACATGCCACGTTAGTCTCAAATCGAATTCGGGTTATGGATAAAATTACAATTAATTTAACAAATTAAGATTTTTAGATAAAATCATAAAAATATAAAAAAAATTAATTTTTTTGTGCTAAGACCTTTTTAAAAAACTATTTGCTTCCCGTGGAAACAAACAAGAGAATGGGAAAGTAAAGAAATGGGGCAACACCCAACTGTCGGAGCCCTTATTTGCTGCAACAACAAACCAACCATGATTTTCTCTTGTAAACAATTTACCAACTTTCAATGAAATCGGTTTCTCCTTCACAACTGAATTAGAAGTCTGCTTCTACATGTGGTGTGGATGCCTTCCGTTTTGTCATTATTATTATCATTATTATTATTATTATTATTATTATTATTATTATTATTTGAGTTTAAGAAGTATGAAAATTAATGATATTATATATTATGAAAACTCAGTAGAGGTTATTTATAATAAAGTATATATATATTTAATAGGGGTTTGATTAATTTACTGGAAAAATATCTTGATGGATTTTATAATAAAGTTAAGTTAATTAAAGATTAATTAAATTAAATTTAAACGTAATAAAAATAAAAAATAAAAATTTGTTGCTAGCTAACTAGAACCTTCTAGTTAGCTACCAATCTCAAAAAAAATTCAAGATAATGGTTTCTCCAAAGCCCGTCATATAGATCAAGACAATGACATCGACCTTGATGGATTTTGACATAAAAAATAGTAGAAAAAAAAAAAAACTCAATTCGTATCTCGAATTGAAAGAAGCCATAATCCCTAATTTTATCTTCTTCCTAAACCCGAAAAAACCCTAAGTCACAAATTTATCTTTTGGCATGGGTTTGTGTGTGTGTTTGTGTATAATGGCACCACTTAGTAAAATTATACTATAACTAGTTAGAATAGTATAATAGACTAAAACCTTTGAACAAACTATTATCTATTAACTAGCTAAACACAAAATTACACACAAGTTTAACATCATTGAAAACTCAAAGAAGATTGACATTATTATGGTCTTGTATTAGTATCATTTTCATGAGTGCTTTAAGAGTCAACCCCTTAACTTGAAGAAGTGATCACACTTGGCACTCACATACTGTATTTACACATAACGAGTCTATTGTTGTTCTTGTCATTTTGGCTTACTGTATTTACCCTTTGATGGCGTTCTCTGTGACTTCCATTAGTTGAGTCATTCCGTGAAATGTTCTATATCTCTTTATGGGTCTCATTGTGGTCTCAAATGGGGTTTGTTTTCATCCCAAGCTTCCTTCAGTGAATGGCATTTTATTAGCATAGATGTAGATATACAACCTTGTCCACTTATGTATCTGTTTGAGCTTAGTTGTGTATCCATAGCCAAATGTTTAGCATAAACATCCGAATGCATCTCTCACAAACCTATATGTCACATTTGAATATTCCATGAGCCATCTGAATGCATCTCTCACAAACTTATATGCCACATCCGAATGTGCCATGAGCCATCCAAATGCCACTTGCAGAAATATATATGCCATATCCGAATGCCACTGAGCCTATTCGAATGTCACTCACAAAAATTCATATGCCATATCCAAATGTCATTAAGCCATTCAAATGTAACACCCGCAAATATATATATTACAACCAAATTCCATATTCAAGTACTTTGTGCTACATTTGTTAATCCTTTGTGATCAAATCAAAACAATTATGTTAACAGGCTAACATGAATAACATAAGCATTAAAGTAAATGGAGACACAAGTATAAAGATTGTGCTTGCTAGCAATGGTTTGTTATCAACATATGGATTTATATATATGTACACTGTATGCATGGTATTAGTTTTGAAAACCTTGCATTTTGTGCATAAGTTATATGACTGTGTTTTGATGTATCATATTATTATAAATCTAGCGCACTTACTATTTTGTGCGAGAAGAAAGGGTACCCTAGGAGCGCCTGGCGTAAATCGAGGTGGTCATAGTTTGACAAGTAGTACTCACTATTATATGTGCTGAATTGTTAACATGATGTGTTTTGAATACCTTATATGGTGGCTTACGAGCCTTTGGGATTTGTGAGATCTACACTTATGATGTATGCACACGAGATGAATATGCACACTTGCATAATTATACATGGTGGCATGAACGACAATTTTGATTGAAAAATTCATAAGATATGATCCCTTGATATATTAATCTGTATTAATGTTTGATTTGTTGTCACTCTACTTCGTTGTCACCATGATTTTTCGCAAATTTTGTAAATTGTTCCTTATACTTGAACTTGTTGAGCCATGCGACTCACTTGATCTTCTTATGTGCTATTCCAAATAGGGGTAAAACAATTATTGGGGCAAGTCCAGTGGGACTGCAACCCAGGGGTAGTGGTGTACAAAGGCACCCTTGTCTTAAAGATCCTAGATAGTGATTTGGTAAGGCTTGATTCGGTAAGATTTTATTTTGTTCATTTACATTAGAGGCTCGTAATTGTTTTTTATGGCCATAGAGCCAAGATTTGTCAAATCTTATTTTGTAAAAGAAGTTATGAAAATTTCGCTGCGAGAAATGGAATTAGAATATGAGTATATGTGTGATGTCTTGTTCTATATCATCCTTATGATGACCTTTTTCCGAATGTCCTATGCAAGCGGGCACCTTCGGGAACAGGCCACTACATTAAATGTTTACAAATAATTTGAACACAAATAAGTAATTAAGTACAAATTATACAATACAGTAATATTTAAATAAATAAGTAAACAGTGATCTCGATTTGAATTGAGAAGATTAAATTCGGCTTTACGATCTTTTTTTTTTTCTTTTTGTCTTGTAACTCTTCGGTGGATGTGCAATAATATTTCAAGAGTCTCGGATTACTTGGATGATAGCTTGAGAGTGTTTAGGATCTTTCAAATGCTTTGAATTTTCAATGGAAACACTTGAATACTTTAAAAATGAGTTTGGGGGTATTTATAGGTTTTTGATACACTATTTCAAACGGTCATTTTTCTGACCATTAGGCCGAGGGTCGGTCTTCCAAAGGGGAAAGGTCGACCTTCAAGGGTCAATTATCTGGCACCTAAAGAGCCGACCTTCTGGGCTTTAAGGGTTGACTTTCGTGCACACTGAGAGTCGACTTTCACAGCATTAAGAGTTGACTTTTTTATCCAAATTTTGGAAAAAAAATATTTTTTATGCAAATTAATTTTAAAAAAAATAATTTTAATGAAAAATAATATTTTTGCTAATACATATACTATGAAAAAATATTGTATAATTCTTCAAAAATAATTTCATACTATAATTAATATATTCAAGAAAAATACTCTTTTTGTTAATTATCAAAAACACTATGATTTGTATATTAAAATTTTTCTTTTTGTTAATCATTAAAATTTAATTAATATGAGTAAGTTGGCTCAACAACTATCACGTGATTGACTAGGAAAGTCACTTTATTACTTAAGTTAGACGATGAGTGAAATGATGGTTTAAGTGACTAAAAATAGCGTAACATTAGGAGTGAGTTGAATGCTCATCTAAGAGGAGAGATCATCATTATTCATTTATAGCCATACAAACTCTTAGCTCTGGATTAGGTCTCCTAATTCGACAGTATCTATGAATCATTGTCTTATACAAATTAGGAGGAATAAGATTACAATTGAAAATGGTTTTACTAAGAATTAAGAGTAGAGATCTATCCCCAGATTTATGCAGACCCTTAGATTTTAGAAATTTGACTCTCAACAGGACATGCTCCTTGGAAGTTAGCAAAAGTTTTCTCGTTTGGGTCACAAAAGGCCCTTATGATGCACTAAGGATGAGTATGACTACTACTTCAATAGGGCTAGACTAAGACTTAGTAAAACCTAACCTATGGGCTGAGACTCAATAAGGCCTAATCCAAAAGTCGATTCTCGAGGACGAGAATAACGAATGAAGAGAACCCAATTAGAGACAATATATAATGTATAATATATATATATTGAAAAAGTAAAGTGGAGGAGAATGCTATGTACCCCTCCATGTGAAGGAATAAAACCAAATGATGCCTAATGGCAGTGGGGGTAATTACAAAGGAAAAATATATATAAAATAAAGAAGAAAATTTAGGCCTCTTTGAATTTTAAAAAATATTTATAGTTTTTAATTTTAATTTTATAATTAAAATATGCTAATATTATATGTCTTTAAAAATTTTAAATTTTATTTTTAAAAAATGTCAAAACATATTTTCTAATTCATAGTATAAAGTTAAAATTTTTAATTATTTAATAACAAATTAAAATTTAAAAATAGACAATATATATATATATATATTTATAACTGAACAGGTTTTAGATTTTTCATATATCACAAAGAAAAAGTAAGGTGTTACCAAAATTAAACAATTATCGAGACTTGATAATAAACCAAATTTTTTATTGACCCTGATTAATTATCACATTTAATCAAACATGATTTAAATTAATCATATTAAGAAGGAGATTAAAGTGATACTCCCTGAATTGTGGAAAGAATAATTACTTAATGAACAAAGAGAATGGGTTAAGGAGAAAATTAAAGATTAACATATAAAGAAGATTAAGTTAATTGATTGAAAAAAAAAAATTCCCGATTTTTAGAAAAATAACACCTCTAGAGTAGTAGTAGGATGCTAAAGGTGGTGGCTAACCCCCACAATTACCGGCATTTCTTTGTTGAAACCAATCAAAAACTAAATCGGATTAGGATCGAATTTCTTAAAGATTTTAAATTAAAAATCGGATTAGTTGGAATTGGAATCAAATCGATTTTGTTCAGTTCGATGTGAATTAGTCTAAATCGATCCATATTGTTTTTTTATTAATATAGAAATTTTAAAAAAAATATCACATACATTATATATTGAAATAAGAGGGAATGGATGGAGTAAAATGAAAGGACAACTTAATTATGTATTTTTGATAACATTAATTCTTAATAGTTTTTAAAAAGTTTAAATTTATCTTCCATTTAATCATTTTATGAGAACATGATACATTATAGGTATACAATCAAGTTAAATTATTAAAACTCAATTCATGGAACTACAACTACAAATGAAATGAATCCCAACAAGAAATTTGAGAAAAAATTGGAGAAAATCTTACTCGCAACAAAAATTAAACTCAAAATCAAATAGTTTCACGACTTTTGTGATACTACTAAACCAGATATCATTGAATTAATTAAATTTTATTTTTTCTAGTTAAAAAAACACTTTACATTCTCACTAAAAGAGTATTAACTATTGTTTTGACTTCTATTCTATTATTTTTGTTGAGCCAATTTATTCTATTTAATTTTGAATTAAATTTTGACGATTAACAAAAATGATATTTTGTACTTAACTATTTTCAATTAATTTATAAAATATTTTGGCACAATATATGTATTACCAAAATTAGTATTTTCCATTAAAATTATTTTTCAAGTAAAAATTAATACAAATATATATATATATTTAAATTTGGACCAAAAATTAATTATTTCCCTGTTGCTACAGTACACTACAATACGTTATAGTATTCAGACCGTTGAAACAGTAATCTAACCGTTAGTGAATAGTGCGCTACAGTGACAATGAACTATGTTTTTCAAAATGCCTATAAATAACCCCAAACTCATTTGGAAGATCATTCATTGCTCATATTACCTATCTAAAGCTGTAAGCACCCCCGCCCGGATATCCCAACCGCCCGATCTATCCGAACGAGAGCGCCTACTTAAGAGAAGAGAAACAAACACAAGACAAAAATACCCTGACATGTATACATATAAAAATACAACAGCGGAAGCAAAACGATATACATTGACGCCTACAAGTACCCTGCTGGAACAGCGGTCATGGGGTACATAAAAATATATACAAACCCTGTGCCAATAAGTAGGAAAAACGAGGGACAACCCGGCACAGTAAAAAAATAAGAGTCAGGACTCCTAACAAAACATCAGAGAAAACGGGGGTAGCTAACTGTACACCCTATCGACACGGCTGGTCGCTAGGTAGCGCGGTTCTCGCCCTCGACTTTTGCTTTACCCTTACCTGGAATGATGGAAAGCAAGGTGAGTCGCAAGACTCAGCAAGTTTATATGAAAAGGAAGGCTGTAAACGAAACAGAAGAGGAGATCACCCCAAATATAAACTCACATGTACACACAAGTCATGTGACGCAACAACGCAACAGTGCCGCATAATAAAACATATACCGGTCCTTGGGGCCCACATAAAACACCTGGCACCCAAGTCCCATACCAACCTGCCGCTGCCTTGAAAGGCAACATAAATCACCACAAACCTGTGCGCACTGTCCTGGGTCGGTATTCCCGTCACCCGTATCCCTGCCGGTACTCCCGACAGCCGAGCCAAAGGCTTCCTCGGAACGGTACTCCCGTCCGAGAACTAATAACTACCAGTAACCATGCAATGCATATAAAATGTAAGGCGTAATGAGCATCAACGTGATACAAGGCGCCCATACATCTAGGCATCAGGCCATGCTCCGCTCACGTAGTAAATCACACGCGATGCATATGCCCGTGCTGGATGCAACTTGACCAATCTAAAATGTCCGTGATCAAGCATAACCAAATCATGATGATCCCATCATGCAGCCCGAACCCATCTGCATACCAAACCATGCAACAAAAATGAAATAATCAGGCAGCTATAATCACATAACGGTAGAGTAGGTCAGCAGTGCCTGACACCGGTCAGCGGTCAGTGACCAGGAGAGACCATCTAATGGTCTAAAATAGACCGTATAACAGTCACACCGTCACCGTACAGCTAACCCTTGCCCCCACTGCCTAATCACTCTAACCAATAAATAACCAAAAATCTAATCATAATACCCGACAGCTAAGAACCTAGCCCCGGGTGAGTACAACATCATTCCCATAGGCTTGGGGGTGATACAAACCCCCATAGGCAATCAACGAATAATACCCTCGAAACCAGGTTAATAAATTAAATTATTAATCACACAGTTTAAATTTCATAATTTATTAACAGCCAAAACCAATGAAGGGAGGTCAAATAAATTGACATTGAAAGAATCGACAATGAGGATATAAAGAACTTGCCTTTCCAGAGATAACCTTAGGCTCAATTTGACCAAACACGGTCAAAGTTATACAAACTGCAATATTCCAATTATTGACAAAATTAATAAAATTGGGCCCCAAACGAAATTTCAACCGCAGAAATTATTAATTACTAAATTAATTACATACCTGGATAATTAAATCAGGGATTAAACAGAGTTTAATCCGATTTTTGAAGCCCCAAAATCTCAAATTTCCCTCGCGAGCTGCTGTTCTTTCTGAAAAAATATTAACTGATCACTACACAAATTTCACGCCCGAAATCGGGTTAAATAGCAGCCAAAAACGAGTGAGGAGGGAGGCGCCACGTGGCAGCATGCGGCAGCGGCTGGGGAGGCCACCGCCTCCTTGACAAAACGACGTCGTTTTGACGTCAAGGGCTGAATTAAATCAGCCAAAATTCCTCAGCCTCGCGCGCCTGCCCGCGGATTCGATCTCGCGTCCGCAGCCTGGTCGCCCTCGCGCGCGACCGCTCGCGCCCGCATGCCTATTCAACCTATATAGGTTTTAACTTATATTTAAGGTGACTTTTTCCCTCTTCCGCGATTCACGCCAGCACCCCTAAACTTTCATTATATACACAAACGCCCCCTATAATAATTACAGAAATGCCCGAACTTTCTAAAAATCATCCAATTCAATTTATTTCAATTTTTTTCTAATTCCACAAATTCCTAAAATAACAAAATTAATTATCTTAATTTTTTATTTCCTTAAAATCACATAATTTAATTTTATTTACTCACAACAAATTATTTTGATATTTCTCTTAAATCCAATTACCCCCAAAATTAAATTAATAGCTATTTACGGGCGTTACAAAAGCACTCAAAAACTCCAAAAAAACTCTCAAACTAATTTTTAAGCAATTCGAAACTCTCGAAGCGTTATTGCAAATCTATCGAGGAACTGGCAAGAAAGAGAAAAAGATTTTCAATTCTATTCTGACTTTCTCCATCAAACTTGAGATTACAAATTTATTTTGTAATGACTCACCTCCCGGAGCCCCTACCTCGGATAGAGGATCCGTGAGATGGTCATTACTAAAATAATATCGAACAATAACACAACTACACCTTACACACAACCCTTATTAAATCATAATCTTTCTTCTTTTTTTTTATACCTTCTCATAATCGTCATTACATAGCTGATCACTGTTAGCCCATTTGGCTCACATAATACACATATATCTCAAACATCAAACATTAACCTTAACATAAGTACAATGACACCCAAGATCTAGTTTCGGGAAAGCTCTGCACTTGCTACCATGACACGACGGTCTATATCCAAACCTCGCTGAATGTACCTGCTATCACCCGATCTACCCGAACGGGAGCACTTACAGAAGGGAAATGAATGAAACACAAGACGGGGAAAGTACCTTGGCATGCATACATAAGAAATACAACAACGGAAGCAAAACTATATACATGCACGCACATAGGTACCCCGCTAGAACAGCAGTCATAGAGTATATAAAAATATATATAAACACCTGTGCCAACAAATAAAAGATATAAGGAACAACCCGGCACAGTAAAAAATGAGAGACAGACATCTTGACAAAATATCAGAGACAATGGGGGCAAGCAAACTGTACTCCCTACCACATAGCTGGCTGTTAGGTGGCGCGATCCTCGCCCTCAACTTTGGCTTTACCCTTACTTGGAATGATGGAAAGCAAGGTGAGTCGCAAGACTCATCAAGTTATAAGAAAAGAAAGGCTATAAGGTAAATAGAAGAGGAGATCACCCAAAACACAGTCCCGCACATACACACAAGTCATGAGACACTACAACACAAGAGCTTAGCATAAAGAAAACACATACCGGTCCTTGGGGCCCACACAAGACACCCGACACCCAAGTCCCATACCAACCTGTCGCTGCCCTGAAAGGCAACAAATGTCTTCAACAAACCTATGCGCACTCCTCGGGCCGGTACTCCTAACGCCCGAGCCATTGAATAACTGAGCCCTAGGCTCTCTCGGAATGGTACTCCCATCCGAGACCACTGTACATATCGTAACCATGCAATGCACACATAAAATGCAAGGTGTAGTAAGCACCAACTAGATACACTGGCGCCCATACATCCAAGCATCAGGCAGATGCTTCGCTCACATAGTAAATCACACGCGATGCATATGCCCGTGCCAGATGCAATTAATAACACTAGGATGTCTGTGGCCAAGCACAACCAGATCATGAAAACCCCAATATGTAGCCTGTACTCATGCGCACACCCAACCATGCAACAAGAATAAAATGTAATCAGTCATGTTACAACCACGTAACGGTAGAGCTAGTCAGCAGTGCCTGGCACCGGTCAATAGTCAGTGAATATGAGTGACCAGCCGACGGCCTAAGATAGACCGTACAACAGTTACTCTGTCACCAAACAGCCGATCCTTGCCCCCACTGCCCAACCGCTCTAGCCTATGAACAACCAAAATCCATAATAATTCCCGAACAACTAAGAACCTATCCCCGGGTGAGTACGACATCATTCCCATAGGCATGGGGGTGGCACAAACCCCCGTAGGCAACCAACAAATAAAATTCATGAGACCAGTTTAATAAGTTAAATTTAAAGCGAACCATTCAAAATTTCATAATTAATAAACGGCCGAAACAAACGAAGGGAGGTCAAATAAATTGATAACGAAAGGAACGTTGTAGAGGGTATAAAGAACTTGCCTTAACGAAGATATCCTTAGGCTTGTTTTGACCCAACGCGGTAAAAATTATATAAACTGCAACACCTCAATAATTTACCAAAATTAACAAAATTGGACTCTAAATGAAATTTCGACCGTACAGAATATTTATTATTAGCTTCTCTACTTACCCGACTAATTAAATCCTCGATTAAACTTGATTTAATCTTGATTTCTTCACCAAATTCTTCCAATTTCTCGCTCGCGCACGCTGTTCTTTTCCACTGTTCGTTCGCTTCTTCTGTTGCAAGAAAAATGCCCAAATTTGGGGCTTAAATAGAAGCAAAAGGCGTGGCTGAGAAGCGACCGCGTGGCAGCCGCTGGGACCAGTGCTGGAGGACACCGCCTCTTAAGGAAATGGCGCCGTTTGACCCTCAATTGGTTGGAAATAAATTCCAGCAAAATTAGCAACAGTGAAGCGCCACTTCTCATGCTCGATCCTGCGTCACCCAGCACACCTTGCGTGCGTCTTCCACTTGCGCTAGTTGCATCTTCATTTAATTAAGTGTATTTCTTGAATCTTACATGATCACTTGAACCTGCTATGTAAATGACCACTCCAGCACCTCACGGCACTCAATTATTTCCCATAACCTATACATTTAACATCTCAATCTTTAAACACTCCACACAACTTCCTTAGTCTTATAATAATTTATTATTATTATGTTTATTAATATTATGATTCCTATATTTAATATTATTATTGTTAATATCAACCAAATATATATATAAATGACCACTTTAAATTAAATTAACATAATAAACTAATATTTAAATTAAATTATGATTTACGGGTCGCTACAAAAACTCATTTAAACCTCATTTAATCTTGACTTTTCTCCCAAATTTTCTCCATTTTTTCACTGTGCGCATGTCTTATTCTTCCCTTTAATTTCTCTTTGTTTGCTAGTTCGAAAATGGCCAAAATCGGCCTTTAAATTGAAGTAAGACGAGGGCTTCAAATGGGTGGCTGAGAGCGCGCCACGTGGCGTGACCAACAGCCGCGCAAGCTGCCACCGCCTTTCGGGCTGGCCTTGCTGATTAAAATCAACAATTTTTTTCCAGCGCGCATGCCCTCCCGCGGAATCGAACCTACGTCTGTTGCCTAGCCGCCCTCGCACGCGACCGCTCGTGCCCACGCTCACCTTTAACATATATACACCACGCATTAAATTTAAGGGAATCTCAGCCCACTTCCACAAATCACACTTTAAACCCCCTGACTTCCGAAAATGTCACATACACCCCCAAACTTCAATTCATCTTATTATACTTATACCCCAAATTTTCAAAAAATCCACTAAATCAATTTATTTCACTATTTTCATAATTACTCCTAATTAACTTAATTAAATACCTAAATTTTCTATTTCCTCAAAATTATGTAAATAAACATTTTTCTTAAATCTCCAAATTCTCAAATAAATTAATATTTTCTTTTAATCCACAAATATTCAATAATCACCACAAATACGATAATTAATAATTACTATTTCTCTTAAACTCACAAATAAATTATCGCATTCTCATACATCCCCAAATAATTTAATTAATTACCTTTAATTTCTTATTTTCCTCAAAATCACATAAATAAATATTTCCTCTTAAATTCTCAAATATTCAAATAATGTCCTCAACCACCAGTTTGAATAATTATTATTTATTTTCAAATTTTGGGATATTACATATTTATTTATATTTCATTGTGTTATAAATTTGTGCTTAATTGCTTATTTATTTATGTCCAAGTGTGGACAATTATTTGTAAATATTTAAATTATCATTGAGTATTGTATAGCTTTTTTAGAACTATTAAAAAATCTAAGTGTACTACGAGAATTTCTTTTTCAAAAAGAGGATTTCATTTCTTCATATCTCTAGATTCGACATACTACATTGCTTAAGGAAACAAAACAATAAAACACATAACTGACACACTACTAAATGAAAAGTCATTCGAGACTTCTTCTATGAACTAACTAACTTCCAAATCCAAGCATCATCATTCGACACGTCATCTCCAGACTCGACCTTTGGTCCATTAAAGTTATCGAGTACTGTTGCTCCATCCTTCTCATCATCTGAGCTAAAGTTTTCGATGCCCATCTTATTAGCCATGGCTACCTGGTTGGCATCCCATTCCCCATTTGAGTCTAAATTTTCTTCACCTTCTATTATAGCCTCTTCATAAATGATAGCAGCATGATCACAGAGTTGTTGATAGTAGAGATATAAGGACACGTGATTGCCTTCGTGGTGGATTCCTTCAGCTAGGGCTCTCTAGTCACCTTCCAAATGATTGATAAGGAACTCCACTTGGGCATGTATCAGGCTTGGTCATATGTAATTGCTGGGCAACACGTCCCTTAAGATACTCTTGACAATATCTAGGCAGCCGAAGACGTCTTTTACTATCGGTTCACTATCGACCCATCGATTTGTCTAGTGAGTCTCCCAAAATTGTTCAAGGTAGTCTCCTTCCATTCTAACATTTCATCAATTAATCAGACTTCTTACCTGATTTTCTAAACCTCAAGTTCATAGATCCCTATTGATCTCTCCTAAGTCTCCAAATAAAGTTCGTTCTGATACCAACTATAACACCCCGCCTTTTCAGGGTGTTGTGTTTCATATATGCTAGGTTTATATATATATATATATGAGAATCATGCTAGAATCCTCAACATATCATATAAGAATAACACTCCTAAGACAGAACTAAGAAAATGAAATACTTAAACATAAGCGGAAGCAAGATCAGAACCTTAAGAAGACTCGAAAAGAATAACATACATAAGTTCATACATATTGTTTGCCCAACATAATATTACAATAACAGTTAAAAAAAATCATACAATGATAGGTACAAACAAAAATACAAAGTCATTTGATACATGGTCCTGGCCCACAAAACATCCATCATACTCATGCCTCGATCACCTCTTTGCCCTTCCGACTGCTAGTCTCGCCTGGAATGTGGAATATTCCAGGAATAGATGTCCAACATTAGAAGATGAATCTTCTAAGAGAGGGTTAAAATAATCGTGAATGAGTAATGCATGGATATGAACAAACATTTGCCCTAGTGTAACTTTCCTGGCCCACCAGCCCGGCATTGAACCCTAAGCAGAATCCCGACCTACTTTCAGAATAATCTTAACGTTGTTCCATTAATTGCCCTTGGGAAATTTCAGCTACACTATCTATTAGTGTAGGTGCTCTAGACCCAATCAGATTGGGCATGTTGTACACTGATAATTGTAATCATATTTATTATTTGAATAAGGAGTTATACAAATTCACAAGAAGTCATTCTATTAGTTTCTTGTTGTTATTGTAATGACCGAATGAAACTAGATAGAAGTCCATATGATGTATACTATGATTAATCTATAAAGATGTGAGATGATGCATCACAATTTCTGGACATTATTAAACATCCCAAGTTGTAGCAATGTCAAGAATGGACATTGACAATGGCGATAAGACTTGTATGTACTATGTTTTTGCTATGTGATGGGGGTCTCACACCCATATTTATGGAGATGCTTAGACAAGTACATAGGTGACAAATGTTGGAGAACATATCACTGGACATGACTCGCCATGAGAATTCATTTTGATTATATGTTGATGGTATTCTCATACGAGATGGGTGTAACTAATCCTTGGACCTGAGGTTGTCATGGTCATCGCATAAGAAGACCGGTATGCTTTGACATCGTTTCGATGGGCTTAGATAAAGGCTGCACATGGGCCATCGTTGGGCATATCGTGAGGCTTATGGAGGTAGGTGTATAACCAAGATGGGACTCGTCTATCCCTTGATAGAGGATAATGTATCTAAGGCACCTTCGGTGAATATTCACTTTAAATCTATGGTCATGGTGAAAGAGATCAATAAGAAGTTATTGATTCACTTTTTATTAAGTGAAGATATCCGGATGATCGAAGAAAAACTCATGTGATCATAATCAAACAACACATTGCCAGACTTGAGATCACATAACATACATTGATCAGAGGATTGAATTACACAGTAACCATGCTCATAAAAGGTTATTTGCGAATTATGAATCCTTCTGATTAATTGGGTAGGTATGACGTCTTGCTAGAGCTCAATCTTCTCTTATGTGTTTGTACCGACACATTGCCAACATATTCGGAAGCCTAATGAGTCATACGCAATAGGCACGGTCCCTGACTTAAACCAGGAGAGAGGACATATGGTTAAATGGGACACTTCGGCAAGAAGTTATGCCATCGTAGGTTCTCACGGAAAAAGAACAAAGAGACGTAATGACATCAATATGATGAGGGGTCGTCATAAAGGAAATAGTTTCTAAAATGACAATTAATTAAATTAAGAATGAGTTTCTAATTTAATAATTTTCTATTTGTTAGAGTGGCAAATAAGAAATAAAATATATTTGGGCTTAAATTAATATTTGGACTAAATAAAGTATTTGGGCCAAATATTAAATTAAATATTATATTTGGACTAAATTAGATTTAGGCGAAATATTAAATATTATATTAGGGCTAAATTAGATTTGAACTAAATATTAAATAATAAATATTTGGGCTTGAATTAGATTTGGGCTAAATATTTTATAAATGGATTTGGGCGACTAATTATATTTCTAGTTGGACTAAAATAAGCCCATTTAAGATTCTAGTTGAACTAGGATTAATAGGCTAGCCCAATCCATTAGGGTTTAAGAAACCCTAGGATGTAACTCTATAAATACCCCTTTATGGGTTGTTTAAATTAGTGATTATTTTGGTTTAATTTTTCAAGAGTTGAAAAACAATTGCCGTTTACTCTTCTCCATTTCTTTTTGGCATCGATTTGAAACGTGGGCATTCTTTTCCGTCCATACACAAGCCACAAAAAGGAGAAGAAGTTAGTACTCTTATTCCGCTCTCCTTGCCAACGGACGCGTGCCGTGTATCACGAGTTAGAGATCGGACGCTTGGACGACTCGAATCTGCGAACAACTCGAAAATCTAAATGTTAGATTTATTTTATTTGTACATGAATAATTTGATTTTGACGTTGATCCAATCACTGGGATCGGGGTAAGGTTAAAAAAATTTTGAACTACGCTGCTTGCCCCGTAGCGATCTTACTTTACTCTCACTATCAGGGCGGGACTATGCTAGACAGACAGAAACTTAAATCGAAAGTTAGACAACTTTGGTCAAATTACCATATTACCCCTTGATGTAAAAGATAGTTTTACCCCCTGATTTGTTTCACTCTCACCTCATTCTCTCTTTCACCAAGACGTTAAAATTCCTTTTCACTTTCACTTTCATTATTTCACTCACTCTCTGTATCACTCTCCCACCTCCAAAATTAGAAACCCACTTCCGATTAGCTTTCTCCCCACTTCTCAGAAATTCACGTACGATAACTTCTCTATATCACCTGCAATGCGAAGACTCAAAAACCCACTTCGTTGATCTCTCACAACAACAACAGGTGACTACGGTTCCTGATCTCCACTGATACGTGGCTTTACATCATACAAATATGTATTCACTTTGTATTTGTTTAGATCTGTTGATTGCTTGTTGAATGTGAAGCGTTGTCAGTTACATTGTCCAAATCTTTATTGGTTTGTAGTTACTGGGTTATTTATTTCTTTTTCTATGGTCTCTCAACTATATCATTAGTTTTAATTTTTTTTTTTTTTTTAGATCTCATGTTGCATTATTTATTTTACATACAATCAATTTTCTTTTTATTTTTTTGATAGGTTGCTTTGTGTATTTCTAAGGCTATTGGAAATTACAAGAACTTGTACATTTATGGTTTATGTTACACGTTTTCTTTTTTAAATAATTCTAAAGATTCACAGCCAATGGTTTATATTTAGTTGATCAATTTTTTTTAAAAATTATTCTGAAGAAGATTCACAACCAATGATAATAATAAATATTAAAAAATGAAAACAAAATTGATATTATTGAGAATGAACAATGATATATAAAACAATGTACTTATTATCTCTTGTGTGTACCCAATTGTAGCTTATGTTGAATGGAGAAGTGAACTATACCCATTTTCAAGTACATTTGGTTCTTTGTTTTAAAAGAATCACCTCCCAGTTTACTGTGATGACAAGAAGTTTGGGTGTTTATTTCCTTGTTATTTTATGGAGATATAGCATTTTGGTTCTCTTTCTTATAAATGTTATGTTCATATATCTAGTTGCAATTTTGTTCTTAAAGCTTTTAGAAATTGGAATCCATGTTTTAAAAACTAGGTTAATCTTACAACACACAAGCTTCTCTTGGCAAGTGCTTGAATTTGGGCCTTGTTCATCTTTGTTTTTGGTGATGTGGTTTTTGTTTGTCATAGTAGAGATTTTTGGAAATAATTAGAGCGTTACATCATTACATGATGGATCTATGGTTCAGTTATAGGCTTGATGCATGAGTGATGTTAATGGCTAAATTTTGTGTTTAGTTGCTATTATTTTTCAGATTTTATTGCCGACAAGTAATTATATTTTAGAAGATAAAGGAAACCAATAATGAGTGACATAGGTATGTTTGACTACAACTATATAAAACAAGCTTGCTAAAGGAATGCATGTGGATAATGCAAATTATAAATCTAACATTATATTATCATATTATTGTACCTTGTTTTGATTTGAAAAATCATACTATGCTTGCGGAATCATTTGAAGATAATGACAGAACTTTGGTTGATAATGAGCAAATTATCGAAGATAATGAGTGTCCTGCATTAAACAACGAACTGCCAGAAGAAGATAGTGAGCTTATCCCTAAGGTTGGAATGAAGTTCAATGACGAGAAGAAAGTTTTTGAATTTTATAAAAGATATGCTTACCATGTGGGTTTTCTTGTTAAAAGAAGGAGTTCGAAGAATGGAGATGATGGTCTGGTAAGATATGTGGGATATGCATGTTGCCGAGAAGGCAAAAGAAATATTAAAGCTAGTACATCCCTGAACCCTCAACCAACAATGCAGTTAGGATGTAAAGCTAGGATGACAGCATGTTCAGATGTTTTAGGGACATGGCGAATAAGCATGGTCCATCTTGAGCATAACCATAAAACAAGTCCAACCAAGTCTAGGTTGTATTGATGTAACAAGCAATTAAGCGAACATGTGAAGCGACAGCTTGAAGTGAATGATATAGCTGGAATTCCATTACACAAAAGTTTTAACTCAACTGTTGTTGAAGCTGGTAGATATGAGAACCTGACATTTGTGGAAAAGGATTGCAGGAATTACATTGATCAGGTGAAGAGGTTAAGACTTGGGGAAGAAGATGTTGTTACTATTCAAGCTTACTTTTTGAAGATGTAAGCCTTTTGTCAGGGTTTTTACTTTAGTGTGGATTTGGATGAAGAGTACCGATTGAAGAATGTCTTTTGGATTGATAATAGATGTAGACAAGCATTCAAGGAATTTGAAGATGTTGTCACATTTGACACTACATACCTGACAAATAGGTACGACATGCCCTTTGCTCTATTTGTTAGTGTAAATCACCACGGGCAGTCAACACTGCTTGGATGTGGTATAATTTCCAATGAAAACACCAAGACTTTCGTGTGGCTCTTTAGGACATGGCTTCAGTGTATGGAGGATCAAGCCCCTGCAGGAATAATCACTGATCAAGATAGGGCCATGCAAAATGCTATTGAGATAGTCTTCCCTAACACAAAGCATATATGGTGTTTGTGGCATATACTAAAGAAGTTGCCTAAAAAAATTTGGAACCATGATTGCAAGGCATATATTCTTTTAGTCGTACATGACGCGGTGTATGAATCACAAAGTCCTGAAGAATTCGAGCAAACCTGAAATTCAATGATTGAGCAATATGCACTGTATAACAACGATTGGTTGTATAGACTTTATAAAGAAAGAGGTCGATGGGTCTCATGTTTCTTGAAAACAAGTTTTATGGCAGGGATGTCAACAACGCAACGAAGTGAAGGTATGAATGCATTCTTTAATGGATATGTACACTCAAAAACCTTGTTGAAAGAATTTGTTGAACTATATGAGCGGGCAATGAGGTGTAAGGTAGAAAAGGAGTTTCAGGCCAATGTTAGGTCATTTTCTCAGATGGTCCCATGTGCATTGAAGTATCCTATGGAGAAAAAAATTTCAAGAAGATTACACAATTGCAAAATTCAAAAAGTTTCAAGAAGAGTTCACTAGGAAGATGTATTGCGCGATTGTGTCTACTGAAAAGGGACCATTGGGTACAAGATACGAGGTACGAGAAGATATCATATTTGACAATAGAGTAAAGGAAAAAAAATATTCAATTATTTTGGAGAAAGATAAATGTGACATTGTTTGCAGCTGTCACATGTTTGAGTTTAAGGGAATAATTTGTAGACATGTTGTGACAATATTGATCCAAAATGGTGTCAGATCAATTCCTGAGAGGTATATCTTACGGCGATGGAGAAGAGATATTAGTAAATCCTACATGAGGGTTAAAATCAATTACAATGGTTGGATTAGTACACCTAGCCAATTAAGATACGATGAACTATGTAGTGAGTTTGCTAAGGTAGCCGACTTGGTAGCAAATGACGAAGAACGAACCCGGGTATCTAATGTGAAGCCAAGTTATGGTAGTAATATATATATTGAACAAAGTGTGCAAGAACAACTCCCTGATTGTAGAGATGGAATAACAGCTTTTAGCGGGCAAATAATGGATCCGAGATGCTCCTAGACAAAGGGAGCCCCTAGGAAGCTTCTCAAGAATGGTCCATTGGAAACAAATACCAAGAAAATGAAGGTATGTCTTTTTATATTTTTTACTTACATCAAATTGATTATGTGCTCAAATTCCTACTTGTAATGATTGTTACTTTCGTTTGATGTGTAGATGGGATCCTCGAAATCAAGCAAAGGCAAGGGCCCAAGGCAAAACATTGTTCAACATACTCAAACATTCAATCAAGCTTTTCCACAAGATATGCAATATCACGTGTTTCCACCAATAACCTACTCAAAACAAATGATGGTAAGTAGTAGGATAAGATTAAGCTATTAATATAACTTGGATTTTATAAAAAAAAATTATATGATAGGTTATATCTTATGCTTAAATGCATCTATTTGCATCTAATATCTTTCGTTTCAGGCTGTTCACTATAATACTTGGAATGGTGTTCACAGAGTGCCTATGGTGCCTACATTTGGCACGGCGCCGCCATTTATGCCAATGTACATGCCCCATCAACAGCTCGATGACAACCCACCAGATTTTTGAAATTGTAAGGCTTATACTAATGTACCTCAATTCTATAATTATACGTACGAACATATAATTAGATTTTATTTATTAGAAATTGTTTTTACCACTTAAAATAGATCTCATCT
Source organism: Diospyros lotus (assembly GCF_014633365.1). Lineage (NCBI taxonomy): Eukaryota > Viridiplantae > Streptophyta > Magnoliopsida > Ericales > Ebenaceae > Diospyros > Diospyros lotus. The sequence continues at coordinate 22,058,581 of NC_068351.1, forward strand.
TAGATCCAATATCTCTATTTTTGGTATAGTATGGTGTTAGTTAAGCACAAGCAGCTAGGCTTACTCCATGAAGATTTTAAAATTTTATTCCTTTTTTTTTTGTAGGGCTCACTTGATAAAGATGGTTTGAAGTTTTCAATTGGTAACTAGTGTTGCTTGTTGTCTCAGACGAATGTTCTACTGAACATGTTGTGGATTTTGGTATCGTTGGTAGCTTTCTTATATGGTGGTGATAAGAGTAGGATAACAAAAGGCTGTGATTTTAGCTTTATGAGTGATGGTGTATTTCAGTGGATTTTCACATTCCTAGAATTCAGAGATGTTATTGCATATGAATATACTAAATTTCTACTTATGTATATTCATCTTTCTACTTATGAATATACTGAATTTCTTTTGTTATTATTCCTTTTGTTTGGTGGATATTTTGCTTTTTTTGTTTCTTATGCTTTTTGGGGCTGGAAGGAAGGTGGTTTGAGCAATATGCTGTTTGATGGATATTTTTCTTAAAGATACAGTGGCCCTGTTTGTTGCAGTTTAATTAAAGAAATTATAGCTTATAGCTTCTTAGATTATAGCTTCTAAAACTTAGAATAAGTTGTGAACCTGTTTGCTGCAACTTCTTAGAAGTTGTAGTTAAGTAGTTGTGGTATTTGATACCATAAGCTGTAAAATAACTTATTTTTGTATAATTGTCCATAATACCCTTAGTAGTTATAGAATGATAATTTAAAAATTAATTAGTGTATATGTATAAGTTTCAAGTTGTTAGAACGGGAGATGCTATGGCACACACCAAGAGGGGGGGTGAATTGGATATTTAAAAACTTAAATGATAAAACTTGAAAAACTTTTTAACCCAATTGAGGTTTTAGTGATTTAAAATATAGAACATATGAAATGACAAATGTAAAGCAAGAAGAATAAAAGACACAAAGGATTTATAGTGGTTCGGCTTAAACCAAGCCTAATCCACTACCTTAGCTCCCACTAAGGATTTTAAACCAATTCACTAAAACCTCTTACTTACACAAGTAGGCCCTCTAGCTACACAAGCTAGGAAATACAACCTCCCAATTTAATGGGCCCTCTAGCTACACAAACTAGGAAATAGAAACAATACAAGTGAAAGAGATAAGCTAAGAGTTAACACTCTTAGTTACAAGTTCTCTCACAATGAAAAACAAGGCTTAACAATAAATTTACAATGATAGAACAACAAAGCCTTGGAGAGAAAAAATAAAACAATGAAAGCCCAAACACTGTAAGCTCGAATAAAATTGTTTGCAATTGCTAGATCATCTCATTTCAGTCCATTAGCCACCTCTTGATCATCTATGACATGTATATATAAGTGTCCCACAAAGTTGAAGAGAAATATAGCCGTTTGGAGCCGTTGGGATTTGAAAAAATAGCCGTTGGAGCTTTCTGCTAAAAGAAATAGTCGACAGAAGAAATATATAGTTGACTATTTTTACAACTAAAGCAAGAAATAGTCGACAGACAAAACGAATAGTCGACTATTTTATAACACAAAATTTCAATAGTCGACAGACACATTCCAATAGTCGACAGATGCTGAGATATGAAGAAATTTTTGAAACTTATGAACAAAAATAGTCGACAGATCAGAAGGCATAGTCGACTATTTTTACTCGATAGTCGACAGATGCTAAAATAGTCGACAGATGCTTAAATAGTCGACATAACATAAAAAATAGTCGACTATTTTGAAGCATAGTCGACAGAATGATCTTGATAGTCGACTATTCTTTAGAAAAACTTGAATTTTCAATACATCCTTATTCGATTCTTTAAAAACTCATTTTGATTATCTTTAAAGCAAGTTGAGATTATCAAAAGTATGATTTGAAACAAATTATTCTTAACAACTCAATCTTTCATCCATACTCAATATTTCTTCTATAAGTTTTCATATCTTGCTTCAAAACTTATATACTAAAAATTCATTTTCTCATTCATATAATCCACATGGTAGAAATTGATTTTTATATAGTCATTTATCAAAACCATTCATTACCAAGAGATATTAGATATCAAAATACTAGGAGATAGTTTTCTAAAATGAACACTTTCTAAAATAAACACACTTTCAAAAACATGTTCTAGTTGGTCTTTTGCCTTAGAATTATTTTGACCAACGATTTCAAGGAGATTCTTTTTAGATCTTAAAACTTGTTTATGCTAATCTCCAAATAATATAAAAGATCATAGATCATTTTAACAAAGCACTTTGAAATTGATTTTTGTTTCCAAACCATATGCTTTGATTGAGAAAAAAAATACATTTTAAATTTTTCATCATCAAAACTAAACACAAGAGTAAAATATCACAAGTGTTATAAAAAAATTAATTAAAGTATAGAGAGAGAGGAAGATGACGAGAGAGAGGAAGAGATTTGAAAATGGAGATGGCGGTGGAGAAGAAAAACCTATGATTGCGTAGACAAGAGGGTAATTCTTTGCTAAAAATAAGGGCAAAATTGTCATAAAAATGTAATTATTTAAGCAGAAATTGTAAAAGCTGGGGTACCCCAGCTTTGAAAAAGCCAGCTTCTACCCCTTCTAAAAGCTAGTAGAAGCTATAAGTTAGAATTCTATAAGATAAAACAAACACTACATCCCAACTTTTTTGAAGCTAAAAGCTAGAAGTTGCAGCTTTTAAGCTGCAACAAACAGGGCCAGTGTATGTTCTAGAATATGTTATAGATATACTCCCTTCAACTTAAGCATTATAAATGGTATCTCTCGTTGTGCTTATAAGTTTGAGCAAGTTCGTATTGTTGATGAAATATTGAGTTCACATGCATTTATAAGCTTAAGATTAAAGTATTTTTAAGGTAATAAAGTTTGATGTTAAGAATTGTTTCTTTATTTTGGTTTGTGGGCATGGTTTATTTTTCACATTAGCATGCCTTAGGTTGATCAATAAAATTGAAACTTTTATCTTTCTATAATAGAAGTCTTTCTTACCAATCCAAAAAAGATGATGTTTTTGTATTCTGTAATAAAATTCTATCTTATTGAGACAAAATAAAAAAAAAAAATTGTAATAGTTTTATGCACCTGCTGAAAGCAAGAAGCACAAACATCAAATCTTATATATCAGGGTCTTATTATTGGTGCAATACTAAAGGCATCGACCTCAGACAAGAATTCAAGCTCAAGCACAAAAATAATTGAAAAACAACATAAAAAACCTAACACCCACTTTAATTCTCATAGCAACCAGTCAACCACACTATGGGACAAGCAAGCCAGCTTCAAGTACCGACTTCCATTTTATGGAGACATTGGTGCTGTTAACAAGAAAAGTACTTTCCATAACATGACACTAACAAAGTATTTTTCACATTAGCAGTGGCTCTTACCAGCAACATGTAGCCGCAACTACTCTAATAAGCAATAGACAAGGCAATATAATAAATACAGGTGCTTCATAAGCAAATATTGGCCACAAACACATCAACAACTGCCTATTTTTTTGTTCACATTCCTTTGTACACGTTGAGTCTTCAAATATTTTTAAATCCTCAAACTTTGCATCCAAAGCATATTCCACTTGAAAATATGCATAATTGCTAAAACATAATTCAAGACAGCCACTACGATCCATTGAAACCATCTACAATCATCATCATGTCCACCAAAATCATCCAACAATCAATTCCATGTTAATTAAAAGGTTTTTCATTTATAAGATAACTTACCTTCCAAAATCAACAACGTCATAATTTCCTTTTAGGATTAGATTTAGTCCATAATGTATAACACCAAATAGGTACACCATACTCACACATTATTCCTTGACGAGAGATAGAAGAGTTGATTGAAACTTCACCCATTTCCAAATTAGAAGTCATCTTAATTAAAACGATCAAATTTGAAAATATGATTTTCTAAAATGATTGTACTTGAAATGTTTTAACATTGTCAATATCCTCTCACTTATATGCAAGTAAAATATGTAAAAAATATGATTAAACATTACATGAGACTGAAAAAAGTATGTTTAAAAATAGAAAATAAATATGTCAATAAAACATAGTAATAATCCTATTAATCCACTTGTTATGAACCATATTAATCCCTCCATTAATTCCAACAATATATCCAGACAATTTTGATTCTTAATTTCATTATAATCTCATCCTATCTCACGTATCATTGTTCATTCTCTATAATATCAATTTTGTTTTTATTTTTTAATATTTATTATTATCATTAGCTGTGAATCTTTTTTAAAATAGTTTTTTAAAAATTTTGATGCACTAAATATAAATCATTGAGTGTGAATATTTAGAATTATTTTAAAAAAATTCATTATGACATAAACCATAAATCTTCAAGTTCTTTGTAATTTCCAATAGCCTTAGAAATACACAAAGCAACCTATCAAAAAAATGAAAAGAAAATTGATTGTATGTAGAATAAATAATGCAACATGAGATCTAAAAAAATAAAAATAAAATTAATGTTATAGTTAGAGACCATAGCAAAACAAAGAAATAACCCAGTGACTACAAACCAACAAAGATTTGGACGATATAACTAACAAAGCTTCGCATTCAACAAACAATGAACAGATCTAAACAAATACAGAGTGAATACGTATTTGGATGATGTAAAGCCACGTACTAGTGGAGATCAGGAACTATGACGCCCCGTCCCCACTATCGGGTGTCACTGTAACCCAATGTTACGTTAGTAGGTCCCATTCTAGAGGCCAACTATGCCCTAACAACAAGGGGATAAATAAAGTGGGCACCTTGGGTGGGGTCTAGGCTTCACCGCCTCCGGCTATCGAGAACTTGAGGTCTAAGACTTATTTACAGCGGAAGGACACTCGAGTCTTGAATTTGACCTATGCCTTATGACCAAATTAATAACTGCAATTAGGGTATATCACAACTTACTCACACAAAGTACTAATTAAAAGTAACCAGTCCAACTGCGAAATACAATCAATGCTCAACACAACCACAAAATAATTACATGATAGACATGAGTTACTAGGTTGCATTCCTGTCATGGGTTGCCATTCTTATCATTCAGTTGGTCTTCAACATGCACTGCCTTCCCTTTACCGGACCCCGAACTATCTATGCGGTTAGTAGAAATGGAAGAGGTGAGTCTTAGGATTCAGTAAAGGTAATATGCAATGCAGTAAATTATTAAGCATGACATCATAGATAAATATGAAGTGCAACATGCATGCAAGCCCGTCCACCGCACCTATCTCAGGCTCTAGGTGGCCCCTAGTGGTTTCTTCCAAAACCCTATCTCAAGACTTTCACGGTTAGAAATCCACAGCCTCATGCCTAGGCACTCCCTCAACATTTTATGCAAGCCATGATGAAAGTAATTTGCACAGAGAGCATATTAAACTCTTACCTCGAGATATGTGCTGCCTAATAGTTTGTACCATTGACGCACTCAAAATCCCTATATGTATAACAAAATTAATTAAATAAATCCATGACAACCATTCTACTGAAATCCTCCCATAAATACCATTAAATTATTTTACTAGGTTAATTTACTAACTAACGAGCTTATCAAGTTAATTAGTTTAACTATAAATTAGTTTTGAAATTAATATACCTCACTGCTGAAAATTCATTTTCAAGCTCTCAGCCATCTCTCCTGCTTCCCTTACTTCATGCCTTCCATTTAACTCCCATGGCCACCTATTTATAGCCTCAACTACCTCTTGTTTCCACATCCAAATCCATGGTTTCATCCATTGGTTTACCCTCACAAGACACGAGGCTAATTATGCCTCTGCAAAACATCATCATTTTATTCTTTTAATTTCCTAGGCATCATTTGGTAGTCCATCATTCATTTTCTCCTCGAGTTCCAAGAGTATTTGCAACTCCACACATATATGAATATTATATTTTAATCATAACTATCACTTGGCCGCCACTCTATATATACATATAATAATTACATTATCTACATATTATAATTGCATCTTTCTTGGTCACCATTCCATATATACATTTATAATTCCATCATCATGCCCAAGCCTTGGCTTTCACGCCCACCTCACATACACTTCACACACATAAATACATATATTATATGTTGGAACTTGACCTTCACTCATTTACTAATATATATATAATTTGCATATATAATTTATTAAAATCATTTTAAATTCTTCAATTAAATTATTAATCCCACTTTATGCATTGCATAATTGTAATTATATCCTCAAATTAATAATCATTGAGATATTTAAAACCTAAAATTATTAACTCCAAATTACTCGACAAGGTTGATTTCGCTCATGCGCCTATACGGGACTTTTATTCCACCCGAAAATACTTCAAGGTTGCCTCACTGAGAAAATCGAACCACCCCTAGGGTCCCCTCAGCTTCCCGGAAGCCCCCCTACGATCATTCGGTACCAACATCCATTCGAGCTTATACACAAATTATTTATTTTTGGTTTGATTGTTTCCAGCATCATTAGGCTCATCTCGAGATGCTCACCAATCTCATACCCTCTTCCCTGGACATCCAAGTCCCAAGGCATTTCCTACCGTCGATTCAACGATTTATTAATTTTCTCAAAATTGCACATAACTCAATAAATCATCTTAAAATCCATAAACTAATTATTTCTAAAATCAGGGATATTACAGGAATCGTAGTCACCTGCTGCTGCTCTAAGAGATCGATGAAGTGGGTTTCCAATTTCGGAGGTGGGAGAGTGATACAAAGAGTGAGAGTAGTGAGGATTTAGGTGATGACCGAAAGTGGGTTTCTGATCAAAGAGGTGGGAGAGTGATACAAAGAGAGAGAAGTGGGTTTTTGTCTGGGAGGTGAGAGAGAGAAAGTGAGAGTGAGAAGTGGGTTAGAAAAAGTGAGAGTGAGAGGGAAAGTGAAAGTCAATCAGCGTCCTGGTGGAAGGAGAGTGAGAGGGTGGCGAGAGTCTGGGAGTGAGGGAGAGTTAGTAGGCGGCAATCTGAAAATTTAAATTCCCGCGATAAATTACTATTGAACATATCACGATTTATTGGAGTTGTCCAACTTTCGGTCCAAGTTTCTATTTGTCTAGCATAATCCATCAGGGCGACATTCCATCCTAACACAAGTATCAATATACCAATAATATCATGTCAATAAAATATCACGAATAACGATGCAATGATACATGCATAGGTATGACAAAATGCTTATATAAGTTGGCCAATTTCATAGACAATTCTTATCATATATAAGCTTTTGGGAAAAAACCACTCACTTCTTTCACAAAGTTCCGAACACCTTAAAAAATGTGCACTATCTCAGTTTTTTTAGCCAAACCTCAAAATTCGCACAAATAACTTCACCTTAAGCCCAAAACACCATATCCATTATATTTATTCAAATAATCATTAAAACCCACTTTTCCATAATTTTCTTGCATATTTCACTATTTTCTTTCTATTTTTCTTCTCTACTATTCCAAAATAAATATCTACTCAATTGATTTTCCTAAATATTTTTTCACCAAAAATTCTAAAATATTTTTCTAAGAAATTTAAAAAAAAATTGAAAATTACTTGAGTCCCACGTGTTACAATCCGCTCCCACTTACGGGCGCCACCAGTGAATAATCGGCTGGATTACTCACACGACAAACCAATAACTGAAGGGTTAAACTATGTTTTAACAAGAAACGCCCTAGGTGGGCACTAGGCTTCGTCATTTCCTTCGTTCCACTTGAGGAATCAGTCCTAAAACATAAAAAGAAGCACAACAGAATGAGACCCGAAACTTGAGTGAAGCTTCACCTTTTTTCAGCTCGCCTCACAACAAGCCAAATATGACCCTTGCACAAAACTACCACATCAAACATCCACTGAGTATTGGAGAGTTATGGGAACATACCTCTTCAATCCTTACCTGATCCGAAACTCAACTTCACCAACTAAAATCATATGCATCAAGCAATCTCACAATCATCTATCACACTATGATGATTACAACAACTAGATACAAACCAACGCCCAACAACATATACATTCAATCACGAGAATAAATATACAGGCAACACTCACGAATACATGTACGAATATATATATATAACATATAACTCAGACAACACCGCTAATCACCACATCATCCCCCCTGTCACTATCCCTGCTTACATCTGAGCTCGCAACATCTACAACATGAGGTAAAACCTCATGAGTCATAAAGACTCAGTAAGGGTGCAATGCATAAGCAAATGAAGCATGAGAGAGCATGTAATGCAAAAATGCAATACAAAATAGGTAGTCTTCCATGTTCTCGTAACCTCCATAAGTTAAAGCATCAACTAACCCTTCCCACAAATGTTTACCACTACATGCAACTTACAAAGAAACACTTACAGATGCAAGCAAGACCACCACCACGTGGGGTCATCCCTTACCTGGCTTGAAGATTCATTTCTGCCTCGGCACGGACTCCAACCTGAGCCTCGAACTCTACTAGGACCACCGCCTCCCTGGTCGACCCTAGATGCAACCATACAAAACCCAACTCTATTAACATCAGACATTAAACCAATGCCCTCAACTTTGCCTTACACCGCAAAACCATCCATCAACAAATTTCTAAACAACCCCAACCTAGGGTTAAATCCAACCAACACTTCACAATTTAGACTATTCCACATAATGCTATTAACTCGAAAAGAATTAAATAAATTTACCTCAGTCATTCTAAAGGAGAAATTCGGCCAACCGTTTACACTAGCGTTGCCTCTTTGGCTGCCATCTCGAGTCCAAATCTCTATTTTTGAGCTTCTGATATGCTCCACGAGTCTCGAAATAATTTTCAGAACTTTTACCCAATTTTTTGGAATTTTTCAGAAATTTTCTCCATTTTCCTTATTTTCTATATTTCTTTTTCTTTTATTCTTCTTCTTCCTCATTTCTCTCGCACGTGCTTTCTCTTTCTTCTCCAACTTCTTCTTCCTCCATTCTCTCCCTCGTGCGGCCCCTACGCACCAGCACCTCAGGCCACCCGCCGCCGCTAGCAGCACCGCCTTCGTCGGCCACCACCTACTACCTCGAGTTCGCCGTTGATCATAACCACCACCGCAACCACCTCCGATTTCCTGCGCACACAGCAACATCGCTACTGCTCGACCTCCTCTTCCAACTGCCGATGCCCTTGGCCGCCTCACAGCAAGCCACCACCAACCACCTCTCTTGTTGTCGCAGCTCTGGCCAGCTTCGTCGTGCACCTCCACGCGAGCCACTGTAGCCTGCTGCTCTGCTCTGTGTCGGTCATGGCCATTGGTCGCTTCAACCACCGCCGTTGATGCTGGCTGACCACCACTGGCTACCTCCGCTGGCTTCTCTCTCTCTAGCTCATTACTCTCTCGGCCATGCTCTCTCCCCATTGCTCTACCTCTCAGATTCAAAAAGGAGGATTCCTCCCCACTTTTGCGCACATACTTATATATATATGGATCATGCTAGGGTCCCCCTTTAGGCTACCCCTTGGGTTACCAAATGCATGTTAAATGATAAAAATACCCCTTGTGTCTTACCTCCTCTCCTCATCGTGCCTCACTGCACCTCATTGCCACACCACCTTAGATGAGAGGTGTTTAATCATGCTCCTCACCACCTTGCTTCGCCTCATCGCCTCACATCACCACATTACCCCAAGGGTATTTTTGTCATTTGATGCACATTGGGTAGTGTAACACCCAGTAATCCTAGTGTTATGAGAATGAGAAAGTAAGTAAGAAAACTTTCAAAAATACCCTTGAGAAGGTGATGGATCCTTGAGATTGAGGGTGCCCTATGAGAGGGGCATTTTGATAATTTGGATAGTGAAGTCTAATAAAGGGTATTTTGGTAAATTAGAAATAATTCCTATGTGGAATTAGGTGAGTAAGTGAATTAAATCCCAATTTTGTATTCATATGAAGATATGGGATTAATAATTCATAGAAGGGTATTTTAGTAATTTGGGGTGATTCCATAAAGGAATTTAATTATGGAAAATAGGGAAAATGGTGGATATTGAATTATTTGAGAAAATAATTATGTTTTCCCTAAATTTGTGAATAAATATGGAAATGCCACATGGATGGATGAGATAAGAACTTGGGAGCCAAGTATGGGTTTAAAAGGTGACACTTGTCAAAGTCTTGTTCAAGTATAAATAGGGTGATTTAATTAAATGCAAAAAAAAATGATTTTGGTCTTTCAAGCATTTAATGAGAAGCATGATGGTTTTGGATTTAAAAGAAAATTCAAAAAAAGAAAAGTAAATGGTCACCATTAATGTTTGAAATTATGGTGAATTAAATAAATCTAATGAAAAATGGGAAAAGTGTCTCCCATTAATGCTTTGAAAATATGAGATTTATTTAAAGGAGAAAGAAATGATTTATGTCATTCATTCTTGATGTCTGAAAATTGTCTCCATTTAGTAAATGTTGAGAAATTAATAAATCCAATGGTTGGGATTAATCTTTTAAATGGGATTGTGATCCAATGGTGGTGGATGGAAGCTTGTGGTTGGAATGGATTGCCAATTCCTTAAGAGTGTGTTTTCTATTAAGGGTGAAGATTTAATCTTGCAAATTGGATGGATGAGATTAAAGCCTCCAAAGCACATGGATTGTGCTTGTTATGGAAGGTTAGGATTTCCTCTCTAAAAGAGAAACGAATGGAGGGTGGAGATGAAGTCTTGCATTTAAAATATCAAGACTAGGAAAATTAATGCAAAAAGAAAAGAAAGGAAATGGAAGAAGTATATAAGGGCAAAGAGAGCTTTATGCTCAAATTTTTTCCATTTCAAGAGAGTAAGGTTGAAATCTTCCAATGGAAAGAAAGAGAGGAGATGAAAGAAAGAATGGAGAAGAAATGAAGAAGAAATCAAGGTAAGTTCATTATTCTTCTCTTTATTTAGTATTCTTGTATGCAAAGTAAATGACATGTTGGAATGTCATCTTAGATGGGAGAAGATTATGGTGGGAGCTCTCTTGAGAAGAGGATTTAAAGCTTTAAAGAGAAGAAAAAGGTAAGAGATGGCCCCATGAGAGGGTGGCCTTACAATATGTAGTAAATATGGTTCATAAATATATATGTTGCATTTGGCATGTTCTTTTATGTTCATGAGACTTATGGCCATAGGTTAGTTTGGGAACATGGTTGAAATGGTGGGTTGATGCCTCTAACCTTGGTGGGTTGTGAGGGCAAAGAGACCTAGCCACACTTGTATGCATTTGGCATCATATAATCTTGTTATGTTCATATTTATTTTGCATTGCACCCTTATTGAGCTTAATAGCTCATGAGGTTTTTACCCTCACATATAGGTTGTGGAAGCATGAGAAAAATCAAGACAAGGTGGAATGGCATGTGGAGGCATGGAAATGAAGATTCAAGTGTGTTATATGGCTTAGGGTAGCCTATTTTGTGGCATTTGATTTATGTAATGTAATGTATTTGGTTGGTAGTGGCTTGTTAAAGCCTAAGATCATGTGTGTATTTTATATCTTGGGAGTGTTTGATTTTATTTTAAAATGAGATATTGGCTTATGGCATGTTGAAGCCTAAGTTGTAGAGAAAGTCTCATTTTTGGGTGTGTGTTGTGGGAAGTACCAAAGTAATTAAATCAAATGATTTTTGTTGTGAAATGAGGCTTTGGGGATGTGAAAAGTGGATGTTTTTTATGCATGTATGAGGGCTATAAATTTTGGAAAAATTGGGTTAGTAACGCCCAAGGAAAAAAAAAAAAAAGAAAAGTAGTGGAGGCAATAGCAGCAGCTGCCGGGGCCCGTAGGGGGCCACAGCAAGCGGCAGCAGGTGCGCGGGCGCGCAACTGCGGGCAGCCCACTGCCATCTCGTGGGCCCCACACGGGCCCCGGGCACCCCAGCAAGCCCCGCTGGCCAATTTTTTTTACAAATTTGAAATTTTTGGGGCATACTTTTAATTGATTTTGGGCTCCGGATGAATTTTCAAAATAAAGGAATTTTTCGGGTATTTTTGGAGATAATGCTGAAATTTCAAAAAATGGAATTTTTTGAGTTTTCCTCTAAATATTTGAGAAATCAATGGGTTAATTGAAATTGTGAATTTTATGGAGCCAAGTGAAATTCTTGGATGGAAAAATAATTAATATAAATGAGAAAATGGCAATTGGGCATCTTAATGAGAATTCTTTTCAACCAAATGCGGTGTGGATAAACCCCAATTCTGCTAGTGAATCCTAAGGTTGAGGGAAGGGAAGGACAAATCTAGTTCTCACCTAGGACGTTTCGTCGTGAAACATGGTTCGCCCTTCACCAAAGGCCGGGCATGTGGACAATTCGGGTAATTGTTCACGAATGACACCTATAAGTGGGAACGGGGCGTCACAGGTAGCCCAAGGGGTAGCTATAACATTTTCTTATATATATAGATAATTTACACATTTACCCTTCAAACTCATTAATTCCACTAGAGGAATTTAATAATTACCATTGGACCCTCCAATGCCCTAATTAATTATCATCAAGCCACTCCCAAACTCGATTTTTTCGAAAATTAATATCCGACTTTTACTCAAAAATATCGATTTCGTTCCTGCGGCTGCACGAGACCTTTATTCCACCCAAAAATACTTCAGGGTTGTTTTACTCGCAAAATCGGATCACCCCTAGGGTCCCTTCAACTTCTTGGAGGTCTCCTATGACTATTTGGTACTAGCACCCATTCGGGTTTATACAGAAATTATCCCAAAAATTATTCTCGGTCGGACTGCTTTTAGCGTCATTAGCCTTACCTGAAGATGTTTGCTAATCACATGCCTTTTTCCTAGACATCCAAGTCCCGAGGCACTCTCTGTCGTCGATTCGGTAGTTTTTATTAATTAATTTCTCGAAATTGACCTTTGGGCTTCCCGAACCACTAGAGGTCCTTTTAAAATAATCGAAAATTATTCTTTTTCAACACCATGTAATATGGGATATTACATTCCACCCCCCTTAAAAGAATTTCATCCTCAAAATTCACTTTACTTACTCATCTGCTCAAGAGAACCACATTCTAGAGTAAATCATTGAACTCCCGTACTTGAGAATCCCATAGCTCAGCCATTGTTCACATTTTCCTCTAGTTATCCCCACCTCGATGTTCTGCCTTAGCTTTTAGTCATTTGACTCTCGAGGACATTTATCAATCGATGCCATTTTGACCTGCCGCCAAATCTCACCACTGGTTGCTGGTCATGACTACCGCAACGATGTCATCTCTTGATGGATTTCAATTGCCTCAAATATTGCTTTGCAACCATTTCCCATTTTCCACATCAAACTAAAATCAAACACGACAATGCCCATCCACTCGATAACACTGCATTACTGATCAATTAACAATGAATTTGTACCGATCACACACGACAACATTTCCCTTGTCAATAACACATGGCTACCATTTTACGCTGATCAAACACAACAACGTCCAAAGCTCATGCTCAAAGATATATTATTTGGAGCGCAAGGCAAAGGAGAAGAAGATATTCTCTCCAAGTGTGGTAAATTGTATTTGTATTCATACTTGCCTTGTAATATTTGCTCTTGTATTCATATCCATATTAGTTCAAGTGTGTTGAAAATAGGATTGTTCATTTGTATTATTTGTGGATTGTGAGTGACCTCTTAGATCCCAAGCAATCTAAGTGTGGTGTTTTGTTGTAATAGTTTTCGATGTGAGCTAAGCGAAAAACCTCGGTGTTGTACAAGTTTTATAGGTGATCTTGTGTGAAAACCTAGTAGTGTGGTTATAGTGGAACCTCAAGTGTCGAGTTGACCTTGAAAGAGTGGAATAGGTGTTGGAGACACTGAACCACTATATATATTCTTGTGTTATTATTGTTGTTTGCATATTTATATTTCCATTACTCTCAAACAATATATATATGTATAACAATTACATTTTGTGTATAACAAAAGCTCAAGAATTTTAAAAGGGAAGAATTTGGTTTAATAAGTTTTTAGCATTCAATTCACCCCTATCTTGAGTGGCTATTGGGTGTCAAGGGACCAACAGGGATGGGTGTGGTCGGAGGTTTTTGCTAATTTTCACTTTTACCCCCTCTCAACTTTAGAAATTTCATTTCATCCCTTTCCACGAAGCCCTTGGTCTTTTCATCACTTTCATTAAGATCCTCACGTTCTAAACTTCTCATTTGACCCCCGAAATTTTAGAAATAATATCGCTTCGACCTCCCTCGGGAATTTTCAAAAATTACACTTTGGCCTAAAATTATGTCTTGATTGTGAAACCTCATTATTTTGTCCCAAAACCACTTAAGAGTTGTTTATCAGGCCAAATTTGATTCTTTTAAGGGTTCTATTAACTTTTTGGAAACCCTTTACTACAATTTGACTTTTCAGCCTGATCTGAAACTGTATCGAAAACTGTTTCTGATCTGATTTCTTTTAATGTCATAAATCATATCTTGAGATGTTCGTTAGAAACATACCTATTTTGTTAGGTATCTAAGCTCCCAGGCATTCCCTCTGGCTAATTCGGTCATTTTCTCAAGCAATTTTGATACCAATTCGTTTAAAATTCCGTATTTCTTTCCATATACGTATTTTAAAAATAAACCAAAAGTTTTGGGTATTACTTAGAGATTATATATCATTTCCTTAAGGATCATGTTCAAAATCAAGAAATATCTCTTGAGTTTGTCCCAACGGAATCACAATTAGTGGATATTTTCACAAAACTCTTACCACAAGAAATATTTGATTTTATTCGAAGGGAATTAGGGATAATAAACCCTTTTTAAATAGTCGAGAACACTGTTGACCATTGGTGAGTTATATGTCTATTTTGAAATATCTAAATGTGTTCTCATATATATGAATGATAAATATGTGTTAAATGTGAAAATATTTTAAGAAAAATATTATTTTTATTGGATCATAATTTCAAACATTTTCATATTTAATGCCATGTAGTAATATTTTCAATGATGAGTATGACATACTATTTCTAGTACCTAATATTACATTTAAATATTTAGTATTTTCTGATCATCATCCATCATGATTATATTATATGGATTATGCTTGATCAATTTTTCTCATGGATTATATTGTTTACATCTTTATTCTCATCCATTAATAATATCTTTTTTATTATAACAAAAAGGGAGAGAAGAATGAGATTTTATGAGAAAAGAGATTATATATGAGAGTGAGATTGTATTTTTGAGTTGCAAATTTTTGTATGGGGAAAAGAATGTATGAAATATTTTATGAGAGATTCTATATGTGAGGAGATTATATGTATAAGAGCTAAGCAATGGAGGCGAACAAGTTTCTTTATTTTTTTCATTTTTATAAAATATTTTTTCTACTAATCTATTAAATTAAATCTAAAATATTTTATTTACCTATGTTATCAGTATATTTGAAAGGAGGAGTTTATAGTATAAAATTAAGGGGGAGATCAAAATATTTTCAATCAAAATTAATCATCTTAAAAATCAAGTTTCTATCATCATCAAAAAGGGGAAAAATGTTAAGCCAACTTACTCTATTTAATTTTTAATTAAGTTTTGATAATTAACAAAAATGATATTTTGTACCTAATTATTTTTGATTAATTTATAAAATATTTTGGCACAATATATGTATTGTCAAAATTAGTATTTTCCATTAAAATTATTTTTCAAGTAAAAATTCATACAAATAAATATATATATTTTTAAATTTGGATCAAAAATTAATTTTTTCGTTGTTGCCACAGTACGCTACAATGCGCTACAGTATTCAGACTGTTGGAATAGTAATCAGACCATTAGAATAGTAATCCAACTGTTAGTGAACAATGCGCTAGAATGACAATGAACAATATTTTTTAGAATGGCTATAAATAGTCCTAAACTCATTCGGGAGATCATTCATTGCTCATATTTCCTATCCAAAGTACTCAAAAGTTTTTAAAAGTTCTCAAGCTAATTTTCAAACAATTCAAAACTCTCGAAGCATTATTGCAAATCCATCAAGGAGCCACAAGGTAAGGAGAAAAAGATTTTCAATTCTATTATGAATTTCTCCATCAAACTTGAGATTATAAATTTATTTATTTATATTTCATTGCCTTATAAATTTGTGCTTAATTGCTTATTTATTTGTGTTCAAGTGTGGACAATTATTTATAAACATTTAAATTATTATTGAGGATTGTATAGATTTTCTAGAACCGTTAAAATTTGGCTGTATTTAGTTTCCAAGATAAGGTAGGGGAGAAAATCTTAGTGTAGTGGTTTCCTAGAATTCGTTGTAATCTAAATATGTATCAAGTTTTCAAGGTGAGGTAGTATGTAAATCTTGCTAAAATTGATTTAGTGGAACCCTAAGAGTGGTTTGACCTTGAAAAATTGAACTAGGTATGTATAGGGACACCGAACCATTATAAATTATCTTGTGTTTAATTTTATTTATTCTTGTTATATTTCGTGACTTACATTTATTAATTTCAAACATAATTTATTATATTTATCATATATATTTTTTAATAAAATCATTAATCAAGAATAATTATTAAAATTAAAAAAAAAATTAATCACTCAATTCTATCACCCCTTCTCGAGTGATCATATCTTAAGGGACAAATAATTTTTTATTCTATATCTAATACCCAAACAAGGTTGCATGGACATAGACATGACGATGCAAACACAACATGACATGTATATCGAAAACGATAAAAATTAAAAAAAAATAGAATATGAAGACATGATAATATATATATATATATACACATTATGTTATTATTATTCATATATAATTATAAAAAAAGTGTTATTTATAAATTCAAATTTCACACAATTACACAAATAATTACAAAAGATTTCATCATTAAATTAGGATGATGATATACAATATAAATTATTTTTAAAAATTACCCTAACTTTTTATAAAATAGTTAGAAAAATCATACGCCATGTTTATAAGTTTTTTTTTTTGAATTTTTTTAATAAAATTACATGTGAACATGTCTAAAACAACATCGACTACCGTGTTTGTGTCTGAGCGAGACAGCATTTGTGTTGACACGACCTCTTGTTTTTCAGGGTGGGTGGGTGTCTGTGCTAAATAATGCTACTTTGTCCGAATTAGTTAACGTACAGATGACTAAAGACATTAAAAGATAAAAATATCCTTATCTTAAAATTACTGTTTCACTTCAAAATACGTATTTAAATAAAAGTCGGGCACCCGAACTGAACGGTTGAAGTTTGCCGCCCAGTAGCGGGCGGGCTGCTGGGCGGATTTATTCCCTACCTAAATAAATCCTCGCTGCTAGGAGTTGTGGCCAATCAATCCTTGTTCGGAATTACGTTTGGTCCCCAAATTCCAAGACTGACTATATCCTATTTATTTGGGACACTCCATCCATGACGTTGAACCCAATTACTGACGCCGACGTAAGTCGTTGAGCCGCATAAATTGGTTGAGTTGAGTGACGTAAGTAAATTGGTCCGCAAACCGAGCACTTGAGAGGTTGATATCTACATCCAACTGCGTCGTCTGCATAAAATCACTCAAATTCAATTTCATTCTTCAGTTTAAACATTTTTAAAGGGAAAATATGTACATTTTAAATAAATTTATATATTCATCTATAATAATATAATTATTATATCTCTTCAATGACATCAAAATTTGTACAATATAGTCGAGACCATCTTAGATGAATGTGTTTTGATTATTAGTGACTCTAGCAATTCTTCCTCTCTCTTTTTTCTCTCCCATTCTCTTATCGAGCATCTTGAGCTGCGCCGGTCTTTTACTATTATTCTTCAGCCCAACAACCGTTGCCTCGTTTCTAGCCACTAGCTCTCTCGTCGCCTTGTCGATCGTTGCTGCATCTTCCTTCTCCCTCTCTCGTCACGCGCCTCGATTCAGATCTTATCCTCGTTAGTTGAACCTTCACGAATTTTTAAAAAAATTGGCTAAAACCTAGTTTATACTTTTTAGTGTAATAATTCCCGTATTAATTCAAATATTTAACAAATATACAAGTATAATATTTTTAATAAAAATACAAAATAATTCACATATTATTATACACAAATAATTGGACGAATTACCAACAAGGGTTTGAGCTAAGTTACTACTAGAAATGTGAGCCCATCACTTTGTCTGGATCATGATGCACAATAATAGGCCTCCCAAGTGCCCATGATCAAAGCTACTGCCCCACGTAACCTTGTTTAAGTTTAGAACTCTTGACTTTGGGGAAATTATTAAGAATTTTACCATTATAATGTATATATATATATATATACTGCTACATCTACACCGGCTTGTGCAGTGGCACCTTGGTGTTGGTGGTATTTGTATTTCAGTTCTGATTTCATCAACCAGCTGAGGTTTTCGGTAAGGTAAGAAAGAAGGATTAGGACGCTTTTTAACTTCCCAACTGTCATCCAATTCCACTGCCAGTCTCCCCAGTTCGTTAACCCACCCCCTACCCTTCCATCGTTTCTATCGCCACCTCTCTCTCTCTCTCTCTCTCTCTCTCTCTATATATATATGTAATCATCCATTATCACAACACAGGGCAGGTCCCATCTATCTTTCTTGGAATTTGTCGCTGGAGTGCTTTGATCTCGCCGCCCAGTCTCGCATACAAATTGGGGATTTGGCAGCGGAGGCTTTCGATTGAGATTGCAGAACCGGTCGGACGATTAAGATGGCCTCTTTTTCTTTGCCTTGTCTCAAAACCACTCCCCGCTGCACGCTTTCGCAGCACCACCACCACCACCACACTGCGCTTCCCTTCCAGTCCGCATTGCTCGCTCGCTCGTCTCTTAGATTTCAGGTTCATTCATTCCTTTACTCAGTCTCATCTCAGCTGTAAGATTTTCAACTTTGTGGGTGTTTTGATGTTGTGAATAGAAATGGAAGAGCCATCTCTTGATCTGAGATTGGACGGGGAAAGGAAAATGGAAATGCCATTCCAGCCGAACGAAGCAGCAAAGTTTAGGTTCCCTCACTTTACTTGATCTCCAGTTAGATTTTTGGATCTAGGATTGGATGGGGAAAGTAGCACGTTAGGGGAATTGAGTTACTCGCACTCATTCGTTCTTCTTCCAGTGAAAAGAAATGGCTTTTTTCTACATTTTGTTCTCCGCGTAGGAGTTCCTACGGTTTTTACAGTGTTCATTTAACAAATCCAAGTTCCTACAAAGCTTGGTCTCAGATTTAGGTTACATATGAAAACAGTGATTCCTTCCTAGAATAGTGTTGAATTTGGACTTTTGAAATACATGTCAGAATTGGTGGCCTTATGGTTAGAGGTTGTTGTGAGAGACAGTGACAGAAGAAGAATAAATAACTGTATATTTACTTTGGTGAAAAATATGGTTGAGATACGAGGCTAATTTATAGCCTAAAAGTAAAAAGAGATATGGATAACATATACAAAGCCTATCAGATCTACATACAAATCTTTCAGATATGATAAGAATGATCTACTACGATGATAATCTGAATTATCTTCATGAATGAATTATCTCTATCTCTTGACGTAATTATCTTGACAAAGGGATTGGGGTTAAACGAGCCATGTCATATTGTGAGTATGTGGCCATACTACTGTTTCTATGGCATTACTCTTGGTAGAGTAGTTCCTTGTAAAATTATATATGTGTGCGTGCACAATATGCATTAATGGACTGCAGTATTGTTAAAAAAAATATATATTTGGCTTCATCAAATTTTACTTTGTCCATGTATAGTAGATATTGAATGTTATCTATGGTGAGCCGTACATTTTTCCAGTTAGTTTTTGACAGATATATCTGGCACTACATTGCTTAGTTTGTTCTGCTCAATCTCTGTAGCATACAATAGTGGTTTGCACAATGTTGTTCATAAACCTTGTTTTCAGCAAGTTATCTAGGTGCCTATCTTCTCTTAAAATGAAATGGGAATGCAGTACAAATATAAACTAATAAACAAGCAATGGAAAAGAATTAAACGAGAAAAAAGAAATGAGGAAATTGTATCAGGCAACAAACTTATTTCTTATCATGCTGAGAACAATACAAAAATGGTGAATGATCATCGCAGGTGATAGGGTAACTGCAAGCTATTTTGTTCCATGTTTTGTGTTTTTCAGTGTCTAATCATCCATTCACCCCTAAGTATGAAATTTCTGGCCAAATAATTGAACTTCCTTTTCCGGAGCTTCTGGAGCAGTCATGCATTATCTTGTTTAGTGTCTGGTTATTCTGGGTGGTATAATTCGTGCAACTTGTTTTCCTATTCTCTGGCAGGGGTCTAGGCATGGCCAATCTGATGCTATCAAGGTGTTTCCCCAGCTTAACGAGGTAAGCTGCAGCTGTTATCCTCTATACTTAACTCCTCCCCCTCCATCCAGTTGCTTGCCATGTTCTGTTCTCCCTTCTCTATACACCAGGTGTTGTCTACTCTGTTATCATCACATGCCAAATGGGGCATGGGACTGGCACACGAGCCTTGATGAACAGTTGTCTCATCATGGTCAAGCAAAGCCTAACATTTGATCATATGTCACTATTCAATCATAAAAACACATGGAATCAATTTCAAGACAATCCATTCTACTTCAATTTCACTAACATGAAACAACAAAGGTCAAATTTAATCCAATACACAAGCCTGCCTATAAGTATGCTGGATTTGACTACTTCCGGTTACTAGAAAACAAAATCATTGAAATTACACAAAAGTTCCCACATGAATAATGTGCTCCGTCAACCTGGAATCTGAAAAGGCATGAAAAATAATTGAATGAGTCAAAGGCTCAATGATCAGATTTTACATACTGTGACAGAATTGAGAGATGGATGGCCAAACAAGAAGGTGCCAACCTTGGAACCAAGTAGAAGAGGTTGACGTAGAAGCCCTTTAGTAATGGCCTGATTGTGTGTATACTCAAGTACATAACCACAAGTATGACCCTATTAAAGAACAATTGCTCCAATTGCTGGGACATATATAAGGGACATAACTATTGGCCACAACTACAAGAATGCTTTCTATGAAGCATTAGCTCACAAGGTTAAGAAGCCTCAAACGTTTAATATTGTTTCACCATTCCATCATAAATTCAAATCCTTGGAGTCTGTTTCAAGAAAATTTATTTCAATTTCAATTTCAGTTGCACAAAATAAATGAAGTCCAAAATTTAATTCTAATCAGATTCCTACATGAGAGTATAACTGAAGTAACTACTATGATTACTAAGAAATGAAAATAACTGAAATTACACAAAAGATGCCCACATGAACGAAGTGCTGAGCCTACCAAATTTTAAGTAATTCCTAAGTGGATTGACACGTGGGTTCTGATGGCAACCTAGGATCTAAAATGACATGAAAAAATAACTGATTGAGTCAAGGACATATTGATCAGATAATACACCCTACAACAAAAAAGAGACAAATGAGTGCACAAATTATGATGCAAGAAAAGTTTTCTTTGGAGTATGCATGACAGTGTAATTATTGTAATATGGATGGAAATTTTCTGGCATAAAAAAGATTTTTTTGAACTTAAGTAAATTAATTTGACATGGGAAGACAACAACAACAGACCATTGAGCAGGAAGCCCAAAGGTCAATAACAATACTATTGACTGGGTAGTATCCATCATTTGCCAGGACAACATAGAAAAGCAATCCACTTGTGTTGGTCATCACATAGGGTTAGCAACACCACTATTATTTGGCTTGGAGCAAATTGCACAAGGCTAACATTTATTATTGTTAGCTGCAGGATTCTGATTTAGTTTCCTCCCAAAACAATTTTTTCCCCTAAAAAGACTATTCTTGGCAATCCATAGTTCAAAGATCCCAATTAAGACAATGTTCTAATACATATTTCAATTGCCCCATCATAGTTTCACATAACCATTTACGCATATATAATAAAAATATCCCTAACCAATATTTATTGAACATTTTTTTCGTTAAAATCAAACAATCCAAAATTTGTAACCAGATTATTCAAAAGTTAGAAGGCTTACATCCAGAGTTAGTAAACTCAACATCCTAGGAATTAAAATAAATTTACAGAATGCAATACATAATTTTAAAGAGTTAAAGCATGTATTTCTTTATTTTGTGTGAAGAATATGCATGCAAAAGGACAGTTATTAAAAATATAACAGAATACAAGTCATAGTGCAGATTACCTACTCACAACTGTATGCCTGACTTTACACATTCAAACAGCACTAATAGCAGGAGCTTCCAAAGAACATAAGCCATTTGAAAATTGGAAAACATAAATTAGCTAACAAAATTATAAATTCAACATAACACTGACATCCTAATATTTCTCATGTTGAATCCTAAGTCCTGAACACGCCATTCCCCTCTTCTCGAATCTCAGTAACCAACTCAAAAAATTTATACATACAACTGCACAATTTGAATATTAGACCTAAAATTTGTCCTCCATGGGCATCTTTTGTCGGTTGGAACCCAGGGATTTTGGCTGCTTCTCTAGGGAAAGAGGGAGAAAGAAAACCGTCCCCGGGGGTGGGGGGAGCTGGGGGTGGACTCAGGTCTAATTTTTTTTTAATTTAATATTATATATTATTTCTAACTAGATTTAATATTCTGTTTCATGTTTTTCATCAAAATTTTAAGTTTTGGGGTTTTACACCTATCTAAATCCTTCTCTCCACACCTAAGGTTGTTGTCATGGAATCTTCAAATAATGCACCTGTTGTTGAAACGAAGTCAGAGGATCCAGTAAAAGAATCTGCTGTTCAAAATACTACTCCAGATGCATCATCCGTTTCAGCATTTATGACCCATGTGGCAGACATTGTTAAGTGAGTGGAAACTGTTTGCTGCAGGGGCATGGTTTGTTTTCCTCCATTGAACTAATATTATTTTTTCTTGTCAGGCTTGTAGATTCAAGAGACATCTCAGAGTTACAACTAAAGCAGCTGGGCTGTGAACTCATTATAAGGAAAAAAGAAGCTTTGCAGCAACTCGCCAATACTGCTCCTACAGTTATGATGCAACCCCTTTCTCCCCAAGTCATTGTGCCATCTCAACTGCCTCCAGCACAGGTTGCTGCTCCTGCTCCTGCTAGTCATGTTCCCTCATCTACGGTTTCACCTGCAGCACCATCTAGCCCTGCAAAGCCAAAATCATCCCACCCTCCTCTGAAATGCCCAATGGCTGGAACATTTTATCGTTCTCCAGCACCAGGAACTCCTCCTTTTGTAAAGGTAAATGTCTATACAATTTTAGTTATGATTTGGTGGGTC
This sequence comes from Diospyros lotus, assembly GCF_014633365.1. Taxonomy (NCBI): domain Eukaryota; kingdom Viridiplantae; phylum Streptophyta; class Magnoliopsida; order Ericales; family Ebenaceae; genus Diospyros; species Diospyros lotus. The sequence goes on from NC_068351.1 coordinate 22,081,891, forward strand.
CCTACCTAGTGGAATTATGGCTTGTGGTCATTGTCCTTGTTCTTGTTATGATTTGATGGGAGCATATGCATGTGTTTAGAAGAGAAACTGATTAAAAAATTTTAAGAATCTATTAAGTATATGGTCAAAAATTCTCAAAGAAATTATACTTTTCCATGTAAATGTTCTGAGCATTCGAATGTTTTTTTGTTTATTTTGAATAGTGACTAGAATTTCCCTTCAAGTTTCTCTGTACTTAGATCAATTTGGATTATGAAATAAGAAACCAGCTTGCCAATAATGAAAGAAGAACCATCTTCCCATTGGTCACTCATATAATCACCGGGTACACAAATAATTATAGCAATATTTCTTGGTGCTGAAAAAATTCTAATAATATTTTGAACTGCCTGCCCTCCTTTCACCATGTTTTTCAGCCACAGATTACTTCTATTTCCCTGAATTTATTGAGTTTTCTCCAGATTTGTTATGCCATTTTTCTCTCGAGTTCCAAAACTTCAAACTGAGTAATGCTCGCTAATCATTTGGTAAACCAAAGTCACCTCACAAAAAGGCATTACTTGCAATCTCTGAATCACATTACACACTGAACAGAAACCACGTGCTAGTTTTTTTCTCATGATATTTTTGAATTAAGGTTCAAGTCATCTTTAATGTAGTCACTGATTTCTGGTACTGTTCTCCAGGTAGGAGACAAGGTTCAAAAAGGACAGGTAGTGTGCATCATTGAGGCCATGAAACTGATGAATGATATTGAAGTAAGTGTCTTGCTTTAGTTTTTTTTTCTTTTTTACCCCCCTGTTCTCTGTTTCAATCTTGTATAGTAACTGATTAACGTTCCTATGCTTACTGGTAAGGTGATAATGACAAATGCTTCTGTGTTCTAGATGTCTGGTTTGTATTCCTGGGATTGTTTCTTCATGGGTGTTGGATTCCTAGCTATTTAGGGTCATTCTTTATTCAATTCAATTTTGGTCTTCATTTTTGTGTGTGCTCAGGTTTCATTTAGTTAAAAAGGGTAAAATTTCATAGACGACCCCTGAGGTTTGATAAAATTTCACTGACCACCCATATATTTTAAAAAATGACACCTACTTCCCTTGCTGTTAAAGTTAAAGGCATAAAAGGACCATTTTACCCCTACCTATATTACACTTTTCCTCTCTCTCTCTAACCGCTCTCCCTTCTCACCAGTTGCCGACCGATATGGCAGCCAAGGAGAGATGAATGAAGCTTTGAGTTTGTGGAAATCAAACGAAAAATGAAATTGAATACCTAGATAAACCTGAACGAATGAACAAAATCGAACACCAGATCTGGGTTGTCTTCAAAGATGAACCTGGGTTGATCTTTGTATGAGAGAAATACAGGGATAGAGAGGGATAGAGAAAAAGAGTGAGGAAGTTCAATTGATTGAGAGAGAGAGAGAGAGAGAGAGAGAGAGCATCTAGACCTTTGCAGATAATTGCTGCTTCCCATCCCCAATTTCCTTCTCCTCCCTCCAAATGAAGCATCGTTGATTCCCCATCAGTGGTGATGGGGTCTCTGCAACCCCATTGGTAATGGGATTGTAGTCTTTGTAGAGACCCGCCATTGCTGCACCTGAGAGAGAGAGAGAGAGAGAGAGAGAGAGGAGCTAATTATTGCCAGCAACCTTGCTGGTGAGATACAGGTGAGAGTAAGGGAGGAGTGAGGTGGAGAGGAGAGAGAAAGAGAGTTAGGGAGATATAAATATGAGGGTGTTTTGGGCATTTACAAAAAATTAATGGCAGTTTTCAGACGGTAGGGGGGAAACTGAAGTGGGATAATGAAAGTCAAGGGAGGTTGGCATCGTTTTTTGAAAATGCAGGAGTGATTGGTGCAATTTAGGTAAAACCTCAACGGGTGGTATGTGATTCTTTCTCTTATGATTTTTTTACTTCTTTTTCTTCGTTCCCTTCCCATGGTTGCTGGACTCCTGGCAACTCCTCTGCAGTGAAGGTTGCTGGCAGTGGGCAGGGAAAAAAGAAAACAAAATAGAAACTGTAAAAACACCTTTTTGTTGTTTCAATTTTTCCAAAATGTTTTAGATAAAAACAAGCAACCAAACACCATTTCTTATTTTCATTTCCAAAATAATAAAAACGAGAACAGAAAACTGAAAATAGAAGCTGACTAAATGTACTCCTTTTTTATTAGGTTAAACAATTTTTATAGACTGCATGGCAAATTTGAAGAGGCCCCTTCTGATGAGGGTTTACCATATCAGAACACTTGACTTTTATCATATGCTAGTTTATCCATTTTAGATTTTGGAAGGCCATATAATTGAGACAAGAAAGGTAGAACTACCAGCAACTTTTATTTTTCTTGAGGAAATAGTATGTAGAGCTTGATTTTAGATTCTTCCTATTGGTTAAATCTGTTTCAGCTTAGCAAGATTTAGTGCCCTCAGCTAAATCCCGCAGAAATTAGTGCGCACACAATAGAGTGAGAGAGAGAGAGAGAGAGAGTGAGAGAGAGAGTTTGGCGGTTGGAAGTTACATGGATATTTACCTTTTTTGATGCTTTGTGGCAGGCTGATCAATCTGGAACTGTGACTGAGATACTCGTTGATGATGGGAAATCAGTTAGCGTTGACATGGTATATATCCTCAACCTCTCCTTTCCGCTCAAATACTTATTTTCTTTTCCTATTCTCTAATCATTTATGAATAATATTCTGTTTGCAGCCCCTGTTTGTCGTTGAGCCTTGAAGAATTACTGAATGCCTGCTCTTACAGAACACATTTTGTTGTTCACACTGGGCTAAATTAAACATAGGATGAGTTTGAGATTAGTTCACATATGTTGTGCCTTTTATGAGCTTACTTCATTTGTGTTTTACACTTCCAAATATGCTTCTTAGATATCTTGTTACTTGGACTCTTATAAATTTTGAAACGATAGAATTATTATTTATATTGACATAAATGCTTGCCCACTTTCAGCTAGTGGTGTCCTCTTTGGTCTTTGCATATGCTTGATTTTTTGGAGCTCTATTCAGGTTCTGGTTTAAGAGGTTGATGCCATCATTTTACAGTCTCATCCTGCATAGAAGCTCATGAACTTATAAGTAGTTATTCATAGTTTTATCCTAAAAGGGTCCTCGTGAGAAAGGAGAGTTGACATTTTTCTTATAAGTTTCAACTCTTCTTTCACTCTCATTAATGTGGAAAAGCCCCCTAGAATATGATTATCTTTCTGTCTGTTTTGCTCAGAGACGTATGGGCTTGGTTTGTATGGTCTTTATCTTAAAAGGGGTCCTCCTCATAAGGAAAGAGAACTCCTTTTATTATAAACCATAACTCTCCTGACATAAGCCCCTTAGTGTAGGGTGAGTTAGTTGTGTGTACAGGAATCTAATAAAGTTTTTTCAGAAATGACCCCATTAAGATGTGGTTAAGATATGATTGTATTTTAGGCAAGATATTGTTCCTTTTTTTTTTTTTAACTCAAATGCGTATAGCCTTTACATAGTTTTGTCCTTGAGTCTTTGTGGGGGAAAGAAGAGTGACCCATTGTATAATATTGGATTATTTTATATAATTTTTTTCTCAATTAAATTTCTGAGAAATATGCAAAAAAAAAGAAAGAAAAAGAAGCATATTTGTGTCGAAATGAGTCTATTGGTATATTATCCGACATGTCCGAAGAAATTAAGTTTAATGACATTATTCAACGGTTGAATACTAAAATAAAAAAGGAAAATATAGGGAGAGAATATATATTAAATCTTTTGAAATATATATATATATATATAGAGAGAGAGAGAGAGAAGATGTTGAGAGACAATCTATAGCACCATGCTTTTTTACTGAAATGTTATTTCTCCCCAAAATAGCAATATGTTTTTAGTAAATAACTAATTTAATTTAAAAGTTGTCACAATAATAATATGGAGTTTTAAATTGTAAAGAATATATTCATTTGAGAGGTACAAGTCCAAGTCAGTCTTGAGCAGTGTCTTTTAATTTATTTATTTTTTATTTTCAAAATACTTGTCATTATCATATCCTTTTTAATAACATCCTTCTGCTCCTCCTAATAACTGTCATCAATCATCATATTATAAAAAGGGTGCCTTGTGCCTTGGCCGAGACTGATGTCCCATTTTTGGAACCACCCCCTTGGATCATTTTAAGATAATATGTTACTCGTGTCACTAATATCTATGAATCTTTTAAATTATTCGACGCAAACATACAAAATGAGAGGGTGGAGTTCACGCTAGAGCTCACTCCCTCCTCCCCGGCTCAAGTTTGTCTACATTGAACAAGCGTTATGTTGTCCAATATGAACATCGTAATATTTCACATGGATGCTTTGCTTTTACACCAAATACAACTTACATAAATAAATCAACACTTTTATAATATATCAAAGATGATCAAAGCAAGCTTCTGGTTCGCTTGTACGATTCCAAACACAGTGTTTCTCTTTCCTCAACTTCCCAACCTTCTCATTTCTCATGGAATGCCTTGCTTGCACATCTACCTAGTGTATATACATTTATATAAATATATATATATATATATATTTGGTAAGTTATATATTTAACAACCATCATCTACAAACGCATTTTGACGTAGATAACACTTTATCAACTTAAAATCCAACAAATTAAGTTTTCATTGATTGTAACGTTAATAAATTATTACAAGAATATCAAACTAACATATGTATATGTGCAACATGAACATGCTTGTAAAAACAGATGTGAAAACCTTGTTTTCTTGGCTACCTATAAATAACTTTGCAAAATAACCTTGTTTTAGGCCAAAGCTCGTCAGAGGGAGAACTCCTTCTCCCCAACACTTGCTCATCCTTTTAAGGAGCAAACATATGTTGTCACAAATTCCTCTTCTTCAGCAGCTTCCTCAAGAAATTAACAAAATTTGTTTGCGTTAAAAGAAACAACATTCTCTTTATTTTCATTAATTTCTGTCCTCAACCATCACTCAGTTTGGTGATTGCAGTGGTGTTGTCAAAGCTAATGTTGAAGCCTTTCTCATTTTTCTTGTACATGCAAATTGAAACACAAAAAGAAGGCCTTTAATTGAAACTATTCAAAACTGCAAAACTGAAAAGAGATCCAGCATCAGGGAATACAATCAGAAAGGGTCTGTTTATTAATACTGTAAACATCAACCTCCACAATTCAACAAATCTCAACTTTGTTTGGCTGGTCGAGCAGGCCCAAAATAGTTGGTCATCAATCCCATTATTGCAAACCTGAAATTAGAATAGATACAGAGTTGAATTAGTCTTGATAACTAATGTCAGAAATCATTTGCAATCAGCTTTGGGATTAGGGTTAAAAAATTCCTGACAAAGGCCCAATCTGGGAAAAGATATTCATATAACTCAAATATACTTTTGGAGGCAGGCAGGTAGATCCCTAAAAAGATTCTTATTGCCCCAATATGCAGTGAGCTGGTACTAACCCAGTTGTAATTCAGTATGTTTCTAATTGAGGAGTTGGCGGTCTTCTTAGTCCAAAGGGCCAATCTTCAACAGATGGAGACAAAAACAATAAACTAATTGTCGAAAAGAGATCAGTGTGTATCAAGGTTCATTTTCATCAGTAATGCATATTGAAAAACGCAGGAGGTAAAACAGGCAGATAACAGAGCCACAAAGGTATATTCAATGATCTGCAATAGTAGTCATTCCCAGCCTGTGCTGACCAGTACAGAAAACATAACATTCAGGGAAAAAAACAGGAATTCACGAGGAAAACTATATTAAACCCTTTTGAGATTTACTCTTTAGCAACCTTGATTATTGAATTGATATGGGGAATTGATTTGAGTTTTCGGTCGAGTGTTCTTTGAATTTAGTCCTTGTTCACTTTGGTTTTGGCATCCAAATTGAAAACAAAAAATAAAAGTTGGCAACTCTCATTATCTCATGAGCCCCCAGTTTATACAGTTTATAGGTTTTGCTTCTTTTCTCCTTGAATAGGGAATGCCCCCTTGGATGCCTTCTTAATATATTTACATTAGCCATCTATGAAAGCCTAATAATAATAAATACGATAGGCATAAAAGCCTATCAAACAAATAATAATAGGGGGTAATTATAGTTAAACGCCCAGAGGTTAAGCAAAATTTAGGGGACCTCCGCTCCATTTTTGAGAAATTATAAGGGCCTTCCCTGCCATTAAAAATCTATCTACAATGATCATTTTACCCCTGCAATTCTCTCTCTTTATCAACCACACACCCCCCCCCCCCCCCCCCCAAAAAAAAAAAAAAAACAAAAAAACCCGTCACTTACAAGGAGATCTCCTGTGGTTTAAAAATGTCTATGGAGGTTGTTATTGTTATGTACCTAGGCTTTAACTAAGGTTTAGAATGGAATTTAGGAAGGAATTGGGAAGATAGAATCGAAACAGAGAGAAATAGAGGGAGGAATTAGACTAAAAGAGAGGGAAACACAACAAGAATTGAGAGAGAAATGCAGACAAACAGAGAGGAGGTAGAGAGAATCAAAGGGACAAGAGAGAGTTTTGACTAGAGAGCAGTGTTCTAAAACGCGCTAGGCGCTAGTTGAGCGCCAGACTATAACCTAACGACTAGGATGCCTAGGCGGGGCCTAGGCAGACTATTTTATATATATATATATATATATATAAATAGGGGTGATGGCTAGGGCAGAGGAAGAATAGCGAAGATGGAGCTTGAGTCAGCGAGGACGCGTCGGCGAGGATGGAGCTTGACAGCAACGATGTCGTAGAGGCGGTGAGGAGGTCGTGATGGAGTTGGAGGCATCAATGAGGTATCGGCAGCATTGAGGCAGTAACCTTGGTCTAGAGAAGGGGGAGACAGCTGAGAGATAAGAAGGGGAGACGACTGAGAGATGAGGGGTTTCAGAAATGAAAAACCCTAAAATGGCTAAAATTTATAGCAAAAAATTAGGCATCCTAGGCGGCTAGGCGCCGCCGCCGCCGCCGCCGACCAATTAATCAGGTCGGCGCCTCAGGGGGCTGACTAGGCCAAATTTGCTGTGGCCAGCGGCCGCCTAGGCCGATTTTTAGAACACTACTTGAGAAAGAAATCTAGAAATTAATTATCATTCATCTATGTCCATTATCTAACTACCTAGCCTATTTATAGGCTTCTTAACAAATGAGGGTACTAACAGCTACAACATAAGAGTACAACCGAAAGAGAAACACATATAATACATATTACTAATCTATTCTTGGGGATCCTTGGGGTCATGTCAATTCCCCCCCTCTATGAAAGAGTTCTTGTCCCCAAGAGCTTGTAGTCATTGGCCATTGCTCTTTATCCAATCTCAGCCTTTTCTATCTATTTTATTCTTCTTTCTCTCTCTCTTTCTAGGCCACTTCCTTTTCACTTTTATGTTCCTTCTGTGTTACTTTTCCTACAAATGTAAAATGTATTCTTCAAGGGTCTGCATACAAAAATTATGCCAGTGAGTTGTAATAATAAGCAGTTCCGCAACATCCTCCTCTTCCATCCTCTCCCAATCCTTGTGGCAGTCCTTCTGTCCAGTCCACTTAAACTGTTCCTTCCCTGCCAAAACTAGTACTAGGGACTGTTTGATACCTACTTTAATCCAAGCCAAGGACTCCTCAGCCTTCTCTGGAATCAAGGCAATGGAACAATATTGTTAAGAACTCCAATATCAATTCCATTCCTCACAAGAATCCAATTTTGGACACTAGCCGAGCCTTCAGTCAATGGACTAATCACCAGGTGTAACGTGATGGACTTGGCTTTCTCCGTCACTTCATCAACTACTTTCTCATTTTCCTCATGCAACCTTTTAGTAGGCACATCATGAGTGATTATTTCTGCTTCTAATTTCTCAATCAATACAACATAATTCTCCTCAATACTGCTGGTTTAAAAAATTGATTGAGCCAGTATCTCATTGTGAAAAACTGGATCAATTTCTGATCCTAAAGATCCAGATATGTTCATCTGGAGATTCTCTGTTGCCTCTGCTCACTCCTGTCGTTTGATTGTCTGCATCAATCATCTCTTGTTTTGGACTTTCGAGATTATCATCAGGAACATCCTCAATAAAAACTTCTTTTCCAAAGGAATCAGGTCGTTCCTTTAAATCTTCTTTTGTCCAGACATCCTAGATCAAGCTTCTTAGATTATTGTTATTGTTATCAACACTGTTGATAGTCATCCTCCTTCAATACTACCTAAATCAAAATACTTTTTCTTCTCAAAATCGGAGGTAATCAATGAATTATTTTTCTACAATCTTGGCTTCTCCTCAGACTACTTCATTTTAAGGAACTCCTGAGGCTGTAATGCTTCATTAACAACGTCCTTATTATTGTTTTCTTCCTTCGACATTCCAAAATCCTTTTTTGTAAGAACATTTTTATCTCCTTGAGTTGAACTCTAAGATTTGACAATGGAGCTTTGATTCCATGGACAGTTATTGGAATACTGATTCCATGGACGATTAAGGTAAGGATCTCCAACTGAAATAGGATTTGATCCATTTCTTCAAGGAGACTGGATTTCCATCAATCACAGGATTTGGTCGCTTCCTTATAATAATTGAATCAGAATGTTCTCTGGAAAACAAACAAGCATGTAGTCTAACCTGATTTTGTCTAACGATCATTATCATATATTGGTCCATCATCAAACTTCTGAATTCATCCCAAATTTTATGTATATCCTCACGTAACTAGCCATGCATATGACTAATCTCCTCTTGTAATGGACCAAAAGCACTGTCCAATTTCTTATCCACCGCTAATTCTACAGATCCCATATGGATCTGCATCTCCGTCATTGTCACAGTCACCTGCTGCAACAATCACTAAGTGATCAATACCTAGGCAACTGTCAGAATCGCAGCAATTGAGAATCGCAGATTGTCGGAATTGCTTGCTTTGCTTCGCCTACAATTCTGAGCTGAGAACTACTGAAATTTGCAACCAAGAGACCACCTCCTGCTTCGCCTTCCAAGTTCACAATCAGCTACCTGGATCCGCTTGCTATGTTGATCAACTCCGTTGCAACCAATGGAATTTGCTAGAATTGAGAATCGATCACTGTAGTTGTTTATGAAACCACTTCCAACTTTGCGATTGACTCTGTTGTAGCTCCTCGAGAGTTTGCTTGTATTGTTGGAAAATTCACCTAGCTCGTTGAACTTAGTTGCATTAACCCGTTGCTGAGATGTGCCTGGGTATCAACAGCCGCATACCATTAGACTTATAACGACTCTGTCTGAAATGTTTTTGGATATCACCTTTGTTAATTGTTTAAACTTCCTGAATCACAGCTGAGAATTGCGCTTTAATGCCAAATTGTTATGTGCCTAGGGTTTACCTAGTGTTCAAAATGTAATTTAAAAAGGAATTGGGAGGATATAATCGAAACATAGAGAATTGGAGGGAAGATTAGACTAAAAGAGAGGGAAATACAACAAGAACTGAGGGAGAAATGCAGACAAACAGAGAGGAAGAGATAGAATCAGAGGGGCAAGAGAGAGTTTTGACTTGAGAGAGAAATCTGGAAATCAATTATTATTCATCTGTGTCCATTCTCTAACTACCTTAGCCTATTTATAGGCTTAACAAATGAAGGTACTAACAATTATAGCATAAGAGTACAATCATAAGAGAAACACATAATACATATTACTAATCTATCTTTGGGGATTCTTGGGGTTGTGACAGTTATGACATACAATTTTTTTGCTCGAATGCCTTATTTAGACATTTCTAAATCCCTACGGTTTAAAAATGTCTTTTGAGGTTCTTGTGGCTTAATTTTTTTGCTCGAGAACCTCATCTAAAGACATTTTTAAACTAATGGAGGAGGTGTTTTAAACTACAAGAGCTTTAGAGACATTTTTAAATCATAAAGAGTCTTCATGCAAATGGCCCTAAACTATAAAATGGAAAAATGAAAAACAAAAGAATACTATCAGTGGTGGTCGGCGATGGTTGGCCACAACTAGTGTTGTCAGTTCATTTATAGAACCCCAAATAGTGTTGGGTTTCTGCAAACAACCCCTACCAGCTAGGGCTTTGTAAACCTTGGGGGGGGGGGGGGGGGGGGGGAGAGAGAGAGATGGTTGGGTTAACCCCAGGGTTCATTTCCAGAAGAAAGAGGGAGAGGGAGCTGGGAAGAGGGGGGAAGGGGGGGAAGAGCCAAGTTCTTCCAATCAACGAACCTAGTCCCAGAATCTAGGTTCTTAATATTGCCATGATGTAATCTCTTTGGTAGTATCCATCCAAATTTGTTTTTAGGTTTGTTGTAAATGGCAGAGCACTGTACTTATTTGTACTTTTTCCTTTCTCTTTTCCATCATTGTTTTGTTTGCAGTTGATAAAACTGGTGGAAATTCCATAAATGGATTTCTAGACAGCAGTTAGAAACAATCTTTAGTCAAACTATATCTAAATTCATGGCATGAAGCAATAACTTGAAATTCTATGTTTTTGTTTATATCTATTTTTCCTTTTATTAACATTTATTAGACTCGAGACCTGAGAAAGGGGCCTCTTGCGTAATTGAGGAAGAGATTGAATTGGTAGGAAAGAGAACTAAGTGAATTCGATCGAGAGAGAGAAAGAGAGGGAAAAGATTAGTAGAATAAACCTCACATGATCCCCATCCTCTCGTGAGCTTCTTATTTATAGGAGAGTTGCATGCTAGAGAATTCCCATAACAAACTCTCGACAGTTAGGACCTATGTGGCCATGTGCGCTTGGGCTCTACCAATATATCCAATCCTAATTAAAATCTAAACCCACCCCTAATTACAATAATGCCCTTGAGCTGTGACAACCACCCTCCCCTTGAATTAATTCTTATACCCAAGAAATCAAAGAAGCCTGGCCACCCTAGGATATTGCCGGAGAAGATCTAACAAGTACTCCCAAGTGGTGTTGTTAGGGTGCAGGTGTGTCCACTGCACCAATACCTATGTGAGAGAAATGGAATCCTTGTAGATCACCCTTTTTGTTAATGTTGTTTTTGCAGGGTTTGAAATGAAAATAGAGATGGTGCTACAGTTTTTGACAATCAAATCGGTGACTTACGGTGCAATGTGAAGTTACTTTCATGATAGTTTGTATATTAGTGTAACTAATATTGATTGAGAAGTTAGTTACTAAATGATTATCAGTAGGTGAATAGAATATGATGGATGGGTTTCATTAGTTTGATTAGGAACTTATTAATTTGGAATAGAGACCAGACTCTTCATATAATTTTTGATGATCGTGATTTTGGCTTTGATTCACAATATTCATATATTAGCAATTTTTATTGAGTTACTAGTTTCCAAGTGGTTCTGAGGAGGTCATTACAAGTAAATGGAAAACGTCAGATGTTGTATGATATTTGATTTAGGAATAAAGCTCTTTATCATAATTGATCCTGTGATTTTTCACATTTTCATGGTTATAGTCTCCAAGCAGATGTGATGATGCGGCCACCAATCAAGACCCGGCCTAAGGCCGACCCGACCACGTCAGAATAATATTTTAATAATTCATATGTTTTACAATTGTACTTGATTTAGGATTCTACTTCATGTTTTTACTTGATTTAGAATCCTACTTCATGTTTGATTAGAGTTTTATTTTTATTAGGATTCTAGTTAAATTTTATTTAGAATTTATTTCTATTAGGATTCTAGTTGACTTTTACTTAGGATTTATTTCTATTAGGATTTTAGTTGGATTTTGTTTACAAATATTAGATGGATTTGAATTAGCCAAATACTATAAATATACTTAGGATCTAGAGTTTATAATCAAGTGTTTCTCAATCAAATTTCAGAAACCTATTTAGATTTTCTTAGCAAAATAGTCTTGTTTTTTGCGTCTTCTTGAAAGCCAATTTTCGGTCATTGAAATTTCTTCTTTCAAAGGTTTATTTTGGTGTGTTTTTTTTCACATACGCGCTACACGCTGCATCAGGTGGTATCAGAGCGGTTCATCAACCAATCAGATGGCCAATCTTGATGGTAACGGTAGCAACCAGCCTTGTGACGGTGACCGGGGGCTACCCACGGTTTGGAGAGCAATTGAAGAACAACGGAAAATAACTCGTACAATGGAGCAACAATTGGAGCGAATTCGCAACCAATTTGGCGTTTTACAACGAGTTAAGGATAATCGGAACCGGGCTAATGGCGTGAATTAAGCCGGCTATGTTAAACCGAGAAGACCAACCATTAATCCTGTCCTCATTAATCCTAGAAGACCAATGATGGATGATAACGACGATGAGGATGATCTTGGTCATATGATAGCCAACTCTAGTGGTAAAGGGGTTAGGAGGAAAGCGCAACAACACAACTATTGGAGAAACGATGAGTATAAACTAAAGACTGGTTTTTTGTTGAGTTTGGAGTTTGATCTCGAACATTATGTTGTCCAAGCAACCTCAACATTTGCAAACTCAGGTCTGATTTATGCTAACATGACAGAAACTCCAAGGTTATTGACTCATACTGGGGTATTTTCTAGTCCCGAGGGCTCAAGCATTGCTTCGCAATCCGAGGATGGCAGTGTTTCTTCTGATCGACTTGCGACTGTGAAGGAGATGGAGGCCATGGTAGCAGATCCTTCTACAGTTTATTCAAACCCTGGCATGATTGAATCGAAGGCAATAGTAACATATTCACCTTTGCAATTGCAAAAGCAAGATGGTCAAATGGGTCTCTTTGTGGATAGGAGTGTTGGATATCTAGGCTAGTTACCTCGGGTAGCGCAACTCCTTTCGATATTAATCTGAAATTAAATTCCAAAACTAAGAATGTTGTAGCAGCTACCACTATTGCTGATCAAGTGCCTGGACCAAAGGAGGATACAAGCATCAATATTTTAAGTGATGGAGAGACTGCTAGTAGTCATGAAATAAGCCTATATTCGAAACAATTGCAAAAGAATGCTTCTCCAGGCAAGAAAAATCTACATATGAATTCAGAAGCTGTTGAGGAGTCAAAATCAAGAAAGTTGATAAAAGGAGAAGGACCTATGATAAGATCTACCAGATTAGAGAAGCGCTCAAGATGGGATCTTCAACGTCCTCAATCTAACAATAATAATACAATGGAGGTAAAGGGCAACAAACATGGTGATGGTTGGACCCATGCCAACGAAGATAGGTCTAAGAGAGGAAGGAATGTCTTTGCTTATGTTCCCTTAGCAGAAAAGTTCAAGCAGTTCAAAAAGATGTCAAGCAAAAGTTACACAAATAAGAAGTACAAGGCGACAGCTGACAAGCATAGGAAGCACAAGATATTTGAGGTTGGAGATGAAATCATGATATTCTTGAAAAATGAACAGATTCCAAGAGGAAAACAAAACAAGCTCAAGCCAAAGAAATATGATTCTTACAAGATTCCAAAGAAGACTAATGATAATGCTTATGTTGTGGATTTGCCTAATCATATAGGTATTTCTAAACATTCAATGTGGCTAATCTCTCTTTGTACTTGTCGAACGTGGATTTGTCCTACCCAGATCAAAATTCGAGGTCGAATTTTTTCTCAAGTGGGGGTGAATGATGCAGTCACCAATCAAGACTTGGGCCGAGGCTGACCCGACCATGTCAGAACAATATTTTAATATTTCATATGTTTTACAATTCTACTTGATTTAGGATTCTACTTCATGTTTCTACTTGATTTAGGATCCTACTTCATGTTTGATTAGAGTTTTATTTTTATTAGGATTCTAGTTAAATTTTATTTAGAATTTATTTCTATTAGGATTGTAGTTGACTTTTACTTAGGATTTATTTCTATTAAGATTTTAGTTGGATTTTGTTTACAAATATTAGATGGATTTGAATTAGCCAAATACTATAAATATACTTAGGATCTAGAGTTTGTAATCAAGTTTTTCTCAATCAAATTTCAACAACCTATTTGGGTTTTCTTAGCAAAACAATCTTGTTTTTTGCGTCTTCTTGAAAGCCAAGCTTCGGCCATTGAAGTTTGTTCTTTCAAAGGTTTATTTTGATGTGTGTTTTTCACACACGCGCTACACGTTGCGTCATGTGATGTGATACATGCCTGAAAAATCAAGTTGCACACACATTGTGTGTGCCCGACCATTAGTTAATTATTAAAAGTAGGTATAATATTGGTTGTAATGATTAGAAGTAGTTGAGTTAGTTTAGTTGTAGAAGTTAGTTGCTTGTATTATTTGGCCTGTAACTAACTCAGTTAGTTGTAGCCCCTAATTACTTGTATTATTGTTGCTTGTAACCACCTTAGATAGTTGTAACCCCCTTAATTGTTTACAACTCTTTGGTTGGTTGTAGCCATTTCTAACCACTTTTACATTCCTATATAAAGAAGAGGCCTTTCGTAATTCGGATCAAAGTTGTCTAAGACACACTGAGAAGCAAGAGTGCTCAGAGTCTAGAAGTAGGTGAGCCTTTTGGATGCGAGGTAAATATTTATTAGAAATTCATATCATTATTTTAGTATATACCTAGAAAGAGGTAAATGCAAACATATAAACTATAATAACAAATAATATTATTTTAACCACTATGATAAGTTAATAACAACTAACATTAGAAAGCTAAAGAGATGTTTTACTGTTTTCAGAAATTTCTTTTAATTTTTTCCTGGTTATTACTGCTGGTTAAATTTTAGCAAGTCCACTAAAATATGTGCAAAAGGCATGTGCCCTGTGCATCACAGTGAAGCGCGTCTAACAGCCTAGGTGCACGCCTCATAGAGCAAGGCACCATCAGGTGAGCCATGAGCCTAGGCATGCTTGAGGCACACTTTTGACAACTATGACTTGGATATATGAATCAGATTCGGTCTCATCTTCTTATACTTCACTTTATCCCACAACTAAGAGATCTATTCTTGCTCTCTAAAAAAACAAGGAGCTAGGATTCTTCCTTCTTCCCCTCTTCTTTAATTCTAAGAGTTGATCACTGACTTCACAGTGAAACGCCCAAGTTAAAATCCCATATAGCAAGCTAAACAATACAAAGGCACTAATTAAAGTTTTGTGAAACCAATGGTACGCATGAATCATGCAGATTTACACGCACAGCATAAGCATATGGGCTACTTACATCATGGCCATGGATATCTGCTTAAGATCATTCTCCATATTCTTCATATTAACAAGTGATTGGGCGCAGAATATGATAGCGAGCCAAGAGCCAAGCTTGTACTGCACATAAATTGCAGAGAACTCGTCAAGAAAGAAGCAAGGATCTGATTTTTGCGAAATCGATCATGATTTAATAGTCCGAAATAAATAAAAAAACACTCAAAAGAGTTTTATCCATACGAGGGACGACCAATAAAATTGAGATCCATAAATCAAAATCCAACAAGAAAACACCACTATAGTCACCAATCTGATAACATATACAATTCATATACTGTGGATTCGTAAAGAGAGAGAGAGAACGAACCCTAAACATGACGCCGGCAACGGCGCAGATAACGGCAATGAAACCGGAGTAATCAACAGGAAGATCTTGCGGGGACACCAGCGGGGCTACAAAAGGCCTCGCCGCCGACGGTTGCCGAGGGTCGTTCGCCGCCGACGATGACGAATTGTTGTGCGACGACATATCGGATCTCTCTCTCTCGCTCTCGACTAGAAGGGGCGATCAATGGTCATTGGAGCCTCTTGCTCGGGTCATTATAATAGATCTGGATTCCCTGGAGATTGAGTTTTGTTTTTTTCAAATAATATTATTATAATTGTTAAATAATATTATTATAATTATTACTTAAATACAATAATAAAATTTATTTGTCAAGCAAAATTATCTTCAAACATTGAGAACTATGCAAAAAATGAACTATTAGAGAGCGTAAAATATTTTCATACATATACATTAATTCTTAAATTAGATATCATAAAAGATAATTTAAAATTCTTAAACTAATCACAAGTTTCTTTTCTTTTTCGAAATAAATGCTCATTTATTTATAATTAAATTAGGGGATTCGTGATAAATATCCTTAATATTTTGATATTGACTTTGATTGTAGTAAATATTCCTCATTCTTTACACAATTCACGAAAAAAAATTTTGGAGGTAAGTTTGCATGTTTTCCTTTAGAACACTTTGCAAAAGACGATGACTTTGGCGAGTCTGATTAATGGATCTCCCAGAAACCCTTCTCCCAAGTGCGTCCCTTGGGCTTTTTTGTGGCTCATTTGCTTTTATCCATTGTTTTCTAATTTTAGATTTATTTTTGGTGAGTCTTGATTTACTACACATTAATAATAAAAATTATTTAAATAGTACCAATTTTAAAGTTGATTTCCAATCTAGTATTGGTATCACTACATTGGTCGCTATGCAAGTAAGGGGGCTTGCAACGACTACAAAGGAACGAGTGGTTATGGATTTGATTTATAATTACTCATCTCAAAATAGTTATATATTATTAAAATAAACACTCGTATTATGCACACTTGTGACACTAGTATTTATTTATTTATTTTTATTTATATATAATAGCTCATTCCATGAGAGTTTGTGATAATGTTAAGTGTAATACCTTAAGATTTTATGTTGATTTTAGAGGTCTAAAGATGTAAGTCAATGACTTGTGAAATATACGTTTGAGGTTTAGTTTATAAGTCAGGAAGAATTTCGAGAACAAAATTCAGAGAGTTTAGATATAACAACTCAAGATTTTATAGAATTTTGAAGAACTATTTAATGGACAAGTTTTGGCAATTTAGTACATTGCTAAAATAGTTGTTATTAAATTTCATCTATGGAATAAATAAGGCATGTTTGGAAAGGCCTAGATGTGAATGGGACGTGAAAGAGTTAAGTTTGTTAGAACAGGAGGTGCTATGGCACACACCAAGAAGGGGGGGTGAATTGGTTATATTAAAAATTGAAGTAGAGAAACAGAGATATCAACCGTGTAAAAATAATCTTGTTTTGTGAAAAGTAAATATGAAATCTTATGAATGAAAATTCACTATCAACCCCCTACTCAACCCGAGTAGGTCCTCTAGTCCGTGACTAGAAAAAACTTACAAACCTCCCAATATAATGGGCCCTCTAGCTTACGCTAGGACAATTACAGTAATCGTGAAGATGAGAGTCTAAGAGTACAAACTCTTAGTTACAAGCTCTCTCCAACTGATAAATTTAGGCTTACAATAAATGTAACAGTGTATACAAAGCCTCAAAAATGTAAATACAGAGAGAGAAGATATTAATCGCTCGATGTAAAAATGAAAGCTCAGTGGTTGAAGATATTAAATGTTTTCCAACAACCTTCAATCGATTCTCTCAACCCATATTTATAGTTGATGGTAGATAGATCCAAAAATCCGACCGTTGTGGTGGTTGGGCGAGCATTAAATGCGCCAAAAACTAGCCATTGTAATTTTCTGTGAAACACATAGTCGACAGATCAAATAGGTTAGTCGACTATTTTATCAAATAAAGCTAGCCATAGTCGACAGACAAAAAAGCATAGTCGACTATCTTATAACACAAAAATCTCATAGTCGACAGATCCTTTTACATAGTCGACAGATCAAAAATTACAAAGAAAATTTTGAAATTCATGAACAAACATAGTCGACAGATGAAATAGCATAGTCGACTATCCTTTCACAATAGTCGACAGACGCAAAAATAGTCGACAGATGCAAGATATAGTCGACAGCACTAAACAACATAGTCGACTATATTCTTGGAAAATCTGAAAACTTGACAGATAACATGAGAAGCACACTTGATTAATACAAAACATCACCACATATTTACTAAATGTCCTCATTTTGTTTAATTTATATTTTACCTTCCATTTACTTTAATACATAAATGTAAATAAGAAAGTACCCCTCATTTGGATTCAATAAAAATATCAAAAAAATCAAAATCCATAAGAATAAAAAAGTAGAATTTGGATTTTAGTAGGAACTTAGGATTTTGCTATTTTACCACCTCCAAGATATACACTTTTCATTTCTTGAAAAATTCGTTAAAAATCATTTTATCACTAATGAATGTTAATTATTGAATTACTGGGAGTTAATTTTCTAAAAAGAAAATATTTTCATATATGTCTCCTTATAAGGTGCTAGTTTTCCAGACTTAGAAAAATATTGAAACGATATCAAAATGAGTTTCAAGACATGATGCATGAACTAAATGATTTTTCATACGATTAAGTTTCAAGCCAAAACCTTTCATGCATGTTTCAAAATATGAAAAACTTATATTGAAAACCTTTCATTTGAATTTCTAGTTGGTCTTTTGCCTTAGAACAATTTTAGCTCTATGTTGACTAATGACTTCAAAGCTAATTCGAAAAACATTTTAGGAGATTTTATCATAATACATGTTTATTCACATCTCCATGTATAAGAATATAAATCATTTGGTTTTCATTTTAACTAAGTATTTGAAATTGATTTTTGTTGAAAATCATAAACTTGACTCATGACTTAGGGATAAAACACGATATTATTTTTCATCATCAAAACTAAACACAAGGGTAGAACATCAAAGTTGATCGAAGTCTCCCGCCTGAAGAAATATTGGTGTGTAATGAGACTGAGTAAATCTAGAAATCAAATTAAACTAAGATGTTTAATTCAATTCGATTTGGTTTTTAAGAATGGTCGCTTGATTTTGGTTCAACATTTGCAAAAAATTGAGATGTTCGGTTCAAGTTCAATTATGTCTGCTGAAAATTGACCCAAACTGAAAAATCGAATCGAAGTTGTGAACTAAATCGAACCAAACTAAAACTAAACCATATATATCCTTTTGTTTTGTACCATTGTGCGTGCCATCCCAAATAAATAACTCTAGTCCTTTAGCTTTATAGAAACCTTAACCTCATGTTGCCCTTATGCCCTTGATCCCTTGCCCGAAGCCCTCGATCTATTATCCATTCACTAGCTGTTGAAACCCATTGTTGTCTGTTAAGTTTGTTATCATTGATGTTGAAGCAAAGAAAGGAGAAAGGAGAAGGTTTGCCTAATGTCCGTCCACTCAATGAAATCTTAATCAAATGCTTTGCTTGATTGTTTTTATAGGTTATAGGTGCCACCATTGGGCTTCCATGGTTTGAAGGAGATGTATTTTTCCAAGTTTATCTGTTTTAATTTCAATAGTTGTTCTCCATTACATATGTATGTTATATAGAATTCTCTAGTTTCTTGGGATGATTGTCCTTGTGCGGCCCTTTGTGCTCGTGTTCTTGATTTCGCAAGAGGAGGTTAATCGTAGAATGTACCTCGGGGAGGCCAGGGTTTGAACTCACGACCCATCGAGATGACATCGACATATTGCGACCCATCATTTGCCATTCGAGCTATGCCTTGGAGGCGAAATTCTCTAGTTTCTTGCACTTTGGTCATTGATGTTCTATTTTGGGTTAACTGGGGGTTGTATTGATATTTAATTATTACTTTATTAGTAATATTATGTAAAGCTGCTTGTATTACATTTTCAAGTTTAATAATAACATGTAGCACAAATTTGGTAGCAAAACTATATCTTAATTAAATTCCCATTTGAATTGTAACTTTCAAGTGTTTTCTTTTAATTTTAATGCTATAGAACATATCTTAGTTTTTAGGAAAAAAAAAATTCTAAACAACAATAACACATCCGGCCTTTATCCCACTATGTGGGGTTGGCTACATGAATTCTAGACTTTCATGTATTTCTGTTTTTTGTCATATCTTCATTTAGACTTATACACTTTATATCAAACTTTAATATCTCTCCCAAAGTCTTATTGCGTCTGCCTCTACTTTTTTTTTTTAACTAATTATTCTATTTTGTCAACTCTACTTATATGAACGTCTCTTGGTCTTTTTCTCACATGACCAAACCATCTTAGTCTAGTCTTTCTCATTTTTTCCTCGATTGGCACTACCCCTACCTTATTACGAATAACATCATTTCTAATTTTATTTTTTTTGTATGGTCGCACATCTATCTTAGCATCTTCATCTTCGCTAATCTCGTCTTTTGTTCATGCTGGTATTTGATTGCCCAACATTCTAAGTCATACAATAAAACTGGTCTTATAGCTATCCTATAGAATTTTCCTTTCAGTTTTAATAGGATTTTACCATCACATAACACTCCCGATGCATTTCTCCATTTTAGCCAATCTGCCTTAATTCTATACATGACATCCTCGTGAATTTCTCCATCTTTTTGAATCACTGATTCTAAATATCGAAAATGGTCTTTTTTTATATGATTTGATTTTTCAATTTTATTATAACATCCTCCACTCTTGCATTCTTACTAAATTTAAATGCTATATATTCTGTTTTCCTTCTACTTAATTTAAATCTATTAGATTCTAAATTGTTTCTCCACAACTCAAGTTTAGTGTTCACTCCCTCTTTTGTTTCATTCACCAACACGATGTCATCTGCAAATAACATATACCATAACATCTCTATTTGAATGTGTTTAGTGAGTTCATCTATTACTAAAGCAAATAAGTATGATTTAGTGCTAAACCTTGATGTAGTCCCATTGAAATTTTAAACGGTTTAGTATCCTCTCCACATGTTCTGACCTTTATCTATGCACCGTGATACATGTCCTTAAGAGCTTGTATATAGGCTATTCGGATTTCTTTATTCTCTAAAATCTTCCATAATACTTCTTTAGGGACCTTATCATAGGCCTTTTCTAAATCTATGTGCATTACTCGAGTAATGACCCTACAATACTCGAGTAATACATCTAATGAAAATTAAGTTTCAAAATTTATAATCGTTGGACTGCCATTAATGCTATTTGAAAGCAATTTTAATGTTATCTAGACAATAATAAATTCTATAGAACACCTTTATACATGAATATATACATGCATTACCTAAGATTTCTTAATCTAACCCATTTGTATTGCAGAAATATAGTGTTTTTGTCTTGATAGCTACATAAAAAGTTAAAGTGCTTATTGTCTCTAATTTCAATAAAGAACCAAGTCATATAAAGGGCAACCAAAACCAAAAAAATAAGATAGAGAAAAGAAACAAGAAAAATTAAGTGTTGAGTTGAAGTGAACATCAGTTGATATCATTCTTTGCAAGCAAGAGGACACCTAGAGAAATTGTCTTCATCTTCTTCATTCTCTTCCTTGAGTTGTTCAATGGTACTCTCACCCACACTGAATTCTCATATATCCTCTGAGAGGTGAGATTGTATTGTAAACTTAGTCTCCAAGCTACGCTTATTCTCATTTGTTTGTTGTAAGGATTAGTGCTTAAGCCCCGAAGAAAAAGCCATTTGCGGTTATAGTTGAACAAAGTGAAAGAAATTATTAGCTTAAGAAGTGGATGAATTAAGCTCACCTTGAATTCTAAAAACTTGTTAAAAGTAAATAAATTTAAAGAATGTAGAACACTTTATGTATAATGGTTCGACCCAACTATCTACATCCATTGTCTTAACTCCTTGTTAAAGATTTTTCAACCAACTTACTATTTAGCTTTTATACAGACCAATTAGGACCCCTTTGCACAGGTTTTGCAAAGACCAGCTAGAACATTTACAATGTGCTTTTTGAATGGCTCAAGCACAAAGCCACACAGTTGATACAAGGAGTGACTTCTCACAATGAAACCAGATATAAAAAGATGTGAAAATAACACTCTTCTCTCTGATTGTACAATAAACGAAATTGTGTGCTTTGATAGCTTCTTTTTTGCTAGAGAGTATGGTTAAAGATTGTCCAGATAAGTCTCATATTCTTCTTGAATCTCCTCTACATTTTATAGCTTTTCCCTCTTAGATGTTGTTGGCGTTTTGTCCAACGGGTAAAAGCTTCATTCATTAATTTCTCCAAAAAGGCATCCTTCTTTTCTTGGCAAAGTAATGGTTACTGCATAG
The DNA here is from genome assembly GCF_014633365.1 of Diospyros lotus. Classification (NCBI taxonomy): domain Eukaryota; kingdom Viridiplantae; phylum Streptophyta; class Magnoliopsida; order Ericales; family Ebenaceae; genus Diospyros; species Diospyros lotus. The sequence goes on from NC_068351.1 coordinate 22,103,784, forward strand.
TTTAAACTTCAAGTTTCATATCAAATGTTTGAGAGAATGGTCGGATGCATTAAATGTCACTAACGAGTCTTGAATTGTTAAAACTACATGCATTTAATTTAATGTTCTGTAGCATATAATTTTTTAAATTTTAACATATATTAGTTGAGTGAAATTCTACAATTACTCGAGTAAATTTAAAAGTTAGTCGATTAAACTCAAATATTATTTGACTAGATTTTTTTTCTTAGTCGATTAACAATTTCAAATACAGAAACTCACTCTTTGTCCAATAATTCTCGACTAAAACTCTTTAATTTGGCATCACTCGAGTACAAAAATTACTTAGTTGATTAATAATTTAAATTACATAGACTCACACTTTGCCTAATAAATATTACTCAACTAAGACACTTATTAAATATTTAAATAATTGAGCTCTAAAAAAGATATTATAAATTACTTTATTATATTAATTTCAAAATTAATATTATAATACACTTGAAGATTAATTTGAAAAGGAGAAGGAATTCTCGGCCAGGAGAAAAATCAAGGAGGAAATTGAATGGAAGATTGAGAGATAAGGTTAAGGAGAAATATTATGAAGTAATAAGCAAGAGATCAAAATTAAAATAGGAAGATTGAGAGCGAGAAGAAAGGAATTCAAATTGGTTTTGGAGGATCACTTGGACGGCGACAGTTCAGGATTAAATGAATATTAAATTGAGGAGTTGCATCAAATTGGAGGATTCGATCTATCCATCGATCGATCATCCCTTGGAACTGCGAGAAAGCTGCACTTTCAATTCATCCAGTTTCTGCTTGGATGAGTCCCCAAGACATGGCCCGGGAACGACAGCAGCCAGAAGCTGCGCAAGAAGAAGTTGAAACGCGATTAATTCCGACGGACCAGGATTTGGTGAATTTGTATCTTGCAAGCATCAACTTAGGCCGCCCTCTTCCGGTTTATCCCCCGGTGCGAGAAATCGACGTCACCCAATTCTATAGCATGCCCCCTAAGGATCTTGGTTCGTGCCTCGATACTTACTTGTTCCATTTCATCCTTCTTTTATCAACTTCCACTTTTCGACGACCACCATGAACATTTCCCTTTTACATGCCATCAAATTTTGCTGGCTCGTTCGCAGTTGCAGGAGGCCCGTCGCCTGTGGATCAACGGCAATGGCTCTTCTGCGTTCGCGGCGGCCCGGAAACGACGAGAATCCGAGCGGTCGGAGATGGAGCCGCCGGTTCTTGGAGATCCTACGGAATCGAAGAACCAATCTACGATGAACAAGTTCTTGGTTTCAAGATTCCCTTCACTTACTATTCTGGTTCACAGGCAAGACCAAAGAGAACTCATTGGAGAATGCAAGAGTACAAAGTGCCCCCCAACTATGTTCAGGTGACTACTGCCTACAATTAGTTAATTAATTAATTTCCCTAAGTGATCAGAAACTACGTACTGCTATTAATTAACGCATTTACATTTTCCCTTTTTTTTTCTATTTTCTTTCTTCCTTTGGTTTTGCCTTTTCCTTCTCAATTTGCAGAATGCTCAGTGGGTTCTGGAAAGAATTACACGGGGGAGAGATTACGGTAGCAGCGGCAACAGAGGAAGAAGATATATACCCAGAAGGTGTACTAATAGGCAGTTATTCATTTGGTAGCTAGTATTAATCAAACTAACTGTGGAGAAGACAATTAAATAAAGATGGCTGGCAATTATATAAAATAAATGTATAATATGCATGGGATACGCCCAAGAGAATTAACTGATCTCAAGTATAATATGCAAGCCTAATCTCAAGTATAATTACTGACAGCACGTGGTTCATTCTAGTTGCGTGGATTTGTTTCATACTTTAATTTGTCTTTTACTTGGTCTTTAGTTGTTGGGGGCAATTAATTCCTATTTTCTAGCAGTGTTGGGTCTGTTTGTAGAGGGTTGGATTAGTGCCTGTCGTGTTTGTTATTTATGCTTCCATATTCCTTAATTCTAGTAAGTTTGTTTACATATATATATATATATTGTTGTGACCAATGGGAAGGAGAGTATCAAGTTGAAAATTCCAAAAACTCTTTGCAGTTTGTTCCGAACCCATGACTGGAACTTTTTATTATTTGGCCTAACTTAGTTTGAGATCAGAGCCATGATGACCAACAAAGAAAAATTGAAAAAATTGGAGAGTGATGTTCGCGAGCTTTCGTAGGTCTACAATATGCCTAGACGTTAGTTCATGAGCAGAAGCCAAGGCTCACTCTGAGCAACCCCAAAGCATGCAAAATACACTTAGGCCTTGTTTGATTGGCAACATTTTTCATGGCTATTTTTCACCCAAAGTTTTCATGAAAAATGATTTCCATCTTTTGGTTACATGATGGCTAATTCCCACTTTTGCTAGAAAATAAATTCTCAAGAGTGAGGGTTGGAAAAACTTTTCTATGGAATTGAGGAAAAGTGTGAAAGAGAAGCTAAAAATCATTTGCGAAGCTAAGGGGAAGCGTGAAGGAGAAGAAGAGCGGTCGACGAAGCTAAGGGGAAGCTCAGCCAGCGATCACGAGGAATGAGAGGTAGCGATGGACTGAGCGAGAGAGAAGGCGAGTGAGAGGCAACAAGAGAGAGCGATAATGAGCAATTGATGAGTGAATGGCTATGGCTATGGCTATGGCTATGGCTATGGCTATGGCTATGGCGGCAGCGACGATGGCAGCTGCGGCCAGTGATGGTAGTGATTGACTGAGAAAGAGAAAGGTGAGCGAGAGGCAGTGAGCAAGAGAGACGGTGAGCGGCCGAGAAGTGAATGACGATGGCGGCAACAGCAACAATGGCGGCGGCGACGATGGCAGCGACAGCCAGTGACAACGGCTCTTTATCCTTTGCATGTATGTAAATGTTGTATGTATATTTATTTTATTTTTTGAATATTTTGTGTATGTATATTTGATTTATTTTTAGACAATTTCCTAGAATTCAATGACAATCAAACACCAAAAGTTGAAAAAATATTACAATGTTTAGGTAGAAAATTAAGCCAATTAAACATTTTTAATTGACATTTTTCCTAGACTTTAATTCTAGTCAATTCAATTTATTAGAATATATTTTTTTTCCATACAAATTTCACACTTAGCAATCAAATGCACTTGATGAGTAGATTGACACTTGGGCTTCCATCTCCCACAGCAGGCGCTTCGTCCAATCAACAAGGCACTTCTTCCGAGGAACAAACTAGAGAGGATCTTGGCACTTCCAACGACCATGCTCCTCCAAGGTATATCAAAATGGATTTTCCCACGTATTCTAGGATATAGCTTCTTTGAGTCAAGGGATCCTAGAGGATCAAAGAGTGTCGTTGCCTTCTTTTCACCTTAAAGGGTGGCAAATAGTTGGCTTTAACAAACATACCAAGATGAGGGCTCTAAAATATCTTAACCATTATTTAAAAAAGAACTACTTGCTTGGTTTGGGCCAACTGATTATGAAGATTTTGATGAGGCACTCTCACAAATTAAACAAGTGGGCTCTCTTAGGGACTACCACTACCAATGTTAGTTTGAGCGACTGGCAACCCATTGGAAGGCTGGCCCCTAAAGGTGTTAATCAACATTTTCTCGGGGGGGCTAAAGGAAGAGACTACGGGAGAAGTCAAAATGTTCAAGCCAAGATCATTGCGAGAGACAATCAAATTAGCCCACATGAAGGAAGAGCGATTTTATCACCAACGTCAATTATCACAACCAACTCTTGCTTCTCAAGTGCCTAACATTAGCAAATCAATTCCAGCCTTAATACAGTAGATTTCATGGGAGGAAATGCAAAAACATAGGGAGAATGGATTATGCTTCAACTGTGATGACCATTATTTACCGAGACACAAATGCAAAACTCCTCAAATTGAGACTAATCCCCTCCTACCAGACAATGAGTTATAGATGAACACTAAAAGTGGTGAAGATGATGAGTTGACATCAGAGGTAATTCAAGGGATTTCTTTGCAAGCTCTTTCAGGGTAGACATCACCTCGTACTATGCGAATCATTGGGTATACCTCTAAACTTCCACTTTCTATTCTCATTGGTAGTGGCTCCACTCATAATTTTATTAGCACCAAGGTAATATCTCTCTTGCCACTACCTAACTCCAACACCATGTTCTTCCATGTGATGGTTGCGAATGGTGAAAAACTCACATATATTGAAAAGTTTGATCCTATTACCATTAACATCCAAGGCTTTATGCTCTCTACTATTTTATATTCTCTGCCTTTAATGGTTCAAATATTGTCCTTGGTGTCCAGTGGCTTGAAACACTTGGCCCTGTGTCATGTGATTGGAAAAATCTCATCGTGATTTTCAATATAAGGGGTCAACAGTACAAACTCATGGGTTAGCCTCCATATCCAACTCAACCTGTCTCACTCCAAGCATTAGAGCAAGATATAAATAATGGGGCAATTCTATTTATTGTGCACATGCAAAGCAATAAAGGTACCATTAACAAAGACTTACCAGAGGACCTTCACAACCTACTTAAGGAATTTGCTTCCATATTTGAAGAACCCAAAGAATTACAAGCAGTACGCGAATATAATAACCAAATTCCATTAAAAGAGCATGCTTGGTTAATTATGATGAGAATGATATTGTACTCTTTGCTTTGGTTTTGATGATGAACAACTAAATTGGATCATATGATATAAATTGAAATAAGATCCTACTACTTTTGGTATTCAAATAAAAATCATTTTAAATCTTTATAAAAATCATAATAATTTCTATATCATCTAAGTCAATTGATGTTTTTTTTAAGGATTTGAAACAATGACTTGGTTACGAAAAATTTGTTTTTGAAAAATGAATTTCAAGATTAGATCTCAAGAAGTGGAAGAAGTTGGAGTCTCTTAACCAAAATCCTTTTTAAACCAAGATGTCGACAGTTCCAAATGAACATGTCGACAGTTTCTAAAATTTGCATCAAAATGTTGGCATGTTAACTCAAAATGTCGACAGGGTCTAAAAATTGTCGATAGATTACATAACATGTCCATCGTTCATCAAGGCTAAATTTAAATTGTGAACTTCAGGGAAACCGTCGACCGTTCTCTGAATACTGTTGACCGTTTTTCAAAAATTGTCAATAACTTTTAATATATTGTTGACAGCTTCTGTTAAGGGTTTTAAAAGAACTGTCGACCATCGGGCTACCTCATTTGAATCCTTTCTCTTTCCCTCTCTTCCTCAAACTCTCTCCCTCATTTTCCTTCTTGTTTGTTTGATTACTAACCATATCAGTTGTTTTCACACTTGATTTTTGCATCAATGGCATGCACAAAGCGATCTTCAGCCATGACCGATTCCCAATCCTCTGAACCATCCGATATTCAACACCTAGTCCACAAAACTCAAAATCTTGAAAGGTATTCTTCCCTATTCAGTTCTCAAGAAGTTCATTTAGGCCGAGTTTTATCCTTAGAATTCCTAGATGAGATACAATTTCCATATTCTATAAATCTAAACACATTTGGATGGATGTCGTTTTTATCTCTTCATAGGGATGTATATGAGGATGCCATTAGAGCCCTATATTGCAATGCCCCAAATATTTTTGATAATCAAACATTCCTAGCTAAATTTAGAACCAATGTTTGTGGCACTTCATTTGACATTGACATTAATCTTCTTGAAAATCAATTTGGGATTCCTTCGGGTGGTCTTGTTTATGCCCCTAATGACTTTGATTTTAACCTCGCTGCCAAAACTATTTTTGAAGACGAGTCTCTCTTCCTTGGTTCATTAGTTCAACCACCAAACTATACATGATGGGTTGTATTTTGCATCTTATTGTTGTTCACATAATTGCCCCTAGAAAAGGTAACTATTCTGAAGTTACCAAAGAAGACTGTTGGATAATGTTTCATATCATGACTCGTCAAAGAATCGATCTTTGCTCTATCATAATTGATGAAATGATTGGTGCATTCACCACCAAGAAAAGATGTCTTCCTTATGGCATGCTTCTTAGTGCAATCATAGACTCTAAAGTAGAAAATCTAGGAAATGTTAGATGAGTATTGATACATCATTTTAAGATTCTTAACAAATCTTCCTTGAAAAGTGTTGGCTATATGAAAAACAAATTGAGCCAATGGGTCAAAACCAAGAAGAGACGAAGGCAATCTTCCTTTGATGAATAGGATGATGTTTCTCCTCCATCTCCATTCGGTCTACCTTCTAAGGATGTTCTTCCTCCTACTTCTCCTCTCCTAGGATCCCCTTCTCATCATATTGGTGAATCATCTCACTCTCACGATGATGCCATTGGTCATGGGATTGCATCTCTCAAAGTCGAAGTCGATACCATTTGTCACGAGATACTAGAGATTTGTGATAGACAAGATGAGGTGACTGTACAGATGACTCATATAACGTAACTCATCAAAGTCATTCTGTCCATTCTACTGCCACCTGCATCATCATCACCACCTTCTCTGCCTTTGGCGCCCTAGATTGGTTCTTGTTCACTCATGACAGTCATATGTAGTTTTTTTTTTATTTTGTTTTGGAACACTTATTTATGTTTATGCTTTGCTATGTAATATGCCTTTGATATTTTGAACAATGCACTCACTTTTTCTGTTGATCTATTTTGTTTCAAACTCACCATATTCTAAATGAATGGTTGACCTTCTTTTATATATCTCTTGGTTATATGTCTATGAATGGTATCTTCAACATGTTTATCATTGTGCGGCTTAAATTATGAATGCTTTCTATTTGTGGCATAAATTATTGAATTAATAGCAATTGCGACATATTAAGGGGGAACTTTTATACATAATGTAAGTCTTTCTAGAACCATATTGTTATTTGTTGGTATGGTTATGATTGTTTCCTAAAACTCATGCTTGCTTAAGGGGGAGCCTTCTTTTGGAGCTTATGTTTGTTCTACCCTTTAGTGATTATGCAAATCTATGTTTTCAAATATTTCCAACATATCTTTTTGATTCTTGACAAAAAGGGGGAGATATATATATATATATATGTAATTGATTTTTATATAAAATGATTTGGTTTTGTCATCATCAAAAAGGGAAAGAATGATAAGAATGATATTGTTCTTTGTTTTGGTTTTGGTGATGAACAACTAAATTGGATCATATGACATAAATTGAAATAAGATCCTACTACTTTTGGTATTCTAGTAAAAATTATTTTAAATCTCTATAAAAATCATAATAATTTCTATATCATCTAAGTCAATTGATGCCTTTTTTAAGGATTTGAAACAATGACTTCTTTTCGAAAAATGAATTTCAAGATTGGATCTCAAGAAGTGGAAGAAGTTGGAGTCTTTTAACCAAAATCCTTTTTAAACCAAGATGTCGACAGTTCTAGAAAAACATGTCGGCAGTTTCTAAAATTTGCATCAAAATGTCGACAGTTTAAAAAGAACATGTCAATAGTTGCTATGTTTTGTTCCAAATTGTCGACAAGTTCATATAAGATGTCGATTGATTTTTGATTTTGGGAGCAAGCTGTTGATAGGCTTTCATAAGCTGTTGACATGCTGAAATTTAGCTCTTGGTTTCTAAATGTCGACAGTTCTTAAAAACTGTGTCGACAGTTGTTTGATTTTTCAAACAAAGCTATCGACCATTTATTTGAAGATGTCTACAGTTTCTATTCCAGAATCTCCAACAGCCAGTTCGTCCACTCATCCAAAGGTGCTCATTCCACTATTAAAGACTATATTCTCTCAAGATCACATTGTGCTTTATAAATTGAAGGTAGATGGATGATTCAAAGACCTTAAGAGATCAATCTACTAGCTTCCAAAGTGTTTTCACATTGTTGTGCTCCATTGGTGTCTTAAATCTCATTTTTTCAAGGCTTTGTGTTTATTGTGTAAGATTATACTTCTAGCCTTGCATTTGATCTTAATTACACTGTAACTAAGAGTGCATACTCTTAGACATCTTTTTCTTGTATCTTTATTTGTATTCCTAGCTCATATAGCTAGAGGACCTACTTATACTTAAGTAAGAGGTTGTATTTTACCTAGCTTTACTAGAGGGTTTGCTTGTTTAAGAAAAAGGATTGTAATTTCCTACCTTGGTGCTAGAGGGCCTATCCAAAGTGATAAGAACGTTATAGTGATTTGCTTGAAAATTCTTAGAGAGAAGTTAAGATAGTGGATTAGGCTTGATTTAAAATGAACCAGTATACATTGCTTGTGTCACTCTATTGCTCTTACTCTTTATTTCACAAACTGTGCTTTGCATTTGTTCATTCATTTTTATCTTACATCAAAATTTCATCTTTATCCTTAAAGAAAATTCAAGTTTTAAATAATCCAATTCACCCCCCCTCTTGGGTATTGGTACCATAGTTATACGATTCTATCAAATTAATGTGTGACATATCGTTATCCCTATTTTTTTAAAAAGAAAGAAGAAAAGGAAATAGAGTGTCAAGTGGCTAAAATGCTTTAAAGGGGTCTGATTCTGCATAACAATAGTTCATTCTCTTTACCAGTGCCTTTAGTCAAAAAGAAAAATAGGAGTTAGAGATTATGTAATGATTGTGGGGCACTTAACTCAGTCACCATGCATAAAAGATCAATACCCAATTCCAACCGTGGATGACATGATTGATGAGCTCAATGGGGCAAAGTATTCTTCTACATTGGATATCTATTCTAGCTATCATCAAATTAGAGTTCATGCAATGGATATACACAAGACTACTTTCCAAACCCATAATGGCCAATATGAATTTCTTGTCATGCCATTTAGTCTCTATAATGCCCCTTCCACCTTCCAAGTTGCAATAAACTCCTTTTTTCAATCGTACATTTGTAAGTTTGTCCTTGTATTCTTTGATGATATTCACATTTGTAGTCTTTTTTTGAGAACTGCATCTTGAACACCTAAAATTGGTTCATTATACTTTAACCCAAAACTTATTTTTTGCTAGCCTATCCAAATGTGAATTTGGCAAGCAGAAGCTTGAATATCTTGGACATATTATCTCTCACAATGGAGTGTAGGTAGATCCCATAATATCCCAAATTTTCTAAAGGGCTTAAGAGTTATTTTAACATGGATCATAGGTGAAATTATCAAAAGATTAGGGGTATAAGTATAAATTCTTACAGTTATAAGTACTGAATCGACTACAGGGAATGTCCAAGAGTGTAAATATATAAGGAAAATGATATGGTCTCGATGAGCATTCCGAGATAGGATTTATTGTATTAAAAGAAATTGGAATCGAGATAGTTTTCGGTACAGTTTCGATTCAGGTTGAAAAGTTGAATTGTCATAAGAGGCTTCCAAAAAGAGAACGGAACGTTCGCAGAGGTTAAATACTACATAAGGAACAACCCTTCAATGTTTTTGGGTGGAATCGAGAAGGTTTTCAATAAAATAAGTCGGTCGGGCCTAAGCATAATTTCCCAAAATTAACCTAGGAAGGTCAAAACATCATTATTTTTGAGTCTTCGGGGTGTGAATAACGATCCTAGAACTTGGGGGTCTCGTTGGAGAAGATGGAAAGCTCAGGGGCTTTGTGAGAAAGACCAAAGTGTAAAAGTCAAAAATTGAGGGGGCTAAAATGTAAAAATCAGAAAAAAAAGGAAGCTGCCATGGCCGACCAGCCATCGCATCGCTGAATTCGGCAATGGGAAGCCTGAGGAAGTGGCTGGGGGTCTCGGAGCAAGGCCAAGACAAACTTCTTGGCTGACAAACGACAAAATCATGTCGAAATTGGCCAACTTTAAGTTGAAAGTGGCCGAAAGTTTGGCCACTAAAAATTGATTTTTGAGGGCTCTTTTGGTGGGTTTTGGACTCACTTAGGGCATGGGAAGACATTAATGGCCTTGGGTTGCTCGAGATTAGTCATTTTGTGGGTTGATTTTGGCTATAAATAGCAAAGGTCTGGCTGAAGGTTTTGAAAAATGGGAGCTTCAAATCGACCTTATTTTTGAACGAATTGAGAGATGAAATGAAGGGGCTTTTGTTTCCCATGAGTAGTAGAGCAATTCTGGAGATTTTGGTGAGCAACAAAATAGAAACGAGCTGGTTTCGAAGCTCGCCAGAAAATAGAGACAGGCGATATGGCCGAAGCTTTGGTCGGCAAATCGGAGGCCTTCCGGTCATCTTTTCGGGCAGTAAGTCATGCCATGGTGATCAATTGGAGGAGAAAAAGAGGATGGCATCGAAATCTCCCATCGTCGGTGTGTCGTCACTGGAGAAGACGATCATGTGCCAGCCTTTACTCGCAACTACTCACCCTAGCGCGTGCGAGCGCGTGGCCAATTAGGTTTTTTTGATTTTTTTAAAATTTTTTCTAATTTATTTTTATGAATTTTTATGCAAAAATGTTTGGAAAAATATTGATGTAGGCATTTATTTTGGAATGGTAGAGAAGAAAATTGGGGAAAATAGAGAAAAAGGCAAGAAAATTATGAAAAAATAGGTTTTGATGATTATTTAAATAAATATCTTGGATATGGTGTTTTGGGACTTGAGGTGGAGTAGTTTGTGCATTTTTTTAGATTTGGCATGAAAACCGAGGTGGTGCACATTTTTTCTAGATATTTTGAACTTTGTAAAATGTAAGTGGTATTACTCAATTTGATTTAGTTTATGAAGAGGGTTTGTAAGTGGTTTAACCCAAAACCCGGTATTATGTAAATGGTTTTATCATGTTGTCATGCCTTGTTGTGAATACGTAATGTAGATTACATTTACATGCTCTGATGAAATGTGCATATATTCACGATAAAATTTACGGTCATACGTTGCATGGGTTTGGGATTAGGGACTGGCATCGTTGCTTTGGCAAAGGTGTACCCATACATCTCAGTCTGACAGGGAGATTATAAACATGGCGAGTAATAGTAAAGTGCACTCGACCCAAATATAAGAGTAAGGATGATATGTGCATTGCATTCATAATGTGCATTAAATAATCTACTCTTACTTAGATGATTCAGCATCTAATGTGGATTTTGCCCCTAGAACATTCAAACGTTTCAGATGTGGTTTGCAGCGAAGACACATAAATGGATGAGATGTAACGACTCAAGGCATTATGGACATAATAAAGTTATTTCTGCATTTAGTTTTTCTGCATGAGGATCCAATTATGTATCAGTCATGTTATGTTATGTTTCAAGTCTTGTTGAAAAACTTATGTTATGTTTCAAGTCATGTTGAAACTTATGTTCTGATGTCGAATATTTTTGTATTATGGATTATGTTTGAGGATATCATGTAATATTAATTGGGTTCGAGATATGTTGAGGTTCGATTCTTGCTTCCGCTTTTAATGAATACCTACCCTAGCACATATAGTGTATAAGTAAGCTAATGATAGGCAAGTAGTAGGGAAATTTTGAAATTATATCATGATGAGTTGTTTTTTCTTAAAAATAAAAAAATATAGTCAAAATTTCCTATGTTATAACAAGCTCGAGAAAGAAGAGTGTTACAGATCCCACCAAGATAGCAGTTATGTAGTCATGGCCATCTCTCAAAGCCACTTCCCCTTACTCTTTGAAAGATGACCTTATTTATTTTAACTAAAAAATAGTTATTTCCCCTAACTTCTAGCTCAAAACAACCATTCTTTATGAATTTCATGATTCTAAAATTTCATGATTCTAAAGTTGGGGGGTGTAATACCTCGTATGACATGGTATTAGAAAATTAATAATTTATGGTTATTTGTAAAAGACCTCGGGTGGTCCAGCAAGGCCAAAAGTTGATTTCGAAAAATTAATTAATAAAATTTGCTGAATGACGGCAGAGAATACCCTGGGACTTGGATGTCCAGGGAAGAGGGTATGAGTTTAATGAGCGTCTCGAGGTGAGGTTGATAATGTTGGAAATGATCAGATCGGGAATAATTTTTAAAATAAATTATGTATAAACCTAAATGGCTGCTCGTACCGAATGGTTATTGGGGACATTTGAGAAGTTAAGGGGACTTTAGGAGTGGTCCAATTTTGCGAGTAAGGAAACCTTGAAGTGTTTTTGAATGGAATAGATGGTTCTGTACAGGCACATGAATGAAATTGACCTTATCGAGTAAAAGTCGGATATTAATTTTAAAGAAATCAAGAATTTAAGTGGTTTAATGATATTAATTCAGGCTTGGAGGGCTATGTGCTATTATCAAAATTCTTTAAGAGGGATTAATGAGATATTAGTGGGTAAATTGTGTAATTCTTATATATATATATATATATATGTAACCGTGGAGTAGTGCCCAAGTCTTCTACAATGAAGCTAAAATTGAAATGCTTCTTCCATTGATATGAGATGCAGAGAAGACCGAGAGAAGAGCAATGAGAGAGAGAGAGAGAGAACTTGGGCTGAGAGAGAGCTATGGCCTAGAGGAGAGCAGAGGAGAGTGAGAGATTGCGAGAGAGAGGGACGATCGGCCATGGCAGTAGCTGCCATGGCCGATGATGAAGCGCAACAGCAGCGAGGCAGCCGAAGGCAGCGGAGTAGCAGCAGCAGCTCGGTGGCGTGCGATGGCGCGAGGGAGGCGACCGGCGGAGGTTGCAGCGAGCTGCGGCTGAGGCGGTGGCCGGCTATGGCTGTTGCAGTGTTGCGCGCAGGTGCTGCTGTGCGCGGGAGACGGGGGCTGTGGTGGAGGCAGCCAGTGCCGGCGGTCGCGCGGCGGCGGAGGTGGCCGAAGGCAGGTGGCGGCGGCTGGAGCCGAGCTTCGGAGGGTGGCTGCTGGTGCGCAGGCCGCGTGCGCAGTGCGCGGAAGAATAGAGGAAGGAGGGGGAGGAGGAGGGAGGAAGGAGAAGAAGAATAAAGAAAAAGAGAAAAAAAGAAAAAAAGAAAAAAAATAAAAATGAAGAAATTTGGAGAAAAAAAATAGAAAAAATAGGAGAAATTCTTAAAAACTTTCAAAAAAATTAGGAAAAATTCTGAAAAATAATTTGGGGCTTGTAGAGCGTGTCGGAGGCTTGGAAATGGAATTTGGGCGTAAGATGGCAGACGATAAGGCAACGCTAGTGAGGGCGTTTGGGTTGAATTTCTCCTCCAAATTGGTAAAGGTAATTGAATTAATTCTTTTCGAGTTAATTGCATTATGTGAGATATTGTAGATTAGTAAATTATATAAAGTGTTGGTTGGATATTGCCCTTGGTTACGGTTGTTTGGAAATTGTTGATGGGTGATTTTGCAGTGTTAGGCAAAGGCATGTGGCCTAAGTTAATTTCTGAATTGGTTGGATTCTGTGTGATTGCATCTAGGTATTACCGAGGAGGCGGTGGTTGTAATATTCTAAATTTTCAAACTCAAATATAATGTAATACCTGAGGTTATTAGGTTCTAATATTGAAGGAAATAGGTCCTTTCAAGGGATTATAGAAGCCTTGAGACAAATGTTCAGTTTCCGAGCTAGTGACAAAATTGTAAATACTGAAGTTCGGGTAAAAGTGTAATTTACCTAAAATTTTGGGGTATTAGCATAATTTATCCATTTTTTTGGGACCAAAACGTGTAATAAAAAATGGCTCGGGGATCAAGTTGCAAGGGCCTAAGTGCAAATTACCCGAAAAGTTTGGGCCAAGGTGTAGTTCTTGAGACATGTAGCTAGATCATTGGAATAATGAATTGGGCCAACTAAACCATTTGGGAGTAATGATTGCGGATTCCAAACTTATTCCAATATAGTTAAGTCATGATTGCAGATCTCAAATAACATTTAAACCATCGTTGGATCATTTTGAAATTCAAGACTTAGCTTCCAAAAGTCTTCAAACCTTATCATCAATAACACATGGCAATCAACCATTGGCCACTTGGAAGATAAGATGAGGTCACATGATGGCTCATAATGACCTCCTGAGGTGGCATTGCGTGATTGGCCAATGAAAAGTTTACTTTGTCTCCAAGTTTGCAAAAGTCTCCAAACCTTATCTCTAAAGACATGTGGCAAGCATTCATTGGCCATTTGGAGATAGGATTTGAAGTGTTATGATGAAAAATGTAGAAAATTCAATTAATCATGTGGGATGTAATGATGGGGAATCTTGAAAATCTAATTAAACATGTGGAGGCATAAATCTCTAGGGACATGTGGCATATTTTAATTGGATGCTCATGGATGGAATGATGACGCGACACGTGGTGCGATTTAGTTCATCGAAGTTTCCTATAAATAAGGGCTTTGGGGTTATTCATTTTGGGCACCAAATAAGGAGGAAAAGGAAGGGAGTTTGAGAGAGGAAAGGTTGTCAAAAAGAAGGGAGAAAGTCGAGGGAGAATGAGCCTTGATGAAATTTTCGATTTTTTCTCAAAGTTTGTGCCAATCAATCGGAAAACCAAGAGAAAACCATTCCTGCTCGTTGTAAACAGTGCTTTCTTGGGTAAATAGTCAAGGTGAGTGGTTCTTGTGCATGCTTCCTCTTGATCATTCTTGGTTTCATTTGTGAGTGGTTCTTGTGCATGCTCCCTCTTGATCATTCTTGGTTTCATTTGTGAGTGGTTCTTGTGCATGCTTCCTCTTGATCATTCTTGGTTTCATTTGTGAGTGGTTCATGCATGCTTCTTGCTTTCTCTTGACCATCATTGGTTTCATTTGTGGATGGGTTCTGGCTTATGTCTTATGTTTCCTTTGTTTCAAGCATATCTTTCTTATCTTTGAACACATCATGGAGTTTGTGGTTGTGGTTTGTTGATGGGTCATCGTGGGAAATCGTGTCCGTGCAATAGGACTAGGTCGTGGCATGCATATCATTTTTTCCCCCTTGGTTTATGCATATTCCTTCTGCTTTATCTTACATCATGCTGTTTTTAACTGTGGCTTATTGGTGGTTTGTTATATGTGAACTACCATGGGGACCCGTGCAAGAGGGCTAACCACGTGGGCCCATGTAATAGGGTTATCTCGTGCTTATGTACGAGGGCCGAGAGGTTCAGACATGGCAACACCCCAGCATCTGCTATCACAGGAGACTATCTCGAGCTTGTGTAAAAGGGCCGAGTGGGTTGATCATGGCTACGTTTTGGCATGTCCATCTCGTGCTCGTGTAAAGGGGCCAAGAGGTTCATAGCAGCACCCTAGCATGGCTATCGTTGGGAAGATTTTGTGGCATATCTATGTATTACACCTGCATGCATTATTTCCTTTCTTGTATCACTCACTTAGATGTCATTATCTAACTGGGGTGTTTTATACCCCTGGAACATTTACCGTTCTAGATATATGAAATGTACCAGGTGATATAGGTTCCAATGTGAGTAAGGGTAAGGAGGTGGTGCTTGGCTAGCTTTGGGTTTTTATTTCATTATGTACCTATGTAATCCGAGTGATGTACTGTAATAACAGCTAGGATGCTCGAGTTTGTAATAAGTGTGTGAGTGTCCTATAATTGTTCTAAGGGTTGTGGTTTCGATGTGCGTGCGTGGGTAATATCTCAATTAATGCACTTTAAATGTCGTATGGGGAAGGTGCCATGATAAGGGTTTATTCGCTAGCTTGGGCATGTGTTGCAGTTGTAACTAGAAGTAGTTAGTTGCGTCTTTTGGGTTTATTGAAAGTTGTATCCATTTCCTGTACATATAAAGGAAATATAGTGGAAACCCCTTTTATTTAGCTTCGGTTAAGGTTTCAGGTTAGATCTAAGTGCTTCCGTTGGCGAGGGTTTCCATAATGCCCGTAGGTGATGTTAGCTTATATTTGATATCATTGTGTATTTGGAAAAGTGGGGCGTTACAATGGTCCTTCAGGAATTCAAAGTTCGGGCTGGCATTTCTTCTCTTAATAGAAAAAGCTTCGCACCAAGTAAGGGACGGCCCCAAGGATGGGCAGCCTTACGAATGTTTGGTAACCTTGATGAATACATGTATTGTGCAGTGTCTAGTTGTGCATGTTCTTTAGGTGGTCTAGTATAGTCTTATGGCCATAGGGAGACTAGATGCATGCTAAGGGGTAAAATGGGAAGTCACCACCTCGAACAGATGGGTTTGGAGGGTGGAAATGCCTCACCAATCATGCATACTTACTTATCATTGCATTGCATATATTATCTTGTTTACACTCATTTTCACCCTTACTGAGTCATTGTGACTCATGAGGTTTTACCTCGTGTTGTAGATGTTGCAAGTCTAGAGGCAAGCAGTGATGATGTCGAGAGCATGAAGTGGCGACACATGTTGTTGGTCGAGTTTGTATGTTGTATTTATTCTTACATATATTCATGTGTGTTAAATGTGTATGTTGTTGGACTCTAGATGGTATCTAGTGGGTTGTAATCAACATAGAGTAGCTGGGCTTATGAGAATTATTGTTCTGTGTGGCTTTGGTTTGGTTGAGCCAAGTTTTGAATGGTGTGCAATTCGGTATTGAATTTCCCGTATTTCCCCAGTACTTAGCAAAATGTTGATATGTTATTTTGTGCCTGGGTCACCTTTGGCTTGCTGTGGGGCGAGCTGAAGAAAGGTGAAGCTCACTCGATTTTTGGGTTTTGTTCCACTGTATTCTCTTTTGTGTTTTGGGACCAATTCCTCTAGTGGAGCGAAGAGAAGGACGAAGCCTAGTCCCACTTAGGGCGTTTCTTATTGAAACATAGTCCATTTCTTAAAGGTTGACTTGGTAAGTGAGTAGTTCAGTTAATTATTCACTGTGGTGCCCCGAAAGTGGGAGTGGGGCATTACAGGGGGCATTCTAGATTTCTCAAAATTTACAAACGTATAGCTCACTCTTTCTATTGGCCATCCTTAAACAGAGACCAAAAGACTTATATTGCAGCTTGTAACATGTGCCAAAGGAACAAGTATGAGGCATGAGCTCTAACTTGTCTCTTATAGACCCTTCCCATTTTGAAACAAGTCATGGGAATATATTTCTCTTGATTTCATTGATGGGCTTCCTCTTTCATTTAGTAAGAACTTTATTCTGGTGGTTGTTGATTGCTTGACAAAATATGCACATTTCTTTACATAGACCCATCCTTATAGTGAAAAGAAGTTTGTTGAATTATTTGTGGATGGTGTTATCAAATTACATGGGCTATTACTGTCCATCGTCGGTGATAGAGACGTCATTTTCCTTAGTCATTTATGGTAGGAATTTCTTAAGCTCCAAGGCTCCCAATTGAAGATGATCAATGGCTAAAGCAAAGTGGTGAATAGATGTCTTGAACAGTACCTTAGACATTTTGCTTCTCGACAACCCAAACAATGGGTTTGTTACATAGCTTGGGTAGAATTTTGGTACAACACTAACTGCCACCAATCTGCTGGTATGTCCCCATTTCATGCCCTTTATGGTTGCTTGCCTCCCAAAGTGTCTAGTTATTTGGGCACAACACTGGTGAAAGAATTGCAAGATCGTGATGTGATGCTTAAGTTACTTAAACAAAATCTTGTCCATGCTTAAAACCAATTAAAGCAACATGATGATTACCATAGGAGGGATGTGCGCTACACTATTGGTGGTTGGGTGTATCTAAAGCTCCAGCCTTACAGTCAAAGTTCATTGTTTCGTAGAGCTCACCAAAAATTGGCCAATAAGTTTTTTGGTCCATACCAAATTTTAGAGAAAATTGGTAATGTGGCTTACAAGTTGAATCTTCAAGGTGGCTTTAAAATGCACCCCATTTTTCATGTTTCATTATTAAAGCCATGTGTGGTCACATTAGATGTGCTACGTAATGTGTCTTCTATTATTGATGAAAATAATTCCATTGCCTTTGTTAGATTTGTCAAAATATGGCAACACGCACCCAAGAAATAGGTGAATTGGTTGCTTGAGATGTGAAAATCTTTGTTTAAAAGTGTGAAAGAAATGTTGTGAAAGAGAATTGTATAGTGGAGTTTGCAAAGTGTGAAAGTAATGAAGCTAGAAAGATACAAATGACACAAGATATTTATAGTGTTTTAGCTTCGCTGGCCTAGTCCACTATCTTAGCTCCTCACTAAGGATTTTCAAATCCATTAACACCTCTTACTTGAACCCAAGTAAGCCCTCTAGGAAAACACTAGGTAAATACAAATCTTCCTACCAATAATGGTAGGCTCTCTAGTTAATACAACAGTAGATTTTACAATGGATGAGAATCTAAGAGACACCTTTCTTAGTTACAATGAAGCACTAATATTGAAATCAAAGGCTAAAACAAATGATACAAGATATACACTTTGCCTTTGAATGAAAAATTTGAAAGCATAGAAAGATTGTAAGATGAATGATTAGCTTGAGCACTTGCACTTTTCATTAGCTCCCATAAGCTCCTTCATGCTCTATTTATAGTTTTCTGGTCTGCTAAGCACGTAAATTCAATTTAATGACCGTTGCCCCTTAATTAAATGCCAGAAAAACTAGCCGTTTTAATGTTGTCAGAACATAAGCCATCGATTGTTAGACTCTTGTTAAAAAGAAGTTGACTTCACATATCAAACTATCAACTGATTCAAACAAAAGGTTGATTGTTTTATCTCATCAAATAAATGAGTAAGAATTATCTTGTATCTTACATAATAATTGGAGTAAATATTTTATCTGATATGATGATATTTATCAAATGAGATAACCAAATTAAATATTAGATATGATGGAGTTTATTTGATGAGGTAATTAAAGGATTTAATAAGATAATTAATTATCCTAAAAATCAATTTGGTTTAGAAGGTATGTATAACTTTTGATGAGTCTTGATGGGAGACTACTTCTACTATTATAAATAGGGATTCAGTCCTCTCTCTACCCAACACACATGAAAACAAATTACAATAATATATTTTACATCCATCATAAAGGTTGGGGTTAAGGGGGAGAAATCAAATCTGGTCGTTTTTATCATCAATCATCAATCTTCTTTACGACTTAAGTTCTAATGGATCAAGGTACGCTTTTATTTAATCGCATTGTGTGAAGTACATGATGTTTCTATGATAGATGGGCATGACAATTTATTGTTTGTTATTCAACATGGGGGTACATCATCTTGATCAAGGAATAGCCATGATGACCTTTCAAATGGGTTAAGAACCTATCTTTTCTCTTTGTCTTTGGAAAAAAGGCCCAATTGACATTTTTGGAGGTCTTGGCTTGAGCCTAGAAGTATATAGATGTAGACAACATATATTGGGCAAAGAAGGCAGAGTAACTAGAGATAAAGGATAAAAAGAAGAACATTCAAGAATCTCAATATGAGGATCGACAGGTGTAGGCATATGACTAGCTAAACATTCATTAGGTCAGAGAAATCAACCTCAGTTCACTCCCCTTAGGAATCCTTGATCTTCCATTTTGATGTATATTCAACAGAAGGACATGCTTTAACGGGTGAGTAAGAGGAAGACACCACTGAGTAAGAGGAAAAGTACTACTATTTTTATCGAGATCATGACCATGATATGGATGAATGTATTCAGTTAAAAAAGCCTTTCAAGATATGATAATTCGGGGCTTCCTCAAAGAATATGTTACTTATCATATGTAAGTACCTGAGCATTGAGAAAAGAAAATCCCTAACCGAGTAGAACACTAAGAGGAGCAGTGAGACAACTAGGACTGGACACATATAGATGATACATATGTTGGTCGCAAGAGAGCACTAGATGGTCCCTCAGCCCGACCTTTGCTTAAAAGGCTACGAAGGGAAAAGGTAATAACATTTACCATTAATGACTTACCACTTGAGCCCAATAATGATGGTTTATTGGTCATGTTAGTTAAGGTGGTAAGATGTTGGGTGCAACGAATCCTCATTGATATGGGAAACTCCCGATTGACATAAAAATGTTCGTAGTGATGACTCATGAAACATAAGCCTTAGTCGTTGATGACTTGTGAAACATAGGCCTTGGATGACGATGAGTCACGCGACATGAAGTAGAGCAATCATCAGTTGATGGTCGATGGTCAGGGTAGGGGACGACAACGACGCGAAGCCCTAGGCTGATCGGTTATGGCAGGTTGATGTTAGTGTTAGTGCCCTAATGTTATATTTAGATGACATCTAGCAATTGTAATTATGGGACTAATGATATAATTTTTGTAAATATATTAAAATATGTTTTTATGACGACCTGTTCCCACCTACGGGCGCCACTAGTGAATAATCAACCAAATTACTCACACAACAAACCATTAATGAAGAGACGAACTATGTTTTAATGAGAAATGACTTAGGTGGGGACTAGGTTTCGTCCTTCTCTTAGCTCCACTCGAGGAATCGGTCCCAAAATAATAAAAAGAAACGCAACAGATGGGACCCAAACCAAAATGAGTTTCACCTTTCTTCAGCTCATCTCACAATAAGCCAAAAGTGACCCAGGCACAAGATATAACATATTACAAATCTGCTAAGTACTGGGCATTTACGGGACATTCATTTCGATCGTTACACAAACTAAAAACTGGCCTCTACCAAACTAAAGCCACTTACAACATAAAACCTCATAATCACATATACACTACACTGATTACAACCAACTAGCACAAAAAACATATATATTCAACACACACGAATATATATACATGAACAGATGCAATACAAAGCTCAGGTAACATCATTAGTCGCCACTCCATCCTCTTGACATCATCCCTGCTTGCATCTGGACTCGCAACATCTATAACATGAGGTAAAACCTTATGAGCCACAATGACTCAGTAATGGTGCAAATGAATGTAAACAAGATAATATATGCAATGCAAAGGCAAGTAAGTATGCATGAATGGTTAGGCATCACTGCCCTTCGAACCCATCTGTTTGAGGCAATAACCTCCCAAATTACTCATAACATGCATTTAGTCTTTCCCATCACCCATAGGACTCCACTAGACTGCCTTTAGAACATGCACAACACGCAACTGAACACAACATATATTTATCGTTTTTACCAAACATTCGCAAGGTTGCCCACCCTTGGGGCCATTACTTACCTGGCTTAAAGCCTCTTCTGCTAAGAGCAAGAACGCCCGCCTGAACTCTGAGCTCTTCTAAGAGCACCTCCTCCTCGGTCGAACCAAGATGCAATCACACAGAAACCCACAATATTAGAAATTACACTAGGGCCTTGTTTTTGCCACACCTTGCAAAAACTCACCCATCAACCATTTCCAAACAACCTTAACCAAGGGTTAAATCTAACCAATGCTTCACTCATTATCCCACATAACATAAATAACTTGGAAAGAAATAAATTAACTTACCTTAATTAGTCTAGAGGAGAAAATCGGCCAAACACCCACATTGGCGTTGCCTTCTTGACTGCCATCTCGTTCCCAAATTCACATTTTTGAGCCTTCGACAGCTTCGGAAGCCCTAAATTAATTTCCAAATTTTTCCTCCAATTTTCTAGATTTTTTTTTTTTGGCATTTTCCTTATTTTTCTCATTTCTTTTCAAATTTTCTTTTATTTTATTCTTTGCTTTTTCTTTTTTGTTTTTTCTTTTTTCTTCATCTTCTTCCTGCTGCTTCTCCTACTCGCGCACCAGCACAGGCCACCTCTTGGCCTCCACCCGCCGACAGCCGTTGCGGTCAGCACTGCCGTCGTCTGTCGCCCCCATACGACCACGCCATTATTGGCTTACCGCCGACACCACGAACCACTGCGACAAGTAGCACCATGCGCAGCCATAACTGATCATCGCTGCTTGCCTTTGATTCTAGATGTCGGTTGGCCACCGCTGCCTTTCGCCAGCTTCATCGTTGGTCAACGCTTCAGCCACCCACAATGCACGCTTGCTGCTGCTTCACCGCTTGTAACACCCCGCCTTACACGGGCGCGTCACTGTAAGGGAATCCTCGGGAATATTCTTTTTTTTTTTCAAGTCTGTCACACGCGGCGCCATGAGAACAATCTTCACATGCAGATGAAATACTCGTCGCATACAATGGCCGGCGCCCGCAGTGATTTCAAGAGCAATCTTCACACGTAGGTAAAAGTCTCGAGAGCCCCAGTCTTACTCGTTTAATTAATAAGATCGATAGACTTAAGACTAAACGAGACATAATATAACACAGCGGAATAATTAACACCAAAATGTCGTGGCCTACCACGAGTTTCATACAAAGTATTCCCATATCGAAATATGTATTACAAACTATCAAATGATATAGCGTTGCCATACAACCATTCATACATATATCAAAATAAATGCTAACACTTCCTAAATGGAACAACGACTATCAACTAAGCACCATTGGCCCCACCGGCCATGTCCTCGACCTCGCAGCTGTCCCTGGCTGGAACGTTGAATGTTTCAGGGGCATAACCCAGGTTAGATGATAAAAACATCTAAGTGATGGCATGAAACAGTTTACATAATGCATGATAGTCATACGAGCATGACATACACAGACAAAACGACATGCAACACGTCCAACGTGTCTAACTTGAGAAATTTCCCTGACATGCTCAACCTCATGTGGAAAATTCATTCCACACACCATTGGGGTTGACCTTGCCGTGACATTCTTAATCCCTCGAGTGCCCTGTCGTGTCACTCGTTCATCAGGATTAACCTTGTCCCATTCTCAAGAAGACCCCATCCCGTCCCATGCGAACCCAACCACGACACGAACAATTGACACCCCGATGATATGAAAATCACACGCCATGCACTGACTCCTTTGTAAGAAAAACAGTTGATGCAATAAACTCCATGTTCAATATGCAAAAGATGTCACAAACACACAAGAGAAACGCCTTTACAAAATATCCCAAGTTCTGGAGGGTATAACCGCTCACTAGAACTGGTCCAAACACGAATATCCTAAGTTCGGGAGGGTAAAACCGCTTACAGAACCCACTACACACACTCCAACACACATTCAAGACAAAATAAAGTTGAAATCAAACCACTCACCTCAATTTGGAAAAGTCCAATTTTTGCCTCGAAAAACATGCCGCATCTCGAAAAACGTGCAATCCTTCTTTTCAACACACCAATCGTCTCCTATTCACCATTAGGACCTTAGAAATCAATAATTCTATTTTTCCTTAATTTTTCTTATTTTCTCCTATTTTTCAAACATTTCTCTCTCTCAAAAAATTATAATAAATACCAAACACCCATTTTTCCCAAATATTTTTACATAAACCATCATTCAGTAATTTTATGAAAATTATAAAATTAAAATCAAGGAAAACCTGGCACTCATGCACCCTCACGCGCTGCTACTTTCTCTAGTCTTCTTCTCCGGCCACAGTGGCTTTTTGGCGATCTCCTTTGGCCAAAACAACAATGGGGCCTTGAAGATCTCGATGAGACGACTTCAATTGACCCTTCACTTGTCAGAAAAAGTCGTCGGAAAAGGGTTTAAAACCCAGTTGCAGGTCTCAGTCCGGCAGCTCTCGCTTTTCTGGCCAACTCACTGAAACTCCACCAAATGTACACGAAACTCTTCAAAAATCTCCAGAAATGATCCTTATGAATCCAAGAACAAAAGCCCTCTAATCTCTTTGCTCGATTTTAAATTTGAACCCTCGGCCAAGAACCCCCTTTTATACTCATTTTTGACCCGATTCCCCATCAAATCTAGCTCGTTCTTATCCCTTAAACCCAAATCCATCCTCCAAACCAATTGAAAAGCCCCAAATCGTGAGCCTAAGCCCTTGAAAGATTCGGCTAAATCAAAAATTTCTTCCGCCACCATTTTCGGTCACATCCTAGCATTTTTCGGCCAATGGCGAGTCCCAACAGCTTCATCATCGTCTAGAGCTAAGCTAGCACCTCCCAAGTGACCTTCCCGACACCTCAGAGGCGGCTGCAGGCGGCCGGTCGGTTTCACACCTTGGTATTTTTGTTTTTTTGTATTTTAGCCCGTAGCCAACTTTTAATTGCATTTTCTCCCAATCCTAGATATCTCTAGACTATCTAACACTTTCACTACTGCCCCTAAGTTCCATATTTTTCATTTTCCTCAAAAACTTCTAAAGAACTTGCCATTTTGACCTCCTTCGGGTAATTTACAAAATCTGCACTTTTGCCCGAATGCCCATAATTACGTGTTTTTGACTTCAAACCTTTGAAAATCTCTTGATTTTGTCGAATATCGCTGATTTGGACAATTTTACTCTTATTGGCTTGCTTGACACAATCTCTCACCTTTCGTTTATGTTTTGAGTATTGCACTTTGGCCTGAAACTATTGTAAATTCCATTTTGACCCCGTAATTTTTGAAAATGCTCTTAATATTAAGTATTGGGTATTACACTGCTGCTACCATGGCTGCTTCACACCGCGGCCACACCGCCGGCTGCATTGCTTCAGGCTGTCGTGCCACCAGTCATAGCTACCGGCCTGACCAGCCATCAACCAACCACCTTCGCCGGCTTCCATCTCCCTTTCTCTCACTCGATCTCCCTGCTCTCTCTCTCCCTCTCTTTTAAATTTTAGAGAAAAGGGGCATTGTTGCTTCCTTGGCCCCCAAGCCACTTACATATATACATGAATTTTACACATTTAACCCCTCTTATTCTCTTTAATTTTACTTAAGAATTTTGATAATTACGCTTGGACCTTTCAAGCTTTAAATTAAATACCACCATGCCACACAATAACTTGATTTCTTAAAAACTAATAATCGACTTTTACTCGATAAAGTCAATTTTGTCTTTGCACCTACACGAGACCTTTTCTCTACTCTAAAACACTTCAGGGTTGCTTCACTCGTAAAATTGGGTTTATCGAGTAACCTTAGGGTAGTCCTTTTCCTTATGTCATTTTTCACCGTATGCAAAACATGTGATATACCCTTGAGAACAATTCTTCCCTGGGTGTACTTTATTGCATTGGGGACATGGTTTGGCATCTTTGAAATTCCTCCTTCCTGACTTGTGCTCTGTGCCTTTCGAATCTCTTTTCTTTTCATCAGATCTTACCAGTCCTACACGCAGTAGGTTCGTCTCAGTGGTCAGAGCCCTGTCTGGCACCTCGTTGTAAGTGTCAATAGCACACGCGCTAAGAGCTTTTTGTAGAGCCACCTTTAATCTACCCACAAATTTATGTGCCTTCTACCTCTCGTCTGTTTCTTACATCGGCATGTACCTAATTGGTTGAGTAAACTTGACATCATACTGAGACATCGACATTTCTTCTATCTGCCTCAATTTCATAAACTCCCAAGTCTTCTCTTCCTGCCTGCTTTGTGTAAAGTACTTAGCATTAAAAAACTTGAATCTTTCCTAGGTTATCAACTAAGCTTGTCTCGGCCTTGCATCTTGTTCTGCTTGCTGAGGTATCCTGTGCAAGGCTTGCTGCGTCAATTTCCACCATCACCCAGCTTCTTCCTCCAGCATGAAAGTAGCACAATTGACCTTTTCCTCGTCACTGCATTGCAGATGTTGGAGCAGCTTCTCGATTTGTTTTATCCAGTACTCTGCCATACTAGGGTCATCTCCTACCCTTCCTTTAAACACCGGGGGTCTTTGTCGGCAATACTGATCTAGCACATGCGGGATTTGCCTTGGCGGCTCATTTCTTGCTACACAAGTTAGCATATTCTCTAAGATCCTTTCCATTAGATCAAGTCTATTCTCACTAGGATCTGATCACTCTTCTTGTCGTCCATTGCTTGTGACACGATTCGCAACACAACTATGATGACTGCTATTTCTGTCACTCTTATCTTGTCCATTGAGACCTGTGATTCCAAGATTTTTCACCATCTAAAAAAGGAAAAAAGAAACACTCTCTTAGAGGTAACCTCAATTTCAATATCCCTATAATCAGAATCAATTCTATTACTAAAAACACTTATCGAACCATCCTAGGTTTCTTATTTTAGATCATTTCCTAGGATCCTTGATCTATACCAAATCAGTCCTATACTCGAACCTCAATGATTCATATCACCTATTCATAAACCTAACTTGACAGCTAGATTACATCACATCGAACTAACCATCCATGCCTCGATCACTCCTAATTTCCAATAGCACCTTTAAGTCTCCAAATCAGGGTTTTTGCTATTTTCTCTGATACCAATTGTAACGCCCCATTTTTCCTAAGCATGCGTTAACTTGAGATTTTGGGGATATTTTTTTTTTCTTCAAGATATACTCAACATAAATTAAACCCCGACAATCTCGATTTACCATCTCACCATATTAACTTAAAGGAATAAGCTAAGACTAGTAATATCATCACATTAGCGGAAGTAGAATTGAAACCTCGAAAATACATAATCGAATTCACTTTATTCATAATGTAGAAATTGTTTGACAAGACATTTCAAAACAAAATACATCAAGACTCATCTCTCAACAACAACTACTAACACCTCAAGTATAAACAAAATATATGCTAACGATTACCAACGAAATCAATGGCTACATCTCGAGAACCCCTTTTCCTTTAGCACCGTTGCTTTCACCTGGAATGTTTGAATATTCCAGGGACATAGTCCAAATTAGATGATGAATCATCTAAGCGAGAGTTCAAAAATATTTTCATGAATATATGCAAACCATGAATAAAACAGACATATCCAGATATATCCTTGCCCAAGAGTATCTATCTAACTTTAGAGAGCCAAGTCGCGTTTTAACCCTATGCTGAACTTAGCCCAACTTATGACTCTACCCACGAGCGACCTAGTGTGAGTATCTTAGCTTTGAACATACTCCGTGGTTAAATTCAAGGGGTACCTGTTGGTCCCTTAGGGAATGACAACTCAAGAGGTGGGGTGAATTGAGTGACTATTTTTTGTTTTGCAATTTTAATAAATACTCTTGATTAATGATTTTATTTAAGAATATATATTTGATAAATATAATAAGTGATGTTTGAGATTATAATAAATGCAAGCCACAAGATATAACAAAAATAAATTAAATGAGACAGTAGAAAAGTTTTAGTTATTCTGTGTCTCCATAGACACCTAGTCCACTCTCCCAAGGTCTAACCACCCTTGGGGTTCCAGTAAACCAATTTCACCAAGGTTTTCACACTAGCTCACATTTGAAACTAGATACACATCTAGATTACAACGAGTTTTAAATAACCACTACACCAAGGTTCCCACCCTAACTTATCTTGAAAGCTAGATTCACCTAGATTTTAATGGTTCTAAGAAACCTATATGATCAACAACTATAGTTTAAATGTTTACAAATAATTGTCCACACTTGGACACAAATAAATAATTAATTAAGCACAAAATATACAAGGCAATAATATTTAAATAAATAAATAAATTGGTGACCTAAAATTTGGAGTAGACTTGAAAATATTTTTCTCCTCTTACCTTGTGGCTCTTCGGTTGTTGTGAAATATCGTTTCAAGAGCCTTGGATTGCTTAGATGTTAGCTTGAGAATGTTTGGGATTTTTTGGATGTTTTGAATAAGCAATATGTGTAATGAATGATCTAAAAAATTAGTCTAGGGGTATTTATAGGCATTTTTTTGGCACTATTCCAACTGTCAAAAAACTGACCGTTAGGTCGAAAGTCGACTCTTATTTGAATGAGAACAACGGTAAAAAATTTGACCGTTGGCACGTCGTCTTTTAAAAATTGAATAGTCAACTTTTAGAAATTACAAAGTCGACTTTTGAAAATCAAAGAATCAACTTTCACTGTAGCGATACTATATAGCAGTACTGCAATTAGTATATTTAAAAAAATACTCTTTTTTTAATCATCAAAACACTATAATTTGTATATTGAAAAATACTATTTTTGATAATCATCAAAACTTAATTAATATGAGCAAGTTGGCTCAACAATACTTGGCCTAATCACCTGTTCATCCCAACAATTTGGCTCTAAGGGTTTTTCGAGCTCAAAATCTACCAAGATGGTCAGGCTAAAGATGACCACACTTAGATCCCCCAAATGGGTTGGCTAGAGACTAAGGGATGGTATGGGTAGCATTAGGAATAATCCCTAGTCAGCCGTCATTATCCTGACTTCTCGACTAACAAACTTCGATTTGCGGTATATTCAGGGCCTTTCTTACTTGTACTCTTGTTTATCCTAACTATTTATCGTTGCTATTTTATACGCCTCGAACCATTCTAACTTGCTTGTGTTAAGACTATTGGTGCTTCCCCATCATATGACTGAAGAGGCCAACACTTATTAACAAGATAAGAAGACACCTCGACTAAACAAAAAAGAATACTCGTATGTTAGCCAAGGTACGATAATACTAAATCCTATCTTTCTATAATTTATTAAAACCAGTGGGATTGACATATTTAAGGAAAAAGGCAAAGGCAATACCAGGTATTATTGCATTACTCCCTTATTTTCCTATCTAGCACATGAATCCTCACTCATTCACAAGCATTTTGCATCACATACTTGAAAAATCATTTTGTCTTTCAAAACCAGCTGAGAAGCCATTTTGAGATAATCTGAGGCTCAATCTAGATCAACAGTTCAAGTCTCGACTCGCATAAAGTTGTTAAAGGGAGAACCCATGATAAAAACGGGTAGGACACAACTTAAATTGAACTAAGAAAGAGAAAATATAATAGCAGGGATAGTAGAATGTTAGATGAAGGAGGAGTAAGGATAAAAGGAGTAAAGGATTTAGTAAAATATTTATGGAAACACGACTAAGCTCGGAAGAAATAAATGATATTGTAGGGAGGAGAGTTTATTAAGGGAACAAGGAAGAGAGCTCTATAAGAGAGTTGGGACAAAAAATTAGCAAAGATAATGGCAAACATGACAAGACTTAGGCAGAGATTAAAACCCTAGACTAAACCACAACACCTGCACCACATTTGAGCACTTTGACTTGTTATATTTTCAAAAGTGTAGTGTTAATATAAGTGCATGTTTGGGGGTTGGAGGAGTGCATAATCCCACATCAGGAAAGTAAGGGAAGTTTCAAATATTTAAATTCCCCTCCATTGCTCTTTGGGCTTGGGCCCCAAGGGGCAATTGGATTTTGCGAGCAAGCGAGCTCCTACCCTCTGTGGGTTCGGGTTTAAGCTCATGCACACATCATCGCCACCGCCTGGCTTGACTCAGTTCAATTCAAGGAGAAAATAATATATTGTATTTGTTCCACAACATTTGAAGTTGCGAATATAATTATTAAAATTAATTGGTAACTCTTGAAATCGATTTATTTAATTTTGGTGTAATTTTTAGTTTTGGTTTTTTTGATTAAAATCGAACATTTTTGGTTTTTATAATTGAAACCAAAAGATGGATTGATTGTTGGATTCAATGTGTGGCTTTCAGTTTCATAGTTTGTCAACTATATATAGTT
Organism: Diospyros lotus; assembly: GCF_014633365.1. Taxonomy (NCBI): domain Eukaryota; kingdom Viridiplantae; phylum Streptophyta; class Magnoliopsida; order Ericales; family Ebenaceae; genus Diospyros; species Diospyros lotus. The sequence goes on from NC_068351.1 coordinate 22,132,981, forward strand.
TATCGTTCTTCTTTGTTAGTGGTCCAAATTTCGAGAATCTAAAGTCTCTTTTCTTTATGCCTCAAAGTTCTTGTGTCTTGGAGAGAAAGTGTCATACAAAGTTATTCCAGATCCGGTTGTTCGTGGTTGTAGTTCAACCGAAGATGATCGTTATATCCTACTGAGATAGTCATCAGAGTCTACATGTGACTGGTACAGGGCAAATTCCGTCTTTAGGAAAGTACTTCTGATGTGCCTCGATCGCTGATGTCCTTCTGTTTTGAGTTATTCTTGCAATTGTTGTGGTTGCTTGAGCCTCCTAAATAATGGCAATTTTCCATCTGAGTTTCTGGTTTGCTGTTATATTTTTTTCAAATTATTGTAATTCAGTTTCATAAGTGCATTAGTCAAATTGTCACTATTATAGATCTATACATATTTTTGCGATTGTGTCAACAATCTAAAGATAAAAGTTCTTGATATGGCTTCCATTAACACCAATGTTGCTACTACTGCTGCTACGGCTGTAACGCCCCGCTCCCACCTACGGGTGTTACTCACGAATAGCCAACTTACTATTCACACGCTAGGGCAAAGATGAAGAGACGGCTACGTTTCAACGGGAAACGACCTAGGTGGGAACTAGGCTTTGCCCTCTCTTCGCTCCGCTCGAGGGTCCGGGAATTATCGATCGACCTATTAGACCCGAAACCTCGCAATCGTCACCCCTTCCTGAGCTCTTTAATGAAGGGCTAAGGGTGACTTACCAGGATCAAAAGGAATTAAGCTAACTCTCTAGCTTAAAGTAATTTATGGCATAACGCCTTAATTATAAGAAAATAGGTTTTTCTTATCTTTGCCCCAACCATTAACCCATTTAATTCATTTCCAATTCCTTAGGAAAATATTTGGATTAATCTTCCTTTAGAAAAATTTAAATAAAATTTTCCTCATTAAAGCTCCATTAATTTTCCCTTTAATTTATTTCAAAATTTCCATGATTTTCCAATCATTAGGAAAAAAATAATTTTTGAAATACAGATCTCAAGCATCCTCATCCAATTTCAAAATTTAAGGAAAATAGCCCATTATTTAATTTCCCAAAATTTAGAAATTTTTTCCACAATTGCCTCAAATTTACATTAATTTAAAAATTAATTTAGAGGCTAAATACTCATTTAATTATTTATTTATTTAAATTATTTCATAATTCCATAAATGTCAGAAATAATTAAATAACCCAAAAAATAAAAAAAAATAAACGAAAAGAACTTCACAGCAGCCACAGGGGAGGGGGGGGCGCGCAGCAGCAGCCGCGCCCCCCCAGCGCGCGCGCAGGCCGCGCGCGCGGGCCGCGCATGGCCGCGCGCGCAGGCCGCGCATGGCCGCGCGCGCGGGCCACGCCTGCCCCTCGCGCGCACTGGCCGGCCGCGCGCGGCCGCGCCAGCCCGCCCAGGCGCGCCTTGGCTGCCCAGCCCACTGCCTGGCCACTTTTTTTCCAAAAAAAAAATATATATATATTTTTTAAATAAAACCATATTTTCCAGAATACATTTCCATATCAAGGGGCTTCCAAAACACTAAATTTTTCCCCCTTTTAACCACATTTACATACAATCCAAGATTAACAAAATAATACAACACAAAAATACAAACTACATAACCATTACACATAGTTTTCCTCTTTGCTTCAATACCTTCACCCTTGCAAAACTCCCTTTCCCTTGGATGATTCTCCATCTACATCGAGGTCAAAGGACCTTATGAGCCAATGCTCAGTAAGGGTGCTATGCAAATGTAAATGAAGTATGAGAAACATAACATGTAATGCAATGCAATGCATATTAAGGGTAGTTCTCCATGCCCTCATAACCACTTAGGTTAAGGCACCAACCAACCCCTCACTCCCCTCACAAGTCCTCCTTATGGCCATAGGTCCACTTGGGCACAAAACATGCAAAGAACCATCACATGCAACTCATTCACACATGTACAAATGCAAGCAAAAACCCCTCCACTTGGGGCTATCCCTTACCTTGTTTCCTTGAAGCTTTAACACTCTCTCAAGCCAAGAATCCTCTTAGACTTTGAAGCTTCAACACCACCACAAGCTAAGACTCACCCTTAAAGAAAAATAATAAAGGGACTTTAGCTCTTAAACACATGCCTTAAACTATAACAAAAGAGAAAACTAGATTACCTTTTGCTAGACTTTCTCTTCCTTCTCTAGACTTCCTTGCCTTCTTGCTTCTCTACTTCACAAATGGGAAAAAGCTTGGAACTAATTTCTCACTTCCCATTTATAGAGTTTTCTTCTTAATCCATGCCAATTCTTAAGATCACATCCTAGCCATTGATTTTTTTCTTATTTCAAGAGACCTAATCTCTACCTTTGAACATTAGCACAATCCTTGTGCTTCTCCCAAGTTAAATCCTAACCCTTTTTTTTAGGAGAACTCTTGCCTAGATACAAAGGAAACACAAATCCAAGAGACTTATCTTGTTAAATCTCCTCCATTGATCTCTCTTTGGAGACTAAATCTCCTCCCTTGGATCAATCCCAATTTTCCATAATTCTCCATTTTTCATTTAATTAAATCATGACTAATTTCCAAGATTGACTAATTTCCCAAATTTGCATTTAATTTAAATCCACAACTTTTCAAGCATTTAATGGAGACTTAAATAATTTCTTTTTGATTTAAATTTAAAAGCTCTTCAAAGACATAATCTAATTTCTTTAGCATTTATTTAAATCCACCATTTTCCAACATTAATGCTTGACAAATTTCTTTTTATTATTGATTTTCTTTTTAATTTTCTCCATCATGGCTCTCATTAATGCTTGAGAGACTAATTTCTTTTTCCTTTTTCATTTATTAAATATCCCTCTTGGTTCACAAGATCATGCCATGTGTCACCAAATTCTCTCAATTAAATAAATCTTTATTCTCCAAATTAAATTAAATCTCTTCCATAAGAACTTGCCAAGTGTCATCAATCTAACCATACTTGGTTTTCCAATTTAATTCCTAATTATCTATGCACTTAATCAAGAATTAAATTCTCCAACATTTATTCTCCAATATAAACAATTTCTCCAAAAATAATTTATCTTCCTTTGGGATGAAATTCCAAATTACCATTTTGCCCCTCACAAGACATCCAATATTTCATGGCATTTTCTTTAATTCAAGGGCAATTTTGGAATTTTTCATAGACTAAAATTCTCTTAAATGACAAAATTTATCATGACTCTTTAAGGGTATTACAATCCACCTCTCTTAAAAGAATTTCGTCCTCGAAATTTCATTTCCATTAATGCAACGTATTAATACATCAAAGCTACTCTTCCATTACATCAACAAATAATTCGGGAAATTGACGCTTTAGATCGTCTTCTAGCTCCCATGTTGCTTCCCGATCAGAGTGATGGTTCCACTGAACTTTAACTAATGGAATTGATTTGCTTCTCAATTTCTTTTCCTTGCGGTCCAAGATTTTTACTGGCCTTTCAATATAGGTTAGGTTTTGACGAACCTCAACCTCTTCCTCTGGAACTTCCATTCTTGGATCCGGTATGAACTTTCGCAATTGAGACACATGGAACACGTCATGAAATCCTGCTAATTCGTTGGACAAGGCCAACCGATAGGCCAAAGGTCCTACTCGCCCAATGATCCTATACGGTCCCATAAACCTCGGACTAAGCTTCCCTTGCTTCCGATTTCTCATTGACGGTCTTTGGGGTGAGATCCGAAGAAATACGCTATCCCCTTCTTGAAATTCCAAATCTCGCGCACGGTGATCCGCATAGTACTTTTGGCGATCTTGAGCAATCTTCATACACTTTCTTGCCACATCAATCTTCTCAGAGGCTTGCTGTACTAATTCAGTCTTGGCCAACTGCTTTTCACCCACCTCAAGCCAACACGAAGGCGATCGGCAACGCCTGCCATACAAAGCTTCATACGGCGCCATGCCGATGCTACTCTGATAGCTGTTATTATACGAGAATTCCACCAACGGCAAGTACTCATCCCAATTTCCTCCAAACTCCAGTACACATGCCCGCAACATGTCTTCCAAAACCTGGTTCACCCTCTCAGTCTGGCCGTCTGTTTGGGGGTGATATGCAATACTAAAATTCAACCTCGTTCCCAATTCTTCTTGCAAACACGTCCAAAATCTTGATAAAAATTTTGAATCTCTATCAGACACAATGCTGACTGGGGTTCCATGCAGCCGCACGATTTCCTGAACATAAATCCGTGACAGCTCTTCCGCACCTTGAGTAGTCCGAACAGGTATGAAATGAGCCGACTTTGTTAGCCTGTCGACCACCACCCATATCGAGTCTTTCTTCCTTGCTGTCTTGGGCAATCCCACAATGAAGTCCATGGAAATGTGCTCCCACTTCCATTCTGGTATCTCTAACGGTCGCAACAATCCTGCCGGCCGCTGATGCTCGATCTTAATACGCTGGCATGCATCACACTTGGCTACATACTGAGCCACACTTCGCTTCATTCCAGGCCACCAATAAACTTCTCTCAAGTCTTTATACATCTTGGTCGCCCCTGGATGTACCGTGTACTTTGATCGATGAGCTTCATCCAAAATCTTTTGCCTTAATTCTTCATTATTGGGAATATAAATTCGCTCGTTCATCCTCATGATTCCATCTCTGAACTCAAAATCTGTTTTCACCGGCTCACCCTTCTCATCCACCCATTGGCGAAGCCTCCGATCTTCCCCGGTAGCCTGACGTATCTCCTCCCACCAACCTGGCTGAATTCGCAGACTAGCCACCATGGATATACCGTTCCCAGGCGCTACACCCACCGTTAGGCTACTGAACACCTCTATCAGCTGCCATTCCCGCATCATCATCCCGGCCGCGACAGCAAGATCCCTACGACTAAGGGCATCCGCCACAACATTCGCCCGCCCTGGATGATAATGGATGGTGCAGTCGTAGTCCTTCAAGAACTCCATCCATCGACGTTGTCTCATATTCAGCTCCTTTTGGGAAAAGATATACTTTAGGCTTTTATGATCGGTGTAGATCTCAAACTTCTCACCGTAGAGATAATGTCGCCAAATCTTCAGGGCGTGGATAACGGCAGCCAATTCCAAATCGTGGACCGGGTAGTTCTTCTCATGAGGTCGTAATTGACGCGACCCATAAGCAATCACCTTACCATGCTGCATCAACACGCAGCCTAATCCCGATCCTGAAGCATCACTGTAGACCACGAATCCTCCAGAACCTTCAGGCAAGGTCAAAATCGGCGCTGTGGTCAACCGTTTCTTAAGTTCCTCAAAACTTTGTTCACACTTGTTATCCCATATGAACCTCACATTCTTCTGAGTCAAACGTGTCAGAGGCAAGGCAATTTTTGAAAATCCTTCAACGAATTGTCGATAGTATCCAGCTAACCCCAGAAAACTTCTTACCTCGAACACTGAACTCGGTCGGTGCCAGCTTTTAACGGCCTCTATCTTGGATGGATCCACTGATACACCGTCACTTGAAATTACATGGCCAAGAAATGCCACTTCCCTTAGCCAGAAGCTACATTTGGAAAATTTGGCATATAGCCTTTCGCTACGCAACCTTTCTAGCACCAACCTCAAATGTTCACGGTGCTCTGCCTCACTAGCTGAGTACACCAAGATATCATCAATAAAGACGATCACAAACTGGTCTAGAAATGGTTTAAACACTCTATTCATGAGATCCATAAAAGCTGCAGGGGCATTGGTTAACCCGAATGGCATCACCAAAAATTCGAAGTGTCCGTATCGACACCGAAATGCCGTCTTGGGTATATCCTCATTTCTAACCTTCAGTTGGTAGTACCCCGAGCGCAGATCAATTTTTGAAAATATTCTAGCACCTTTCAATTGATCAAATAACTCTCCAATTCTAGGCAATGGGTACTTATTTTTCACTGTTACCTTATTGAGTGCTCGAAAATCAATGCACAATCGTAAGCTGTCATCTTTCTTCTTTACAAATAACACTGGAGCTCCCCATGGGGAAATACTTGGTCGAATAAATCCCTTATCCACCAAATCTTGAAGTTGTACCTTAAGCTCCTTCAACTCAGCCGGGGCCATTCGATAAGTGGGTATAGAAATTGGTGTTGTTCCCGACAACAGTTCAATGGCAAACTCCACCTCTCGATCAGGAGGTAGCTCTGTCAAGTCCTTTGGAAAAACATCCAAGAACTCCCTCACTACTTCTACCTCTTCCGGCTTCATTTCTTATTTATTGTCCACTACCATAACATGAGCTATAAATCCATATGCTCCGTTTTCCAACCATTTGTAGGCCTTCAAGGCCGATACAAATTTTAACGGCCTACCAAACCGTGGTCCTTTAAACTTCACTACTTTTCCCCCCAGACATCCCAATTCTACTGTCTTTTTCAAACAGTCCATACTGGCGCAATATCGAGAAAGGAAATCCATGCCTAGGATGACATCGAAGTCATGCATCTCCATAAGTATAAGATCTATCTTAAATTTCTCGTCCTCAACATCCACATCACAATCTCGGACCATTAGATTAGTCTCCATAGTCTCCCCGATTGGAGATTGAATTCTAACTCCATGCCCTATTATTGAGGGTGCAAGACCCAAACTCCTAGCAGACTCATTTGCTATGAATGAATGGGTGGCACCAGGGTCCACCAATGCATGTACAGGAGTAGTATTGATGAAGAGCGTACCTTCCACAACGCTCGGGTCAGTATCAGCCTCCGCCTTTGTTAGCTAAAATACTCGTGCTGGTTGTGGGCCTGGTTTTCCCTCTGGCTTCTTCCTTGGGTCAGCCTTGTCTCGTTGGGGGCAGTTCCATGAATAGTGTCCCCGTTGCTTGCAAGCGAAGCATGTTACTTCCCTTTTGGCCCCTTCCTCGATCTTCAATGTCTTCCTCGAAGGGCAGTCTCTTGCTAAATGTCCAACTTCTCCACACACAAAGCAACCCGCTCCTTTGCTTTTGGTCCCACACTTGTTGTTAGCATGCCTCCTTTGGCACTTCTTGCAATATCTTTCCCTCTTAAATTTGGCTCCTTCAGGCTTCTTGAATTGTGCTACTGGAGGGTTTGTTGATTTGTCTTTACTTTCCACCTCCTTTTTCACATCACTTCGGAGTTTCAGCTCTCCCTGAGCCATCATGTTTCGCTCAACAGTAATAGCCTTCTCAACTGCATCATCAAAAGTTCGAATGTTCCACGCGTACAGTACTTGCTTCACTTCCTTTCTAAGTCCTTGAAAGAACTTCTGGGCCTTCTCAAATTCATCTGTAGTGTACATAGGTACATACTTTATCAGCTTGGAAAACTTGGCCTCGTACTGCACTACGGACATATCCTCCGATTGGGTCAGCTTCAAAAACTCTTGTTTCTTCACCTCTCTCCAGTACTCAGGAAAGTACTTATCATTGAATGCAATCTTGAATTGTTCCCAGGTAATAGGTGTCACTCGCACCTCCTCATTTTCTTGGATAGTATTTCGAGTCCTTAGGACTCCTGACATCGACTTCCACCAGATAGCCGCTTCTTCCTCTAACATAAATGTAGCGCACCTTACCCAGTGGTCTTCGGGGCACTCCAAGTGTTCCAATAATTTTTCAGTTTGCTCCATCCAATATTCTCCTACACTTGGGTCCATTTCTGGGTCTCCCTTAAAGCTTGGCGGATGTAAATCTCGAAACATCTTCAGCCAATTTGTAGTAGGGGTTTCTGGTCTGTTCACCGAACTCATCATCATTTCGACGAATCTTTCGAACGATCTATCACCACTTGGCCTTTCCGAGCCACTTCCTTCTGGGAAGTCTTGAGACGACGACTGGGCCTGGCCCCTTCTCCTACGAAGTCGTTCTTCACGGCTCATCTGCACAATGGCACAAGCGACATTCATTTTTCTACTACACCATAGCCACACATACATACATAACACAAGTTCCGAGCAATGCCATACAAGATGATGTTTCCAACATAACTTATTTATTTGCATAAACAAGACATAGGCTTACAAAGAGCTTTCCATTACAAAATGATTCAAAAGAGGAAAAGCTTATAGTCATCATGAACCAAAGCCACACAAAATACATCAAGTTTTCCCCCATTAGCCCCACAACTCAACCCCCAGAGCTCACTAGTCACCTAGCATGACTTAGCCCTACCCATGGCTTCCGCATCACGACCCTCGCCACTAGGCCCATCGACCACATAACTACTTTGAGGCCTACCTGGGATCACCCCGCCTCGAAGCTTTAGGCTAACCGGGTCGCTATAGTGGATGCCAATCAGGGACTCGGACTCCTCCGAGGGGTCCTCATAAGGGGCTTCTGGAGAGTCTACCTCCCTGTTAAGGTCTTCCTCTAAATCATCTATAGTCTCATTGCTTCCCACACTTTCTTCGTCTGGTCCCGCATGCCCACGGGTGACTTCTCTAGACTGCCATGCGTCTGTCTCCCGTATCATCTCAATGAACAAGGTGAAGTTTTGGGATACTCTTGGTCGCCTCGCAATCCTTCTTGCGTACCGCCTCTACTTGCCATGGAGTAGTTCTTTCACATAGTGCACTTTCACTTCACCCAACAATCCAGGAGGTAAGGCTGTGCCCGGGGTCTCCGCAATGACGTCCTCCACCCTGCTAAGGTAGCGCTGGATGGACTCTCCGGGTCTCATCACCGATATGGCTAAAGTCCACTGGGCCTTCAGCCTCCTGATGTAGTCTCGCACTAGCCACACTGAACTAAATGGGGTTCGTCTCTCCATACCTACGCACAAAACACCACACCATAGATATCAACCCAAAGACATCACCACCACAACAATCATATCATCATAACTATGATGCCCAACAATCATGAAAATCCTATCTCAAACTGGAATCACGCTCTGATACCATACTGTAACGCCCCGCTCCCACCTATGGGTGTTACTCACGAATAGCCAACTTACTATTCAGACGCTAGGGAAAAGATGAAGAGACGGCTACGTTTCAACGGGAAACGACCTAGGTGGGAACTAGGCTTTGCCCTCTCTTCGCTCCGCTCGAGGGTCTGGGAATTATCGATCGACCTATTAGACCCGAAACCTCGCAATTGTCACCCCTTCCTGAGCTCTTTAATGAAGGGCTAAGGGTGACTTACCAGGATCAAAAGGAATTAAGCTAACTCTCTAGCTTAAAGTAATTTATGGCATAACGCCTTAATTATAAGAAAATAGGTTTTTCTTATCTTTGCCCCAACCATTAACCCATTTAATTCATTTCCAATTCCTTAGGAAAATATTTGGATTAATCTTCCTTTAGAAAAATTTAAATAAAATTTTCCTCATTAAAGCTCCATTAATTTTCCCTTTAATTTATTTCAAAATTTCCATGATTTTCCAATCATTAGGAAAAAAATAATTTTTGAAATACAGATCTCAAGCATCCTCATCCAATTTCAAAATTTAAGGAAAATAGCCCATTATTTAATTTCCCAAAATTTAGAAATTTTTCCCACAATTGCCTCAAATTTACATTAATTTAAAAATTAATTTAGAGGCTAAATACTCATTTAATTATTTATTTATTTAAATTATTTCATAATTTCATAAATGTCAGAAATAATTAAATAACCCAAAAAATAAAAAAAAATAAACGAAAAGAACTTCACAGCAGCCACAGGGGAGGGGGGGGCGCGCAGCAGCAGCCGCGCCCCCCCAGCGCGCGCGCAGGCCGCGCAGGCCCCGCGCGGGGGCCGCGCATGGCCGCGCGCGCAGGCCGCGCATGGCCGCGCTCGCGGGCCGCGCCTGCCCCTCGCGCGCACTGGCCGGCCGCGCGCGGCCGCGCCAGCCCGCCCAGGCGCGCCTTGGCTGCCCAGCCCACTGCCTGGCCACTTTTTTTCCAAAAAAAAAATATATATATATTTTTTAAATAAAACCATATTTTCCAGAATACATTTCCATATCAAGGGGCTTCCAAAACACTAAATTTTTCCCCCTTTTAACCACATTTACATACAATCCAAGATTAACAAAATAATACAACACAAAAATACAAACTACATAACCATTACACATAGTTTTCCTCTTTGCTTCAATACCTTCACCCTTGCAAAACTCCCTTTCCCTTGGATGATTCTCCACCTACATCGAGGTCAAAGGACCTTATGAGCCAATGCTCAGTAAGGGTGCTATGCAAATGTAAATGAAGTATGAGAAACATAACATGTAATGCAATGCAATGCATATTAAGGGTAGTTCTCCATGCCCTCATAACCACTTAGGTTAAGGCACCAACCAACCCCTCACTCCCCTCACAAGTCCTCCTTATGGCCATAGGTCCACTTGGGCACAAAACATGCAAAGAACCATCACATGCAACTCATTCACACATGTACAAATGCAAGCAAAAACCCCTCCACTTGGGGCTATCCCTTACCTTGTTTCCTTGAAGCTTTAACACTCTCTCAAGCCAAGAATCCTCTTAGACTTTGAAGCTTCAACACCACCACAAGCTAAGACTCACCCTTAAAGAAAAATAATAAAGGGACTTTAGCTCTTAAACACATGCCTTAAACTATAACAAAAGAGAAAACTAGATTACCTTTTGCTAGACTTTCTCTTCCTTCTCTAGACTTCCTTGCCTTCTTGCTTCTCTACTTCACAAATGGGAAAAAGCTTGGAACTAATTTCTCACTTCCCATTTATAGAGTTTTCTTCTTAATCCATGCCAATTCTTAAGATCACATCCTAGCCATTGATTTTTTTCTTATTTCAAGAGACCTAATCTCTACCTTTGAACATTAGCACAATCCTTGTGCTTCTCCCAAGTTAAATCCTAACCCTTGATTTTAGGAGAACTCTTGCCTAGATACAAAGGAAACACAAATCCAAGAGACTTATCTTGTTAAATCTCCTCCATTGATCTCTCTTTGGAGACTAAATCTCCTCCCTTGGATCAATCCCAATTTTCCATAATTCTCCATTTTTCATTTAATTAAATCATGACTAATTTCCAAGATTGACTAATTTCCCAAATTTGCATTTAATTTAAATCCACAACTTTTCAAGCATTTAATGGAGACTTAAATAATTTCTTTTTGATTTAAATTTAAAAGCTCTTCAAAGACATAATCTAATTTCTTTAGCATTTATTTAAATCCACCATTTTCCAACATTAATGCTTGACAAATTTCTTTTTATTATTGATTTTCTTTTTAATTTTCTCCATCATGGCTCTCATTAATGCTTGAGAGACTAATTTCTTTTTCCTTTTTCATTTATTAAATATCCCTCTTGGTTCACAAGATCATGCCATGTGTCACCAAATTCTCTCAATTAAATAAATCTTTATTCTCCAAATTAAATTAAATCTCTTCCATAAGAACTTGCCAAGTGTCATCAATCTAACCATACTTGGTTTTCCAATTTAATTCCTAATTATCTATGCACTTAATCAAGAATTAAATTCTCCAACATTTATTCTCCAATATAAATAATTTCTCCAAAAATAATTTATCTTCTTTTGGGATGAAATTCCAAATTACCATTTTGCCCCTCACAAGACATCCAGTATTTCATGGCATTTTCTTTAATTCAAGGGCAATTTTGGAATTTTTCATAGACTAAAATTCTCTTAAATGACAAAATTTATCATGACTCTTTAAGGGTATTACAACGGCCACCACTCCTACTGCCACCATTGTCATTGTCGTCAGACCAACTATTGCCAAGGGGACCCCTCATGTTGAAAAATCGTAATAGTTCAATGGAGAAGACTTTAAAAGATGGCAATAGAAATTGGTCTTCTATCTCACTACATTGAACTTGGCACGCATACTAAATGAGGAGTGCCCAGTCACTCCATAAGAGAACATCACTATGAAGACTGAAGCTGCCAAGGAGGCTTGGTTGCATTCAGACTTCCTCTATCGTAACTACATATTGAGTGGACTGGCGGATTCGCTTTACAATGTGACTGCAATGCCTACAAAATGGCTAACCAACTTTGGGAAGCACTGGACAAGAAGTACAAGTTGGAGGATGTTAGCACTAAGAAATTCCTCGTGGGGAAGTTTCTAGACTTTAAGATGGTTGATACCAAATTGGTAGTCAACCAGATGAAGGAGCTGCAAATCATCATCGGTAATTTACACAATGAGGGAATGGTCATCAATGAACCATTCCAAGTCACTGCTGTGATTAAGAAGTTACCACCTTCATGAAAGGACCTTAAAAACTCTCTTAAGCACAAGCAAAATGAGTTATCCATGGGGGATCTAGCTATTAGACTTTGCATAAAAAAGGATAACAAAAAGGAAGATAAAGTCTCTCACAAGTTTGAAGCTAGATTCAACATAGTTGAAGCTGCAAAGCCTAAACCCAAGAAGCAACAAGCTAAGAAGAAGGATGTACACTTGGGTCCAAGGAATAATGCTATCAAAAAGCGCATCTAGGGAAGTTGTTGGGTGTGTGGAAGGATGGGTCACAGAGCTGCTGACTGTTGACACAAGAAGGGACAAAACTCTAACAGCTATCAATGCAAAACTAGGCCTTGTCAGGTTAATGTGATGGAAGATGACAACTTTGTGACAGTTGTCTTTGACATATGTATGGTTTCAAACAACAAAGGCTGGTGGATTAACACTGGGCTACTAGGCACATTTGTGGGGACAAGTTTCTGTTCACCACGTATGAGAAGTTGGACTACAATGAAAAGTTGTATATGAGAAACGCTTCAACATTTACCGTGGAAGGAAAATGAAAGGTCTTGTTAAAATGGATCTTTAAAAAAATACTTACCCTTAATGATGTATGGCATGTGCTTAAGATTTGAGAAAATCTAGTTTCTGGAGCCCTATTGAACAAAAATGGGTTCAAGCTTGTATTTGAGTTGGATAAATTTATTTTGACTAAGGGGGGCATGTATCTGGGAAAGGGCTATTTTCATGATGGAATGTTTAAACTTAATGTATTAGCCCAAGTTGCCAAAAATAATAATAAGAACAATTCTTTTACTTATACTGTTGAGTTGTGTGATATTTGGCATTTTAGGTTAAGGCATGTCAATTATCGTTCTCTACAAAGAATGGTAAATTTAGGATTGTTACCTAACTTTAGCATTGATAAGAGACAAATATGAAGTTTGTGTTGAATCAAAGTTTGCTAGAAAGTCGTTTCCATCTATGGAAAAACATAGCGAATTATTTGATTTAATTCACAGTGATGTCTGTGGCATGAAGAGTACTCCTACTAGAGATGGGAAAATATACTTTGTCACGTTTATTGATGATTGTAGTAAATATTGCTATGTATATTTACTACACAGTAAAAAATGAGACCTTAGATGTTTTTAAAACATATAAGCCAGAAGTTAAAAATCAACTTGGAAAGAAAGTAAAGGCGCTAAGGTCAAATAGAGGTGGTGAATATGAATCATCATTGCCTTTTGATTTTTGTGAAGTTCATGGTATAATCCATCAAACAACAACACCTTGTACACCACAACAAAATGGTGAACCTGAAAGAAAGAATCGCACCTTGAAGGATATGGTTAATTGTATATTAAATAGTTCAGGGTTATCCTATAACTTGTGGGGGGAAGTGTTGCTTACCGCAAATTTAATATTGAACAAAATTTCACACAAGAAGACTAACGAGTCTCCTTATGAAATGTGGAATAGAAAGCAACCCATCTACAAAATACTGAAATGTGGGGGTGTTTGGAAAAGCTACAAGTTCCTTTACCAAAAAGGACTAAACTTGGACCTAAGATTATTGATTTTGTCTTTGTGGGCTATGCTTTGCATAGTGCAGCTAATAGATTCTTTGCGGTAAAATTAGAAATTCCTAATATTAATAATAATACCATTATAGAATCTATTGAAGCTGAATTTTTTGAGAATATATTTCCTTTGAAGGAAGAAAGACATGATAATGGTGGTACCAAGAGGAATCATGAAGCAAGTTCTTCGAACGGGCAAGATGATCAAGAAACTGAAATTGAACCTAGAAGAAGAAAAATAGCCAAAAAAAACTGCTTTCTGTGGACCAGATTAGATAACTTATATGTAAGATGAGCCTCATACCATTAAAGAGGCTATGTCGTCTTCTAATGCTCCATATTGGAAGGAAGCTATCAATAGTGAGTTAGAATCCATTATGCAAAACAATACTTGGGTATTGGTTGACTTACCTTATGAAAGTAAACCAATTGTATGCGAATGGATCTTTGAAAGGAAATTAAAGGTTGCTGACACTATTGATAAATATAAAGCCCGTTTAGTAGCTAAAGGCTATTGTTAGAAAGAATGACAAGATTTATTTGATACCTATTCTTCAGTGATGAGGATCACATCTATAAAGATGTTGATTGCCATTGTAGTGTTATATAATTTGGAAATTCACCAAATGGATGTAAATACTGTATTCTTGAATGGAGACTTAGACGAAGAAGTTTATATGGAGCAACCTAAAGGGTTTGTTGTAAAAGGACATGAAAAGAAAGTTTATGGAGCAACCTAAAGGGTTTGTTGTAAAAGGACATGAAAAGAAAGTTTGTAAACTTATGAAGTCTATTTATGGGTGAAATCAAGCACCCAAGCAATGACATGAGAAATTTGATTACACTGTGTTATCAAATGGGTTTAAGATAAATAAATGTGATAAATTTGTTTATGTTAAAACTATAAATCACGAATGTGTCATTGTGTGTTTGTATGTGGATGATATATTGATAATGGGCACTAAGAGAAAGAAGATGTTGAATTTCAATTTTGACATTAAAGATCTTGGTCTCGCTGATGTTATTCTTAGAGTTCGGATAGCAAGGAATTCAAAAGGATATATACTTTCTCAATCCCATTATATAAAGAAAGTGTTAAGAAAATTTGGTCATTATGAAAGTAATCCAATAATTACTCCATTTTATCCAAATTCTAAATTGAAAAGGAATGATGGAAAAGGTGTATCTCCTTTAGAATATTCTAGGGTAATTGGAGTCTGATGTACATAATGAACTGTACAAGACCTGATATTGCCTACTTAGTAGGTAGGTTAGCAAGATACACTAACAATTGATGTTGCACCTTTTTTGTATATTAGTTTTGATGATGAAGAACATTTACTGGCTTAATTCCTAAGTCATGAGTCAAGGTTATGGTTTTCAACGTATATCAATTTTAATATCAAGTATTATTTTGTTCAAATGAAAACCAAGTTAATTTCATTCTTATACATATGGAGATTTGTAAAAACAAGTAGTAAGGTTTAAAAGAATCTCCTAAAATGTTTTTCAAAATTAGCCTTGAAATTGTTGGTCAAAAGAAAGCTAAAATTGTTCTAAGGCAAAAGACCAACTAGAACATGTTTTTAAAAATATTTTCTTTTTGGAAAACTATCTTCCGGTATTTCGATAGCTAATATCCATTAGTGTTAAAATGATTTTTAACGAATTTTTCAAGAAATATAAAGTATATATTTTGGAGATGGTAAAATTGCTAAATCTTGAATTTGTACTAAAACCAAAATTCTACTTTCTGATTGTTATGGATTTTGATTTTTTGGATATTTTTATTGAATCCAAATAAGGAGTACTTGCTTATTTACATTTATATATTAAAGTAAATAGAAGGTAAAATATAAATAAAAGAAAATATGGACATTTACTTAAACTAAAGAAATGTAAATAATGTAAATATGTTGTAATGTATACATGCTATGGATTGTACTTTCAAGCAAATTCCTTTGAAAATCTGTTATGTTTCTGTCCATGTTTCGAAACCCCTTTTGAAAAGGTTTCAATATTTTCTAAGTGTATATGTTATTTTGAAACATCTAAGTATTGTATATGTTTTAAAATCAGGTTTTGGACTATGTTTTGAAACCTGTATGGTATGTTTCGAAACCTTCATTTTATGTTTTGAAACTTCTGACATTCTGTCAATGGAGTAGTCAAATCCGAGATGCAAGTGTGCTGCATTTTTGTCTCTATCTAAAAGTATTTTTGAATGTATTCTCCATGCTCTAAGAATTCAAATTCAAATTTAAAAGTGGAGATCATTTTTATATGTTAGTGGGAAATAGGTTATGTCTCCCACTCAATGTTGTCTCTAAGTGCAAGTTCAGCTAGAAAGGCTGTGTAACATCCCGTTCGAGCGATAGGAAGATCCGGAACAACTTATCCTAATGGGCCTACACGAAGTTCCCAGGGGCGTCACCCATCCCTGGATTACCCCAGGTCAAGCACGCTTAACTTGGGAGTTCTTTGCCAACATTCAACCCAAAAGGTATTCAGCTGGTGTTATTTCCTTTCTTACACTATTCTCGATATATACTAACTTCTCTGGGCTCTCGGGGTATTACAGGCTGTATGTTTCGAAACATGAGGATTATGTTTCAAAACCTTAGTGTAAAATTGTGATGTATCGAAACCAACATGCTATGTTTCGAAACCTACTTTGTTGTCTTGTTTCTAACGGCTATAAACGGTCAAATTTCTATCTCTTGATATAAATAATAGGTATTTGAAGACAAGAACAAGTAACAACAAGAGAGCAATACTAAAGACACATACATAAGCACAAGTGTTGATCAAATCATTTATTCAATCTCTCAAAGAAGATCCTCTACAAATCCTATTCTTGTGCATTGTAAGTGAAAATGAAAAGCAAGCAAAAACTGAAGTCTTATCTTATCCAGCTCTCCTCACCTCAAGTTAAGTGGTTTATCCAGCCATTGGTAAGATATTCATTGCTATACATTTTATTAGGTTGTAAAGATAAAATTCTATTTATCTTGTTAATATTGTAATGTTTGACTTTAGTCTAAAACTCGTTGTGGTGGAAAGGTTTGAGTTGAGCCTAAAACTCATTGTGTCTGTAATATCCTAGTATTTTGAGAATAATGATAATTAATTTTTTTATTTTTAACATCAATTAGAGATTATAATTGAAAAAGAAATTAATGAGTTTAGAGTTAGTGGGCTAAATTGAAAAAATAAAGACTAAGTTAATGGGCTTAGAGTTAGTGGATTAAGTTGAAAAAAATAAAAGGCTAAGTAAATCGGCTAATTAGTAGGCTAAGAAAATAGGTTTAAAATTAATGAATTAAATAAAAGAATAATCTATTTAGAAGAAAATTTAGTGAAAAATAATTAAGGTGACAAAATAATTAAAGATAATAGGTGAAATAATTGAGAAGTGTGGGAGACAAAGTAGAGTGTGGACAAATAATTAAAGATTATGAGTGAGATTTAGGAAAAAATAATTAAGAAAAATGACAAAATAATTAAAGATGATGGGTGAAATAATTGAGAAATGTGGGAGACAAATTAAGGTGTAGAGAAATAATCAAAAATAATGAGTGAAATAATTGAGAAATGTTGGAGACAAAGTAGAGTGTGGACAAATAATTAAAGATTATGAATGAGATTTAGTGAAAAATAATTAAGAAAGATGACAAAATAATTAAAGATGATGGGTGAAATAATTGAGAAATGTGGGAGACAAATTAAGGTGTGGACAAATAATCAAAGATAATAAGTGAAATAATTGAGAAATGATGGAGACAAAGTAGGGTGTGGACAAATAATTAAAGATTATGAGTGAGATTTAGTGGAAAATAATTAAGAAATATGACAAAATAATTAAAGATGATGAGTGAAATAATTGAGAAATGTGAGAGACAAAGTAAGACGTGGACAAATAATCAAAGATAATGGGTGAAATAATTGAGAAATGTGGGAGACAAAGTAAGGTGTGGATAAATAATTAAAGATTTTTAGTTAGATTTAGTGAAAAATAATTAAGAAATATGACAAAATAATTAAAGATAGTGGATCACTACAATTATGTTAAGCTTAATTCAACCTTCAAGCATCTAAGCCCCAAAATTATGTTAAGCTTAATCCATATTCTATTTATGAATTTTTGAGGCAATAGATGCTTTAAAATCAAAGAGAAAATGAGAAATAAATAGAATATGGATTCTGAAAATTATGAAGAAATTTTAGGGCTTAGGAATATTGTTTTAGAAATTATTGTAAAGAGAAATTGAGAAAAATTTATGAAAAGCTATTTATTTCATAATCTGGAGGAAATAATAAGAGAAAATGAGAGAAATTAGGAAAATTAGAGAAAATTATAAATCTTATTTTTTTAAGTAATTATGATGCCCAGAATACGTCAAGGTTCATAATTGAGTATGATTGGAAGTCCGATGCGAATTTTGAGGTAAAATTTTGTTAGGGGCAAAATTATCTTTTTGCAAGGTAAGTGGTACTTCCAAATTGAATTTAGTTTTATGAAAATACTTGGTTTATAAGTGGTTCGATCCAAAACCTGATTTTACGTAAATGATTTTATCATGTTGTCATGCCTTGATGTGAATATGTCATGTAGATTGTATTTACATGTTTTGATTTATGAAATATGCATATGAGCATAATGAGATTCACGGTCATACGTTGTATGGGTTTGGGATTAGGTACTAGCTTCGTTAATTTACCAATGATGCACCCATACACCTCGGTCTTACAAGGAGACTGGAAAAATGACGGGTAATCTTAAGATGCAGTCGACCCAAACATGAGAGTTATGATGTTATGTGCATTGCATATATATATGAGTATTAAATGTTTTGTATCCTTACTTAGATGATTTATCATCTAACCTGGGCTTTGCCCCTAAAATATTCAAACGTTCCAGATGAAGATAGTAGTAGAAACAAAAATGAATGAGGCAAGTAATGGCACTTAGCAAAGTGCATGATGAGTTGTATGATCAGTTGAACGTATGTTATGTTGCTCATGTATTTAAATTCTACTACTTCGAATTCTAAATGTTTGAGAAATGATGATGTAAAACCTATTTAGGGTTAATGTTAGTTGAGAACTTATGATTAAGTAATGTTGAGAAATTTATGTTCTCGTGATGTAAGAGCTAATTTTTTATTAATGTTATGATATTAGGTTCGATTCTAGCTTCCGCATTTAATGTTTATAACGATTATCCTTGGAAATAAATGAATGAAAATTTTGGGATAGAAAAGAGCAATGATGTGGTATAGTCTTAGTTATAGTAGTATAAAAAAAAAAAATATATCCTGGAATTGTCCTGAGTTTTAACGCGCTCAAAAAACGGGGTGTTACAGTGTCAAAGGTTTGAGTTAAGCCTAAAACTCACTTGGTGTAAGATTTGAGTTGAGCCCGTAAAAACTCATTGTACAAGATTTTGGGGTGAATCGTGGTAAAACTCTTGTTATGATTGATCACTAGTAAAAGTGATTGGGATTGAAAAATCTTTTAAGTGGGTAAGATTGAAGGTAGTGGACTAAGTAGGGTGCCTAACCACTATATATCTTGTGTGCAATTGTTCTTTTACTTTTGTTTATCCATTATTGTTTATGCTTTCATAAGTTTTGTTATCAAAGACAAACAGTTTTCTTGAGCATAAACTTATACTTATTTATATAAACATATCTTTGATCTCAAACATCTTTGGTATACTCTTACTTATGTAAATCATCTTTGTCAAATATTATTATTTTGAAATACAAGTTAAGAAATTTCGAAACAAGCAAAATAATCCTACCCTTCGTGGGTTTGGGCTTGAGCCCACGTGCACGTCGTCGTCGCTGCCCAACTTAACTCGGTTCGATTAGAAAAAAAAAATATATATATATTTTGTATTTGGTTGATGGTGTTTGGAGTTATGAATATATTTATTAAAATTAATGGTAACAATTGAAACCGATTTATTTAATTTTGGTTTAATTTTCAGTTTCAATTTTCTTGATTAAAACTAAACGTTTTGGTTTTTATGATTGAAACCAAATGATGGATTGATTGTTGGATTGAATGTGTGGCTTTCATTTTCATAGACGTTTGTCAGCTATATATAGCTGATCGTTCTTCTTTGTTGGTGATCCAGACACTACAAAAAAAAATGATATTTTGCGACGGTTTATTCTATATTTTGCAACGATTTTTAAAAATCGTAGTTAAATTTAAAAAATAATTTAATAATTAAAAAATAAAATAAAATTAACATTTGCTGTAGTTTTTAAAAAATCGTCGCAAAATTTAAAAAATAATTTAATAATTAAAAAAATAAAATAAAATTAACATTTGCACTAGTTTTTCAAAAACTACCACAAAATTTAGAAAATAATTTAATAACTAAAAAATAAAATAAAATTAACATTTGTGGAGGTTTTGAACAATCGTCGCAAAATTTAAAAAATAATTTAATAACTAAAAAATAAAATTAATTTAACATTTGCAGTGGTTTTGAAGAATTGTCGCAAAATTTTAAAAATTAATCTAATATTTATATTAAAAATATATAAAATTTTGATAATTTAAAAAAATATATTAACTCTTCTTTCTATTTTTTAATCAATTAATTTATTCCATTATTCTTTTAAAAAATATATTAGTTAATTAATTTTTTTAATTTATTTTTAATTTATATTAAAAAATAGAAAATATAATCTTAAAAAATAGTGGTTAGATTAGTATATAGTTAATATGTGCGGATATATAACAAGGAGGCTTTATAGATCGATTGGCTTTGCTTACGCGCGGGTCGGGAGGTCTTGGGATCGAAACTGGGGAAAGCACAATAACTGGAATAAAATTCCAGCATTGCCACATGGCAAACTGACGTGCAGGGCGACAAGGCTAGCAGCCCCGTGCACGTGGGCTCACGACAGGGCTCGACTGAAAACCATGGGTGCGAGCTTGCACAAGAAACAGAGGCGGTTGCCGCTAAAGTTCAATAATTTTAGTGGATTTTAGAGACGATTCTGAAAGCACCATTAAATGTTACCAACTGTCGCAAAATCTATTATTTCGCAGCGGTTCTTAAATCGTCTCAAAAAATATAATTTTGCGATGATTACTCCAACGGTTGTTGAAAATCGCCGCTAAATATTTCTCAACGACTGTATTTGATGTGGTTTTGAAAACTGTCGCAAAATCACTTTGATCGCTGCAAAATGACAAAAAAAAAAAAAATTACCGTTAAAATTTGATTTTTTTGTAGTGAGATTTTGAGAATCTAAAGTCTCTTTTCTTGGTGCTTCGAAATTCTTCCATCCTGAAGTGTGTTTCGAAGTTCTGACATATCTGGTTATTTGTGGTTGTAGTTTAATCGGAGACGATCGTTGTATCATGGTGAGATAGTCGTCAAAGTCTCCATATGACCAATGCAGGGCAAATTCTGTCTCCAGAACAACACTTTTGGCGTGCTTTGATCGTTGTTGTCCTTCTATTCTCAGTTGTTCTTCCGATTGCTGTGGCTGCTTGAGACATCCTCCTTAACAGTGGCAATTTTTCAGCCGAGTTTCTGGTTTGCTGTTATATTTATTTCAAATTATTGTAATTTAGTTTTGCTCTAGTCAGATTGTCATTGTTATATATCTATACATATTTCTGCGATTGTGTCAAGATGACCCTTATCTTTGTTTGTCTTTTCTTAAACCTAGCTTCACCTACCTTGCACAATAAGATAAATTTACTCATCTATTCTGGCTTATAGTTTAGGTAATATATTTAATTATCTATCTCGATACCATTACTTATTCAATTGAAATTAAAAAAAAAAAAAATTATCTATGCATTCTTTGTTATATGTTACGTTTGGTGGGTGTCTCACCTAATTGGTGGAAAATTTCAGTTATTATTTAGGTTAATTACCAAAAAAATTTAGACTTGACTTTTCAATTTTAAACCAAAGTTTTCATTTTCTTTTCAATAGTAACACCCTACTTCTATTTAGTTTTAATCTTGAGTTATGTTACTTGTACATCCATTTTGTATCTCTTGGGCTACATAAAGGGATATTCTGACCAAAATACTCCTCGTCTCCATGTGCCTCACGTGCTTCTATGCATCTCATGAGGGACTTTTTTGCCATTAGTATACTTTTATGTAGCGTAAGGTGTACACAAAAGTGTACCAATAACATTTTTCGTTGAATAATGACATAACAAAAAACTTGAGTCAACCTCAAATCATTTAAGGAGAGTACATGATGAATAATGCTAGATGTACATCATTTTTGTACATCTTGGACTATACAAAGATGTACCAATGACAAAAATATCCCTCATGAGCCAAGATGTACAAAAATAATAGTCTATAATTGAAAATTAATAAAAGTAAGATGGTGTCCTTTAAAAAAATTACAAATTTAGTTTAAAATTAAAAATTTGGGTAAAGTTTTTTTCTTTTTTAAAACCCTTAGTATTTTTATTGGTTGATGGGACAAAACGACAAAATCAAAACTCAGTAAACAGTTTTTTAACTTATAACTAATAAAAGATGGGCAATTAAGTCAGCAATGGAGAATCTCATGAAAAAAACAAAGCCTTAGCAATGTAGAAACTAGTCTTGGTCGAGGCTCCTGCTTGCAACGGAGTAACAAACTCTAACTGATAATAAAAGAAGCGATAAGAATTCTAACTGATCAACACACTACAGCGTGAATATATACATATATATACACACCCTATGTTGCACTACCTTGAATCTGTTGTTTCTCTGATACGATATTTCCATCAAATTAATAGGTAGGACGATCGATCGATAATTAGCAGTTTGTTGAATCCCTCGAAGCTATTCACTTGAATCTTGGAACTGGGAGAAGCTGCTGGACGATATTCAATTAATCCAATCTCTGTTTGGATGCGTCAGAATGACATGGCTCGGGATCAAGAACAAGAAGAAGCTCTTCCAGGACAAGAAGAATTAGTTGGGCTAGCAGTTCCAGGGGTAAGGTTTGATCCAACGGACCAAGAGTTGGTGATTTGGTATCTTATAAACAAGAACGTGGGCAACCCTCCCCCTCGTATTCCTACCATACCATGCATGGAAGCCAGCGAATTCTATAGCAAGCGCCCTAAGGATCTTGGTATATTTACTTGTTCCTTTTCATTTTTCTTTCTTTAGTTTCTGTGTAGTCTCATTGGTTAACCCTAGCTAGGTTTAATTGGAGCGTACATATAGTAGGAGGAGGCCCGTTCGGCGAGACTGATAGGCAATGGTTCTTCTTGGTTCGCGGCGTGGAAAGAAGTCGAGTCCGAGGGGTCGGAAATATAGACGTC
This sequence comes from Diospyros lotus, assembly GCF_014633365.1. NCBI lineage: Eukaryota > Viridiplantae > Streptophyta > Magnoliopsida > Ericales > Ebenaceae > Diospyros > Diospyros lotus. The sequence goes on from NC_068351.1 coordinate 22,156,077, forward strand.
GGCTTTTGGAGATCACTCGGAGTCCAAGAATCAATCTATGATCTCACTGACGAATATGTTGTTGCTCACAAGATCCAGTTCACTTACTATTCCGGAGCCCCGGCATGCGCCAAGAGAACTCATTGGAGAATGGATGAGTATAAAGTGCCCCACATATATGCTGAGGTCATGACCATTATTAGTAAATTTCCGTAATTTGTTCATTCTCCCTTGATATTAATTTCTTTCTTTCCTCTTTGTAGATTGCTCCATGGGCTCTGGCAAAAGTTAAAAGAGGGCGAGATTACGACGGGATATTCGGGAATTATTGTTAAAAGAGGAAGAAGATAGGTAACAAGAGAACTATAGCTAGGCTCTGAATCCTCTGATTCATTTGTTCATACCAATTCCTTATTTTCTTTCTTTCTTTCTTTCTGGCCGGGTTTGATTACAAAGAAACCTCCACAATATATATATGTGTGTGGAGATCTAAGACAAATAAAGATGGCAATTATATATTGCCGGCTAATCCAGGGCATTTGTAATTGCTTTGCTTTGCTTTGATCACATGCACTTCAAATTTGAAGGAAGGGATATATTGCTGTTCATATAATCTGCATGCCCATATGTATTGGCTCAAAAATGTTGAAATAAATAAAATTGGTCACTTTCTCTTACAAACTACTTGCTTGAAAGTACGTAAGATTTGAATAAAAGGCATATATATGGTTCTAAAATCATGGTGTTCCCTAACTATTTTTAATCACGTGAGTATTAGTAAAAATTATTTCCTGATGGAGAGGGTTTGGACATAAAAAAAAAAATATCTATAGTATAGTATAAGCGAGGTATTTAAAATATTTGTCGAGTATGGGTAAGATGGCGAAGACGAGGTAATTCCCTAACTATATCCTACTCGATTATGGCTATATATATATATATTATTTTATCTAATTATATATTATAATTCATAGATTTAAAAAAAAAAAACTAAATTAGACATACCTGTCATAAACTTAAAACAACTTAGTTATTATTTAATATACCAACACAATATAAAATATTGCAGTTATTATTTTTTTATCTTTTTATTTGTAATAATGTGACATTCATTTGCTATCAAATTATTATTAAGTTATTTAAATTATGAATATGAATTTGTTAGAATAAATATATCAAGTATCCAGTACTTATTACCCTATGAATATGGAGATGGGCATAGAGAATTGAACAAAAGACCCCAAGGGCACGAGGGTACGGGACCTGGATAAGAATGGAGATATAGACAAAGGGATGGGTAGAGGGTCCCTTACCCATACACTTCCTGTTGTCATCCCTAAGTAAACTCAGTGTCTTCAATTCTTGCGAAGAAGGAGATGCTTAATCAATTTAGCAAAGATTTTCACATCGAATGGATCAAAGCCGATTTGCTGCTAGTAAAGGAAGCAGTTGTTACTGCTCATGCGTATCTATTTATCAGCGTTGCCTCTCTTTCCAAGTTCTTGGTTCCTTTGTTTTTTGGTTATGGTCGTGGTTTTGCTGGTTTCTGTTGGTGTGGGTTTCCGTTTTGTTAAGTACTCTTTGCTTGGTCTGGCCATCTGTGCTCAGTTTGGGTATCTCTTTGTCTTTACCTTATTTTATTTGTTAAAATTCAAAGAGGTGGATGTTAGAATTAATAATCTTGGTGTTTTCAAGAAATTTATGTAACGACCCGTCAGAGGGTTTAGATTTTATTTAGAAATTATTGAATTTTTCAATTATTTTTATTTGAGAGATCTTGCCAATTAATTATTTAATGTGGCAACTTATATTTTTAATTGAGAGAATAGCATTTAAGTAGCATTTAATTCTATTTAATTAATGTGAAAATTAAATGCAAAGATATGAGGGTCATTTAAGAATTTGTTATTAGAATTTAATTATTTAATTAATTAAAGTTATTAAGGAAGTGGGAGTCCATACGTGAGATGGTTTTGGTTTAAAGACTCCAAGTTATAATAGGAGTTTGAGATGGGCCTAGGGTTGCCTATATATATATATATGACCATAGCCATAGTTTTTCTCATGCCGCATTGAAGAACAGAAGCCAAGAAGCTATACAGAGAGTTCAAGTTGCAATAGTGATCCTCGTCGGAAGTGTTTGATTCGATCAGAGCTAGCATAAGACAAGTTTCTTCTCCTTGTAATCCTTTCTTACGAGAGTATATTAACCTTTGATCTCAGTTATTCCAGATTGATTGCTCTAGTTATCAAGTTGTATTAGTTTAAGTTTCAGATATATTATATATATATATATGCATATATAGTGAGTTTATACCAATTCATGCATGATTTCTTTACAGCAATTCAATTAAATATCATCGTTGAATCATCCCGAAAGTTGTTTCATATCAGTAGGGACTTGTTTTCCCAAGTTTTAATTCGGAATGGTGTAGTAATGTTAAGTTTTTTATTCAAGATATAGTCTCTGTTATGGTAAGTTTTGTTTCCTTTGAGTTTTCAGTCATTCGAATGAGCCCCTTTATCATTCGAATGAGTCCTTAAAGTTTCGAATAGCCTTTGCTATAGCATTCAAATGAGTTTTTTGACATTCGAATGACCCTGGTGTAGTCCATTCATCTCATTCGAATGGGTTACTGTTGCATTCGAATGTGTTCCATTATGCCCGTTCAAATGTTTGCATCTTGCAAAATTTATTCGAATGAATTTAAAAGGCATTCGAATGGCTCTCTTATGCTTTAGCTGTTACTCGATTATCATCAGATATCATTCGAATGACCCTTATCCCTCATTCAAATGTACCCCTAGTATTGCGCTGGATATCCGAATGTCTTCCCTTGCATTCGAATGACTCTCTTGAATCATTTGAATGGCTTCTAGTAAATTCTTAATGCAAGTCTTAAATTTAATATAAATATTCAATATTTCAAGTATTGAATTTTTATGCCAAGATATGATAAACTCCAATATGCCACGCCCATATTTAGAAATTACAGAATCTTTGTATCTCAATATAGCTGATGAAAATCATATACCATATTAGCAATTAATTACGACATGATTAGCATTTATTTGTGAGATTACGTGCATACATTATGATATGAGCATTGAGCATGATTTATATGGAGCACTACATATCGTGTGCCAGCTTGTATATGAGCCTAACATTGCATTATGCGCGGCAGGTGGTTTGTTCGCGGGGATCCCACCAGTTTTAGTTATAACTCAGTATATGAGTTTCTCGCCTGATGTCAACTAGGGGGCTAGGGGTATATTGTCCACAGTATGTGCTTACAGTTTTTATGGTTGTAGGATTCATATCAGTCAGGTATGTATTACAGTTATATGGGCCTATGACCAAAGTTGTCTTACCTGCATTTTAGTTTATAGATTACATGCATTGATACTTTATTCATGCATCGTTCAGTGGATATTATTTTTCCTCAATATCAGTTCAGTTAGTATTTCCGTTCAGTATTAATATTTCTCTATTCAACTTTAGTTATTCTTTCCAGCTTATTACTTGCTGAGCTTTGTAGCTCACCTTGTACTCTCCACCATTTCAGGTCATAGCGGGGGAGTACCAGATGTGGGGCCTAGTTGCAGTAGTCAATAGTGTATGTACGTGGAGCCGCTCAAGACAAAAAGATGTCCGGGAGTTTGTTAGTTATAGCGTCTTGTCAGTTTAGAATTAGTTTATATTTTAGTTGAGGAATTTTCCCTTCGATAGTAGATTATGTTTCCTGATTATTTTGGATTAAGAGTTTTTATTTCAATTATTTGAGATGTTCATTTGAGTTATTTATGGTATCAGATTCCAGTTATGTTGAGTTTTATTCAATCTTTTCCCAGTAGCACCTCTTCTCGGCAGTTCTAGGAGAGGGGGTGTTACAATATTGGTATCAAAGCGATGTTTTGAGGAGTCTCCAGTACACATATGGGATGTTGGGTAGACTTAGGACTTGTGTTCGTCAGTTAGATAAGTTGGCCCGATTTATAGTATTCTAACCCTAAGTGGTGATGCAGGAAGATGAGTAATTAATAGAGGTGGACGACCCCGGACTCGCAGTCGGGTTGCTTCTACGCCAGATGAGGTTCTAGTACCCACACCAGGCTCACCAGGGGAGTCTAGTAGTGACTTGCGACAAAGTATGGCCGAGATGTGAGGCATGTTGGCAGGATTGATGTAACGCCCCATTTTCCCAAAACGCGTATTACCTCGAGATTTCGAGAATTTTTTTTTTTCAACATCATACACATAACATAAGTTTCTCGATATACATACCCTCATTATAATCATTTCCCGACAATCCCACTTATACCTTCTCAACATATCAAAATTTAAAAATTAATAGACTAAGACAGGTATTATCAATCACATCAACGAAAGCAAGATCAAAACCTCAATGATAAAACCGACAAATTCCATTTATAGTTAAATAACCAAATCGATGTTTCACATGAAAATATCAAAATATTACACAACCTCTGAACATCGTAATCATAGACAAAGACCTACGAAAACTAAACATAACAGTTACATCTCGATGACATCCTTTCCCTTGGCGCTACTGCTTTCACTTGGAACGTTTGAATATTCTAAGGACATAGTTCAAATTAGATGCTGAATCATCTAAGTGAGAGTTCAAAACATTTTCATGAAGATATGCAAAATCATAAAATCGACAAATCCTGACATGCCCAAGCTTAAGAGAATCCCACATAGCACTTATTCCTAATCGGGAAAAATACAATCTCTCTAAAGGCAACACGACCACATCGACCCATTGGCAAACACAATCCTGCTTAAGAGGGACAACCTCGACATATGAACCCGGGAATCACCTCATTATCATTGTTAGGCATTACGCTCCTACTCAAAAGCATTCCAAAACCCAACGCAACCCTAGCCCCAAGAGTATCACATCAGCACTATCCCCGGAATCAACGACACCTCGGTATTAATGCTATTGCTCAAAGGAATCTGGGGTGGTGTCCATTCTCAGCCCCGTCACTTGAGCCAACAATCGGGGTGGTGTCCACTCTCAGCCCCGCCACTTGAGTACCATAGGGTGAAGTCTGTCTCAGCCTCGTCCCAAGTGGGTCACATAACATTAATCCTCGGCACGCATCCCGAGTGTTGTCACTCAAGGGCCACGTCACAGGTTAACAACTCGCGTCCCACATGGACAACACATAACATGCCAATGCCGAAAATCATAACATGCACAACATAAAATCAAAATTTCAATGTATGCAATTTACCGTACGAAATTCAATGCATGTGTAAATAATCGTTTGGACAAACCATCGCACGAAACCAACCACTCACGATAAATCAAAAGTGATCAAAAGTAACAAGAATATGCATAGCAATTGGATTGAACAACTCATAGGAAACCATTCACATGCCATAAACAAGTTTTTCCGGTAGAACCACTCACAATAAACCAAGCCATAGGGATGAACACTCACCTTTATACCCAACTCAAATTTCCTCGAAAAATGCAATACACCTCGATTTGCGTGCCCACTTCAGCTTCACACGAGTCACTTCACCTTAAGCCACAAGACGCCCTAATCATCATATTTATCCAATAATCATCAAGATATAATTTTTTCCTTAATTTCCTCACATTTTCGTATTTTTTCTCCCATTTTTCTCATTGATAATCCAAAATAAATATCTACAAACCTTTTTCACCAAATATTTTTGCACAACAATTCCTAAAACAATTTTCCAAGAATAATACTAAAAAAAATGGAAAATAACTCACCTGCACGCGCCCCCACGTGCCTACGCATGTCTCTACAAGTGAAGCCAAAGCGTGCACTGCATGCGCGTCGTCTTCTCCGGCGAGCAGTTCACCGGCCGGCATCGGAATCCTCCCCCGATCACACCACCAGAAAGCTTCCTCCAAGTCGATCAAAGGGGTACCCTTAGGTGCCCGAACCAACCATTAGAGAGCCTCCAAATCGAGCAAAATTAGACCTGTCCCGGCCACTGCCCGCAACTTTCTGGCGACCCTCGAACACCCTTCAAACACACTCCAAAATGCTTCAAAATCTCCAGAAACGCTCCTCTTTCCTCAAGAATCAAAAGCCCCTTATTGGCTTCCTTCGATTCGCCCTCAAACTCGAGCAATTTGCTACTCCAAAATCGGCCAAGAACCCTCACTATTTATAGGCCAAAACTGACCCCCATGTGGCCAATCTCCGGCCATAGCTTCTCCCACACGCCTCTTAAACCATCCTTGGCCATGCCCAAACGAGATTGGGTTGTCATTTCTCTAGATTTTTTGGCCAAAATGGCAGCCAGATCTTCCATGCTTGAGCAAATTTTTGAAAATTGCATTTTAGCCCCCCTTGAAACTTTCTTTTACATTTTGGCCCTTATCCTCAACCCCCTGAATTATCCAACTATCCCACTAAGCCCCATAAGATCTAAACTCTTCATTCCACCCCCAAAAACAAAGAAAAACCATCATTTAGACCTCCCTCGACTAAAATTAATAAATTACACTTAAGCCCAATTATACGTAGGATCGTATGCTAACCAAAAATCTTTATGTTTTTTCTCGAAACCTCTTAAGGGTTGTTTTTTTATATTTAATATAGCCCTATTTAGGGTCCCGTTGACTTCTCGGGAATCCCTTACCATCATTCAGTTCCTTAGCCTGAATCTTAGCTATATCGAAAACCATTTCAAATCCGATTTTTTTCTATGTCATAAATCTTATCTCGAAATACTCGATACTAACGTACCATTTTCTTTAGGCATCTAAGTCTCGGGGTACTCCCTCTAGTCGATTCGGTGATTTATTTTTCCTATCAAGTTGTTTTTCAATATTTTAAACTCATGGCAATTTCATGAAAATTTGGGGTATTACAATTGACGAGGGTAGTCGATACTTTAGTTACAAATCATATGAGGAAACCGTAAGTACCCCAAGAAGCAGGAGGCAGTCGAGGCGATTCACCAGTTGCTCCACCAGTTCTAGTTGTAGGGGTAGATACCGGGAGCTAATTACTAAAGGATTTTATAGCCTTCAGACCACCAGCGTTCCATGGAGGCACAGATGCAACAGCGATAGAGAATTGGATGCTATCGATAGAGAAGCATCTTCGATCTATTGGATGTTTAGATGACCGAATGGTGCCACTTAGCACATTCATGTTTAGAGGTGACACTGAAAGATGGTGGGAAACTGCCCGCAAGAGGTTTGGGAATCGAGAGCCCACATGGATCGAGTTTCAACAAGTGTTCAACAATGCTTATTGCCTAGTGTGGGTCAAGAAGCAAAAAATCTATGAGTTCGTTGAGTTGGTGCAAGGTCCTAATATAGTGGCCTAGTACGAGACAGAGTTTATAGCCTTGTCTCGTTATGCCCCAGAGTTGGTGTCCACTGAAGCAAAGAAGGCTGCTAAGTTTTAGCGAGGATTGCGTGCAGATATCCATCATGCTTTCAGAGGAGCTTTGAGCGTGGATTATGCCACGGTAGTCCAGTGAGCGTATGCTATCGAGCGGGATCGCAACGAGTGGAGAGAAACACAAGCAGCTGGGAAGGGAGCAGGTACATCTCAGGGTACATCAAATAACAAGAAGATGAAGTGGACAACTAGACAAGGAAATAAGACAGAGAATAATCCACAGTGTGGTCAGTGTGGGAGGAAGCATGGGGGACCGTGCCTAGTTGGGAAGAACGTATGTTACAATTGCAGACAAGAAGGGCAGAGGAAGAAGGATTGCCCAAAGAATCAAGCAGCACTCCCTGCACCAAAGGTGACTTGTTTTCAGTGTAGACAAAAAGGTCACACAACTAATTGGTGTACACAACCACCCCAGAATAGAGGTCAGCAGGTGAATCAGAGGCCACAAGCAATCAGGGGGCCAAGAAGAGCACCCATACCAGCACAACCGGTAGCAAAGCATCCACCGCCCACGGAGAGACAAGTGTAGGGTAGAGTTTATGCCCTCACTATAGCTAAGACAGAGTAGGGCGACAGAACTATCCAAGATATTTTATCCCTAAATGGCCATAATGTGCGTGCATTATTTGATATTGGTTCTACACATTCTTTTATTCTACTAACACAGTGTGTTAGCTAGTGAAATTCTCAACCATTGATGACTTATTTCAAATGTCATTGTTTGTAAGTTTATTATTTTTACTCATTTGTTATGTTGAGGGGATTGTATTTGCTAGCAAGTGTACTAGTGGTTATTGCTTAAACAAGGAATTGTATGTTGGTTCTAACTCCAATTAAAAGTTAGTGTTATTTCTCTCTAGTGGAACCTTAAGTTTAGTCTTGAGAGAGAGGACTATAGCTGAACTTCTACAAAAATTCTTTTGTTCTTTGTGGTTGATTGATTTAAATTTTCATATACTTGCTCAATCACATTTTATTAAGATCATGAAAATTAAGAGTTTTTCAAAAGAGCTAAAATTATTAATTTTTGAAAAATCAATTCACCCTTATCTTGGGTATTTTTTTGGGAAAACAATGCTCATCCAAGATTTCACCCAAATGATCATCTAAGATCTCACCCAAAGGCTCACCCAAGATTCCACCTGGAAGCTCGCTTATGAATTCATCTAGAGGTTCATCCATGCATTCATGTTGTTTCTCCTGGGCAACGAAGATACTTGACAATATAACAAGGTAATTCTCTTGAACTAAGTCCACCTAGGTTGAGTTCTCCTGAACCACGTCCTCCTAGAGCGTCATAGTGTCCTTCCAAATGCCTTCTACTAGACAGCCAGAGACTAAATCTCCACTAAGTAACTCTATCATTTTTTGCTTGGATAATAGTGAAGGGATAAACCCAAAACAGGGGACTAAGGCCAAAAATCCAACTCTTGGTGGATCCATACATGGGTATACTTGTTTTAAAACATTTTTAAAACCAAAACATAAGCACGACAGAAACAAAAACAAAAACAAAACCCTTGCAAGACTTAGTATTAATCATCCATATGCATAAACACGAAAAACCATCCATAAGGCGCTTAGGGATATACCTCTACAGATGATTTCTTTTGTCGGTTGTCCAATGTGCCTTAATCTCCCAACTTTCTCATGGCTACCCTAATCTACTCCTACTCCTGCAAAGCACAGGTGACCAACTAGCCTCCTCAACTGTGGAGGATCTAGTCCATCCACGCCTAAATCGCCTTGGAACCCTTCACCGGAGCCATGCAAGACCCTTTCAATGAAGGTGAACCAAAGCTGTGAAGGTTCCTCTCAAGTTGCAAAAAACTATCTCACAATTGGGATCAAGAAACGAAAAAGAAAGATGGGCCACTCCTTGGAGCAAGAAGAAGAAGAAGGCCCAAGCTCTTGAGGAAAGGAGATGAAGAAGCAAAGAAGGAAAAAAAATTGCTTGAAATTACAATCGAGACTCTCCCAATTTTCCTCTTCCAATTTTTCTTTTCTCGTAAGCTTTATTTTCTCCCTTTCTCATATTAAATATTGCATCAGAACATTTAATACTCTGATGTGACAAAGCGACGAAGTGCAGAAGCACGTGAGATTAATCCCGCTCTCAAAACTGGCGAACGTATGAGAGGATAAGTGGACTGAATCATAAAGATCGGTCGATCGAGACTTATGCCTGTCAATCGTTTGTGCCAACTTTTGTTACTTCAATATGTTTCACTTAGGCCCCACTATTAGCTCTTAATAGCCCTTCCATTAACTCTTAATGGAACTAAGGCCCTTATTAACTCTTAACGGTCTCCTAGACATGTTGATTCATTCAATTAACTGTTAACTGAAACTGTCATCATTAACTCTTAATGAAGTGGAACACAATAACAATAAAGGTTCACTAGCTAATCCGATACATTACTCAATGTGCGTGTGATTTTCTAGGTTCATAGCCATGTAGCAATTAACATAAGTCAACTCCTTAATGCCGGTCAAACACTTTGACTTACTAAGAGGATCTTTCCAGCTCCTCAAAGCATTAGCTAGGACTCAGGACGATCCTAATGGCAATGATGTCGATACTTTAGATGAACCTATTAAGGCTCTTCGATTATCCTGCATTATAATATTTCCATTTACTAACATCTTGACCGAATGAGAGACATAGACTGATTAAACTTATAGGACTTGGTAAGTATGACATATCCAGTACGGTGTGATTGAGGTAGCATCTCGGAACTCCTTTCGACATTGGAAACTCCTTTTCGATCAAGTTTACCTTAGTCGGGGGTTTTCCAACTACAACCAACTGAGACCACATAGGATGGTCACTCCCATTTGATGAAGGCCAATGGATCCTATCAACGGGAATTTACTTACATACACCATTCATTACAAAAAAATCGATATTTAGCAGCAATTTTTTTCATATTTAACGGCAGTCTTTAAAACATTTAGTGGCAGTTTGAAAACCGTCGCAAAATTTCAAAAACTTGAATTTTAGCAGTGGTTTTGAAACCGCTGGTGTTTCCCCCCATAAACGCGCCCTACCTAGCTGGGTGCCTTGCCCCTGCTCCCCACACGCGAGCACCACATGGCCACATGTTCACGTGCCATACGACAATGCTGGAAATTTAATTCTAGCGCCTTCCCCTTCCCTGATTTCGAACTTGGGACCTTCCGTACACGTGCACGCGCGGGACATCATATATGTTTTGTCGTAATTTTTAAAAAAACCACAAAAAAAATCAATTTTTTGTAGTGATTGCACATAAACCACACATAGAATATCCCTACCTTTCACAGCAGTTGGTTTTGCTCAATAGTAAATCCTAGACACTAGTGCACAAGACAGTTATTTCACTTATTGTCAAAAGACCATATACGCAATCAAGAACCGATAACAAATCATTAATTCTCACAGCCATGTGATTTGTTATAGGCGTCACATTCAGTAGATATTCAACTAAGACCCACCCACATGTTTGCTATCTGCATCTCATACAATATGGCATGTGACTCACCATCTATTACCATTAACATTTCATGTTAATCAATAGTAGTAGTCTATGTGTTGGTGCATAATTGATAAATCATATTCTCCTTTTGATAAATCTAAGGACTAGGAATTCCTTTAAGAAATCATGAACTGGAGATTTTCGTCACTTATTCTCAACACTTAAAAATAAGATCTCTACTAGGAAGTCTAAAGACTCATTCATAAGAAAAACCTAGAGTATATGAATAAAGAGATGACATTTTATTTATAAACAAGATTAATCATTATTGTCGCTTACATACATCTAATGTAATGTAAATCCAACATTTGAGCACTAACACTAATAAACTGAACCACCAGCTACCTATTTCCTCAAGTAGATATATGCCATTTGTTGGCCTTACTATGTTGTGACTAAAGCATTCCCACATTATAACCTTTAATTGTTGTATTTTGGCAACAATAACTTAGCACCATATGTGGGAACTAATGGAAAGTCTAGATCAATGGCAAGAATAACCAAATCTAGTTGTGTGAGAAATCAATTGTGTAATAGACAAAGGAGCGTCAATCCCAGAAGAATAACAAGTTCACCCATCAGAAGCGACAATCCCTTGGGATGTAAAATAATACACCTCGTTTGGGAGGCTGGGGGCCTTGATAACCAACAATATTCTCCGACGTGAAGTTGGCAAGTGAACCCGACTTCTTTACATGCCCTTGAAACAAGACACTTTTCTCTAGGACAACCTCCCTTTGCAACTGGGATACTAAGAACGAATTCCTATAGGCCTTTAATAGCCCTATGAAAGAATTTCCAAGAGGCAACTAGCATACTTGGGTCCTCGGGAAAGGCACCACCAACTGTTTTACTTGTTGAGTATAAAGATTTGAATAGAAATTACAATGCATTGAAGAAAAGTCATGATAAGAATGCCAAAACATTAGAAGACCTAACCTTTTTACAACAAAACTTGATGCTTAATGTTGAATTATCTCTATCCATCTAACACTTGACCATCGAAAGAAGCTGACCTCTATTACTGATAAGGAGATTGTGCCCACCCTCTCAAAATCCTTATTAATCTGAGCTGCTAATGGGGAATAGCTAAGAGGCACAACCTAGAAATCTTCAAGAGCCTTTTTGTGTGCCTACCCTTGAGGATGTAGCGGTCAAAAGGAGTAGGCGAACAGGAAATGTGGTCACCCACAAAGAATCCATTGATAACACAACCTTAAGAAGAAGCGAAAACTCGACTCAAGTCCTCCATCTACGACCGACCACCACTGGGGCTGTAATGACGAATCCCTTGAGAGCCTTAGAAGTAGAGAAAATCATAGAAGAAATTTTGGAACATAAAAAAGTGATAACTTCACATAAGGAAACACATAGGAGGAGAATCCCCTTTTCTGCAGGGTTGCCTGGACAACCACTCCCATTGAGATTCGAGCTTCTACAATTGTCAGTATACTTGAGGAGAGAAAACCCTAACCAACGTGTCTAGCATTGTGAAAGGAATTCATCATGGCCTTCACAATCAACACCCCGCGAGGAAGAAAGATCCCACTTATTTGCTTAGTATTCGCCAACCACCAAATGAGACATTGAGGGCAATACCTTGACCGTTTGAGAAATGCTATCTTGGAAGTTCAAGAGGTACAAATTGGCTTTTTTTTTGGATCCCTTATCATATTTTTTTTTGTTTTTGGTAAAAAGAGCAAGAATTAAGTGTTAAAGGGAGAATAATAGAGCATAGAGTACTAGTTTTACAGCAAGCTTTGAAATACCAAGACTGCCGCAGCTAAAACAGAAATGTTCCAATAAAATCCCAGTTAATTAAACTCACTAAACATTTTTTTACCAATAACGAATCAGAGGCAATTAATGAACAAACTATAGTGTTATAGGAGTGTCATTCATGCAGCGTATAGTAACGTGTACTCTAAATGATATAAAAGAAAAAACAAAAAGACGAACTCCCACTGATCAACCCAATACACCCCCATATAGCTATAGCTATCCACATCCCATATCCCAAACAGAGCATTGACAAGCCAAGTTTCTTATTCTACGCCCTTGAATCTTGTTTCTCTGGTACCCTATTTCCATCAAATTGGAGGATTCGATCCATCGATCGATCATCCCTTGGAACTGCGAGAAAGCTGCACTTTCGATTCATCCAGTTTCTGTTTGGACGAGTCCACAAGATCGACATGGCCCGGGAACGACAACAGCCAGAAGCTGCGCAAGAAGAAGTTGAAATGCGATTAATTCCGACGGACCAGGATTTGGTGAGTTGGTATCTTGCAAGCATGAACTTGGGCCGCCCTCCTCCCGTTTATCCTCCGATACGAGAAATCGATGCCACCCACTTCTATAGCATGCCCCCTAAGGATCTTGGTCCGTACCTCGATGGTTTCTTGTTCCATTTCATCTTTCTTTTATCAACTTCGACACTTTTCGACGACAACAATGAACATTTCCTTTTTACATTCCATCAAATTTTGTTGGCTCGTTTGCAGTGGAAGGAGGCCCGTCGCCTGTGGGTCAACGGCAATGGTTCTTCTTCGTTCGCGGCGGCGCGGAAACGACACGAATCCGAGCGGTCGGAGATGGAGCCGCCGGTTCTTGGAGATCCTACGGAATCGAAGAACCAATCTACGATGAACAAGTTCTTGGTTTCAAGATTCCCTTCACTTACTATTCTGGTTCACTGGGAAGACCGAGGAGAACTCATTGGAGAATGCAAGAGTACAGACTGCCCCACAAATCTGTCCAGGTGACTACTGCCTCCAATTAATTAATTTCCCTAAGTGACCAGAAACTACTGCTATTAACGCATTTACATTTTCCCTTTCCTTCTATTTTCTTTCTTCCTTTGTTTTTTGTTTTTCCTTCTCAATTTGCAGAATGCTCAGTGGGTTCTGGAAATAATTACACGAGGGAGAGATTACAGTAGCAGCGGCAACAGAGGAAAAAGATATATACCTAGGAGGAGTAATAGGCAGTGATTCATTTAATTTTTCATATTAATTCCTCTTTTTCTGTTTTTTCTAGTTAGTTTGATTAATACTAGCTACTTACGTGCCTCCACAATATATATAGTGTGGGGAAGACAATTAAATAAAGATGGCTGGCAATGATGATATAAAATAAATGTATATACATGTGATACACCCAAGAGAATTAGCAAGCCTAATCTCAAGTATAATTGACAGCACGTGGTTCATTCTAGTTACGTGGGTTTATTTCATACTTTAATTTGTCTTTACTTGGTCTTTAGTTGTTGGCGACAATTAATTCCTATTTTCTAGCAGTGTTGGGTTTGTTTGTAGAGGGTTGGGTTAGTGCCTTTTGTGTTTGTTATTTATGCTTCCATGTTTCTTAATTCTAGTAAGTTTGTTGACTGCATATATATTGTTGGGACCAATGGGAAGGAGATTATCAAGTTGAAAATTCCAAAAACTCTTTGTATTTTGTAGTTTGCCCCAAACCCATAACTGGAGCTTTTTATTATTTGGCCTATCCCAAATTGGTATAAGAGCCACGACGATCAACAAAGAAAAATTGGAGAGTGATGTTCGCGAGCTTTCATAGGGTCTACAACGCCTGGACGTTAGTTCACAAGCAGAAGCCAAAGCTCACTATGAGGAACTACAAAGCATGGAAAATACACTTAATGTGTTGATGAGCAGAGTGATACTTGGGCCTCCATCTCCCATAGAGAGCACTTCGTCCAATCAACAAAGCACTTCTTCTGAGCAACAAATTGGAGAGGATCCTGGCACTTCCAACAACCATGCTCCTCCAAGGTATATCAAAATGGATTTTCCCACGTATTCTGGGACAAAACCCACAGAATGGCTTCATTGAATCAAGGGATCCAGGAGGATCAAAGAGTGTCGTTAGCTTCTTCTCACCTTGGAAGGGAGGCAAATACTTGGCTTCTTTGGCTTCGACGGACATACAAAGATGAGGGATATGCCATATGTTAGCCATTATTTGAAAAAGAACTATTTGCTTGTTTTGGGCCAACTGATTATGAAGACTTTGATGAGGCACTCTCACAAATCAAACAAGTGGGCTTTGTTAAGGACTACCAATGTCAGTATGAACAGATTGCAAACCATTGGAAGGATTGGCCAAAAGGTTTTAATCGACATTTTTTTGGGGAGGGTGTAAAACTCGAGATTTTTAGACTCAAATATTTTGTGATATCTAAAATTTTTAAATTCAAATATTTGAGAAAATATAACATTTCAAAGGGTTATAAAGGTCTCGAGGGAAAAGTTCAAATTCTGAGACATGGGCAAAATCGTAAATATGAAAATTTGGGTAAAAGTGTAATTTATTTAAAATCTTGGAGTATTAGCGTAATAAATTTTTTTTCTAAGAGCATAAGTGCAATTAAAAAAATGGTCTGTGATCAAGTTGATAGGGGTCTAAGTGTAATTACTAAAAAGTTTGAGCCAAAGTGTAATTCTTAAAATTTTACAACTAAATCATTAGGGCAATGAACTAAACCAACTAACCATTGGAAGTTATGATTGCGGATTTTAAATAACATTCCATTCCACCTTTGGATCATTTTGAAATCCAAACATTTTCTTTTGCTTAGCTTCCAAGTTTGGGACATGTGATAAGCATTCATTGGCCACTTTAAAGACAAGAATTGTAACACCCGCTTTTCCAAATACACAACAACGTAAAATATAAGCAAACATCACCACAGGCGTTATGGAAACCCTTGCCAACGGAAGTATTGGATCAAACCTGAAAGCTTATTCAAAACTAAATAAAGGGGTTTTCACTAGATTTCCTTTATATGTACAGGAAATGCATACAACTTCCAATCAACCCAAAAGACGCAACTCACTACTTGTAGTTACAACTGCAACACATGCCCAAGCTAGCGAATAAACCCTTATCATGAGAAGCTTCCCCATACAACACTTAAAGTGCATTAATTGAGATATTACCCACACACGCACATCGAAACCACAACCCTTAGTACAACTATAGGACACTCACACACTTATTACAAGCTCGAGCATCCTAGTTATTATTACAATACATCACTCGGATTACATGGGTACATAATGAAATATAAACCCAGAGCTAGCCAAGCACCACCTCCTTGCCCTTACTCGCACTGGAACCTGTATCACCTGGTACATCTCATATACCTGGAACGGTGAATGTTCTAGGGGTATAAAACACCCGAGTTAGAAAATGACATCTAAGTGAGTGATATAAGAAAGGAAATAGTGCATGTAGGTACAATATATAGATATGCCACGAAATCTTCCCAACGGTAGCCATGCTATGGTGCTGCCATGAACCTCTTGGCCCCCTTACACGAGCACGAGATAGACATGCCAGAATGTAGCCATGGTCGACTCACTCGGCCCTTTTACACAAGCACAAGATAGTCTCTTATGATAGCAGATGCTGAGGTGTTGCTATGTCTGAACCTCTCGGCCCTCTTACACAAGCACGAGATAACCCTATTACACGGGCCCACATTGTAATACCCAAGAACTTTGGGTTATTATTTTAAAAGAAAATTGGAAATTCGAGAAAATTAGTATCTGAAAAGCTCAAAAAATTTACCGAATCAGCCGAAGGTAGTACCCTAAAGCTTAAATGTCTAAGGAAATAGGAACGTCTCTAATGAGCATCTCGAGGCATGATTTTTAGGATCGAAAGAAATGCAATCATGAATGATTTTCGGTACAGCAAAAATGCAGCCGCCATTTAAGCTACAAAACTGAATTCTCGTAGGAGACTCCCGAAATGATAATGGAAGCTATGGGAAGCTTCGGTTTGTCAAGTAGAACAACCTTTCAGAGGTTTCAGGAAGAAACGAGTAGGTTTAAAGCCAAAACGGGGAAACGGGCCTAAGTGCAATTTTCCAAAGTTGCCCGATGGGGGGTCAAAATGTCAATTTTTGCGAAAATGGAAAAGAGGAAATTGAAAGATTGGAACTTAAGGGGCTCAATGGAAATTGAGGAAGGTGTAGGGGTTGTGAGGAAATGGGCCAAAATGGAAAAATCGAATCTGAGGGGGCGAAACTGCAATTTCGGAAACTCCATAGCCATGGCTTCTGACAGTGGCGCACAATCTCTAGCCAGCCATTTCAGGCAATGGGTTAGCATGAGGGATGGTCGGGGATCTCGTAGGAATCATTATGAGCCGACAACGGCCACCGGAGTGGCCGAAATTTCAAGAAAATCGGCTAAGAAAGCTGGCCGAAAATGGGAGACCTGCAACTCACTTTTGTAGGAGAATATTAGTGCTTTTAGGTCGATCTAGGGACGGTGGAGACTCCTAAGGCAATGGGCAAGGCATCCAAGGCCATTTGAAGATTCGAAATCGCCTATAAATAGAGCTCGAAGATGGCCAAAATTTTCAAGAAAAAAGCCTTCAAATCGAGGGCTATTTTGGACGAATTGAGAGGCAAGGATAAGGGGATTTTGTTGCCCATACCTTGAAGATCATATCTGGAGCATTTGGTGAGCAACAGAGCAGAATCGAAGACGAAACGAAGCTTCGTCGGAACCCTAGGCGAACCGCCTGGCCGAGAGTTCGAGGCCTCCGTTAGCCGGCTTCCAGACCTCCTTTGGAGCCCATTCAGGTACCCCTAGGATCAATTAAGCATGGGATTTCTTTTGGTATAGGTTTTGAAATTTTTCCGACAAGCCATGGCAGGAGAAGATGACTGGCGCGTGGGCCCCACGTGCCAGTCTCACTCACCCTAGCACACGCCAGCGCGTGAGGGCTTGGTTTTTTGTGCATTTTTTTTAAAAATGTTTAGAAAAATATTTTAGAAATTCCTATGTAAAAATATTTGAAGAAAAATAGGTGTAGGTATTTATTTTGGAATATTAGTAAGGAAAAATTGAGGAAAAATAGAGAAAAAGGCAAGAAAATTGAGGAAAAATAGGTTTTATTGATTATTTAAACAAATATCTTGCCTAGGGTTATTTGGGAAGTGAGGTGAAACATTTGGTGCGAATTTCAAGATTTGCACGCAAATCGAGGTAGTTTGCACATTTTTCGAGGTATCTCGATAATTGTGAAATGTGAGTGGTTTTGTCCCTATAATCCATTTATGATATGATTTCCTTACTATGCATTATATTTTCATATGTTATGATCATTTTCGTTCATATACTGTTGCATGGAAAAACGTGAAATATGCACGACACGATATTTTTGTCATATTGAAACTCATATATGGGGTTGGGATGTTACCCTAAGAGTGTAGTCGTAATTTTTCTAGGGCAATTAAAGGAACAACGTTAGGCTTATCCTGTAGAGGTTTGGGATTCTGCCTAGGGTTCCTTGTCGGGCCTGGGAAGTTACATTATGGGTATATGTTTATAAATGTCCATACATCATGCATCATTTATTCATGCTTATCTAACCCTCACTTAGAAGATTTCATCTTCTAATATTGGATTATGTCCCTGGAATATTCCATGTTCTAGGCAAGGCAAGCAGCCAGAAGGGCAAGGAAGTGATCGAGGCATGATCGTGATGGAGATTTTGTGGGTCCCTTGTGGAACTAGGACTATCTATTTTATTCTATTCAGATGTATTGCTTAGATTTTAATATTATTGGTGATGTTATGTTGGGTGAACGATTCATATGTACCCACATGTGTTGTGTTTTCGAAGTTTCTTATAGGTTCTGATCTTGCTTCCGCTATGTTTAAAGTGTATCATTCCTTTACTATATTTGGGAATGTTATGCTGAGGATTTATTGCCGGTTTATGTTTGATGTATATAAAAAAAAAAAAAAAAAACCTAGCATATATTAATGCCCTGGAAGGCGGGGTGTTACAGTTGGTATCAGAGCCAAAGTTCTATTTGAAGAATCAGGATAGATTTTTAGGGATATATGAACTCGATGTTTAGAAAACTTAGATTAAGAAATCCTTATCTATAGATTAAGAGATTGATAATCGAAGTTTAAAGGTTGCGAACTTAAGTGTGTTGTATTGAAATGTGCATGTCTAGTAAAGTTCTGGCTAAGGCAAGATTTGGTACTTAAGTGTGTCCATTGTGACCCACCTCTCTTACCTAGGAACTTACCTGGTGCACTATTCATGTACAAAACGCTAAATGGCTACTGTTCCCAGTGAATAGTAAAAAATCTAACTGATTTTTAAATGGCAACATGAAAAACGATTATCTCGAGCAGTTCTGGGTGACCCACTGGATCAGCCAATGGGCAGATAACAAGCCAATTGTGGTGGATGTCTTTAGTCGCTTGGACCTCCTCGAAGGAATTCTAAGAGATGTGCCGCTGAGCAGTTTCGTGCGACCAAGCCTAATGACTGCCCAAGTCAATTTTCTAATAAATCATATGGAAGGAGTATGGAAAGACCTAGCCGAAGGACTTTACCTCCAAGGCAACTATGCATCCTTGTTCTTCTACTGCCAGCAGTTCCGCGACCATGCCCTCAACATGTATGAGGGAGATGAATTGGAGGAAGAAGAAATGTTCGACCCCGATGAAAATTGGGAAGACATGGTGGCAGCCGATGCCAATATGATGAGCGCCAGCTACCTTAGCTTGGATGATGAAAAAGAAGGAGTAACAGTGCATGACGATCTCGAAGGACCTGAGGTCAAGTCTGAGGATGACACGATAAGCGATGATGTTTAGGTTTGGAAGTCTGCCAGCCCATAGAAAAGAATTGTGGGCGATCTTATGTTCTCGCTTACTAGTATTTTGGATGTATGCCTTATGTTTCTCGTAATCGATGTTATATACAATATTATGAAATAAAATTTCCTTTTTGAAGAAATTCTCGTGGAATGAGACCTTATCTTGTCTTTCAGATGGTAACCACAAGACAGTAAAGGAATATGACTCTTATCAGCCCCAATCGGGGAATAGAGGATATAAGAAGCAGTGGGAGTCGTCGCTACAGTAGTAGCATCCAAACGGGAGAACCAGAGACAGAGTCATCAGTTCCTGAAGGACGCTTGGATCGCATCGAGAGGGTTATAGAGAATCTTTTAACCCACGCAACCAGAGAAGGACCACCTAGGCACACTGAAAATGTGCTGCAACAGTACCGACGGTAGCGGCCACTAATGTTTAAAGGGAAGCCCCATGATGACCCCAGCATGCTTGAGTACTGGTTAGAGCAGTCAGAGAAGTTGCTTTAACATCTCTAGTTCAACGACGATGACAAAGTAAATTGTGCCACTTTCATGTTGGAGGAAGAAGCTGGGAAGTGGTGGCAGACTATAGAGCGAGCGTTGCAAAGATCCTGCTCGAGGCAAGGGTCTGAAATTGATGAGACCCCAGTATTAGTTTGGGAGGCATTCAAGAAGGCCTTCAATGATAAGTACTTCCCGCTTAGTTGGAGGCAGGAGAAGAGCTGGGAGTTTGCGAACCTGAAGCAAACCGAAGAAATGTCGGTAGCTCAATACAACACCAAATTCAATCAGCTCATTAAGTACGTACCAATGTATGATACCGATGAGTGGCAGAAAGCACAAAAATTTATGTCAGGACTTCGAGTGGATCTACTACAGGCCTTGAGCACATGGTCGATCGAATCATATAAGGAAGCTCTGAGTAAAGCTTTGACGACGGAGAGGAACCTTCTGCAAGTGAAGCAGATTAGGTCTAGAGAAACAAAAGGGGACTCGGAGCAGAAATCGGGAAATAAAAATCTCTAAGGCAGCAAGCAATGCTTCAAGTGCAAAAAGAGCCATCTGGGGAGGAAATACTTAGCAGGAACATCTATCTGCTATTCCTGCGGAAAGTAAGGGCACATAAGTAGGGATTGCCGCAAGAGAAAGGAAACACCTCCAGTTAAAGACCTATCGAAGGTGGTGTGTTTCCAGTGCAATCAACCAGGGCATTATTCAAGTAACTGCCCAAAGAGGCCAAGACTTGGACAAACATATGGGCTAACTGAAAAGGTAGGAGAGGCTCGTGGGACTCGTTAGGGACGTGTCTACAACCTCACCAAGGAAGATGTGGGGACAAATCTGGCAGTCGTGCAAGGTACGCTCTTCATATCAGATACCCCTGTTCATGCATTGATAGACCTTGGGTCAACACATTCATTTATGTCATATGCTTTGGCTACAAGTTTAGAGGTTGAGACTAAACTTATGGAATCTTCGATAATAATTTCGACGCCCATGGGTAAAAGTACAAGGTCGTCAAAGGTGATAGAAGAATGTGAAATTAGTTTAAGTGATGCTCGATTTCAAGTTGATCTAATTTTGCTAGAAGTGTATGACTTCGACATAATCTTAGGAATGGATTTCTTGTCCAAATACGACGCCAGTATAGATTGTCGAAGAAAGGTAATGACCATAAAGGAACCCGAAGGGGAGTGGGTCAGATTTCGGGGACAGGGTGACCCTAGGAATGGAAAAATGATTTCGGCCAAGGAGGCAGAAAAGTTGATAAGCCAGGGATTTCATGGATGTATAGCCTACACTCGTTTGGAAGAGAAAGAGGTACCAAAGCTCAAGGAGGTGCGGATAGTACGAGAGTATGAAGATGTATTTCCAGAAGATCTACCAGGACTATCGCCACCTCGAGAGATCGAGTTCTCAATCGAGCTAGTACCAGGAACTAAACCGATATCTATTCTTCCATATCGAATGGCCCCGGCAGAAATAAGGGAATTACGGAGCCAGCTACAGGAATTGACCGATAAGGGATTCATTAGGCCGAGCACATCATCGTGGGGAGCACCAATGCTATTTGTAAAGAAGAAGGATGGAAGCTTGAGGATGTGTATTGACTACCGTCAGTTGAATAAAGCTACGGTAAAGAATAAGTATCCACTTCCAAGAATCGATGAGTTCTTCGATCAGTTATAAGGAGCAAAGATATTTTCAAAGATTAACTTAAGGTCGGGATACTACCAATTAAGGATTAAGCCTGAAGATATTCCGAAAATAGCTTTTCGGTCAAAGTACGACCATTTTGAGTATTTCGTGATGCCATTTGGGTTAACAAATGCTCTAGCGGCATTTATGGATCTCATGAATAGAGTGTTCAGACCCTATCTAGATCAATTCGTGATCGTGTTTATAGATGATATATTAATATATTCCTCAAATGAAAATAATCATGAAGAGCACTTAAGGGTGGTGCTAGGAACTCTCAGGAAACACCAGTTGTATGCCAAGTTCTCGAAGTGCGAGTTCTGGCTACCCTAAGTCGTGTTTCTTGGACACGTAATCTCTACCGAGGGAATCTCGGTAGATCCGGCAAAAATTGAGGTAGTTCAGGGGTGGAAGCAGCCAACGAATGTGACAGAGGTGCGAAGCTTTTTAGGATTGGCAGGTTACTATCGAAGATTCGTGAAGGGGTTTTCAAAAATAGCCTCGTCAATGACAAAGCTCATTCGAAAAGATGTTAAGTTCAAATGGACTGCCAAGTGTGAGGAAAGTTTTCAAGAGCTCAAAAATAGATTAACCTCAGCACCTATTTTAGCAATGTCAGATGGGCACGGGGGATTCGTTGTGTGTACGAATGCCTCTAAGATAGGTCTAGGTTGCGTGTTAATGCAACACGACCAAGTGATCGCATATGGGTCACGACAGTTGAAGAGGCATGAAGAAAACTACCCGACACATGATCTGGAATTGGCGGCCGTAATATATGCTCTAAAGCTATGGAGACATTACTTGTATGGTGAAAGCTTTGAGGTATTCACAGACCACAAGAGCCTGAAGTACGTGTTCTCGCAAAAAGAGCTGAACCTTAGGCAACGACGGTGGATGGAATTTCTAAAGGACTATGATTGCACCATACGATATCACCCAGGGCATGCCAATGTGGTGGCTAACGCATTGAGTAGGAATGTGCCCATCTCTATGGACGGAATGATGGCTTGTGAGTGGCAAATGTTGGAGGCCTTTAGCCAACTAACAGTGAGTGTAGTGCCGAAGGAATCGTTCGTCCTTATCGCTGGCATGGTAGTTCAGCTGGATTTGGTGAACGAAATACGGGAGGCATATGTGGATGATAAACGGATACATCTATGGGTGGATGAGCATGGCCAGCCTAAGAGATCTGATTTTGAAATGCATGATGGCATACTAAGGTTTCGGGGAAGGATTTTCGTGCCAAATTTGAAAGATTTGAGACAAAGAGTTCTTAATGAAGCCCACAAAACTTGTTATACAGTACACCCGGGAGCCACAAAAATGTATAAAGATCTCCGAGAGATCTATTGGTGGTCGAGAATGAAAACAAGTGTGGTAAGAAAGTGGCGCAATGAATACATGCCAAAGAGTGAAGATAGAGCATCAGAGACCAGCAGGGCTCATGAAGCCATTGGACATCCCGGAGTGGAAGTGGGAGCACGTCACAATGGATTTCGTGACAGGGTTTCCCAGGAGTCAGAAAGGCAACGATGCGATTTGGGTCATCGTAGATAAGCTAACAAAGTCAGCACACTTCTTGCCTACACGGATGGATAGGCCAGTACGAAAATTTGCAGAGTAATATGTTGGAGAGATAATTAGACTTCATGGCACGCCGGTAAGTATAGTCTCCGATCGGGATCCGAGATTTACCTTAAAATTTTGGGAAAGCTTGCAAGAGTGCATTGTCTTCCTCGTCGAAACCCGAGGGGACTTCATCGCTTGGCGTTGGGCATGACGCCCTGAGAAAGCCCGACGATGGGCTTCGTCGCAAACAACTAAGCCTGACGTCAGGCTTCATCACCCAATGTCTGACGAGATGCCTTGGCGAAGTCCGACGGTGGGGCTTCGTTCTCGCATAGCCCGATGACCACGCTTCGTCGTCGGCTACATAGGCTTCGTCGCCGGCAACCATGTCCACCAGCACCAACACTAGATTTTCGTCCAACAAATCTATACCAAAATCACACAAAAAAAACTAACATCGTTCAACGATGATGAGATCGATGTCGATGGTAATGATGGCGATCATGACGATGGTAACGACAACTGTCACGACAGCGGCTAGGCGAATGTAGTGAGAGAGATAACATAAGTGAGTTCAACTAAATGGTTTGTGAGGGTTGGGTAAGGGTATTTTATTATTTGCATAATCTTGTGGGTTTAAAGTGTGTGAGGATATTTGGGTATTTAAATATTTTTATGTTTTTGATTTTTTAAATAAAATTATGGTCAAATATGATAAAGTGAGTATATGATGTAATTAGTTTGTTTAAAATGTTAAAAATATTTTTTTTCAGAAAAATGGCTAAAAACAAATTTTGTATTTGAGGGGTGATTAATTTTTGCAATTTCCACTAAATATGATGTATCCTCCAAATATGCGTCCGAGCTTGTTCATTAGCAGATCCAAAATGGCAGGCTCAAGAATCAGCCCTGTGGCCGCCACTGCCGTTGTTAGACATCACGAGGCTTTCAGAGCAGTGCTAGATCGGAAGAAGCATTCGCTTCGAGTCCTCCGCGACTACTTGAAGCAGAGCGACGATCTGGCGCACGTCGACGTGCACGGCAACACAATTAATCTCCGTTTTCTGGCCATCGACGGCAATGCATTTGCCTTCAAACAACTCTCTTGAGGACCGCCTAATAACGATCCAACTACTGAAGAGAGGGAACCTGAGAGGCGACACGGCCTTGCACGAAGCCGCGAGGTTGGGCGCTGCAATGTCGTAGGTTTTGGATGGTGCCCTCTTTTTCCAAGCATAGCTTATGCTTCTAGGGGTGTAATTTTAATTTTGAATGGGTAAACTGACTCTGAATTATTTAAATTTTGGTCTTAATTTTAATTAATTTTTTAAAATTAATGACGGTATCCCTCCAAATATCCAAAGTTAAAAATGTAATGATGAATTTTAAAATCTTAAGAAACTATCTGGGCAAAATTTTAAAATAAAAAAAAGTAAAAAAAAAAAACTCAAATTCAAGAAATATATAGTACCCATTAATGTTTAACGATTAAAACGATCCAGTAGAGCCATAAAGCATGCTTGGACAGAGAGGCTGTCAAGCATAAGCAGGCCCAATTATGTTCACAATCCGTGATTTTAGGCAGTTAGGCTAAAATTTTGAGTTAATGGTTTGAGATGTAGGCCAGGTTAGGTTAGATAGAGCATGGATTATACTAATTTCTAGATGTCTTACATGGCCTTGGCTATGGTAAATTTATGAGCGAACGTGCAACCTATCGTTGCACCGCCATTGTATTTCTTTTGTTTTTTTGGCAAGTGTTTTAATATTTTACTATAAATGTTTGATTAAATTACAGAAAAATATTTTTTTCATGTACAAAAATAAAAGATTTTTTAAGAATTTAGGAATTGATGGTGATGATGAAGACCAAAATCGGAAAGTAAAATAGGTATTAATGGAAGGAAGATAAGGGTTAGTTTAAAGATACAAGAATAAGACGACGAGATACAGAGACATAATATAGATAAGATTAAGAGGTAATGGGCCGGTATAGGAGGAAGTCATGTCCCAGATGTCAAACATATAGATATAGTTTCTTTTTCCTCTCTTTTCAATCAGACTCAGTCGGAAGACTGGGGAGCAGGACGTGCCGTTAATTAATTACAACGACCTACTTCCACTCACGAAGACGCTTTAATTAGTCTCTTTTGTGGTCCTTTCAATTTTTTTGTCATTTCCTTAACAGTAATTAAAGAGCATTAATTCTTAATTTCCTCCGTAAGAGAGATTAGCTTAATTAATTAAGAAGCCACGCATACATCCCAAAACACTAAAAAACCAGAAACTTCTCTGAATCCGCGTTTCCGTCCTCACTAATCATCCACTCCCGAAATGGTAGGCGCAGGAATCAGCTCCGCCGCCATTGTTAGCCATCACAAGGCTTTTAGAGCAGTGTTAGATTGGAAGAAAGATTCACTTCAAGTCCTCCGCCACTACTTGACGCGGCAACGCGGCGGTCTGGCGCATGTCGACGTGCACGGCAACACGATTCTCCATTTTCTGGCCATCGACGGCAATGCATCGGCTTTCAAACAACTCTTTGAAGACGGCCTGTTGACCAGCGAAATGCTGAAGAAAGTGAACTTGAGAGGCGACACGACCTTGCACGAAGCCGCCAGGTTTGGGCGATGCAACGTCGTAGAAATCATGTTGGAGAAGGATGAAGGCTTGGCTTTGGCATGCAATTGTTTGGGCGAGACGCCGCTTTACGTTGCCGTTGCATCAGGAAAGAAAGATGTGTTCGATTTCGTGAAGGGGAAACTAAACATGGGCAACGTAAGAACAATCAGAAATGACGGCCGCACCCTCCTCCACGCCGCCGTCATCGGAGAATATTATAGTAAGTTTCTTCCTCTTACCCACTCAAGTTGTAGCAGGGCCGGACCTTAGGCAGACCGAACGTTTTCAACTCCTCGGGTACTTCCTTTCTTTTCTTGAAGTACTTCTTTCCTTTCTAAAGTATCCATTTGTGAAAGGATTTCATCTCTTCTTGCATCCATGTGATCCATCTCTCATATTTAACACAACTAATTGCTTTAGAATAAGTGAAAGTCTCTTCACTATAATTAATATCTCCAACCACTCAAGGAATAGATAACAAGATCAGTTTTAGCATAATTTTGAATATATATATATATATTTTGAGTTTATTCTTAGTAATACAATAATTAGATGGGCCAACAATTGCTTTTGGGCTTAACTTGAGCCTTGACTTGATTTGGGATGACGAGACTCAAATGTGTTTGACTCTTGTCAATTTCAAACTCTACTTGAATATTAATATTCTGGTGACTTATAGAGTTAGATTCTTTTGTAGACTATCCACGAAGCATATATAGCAATTTTATAAAAAATAACATCTATACTAATAACAACTTTAGACACTTTTAAATCCCATAATTTATAACCCTTAACATTAGATTTATAACTAAAGAAGAGACACCGTTTAGAAGTTAGTTCTAATTTTCCATTATTAACATGAACAAATGCAATAAATCCAAAAAATTTCAAATTAGAATAATTCACAAGAATACCTGGCCATAACGAGTTTTTTTGTCAATAGCAAAAATGAAAGAGACTGATTAACCATAAAACATGCCATGTAAGCAGGCTCGACCCAAAAAGACTTAAATAAACTGAAATTAGATAGCATACATTGTATCTTTCCTATTAAAGTTTTGTTCATCCGTTTGGCTACACTATTTTGTTATGGCATATATATTTGGAATTGTTAGATGCCTTAGAATTCATTCTTTCCTACAAAAATCATTAAATTTATGTGATCAGAATTCTAAATGATTATCGGTGCAGAGACGCTTAATTTATCTATCAATTTGTTTTTTAATCATAGCTTTTCACTGCCTAAAAGTAGCAAAACATTAGTCTTTTGTTTCAAAAATAATACTTAGACTTTCTGAGAAAAATCATTGATGAAAGTTAACATGTATTTGGCACCACCTTTAGAGAGTACTCTAGTTGAACCCTAAAGATCAAAATATACATAGTCTAGTATACCTTTTGTATTGTGAATGACTTTATTAAATTTGACTCGTTTTTGCTTACTAAAGATGCAATGTTCATAGAACTCCAGTTTTCTAGTACTCTAACTTTCAAGAAGTCCTCTTTTATTCAATTCATCCATACTTATTTCACTCATATGTTCAAAACGCATATGCTATAAGTGGGTGATATTCATATCAGATAAAGAAAAAGTAGAAATGGAAACATCATCTGTAATAGTAGAGCCTTATAGAACATATAATCAACTATATTCTTTTTTACTTTTCATCACAATGAGAGTCCCTTTACAAACCTTAATATAATCCTTTTACGGTCGCTAGTTCCCTAGCTCGGCTTATCCATGCTGATTTCATGATGGAAGATAGGAATCAAGTCGAATTTGCTTGGGTATGTGTACAGATGAACACTTTGTTTAATTTTCCTAAACATATTAATTTGTTTAAGGGATTTGATGAGGACACGGAGGAGCCCAAGTTGTTGCGCATGCCTGTGGAGTACCAATTGATTCCTTCTATTTGTTTTCACTACTGTGTGTTTGGGCATAATCTAGCTAAATGTTCCAACTAGCTCTCCCAGCCTTCTTAGCCAGTGTATGGGCAAACTGGCATGTTGCATGAGCAGTCCCATGATAAGAGGCAGAAGGCTAAGGTGGTAAAGGAAGCTCCCTGCAAGCATTTGAATGGAAAGATGGATCCTGTGACCACTTCTCGTTCCCATTCGATTAGTAATGCTAAGGTGGTTATGGTTAACCAGTTTGGTACACTTTCAAATGCAGATATGGATATTCATTTTTCTGAGGAAGTGCTTGTCTGGGGGAAAAAGGGGTATTGGAGGAGTCAGGTATGGTGATTGATGATAGGGGTAAGTGAGATCGTATTGAAGATGAAGACAGTTCGTACAACAGAGTAGGAAGCTTGGGATCTGAGTATGTTCCGAATAAGACAAGTCCCAAAAGAAGAGGGAGAAAAAGAAACTTAATGCGCTTCTTAAGACTAAATAGGTTCATAGTGCGAGTCAGCCTGTGATTATGGATTCAGCTTGAATCTGATTTAGTTATTTGTGTTTAGTTCATTTGTCTTTGTTAGCCTTGGTTTTCCTCATTTGTTGAGGGTGAGTTTTCCTTTTTGGTTATATGGTGTGCGGTATGCCCCGCTTGTGGCTGTTGGATTCTCTTTTTTCAGTTAATATGATTCTTACTTATAGAAAAAAAAAAGTTCCCATTATTGTTATTTTTAACAACATTGGTTTCATATAAAGTTTTTAGTTATTTTCCTTTTTGGTTAGATTCTTGTCTCTTAAATTTATTTTGCAACTTCTAACACTCATTCTTTATGTGTCTCTTCTTTTTACAGTAATTATAGATATTTTTCTTTGTTTCTAGACTTAAATCTATTTTTCCCACTACCACTAGAATTTTTATCATGTGTTCTTCCTCTAATCAACAAATCTTTCTCTTGATTTTTAAAATTCTCCAATAATTGCCTATCAATTTTTTCTTTCTAGAATAAAGTATTATAAACTTCATTTAAGATGAGAGTATCACAACGATAGAGTATGGTGTCTCTAAAAGTTGAATACAAGGCCGATAGAGAATATAACAAAATTAGACCAAACTCCTCGTCATTACACTTAACTTCCATGCTTTCCAAATCAAAAATAATTTCCTTAAAAGCTGTTAAGTAGCTTTCAATTGATGTACCTTCTATCATTCGATGAGAATATTGTCTTTGCTTTAGATGCAACTTACTAGTTAAGCTTTTCGTCATATATAGTTGTTCCAGTTTCAACCATAAAGTCGCAACAATTTTTTATATCAAAATGTCTTGCAAAATTTGATTAATTAAATGTAGACGTATTTGAGACAAGGCCTTACGATCCATACGTTATTTTTCTTCAATACTGTATGATTGTGGCCAAGGGTGGAGCCAGGAAATGTAAGTAGGGAGCGAACAACGATAACAACAAATGTAAAATTTAAAATTATGCAACAATTATCCACATTGATAAAAAAGTATTGTAATATAATATCAAAATATCATATCAAACATCATTATAGTATTTCTACATAAACTCCAACACATGTTTTCTAAAAAAATTCTTTAGTTTCCAAAGCAAAAATATTGTACTTACATTTAGGTTTACATAAAATTATAGATGCTTTATCCGAGTCTTCATATTCTAAAATCGCTGCATGATTTTTTCATTATCAATTGTATCAAACGTTTATTCTCAATATAAGTAACCGAATAATCATTCATCCATTGATCACCAATTCGACTACGCAAATGATTCTTAACGAGATTCATGGCTGAGAAAACTCTTTCAACGGTTACAGTAGCAACAAGAAGAATTAAAACTAACTTTACAAGCATATACACCAATGGATATACAACATTTTTTTTTCACTTAGACTAATTTCTTTGCAACACCACCAATCCCATTAACATCTAAAAATTCATTATCAGACCACATATCAATTATATAAGTCTTTAACTGATTCTTAAGTTCCATAAGATCAATTTCATAAAATTCTAATGAGTAAAACTGAGAAAGACAAACCAATTTATCCTTGTCAATAGCATGAAAAGAATTATTTGGATTCAAACATGCTACACAAAGAAGTAACTCAGTATTTGTCTTTATGAAATGACTATTGAGCTCATAAAGTTGTTTGTCTATCACCCAATAAAAAAGTTCAACTCTATAATGATGCATATTAATATGATATTCAACATTATGCCTTGAGCACCCCGGAACAACATAAACATCATCCATGTTCAGAATTACAATATCAAATTTTTCACAAAAAGAAGAAAGCTTATCAAGTAACAATTCCCTTTCATCATCTCTTAGTATTTGTAAGTATAATTAACTAATGTCATGACATTTACAATATCCTGAACTTTTCTTTGCAATGCTTGTGACAACTCACTTGTAATGCCCAAGACACAATTTTCATCAAATGCAAGTCGAATACAAACCCAAAAGATTGAATTAAACTCAATAAAGCACAAGCTTCACCTTTTTACTTTGAACTTGTACCATCTTCTTCAACAATTTTTAGTACATCAATAACAGAGGAATAAAAAACAATCAAGTTCATCAATATACCATAATGTGATCCCTACCGTGTATCACCAGGTCTTTGGAGACTTTTTTCTTGATTTAAACTACGTCAACTTGTAATTTCCCCAAAAATATCTCAACGCTTGCACAAACCTTCTTGAATATGTATATATCATGGATCTGTGTTGAAAATAATTTCTAATAAAACTAAAAGACTTACCTTCTTATAAATCGGGGCCACTTTCACGTGAAAATATGGTCAAATCCAAAATCAGATGGTTGGATTTTACAAAATCAATGATTTATAAAGGTATTCTTGAGAGAGAGAGAGAGAGAGAGAGAGAGAGAGAGAGAGATTGTAAGGGAGTCAGGCATTCTAGATTTTGGGTGGGGGAAAGATTAGTTAGGGGGGTAAAAATGTAAATTTAGAATAAATGTAATAAATTTTTTCAAAATTTTATCTGGGTAAAGGGGGCAGCTGCCCCTACCCCCATGGTGGATCCGCCCCTAATTGTGACATTTTTTCAAAACCCAACAGTGTTGTACTATCTGAATTCATATGTGCTAAAATTGCACGCATCTTAACCTGCCATAACGAAAATCTAATATTCTAGTTCAATAAAGGAATATCATACTTGAAAGTAGCTATCACATAACTCCCAATAATATCAAATAATTAATAAATAAAAAAACCTAATTAAAAATATACCAAAAATACTCGATATGGGCCAAATCTAGTTTAAAAACAAATTTGGATATGTTTGGTGGATCTGTTGAATCTGGAGTGGACCAATGGGCCAGGGCAGACTAGATTTGAATTGGATTTGGGCAAGGATCTAGGTGTTGGCCAAGGTAGTAGCTATTGATGGCTGAAGATGGAAGCATTCGTCGGTGTTGAAAGAGATTGGCGATGATGGCAATGGTGAAGGGAACCATCTACGGTTGTGCAGTCGGCGAAAGAAGTTGTGTGGTCATTGGCAACGACCACTGGAATCGCAAAGACGGAGGCGGTTGATTGAGCTATGGAGAAAGGTCAACAGCAGCAGAGGCTAAGGCGGCTGTCGGCGGCCACGAATAAAGAGGCGATGTTTGGTGATTACGAGGCTTGAGTAGTGGCCGTCAATCGATCGTTGGTGGCAATTGATCTGGGTGTTTTTGGTGGTCGTGTTGCAGGATGTGCGAATGACAATCGGTTAGCCAAACAAGAGCCAAATGGCAGTTGTCAATCGGCCGGATGGCAGAGGTCGATTGGTCGAACGATAGCGGTGGTTGTTTGATGGCGACGATTGCATAAGCTGGGTAATTTGAAACCCAATTGAAAGATGATGATGATCTATAGATCCAACGACTAAGATTTTCCAAATGTTGATGGTTTGATCCAATGGCTTTGATCCTAGTTTGTTATGAATTTAGATAAAAAATAAATCACAAATAATCCATCAATCACACACACGAATACAAAATTTTATATGAAAAGCCAAAATTGAAAAAAATTCATTGGCAAAAATAACAAAAAATCACCAATTGGATATTGGTATAATAATTCTAGTGTCCTGGACACTTATTTATAGAATTAATTTCATCTATATATGTATACAGAAAATTCTATCTTAATCGGAAGATGATTTATGGTGATATTTCTTTAGATAAGATAAATTTTAGTCAAAATTGAATTTAATAATATCTTAATTACAATCAAATTTGAAATCCTAATAGTCAAATTAGGAAATCTAATCAAAGATGAATGGTGATTTTGAATCATAATTAGCACAACTTTAGCACTAATTCCACATAGTATAATTTTACTTGGGTTTGTCTTCTCATGTGGAGCAGGACTAGCTTTGGAGATAGTGGAATCATTTCCATATCTTGCTCAAGCACAAGACGGGGAAGGATTAACTGCACTAAATCTGCTAACCAGCAAACCTCTTTCCTTTAAAAGCGGGTCAGCATATTCATTCATAAATCTTGGAAGTAGATCTTTCATCCCGGTACAACTTATTTGCTGTTTGATCTATCTTTGTGAGTATTAATCTACACTGACGGACATGTGTTGCTTTCTTATGTATAGTTTTGTTTTCTTTTTCATTAGTTCTATATATATGTTTTGTATGCCGATTTGGTTTTTATGTTTTGTACCTTGACCACAGGCATTCCACCAATGGATAATAGAACCAAGCCCAGTGCAGATGCGGAAGATCCTCCTCAAAATCAATCGGATATCCCACAACCAAAAACGTCTTTGTGGCTAACCAAACTAACATCGGGTATTTGCTTTAGTTATTCAGCTTTATTTTGGTTTTGTTGTCACATAACAGTATGTAAATTCTCTGCACAAGCATCATAGTGCTTGCAGGTTGCTTTACCAATAAAAAGGATGTTTTATAGTACAAGCACTAGAGCGTTATAGATTCACTTCTATTTGGAGAAGATTTGCTCTGAGAGAATTTTTCTTTGATTGAAAACTGTAAGAACAACTCTATCAAAAATATTTTTTATTTGGTTAATAGAGAGAATTTCTTCTATACTTCTAAATCATTCTTAAGGCTTGTTGACGAAAAGACTTTAAGACTTTTGAGTGTCTTGTTGTCATTGGTAGTTACTTAAATGATTTAGGTATGTTTTGTATATAACGCATTCAAATCTAAGCTTCTTTGTATATTATAAAAGTTGTTTTGAAATATCCAGTGCACACATCTCGAAGTAATACCTTTAGCATTGTCGGCAGATTTTTAATTGAAGTGAATCATAGAGTGACGTACGTGATTTCTACACAAACATTAACCAGGTTTAGTCAAATCTCCAAAACATCAACCTAGAGCATAACTATGGTGAGTTGTAAGTTTGTGCACCTTCAATCGGAAGAACATGGGATAGAAAATTATCTCAAAATATATAAAAAGACTTGAATCGTCCCAAATATCAGTAAATTAAGAAACAATTTTTGATCGAGGAACAGAGAAATGTTTACTTGTTGGATTATCTTTGTTGAGATGTGCAACTTCTGTTTCTATATTTGTGCAAGAAAAGATACAGAAAATATCTTTAACAGTTAGTTAATTTCTTTTGAATTTTAGTTGCTTAGTTTGAATAATTCAATTCAGTTTGAGTTCAAGTCAAATTAGTTGCTATTTTTTAAGAGAAAATTATATTTTTTGTTGTTGATGTATTGCTATAAATTAAGTCAGTTTAATGAGAATTAATCATCTGTTTTAGCCTTTGTTATCTGATTTCCTTGTTAATTCCTACAATCTTCTTACCTTCAAGAGAGTTAATTGCTCATTCTTGTTTGCTTAATGTAGGTCCCATCTTTAAATTCTTAATCTACTCTTATACTTTATTTTTTGGATCAACTTCTTACTCTTATACTTTTAAGTCTATTGTTCTGCAGGGTACAGAAGGATGCTTAGAGGTTGGTTGTTCTAGCTTAATTTTTTCTTTTTACTTAAGATTACTCACCAAGAAACCTTTTCGTTTTATTTTGTTTTTGTTTTTTGTTTTTTGTTTTTTGTTTCTCGCTAAGTGCTCACTAAGTAAGAAACCTTTTTTTTTTTTTGAAGATTTTACTTTCGACAGTGTTATTCCTTGAATATTTAATTTCTCGTTTGTGTAGTTTCCAAGTTGCTTAGAGGAATTGATGATATAAAGCAAAAGCACGCATTGGCAGTATTGCTAGCCAGAAGATTAATTGGAGATGAAGAATATCGGAGCCGTTACACTTACGGTGAAAGTACAATGGAACCACCTAAAGATCATGGGCAAATGAATGACTCAGTTTCTCTACAACGGCCTAATTTGGATTCTACAATTGAATCACCAAAAAATAATATAATGAGAAATCCGCTATTTCAGGCGGTAGAAAATAGCATTGATGAGTTGGTAGAGGAGATACTAGAAAAATTCCCAGAAGCAGCCTATACAGTGGACGAGAATGGTAAGAACATACTGCATATAGCAGTGGAGAAGAAAGATCAAAGACTATATGACTACTTGAAGACAAAAGTTCACACGGATGTGATGCAAACGGCCATTGACAACCAGGGAAACACCATTCTGCATCTTGCAACAAAACAAGGAAATAGTCCTAGAATTGTTCTTGGACATATGAACCAGATGGCATGGGACGTATGCTGGTTTAAGGTTCCTAGCTAAGAAATTATGTTCTTGAATACATGCAATGTGATTCAATCAACGACTATATATCATATTGCTTAGCCAAATGATGTGCTTAGTTTATATTTTGATCGTCAACTATGTAGAACTCAAAAAAAAGAAAAAGAAAAAAAAACCATTGAGTTGCTAACTATTTTCTTTCTTTGGCAGCGGATATGGTATGATTCTCCCCCTCATTTCCAATACCACCGCAACTTTGTTGGAAAGACAGCAAGTGAACTGTTTCAAGAAAACCATGTCAGCTTACGAGAAAACGCTGAGAAGGCACTCAAAGATATGAACAGTGGGTTGATGTTGGTTTCTACTCTTATTGGCACTGTCAACTATGCGACATTGTTTACCATCCCTGGAGGTTTTGTTGACGACAACAATAGCGCAAGTTTTGGTCGCCCAAAGTTTTTTAGCACCAAGAAAGAAGATAAAGTTTTGTTATTCTTGTGGTTCACTGGGGTAGCTCTATTTAGCTCTCTAATTGCCTTGACTAGCATGCTTTTGATTCAGTTGTCGAGGTTTACCAATGATGACTTCTTCATGACTTTACCAGTGAGATACCTTAGTTCTCTGGTTGCCCTACTTGTCTCCACCATCTTCACAATTACAGCTTGTGTTGAGACCTACCTTATGATCGAAGTAAATGTCAACCCCCACGGTGTAATATGGCCAGCCACAGGTTTCCTATTCCTTGTTGCAATAGATGTAGTGTACCTGACGTTTTATTACCTGTATTTTGCTTTTCGTTGTTCTGTTTCATTTACTGGCCAAGAAATGTAGCATATATCTATGCCTTTTCATTTTCTTTTTCATTATCCTAAATTCTAGCTTCTAATTGCATCATTGTTGATTGGTCTTTGAGTTCTATCTTGGATAGCATTAATTTCTTGAAAAAGCATTGCACTTTTTGTTTTAATTTTCAATTGTTGTTTGCTTCTGTAGGACAAACTCAAAACCATTATTTCCAAGTTTTGGGTTATTGCAGTGAGAATTTTTTAATTCATTTGAGGAGAAGACATTAACTTTTGAACCACACATTCATGTTGCTTTTACTTTCAGTATCCGGAACATGGTATTAGATGAATGAACTAACGGGGTGAGTCTCTTTAACAACACAGGAAAAGTTTACATGGTATTAGATGTATAAATTTACTTTCAACAAAACTTAAAAATTATCAACCTAAACAAATACCATTCCAATGTTTACATATACCAAGCCAAACAATATTCCGCAAGAAAAACCTAATGTTCACATTACGAAAATAACCAAAATTAAATACTCTACCTGAGTCCACTTGAGTTTTGTGGTCCAAGTTCACATCTAGCTCAATCATTCCTGTCCACCTAAAAGGGATGGATGATGGTTGTAACACCCTGCTTTTCTTGACCGTGTCACTATGCTGGAACTTAATATATAAATACACATTTTTTTTACATGATACATCTTTTAACACTTCTAAGTATCATATTTTAAAGAAAAACCCCCGACATATCATTACAAATGCAAAAGCAATAATCAAAACTTGATATGGTACATAATCAAACTCACTTCAATCATAACATAAGAATCCATATCTTAGTATAACATCACGTTTTCAAAACAAAATACATGGAGGACCATCTCTCTAATGAGCAACCGAGTACCTTAGATACAATCAAGTGATACATCAAATAACATTAAACCATAACAGTATTACATGATCAACTCTCGAATATCATTCGTAATATGTAACACTCTTACATTTAACAAGACTCATTATCAATGAAACATAAGTTTCTCAACATGACTAAAAATATATCATGAATCCTCATAAAGAACACTACAAAAAATCAACGTTTTAGTGATGGAAAATTCCGTCGCTAAAACATAATAATCCGTCACTAAAAAATTTAGCGACGGATTTAGTGACGGGCACATTTCCGTCGCTAAAAAAGACGTCGCTAAAATTTAGCGACGAGAGTATTTTAGCGACAAAATCAGCGATGGGGGTTGTACCCGTCGCTAATCAGCGATGGGGTTGACCCCGTCGCTAAATTTTATTTTTTTTTATTTTTTAGCGA
This sequence comes from Diospyros lotus, assembly GCF_014633365.1. NCBI lineage: Eukaryota > Viridiplantae > Streptophyta > Magnoliopsida > Ericales > Ebenaceae > Diospyros > Diospyros lotus. The sequence goes on from NC_068351.1 coordinate 22,192,752, forward strand.
CAGGGTTGACCTCGTCGCTAAATTAAAATTTTTTATTTTTTAGCGACGGGGTTGACCCCGTCGCTAAATTTGAATTTATTTATTTTAATTTTTAGCGACAGGGTCAACCCCGTCGCTAAATTTGAATTTTTTTATTAATTTTTTAGCGACGGGGCCGACCTCGTAAGGACACCATTAAATAATTTTGCGGCGATTTTTATGACGGTTCAAAAATCGCCACTAAATATTTTAAAAATCGCCACTAAATCACTAATTTTGCGGCAGTTTAAAAATCGCTGCAAAAATATAATTTACGACGGTTATTCCAGCAGTTGGTCAAAACCGCCGCTAAATGCCAGTTTTTTTGTAGTGATAGTCTAATTAAAAGATGAACCTTATAGTGAGGGTTTAAAAACAGATACATAAATGCATGATGCAAAGACATTAACGAACAAATGTCCTAGTGTAATTTCCTTGACAATCCAGCCTAGCACGAAACCCTAGGTGTGCAATCATCTCGACATGCACATAAGGCAACGGGATACCCTTATACGTTGTTCCGGCAATGCCCATGGGGAATTACGGCTACACTAGTAGGGCAATATCCCATACCATTCACAAGTATCAATATGCCAACAATATCATGCCATGTGAAAAATCATGACTATTAATGCAACAATACATGTACAGATATGTCAAGATGCACATAAATTACATGTAACTTAGCAACCTTCATGACTATCATGTTCAACATAGACAAAACATAACATGTGTAAGTGTGTGGGGAAAACCACTCACCTTTCCTTAGTTTCTCAGGCTTCCTTGGTATACGTGTCTCGCCTCAATTTTCGTGCTAGGCCTCAATAATTGCACAATTACTCAAACTTGTGCCTCAACATGCCCTAGACATCATATTCATTCATAGGAATATCAATATCTATTTTTTCATAATTTTTTCATATTTTTCTCCATTTTTTCCTTTTGTAATTCCAAAATAAATACCTTCTCAAACATTTTTTTTTCAATTTTGTAACACCAAAATTCATAAAATAAAATTATAAAAATATTAAAAAAATTCCAGATCTCAGCCTTATCCCACACCCCCTCATACGCTTAGCGCATGTGCGTGATGACCAACGAGTACAGCACACGCGTCAGTCATTTTCTTCGGCACCGGCACACCGGTGATGCTGGCTTTCCATCCCACCTTGACCTCCTCATCCAGTCAATCTCAATGGTGTATCTCTCGGCCTAAAACCACCATTGGAAGGCCTTCAATTGACCGGCTAAAGGTTCGGCCTCAGTGTCCGCCTACTTTTCTGACCAATCCTCGAAATATCCTCAAAAGACTTCGTAACCTTAGAAAAATATCCAAAATTCCTCCTCAGTACCTCGAGAGGAAAAGCCCTTTATCTATTTCACACAATTCTTCCAAAAGCCCCTTATCTATTAAACTTGAGGAAAACCCTTGTCCTCTGGTGGTTATTTATAGCCAAATCCAAGCCTTGAGATGCCCATGGCTGCCCAATCCAATGCCTTTAGCGCTTCTACCTTCCCTAGATTGACCCAAAAACACCAACATCTGGCCCCAAAGCCTGGTTACAGAGCATCGAAATTCTACCCAAGACACGTCCTAAAATCCCAAAAAATCGGCCACCCTCGTGGTTGATGTCGGCCTAGGCCTAGCCTTGGAGCCTTCTCAATCCACTTACTAATGTCTCCCACGGCTGAAATCGATGATGGGAGAGGTGTGGCCAGTCGGTTGGTTGGCCATGGCAGTTTCCCATTGCAACTTTTTATTTTTTTTCACTTTTGCCCCTCTACTTTGACTTCCTTTCACTTTGACCCTTTCTTTGAAGCCCTTGAGCTTTTCAAAATTTCCATTGAGACCCTCAAGTTCTAAACTCTTCATTTACATCCCGAAGATTTAGAAATAACATCATTTCAACCTCTCTTGGGCAATTTTAAGAAATTACACTTAGACCCGAATGAACGTTTTGACCGTAAACTCTTTTTCTTTGACTTGAAACTGCTTTAGGATTGTTCCTTATGCAAAATGTGAACCTTCTCAGGGTTTTGTTGACTTCTCAAAAGTCCTTTATGACCATTTGATTTTTTAACCTGAATCACAAGTGCACTGTAAACTATTTCTAACTTGATTTCTTTAGATACCATAAATCACGCTCAAAATGCTCATCAATGTTGTATCAGTTTCCTTCGGAATCTAGGCTCTAGGGCACTCCTTGCAGTTGATTCAGTCACTCATAACTGTACCAAAAATTACGTTATAGCCATAATCTTTTGAAGATGTCACTTACAGGCCAAGATAAATTTACACTTGAGTCCTTTGAACATTCTCGAGTATTCCCATAAAGCCTAATAGAGGTTATCCCCATGATAGATAATTATCAAAATAAATAATTTCATATCTATATAATAAAATTAAGGGTTCACCAGTATTCCCCATACAAGTATCATTAATATATTTATATCACATCAAATCACATAGTGTAACTACAAATTTTCACTGTGTATAAAACATTAATTAACCAAAGAAACCACAATAACATTCTATAATCAATTCAAAGCTCATTAAATATCTCAATGGCAATATAATGTGGGATCCAATCAATGTACAAGGGAACTCAATAACTTTTAGAGAATTAACCCTTAAATTACCCGGTAAAGCATGACAAAATAATCATTTCATTGCCTCCCATTGAGAAACTAAAATGGCATTGTATAGATAGCCAAATTTTAGTTATAAAAGTAACCCCTAAACTTCTTCCAATGGTTCCATACTAGTTTAAAATAACATGCTAACACCGTCAATATTCTTTTTAAAATGATTTGATAAATCACCATTCTTAATTTTTTTTTTCAAATCAACAGTTTAAGAATATATATCCCATGACAAAATTGAGAACATTCATTATATCAAAATAATTTTTAACATGCATGGGATTTATTTTCAAAGCATACTAGTACAAAAATTGTAATACCCGAGAATTTCTAAAGAACTCAAGAGTAAATTATCTTGGGGAGAAAATGGAATTTACTGATAAATTGGGGTTATAAGGTAATTTCTTACAGTTATCAATACCAAATCGACTGCAGGTAGTGCCTTGGAGCCAAAATACCTTAGAAAAATGATATGGTATTAATGAGCGTTTTGAGGCATTATTTAGGGCATCGAAAGAAATTAAATCAGAAACGATTTTCGGTACAACTAATATACAACTATCATTTAGGTTGAAAAATCGAATTGTCATATGGGAACTCAGGCAAATCAACGGAACCCCAAAAGGGCTTCAATTTTATGTAAAGATAAACCCTTAAGTGATTTTAGGATGAAACAAGGGTCTTGTGAGGGCGTAGGGACGAAATTGTTCTTTATCGAGTAAATGTCGGTTATTAATTTTGACAAATCGAGATATTGTGTGGCTTGAGGGTAATTGTTTTAAGGCCTTGGAGGGTCCAAGAGCTATTATCAAAGTTTTTAGTTTAATTATCAAAATTCCTAAGTGCAATTAAGGAGAATTGGTGGGGGTAAACGTGAAATTTGTGTGTATATATATATAAATGCGCATGGGTAAGCTGCCCTACCAATTTTTTTAGCAGATCTGAGATCTAAAATGTGAAAGAAAGAATGGTCAAGAAAGAAAATAAAGCAATGAAATCGAGGAGAGACATGATCAGCGGAGGTGGCTGGCCAGAGGGGCGAGCAGTGGCTGGCGGCAACGGCAAGGGAAGCTGGAGCTTGCAGCGACCATGGCAGCAAGAAAATGGCCAAGAAGTAGAGGTCACAATGGTGGTTTCGAACGCAACAACGACCGATGGTGAGGTTCGCTGTGGTGTGTGTGGTGGTAACTGACGACTGGAGCAGCTGTTGCAGCAGCTGGGCAGCACTAATGGTGAGCCAAGCAGTAGCCAGCAGCAGTGGCGTGGCGGTTAGAGGCACGGCCAGCGGTGGCCCTGGTAGGTGGCAGTGGCCAGTGAAGGGCCCAGATAGCTACCGACAGTTACGCGCGTAGGGTCTATGCGTTAAAGGAAGAAGACGCAAAGAAGAAGGAGAAAGAAAAAGAGAAGAAGAAGAAGAAGAAGAGGAGAAAACAAAGAGAGAAAAAAATAGGAAAAAAATGTTCTAAAAATTTTAGAAAAATAGTAAATGGTTAATATATATATCGAGAATAGTAAGGAAATAAACAACACCAGCTAGATATCTTTTGGGTTAAATATGGATAAAGAACTCTTGGGTTGAGTGTGCTTGAGTTAAGGTAGCTCAAGGATGGGTGACCCTTGAAAAGTTCGTGTAGGTCCATCAGGGTAAGTTGATTACGTCATTCCTATTGCTTGATGCGGGATGTTACAAGGATTGATAGCGATTCATTTAGATAGCTTACAAGTGGGACTTAGGATTCCATTGCACCCATTTGGGATGCAATTTTTTAGGGAGAAAATATTAGTGTTGGCCCAATTACATCTAAATGGTTGGGCCGTGCTGGTGGGATTTTTTGTTTTGTGCAAGGAACGGGGGCTGGAACCCACCACGTTGGGCTACTCTTATCACGTTTGCACTATAAGAAGGGAGAAAGAATTTGTATTCCTCCAAATGATGCATGTTAAGGTTAAATTGTTTAAGGGTGGACCTTAAAAAATAGATGATTTTAAGAGTAGGTGATTGGTAGTCACACTGCCCGCAGGTTGTTGGAGGTCTTCGCGATATTGGCGTACCGAGAGTATGAGGAGTGCGAGATGTGATTAGTCGGATGTTAATTCATTGGTGAAGAATCACCAGGATGAAATCAATAAACGGTCGAAGGGGTTCCAATAGTTTTATATGCTTTAATAGATGATATGCGTCTTATTGAGATGGGATGGTGATATTGATATTCTAAATAAAGGTTTTGGTGTTTTGGTTTTGATAATGACATTTCTCAAAAATCAAGTTTAGAACCTTGATTTAAAATTCAATTTTCAAACATATTGTATTGAAGCTAAAATCATTTTTTTCATGTCAACGTGTTCTTATTCTTCCAAACAATCAAAGATTGATCATAATACATGTTTTAAAAGCGTGTTCAATCCATGAAACTTGTTTTGAAATCAAGTTAAAAAGAAAAGCCTTTTTAAAATTCATGTTTCAAAATTGTCGACATTTGTCTATGATCTATCAACAGTATCAATTGTTTAAAGAGCCAATCTGTCGACAATATTCGTGAAATTATCGACAATTAAAAAGCATGTTCTCTGGATCTAGCTGTTGATAGCCTTTGTATAGAAACTGTTGATAGTATATAGAGTTTGGTTTAATGTTTCGAACCAAATTGTCGACAATCTCAGATAAACTGTCGACAATTTCTTTTGGGAAAAATTCTAACGACTAGATTTTTAATGTAGCCCAACCAACTCTAATGGCTCAATTTTTTGCTTTCCTCGCCATCAACTATAAATACCAGTTTGGTGGTCCATTTAACGAGGTTAAAGAGATTGAATACTCAACTACCAAGATCATTCTTTGAGCTTTAATTTTTCAAATTTCTCTCATTCTTATTATAAAGGTTGTGTGTATATATTACTTATCATTTCAAGCATTGGATTCATATTGAGAGAACCTATAACTGAGGGGGTAAACCCTTAGAAACTCTCACTTTCACTTTGTTGTATTTCCTAGCATCTTTGCTAGAGGGTCTACTTATCAAGTAGGAAGTTTGTATTGCCTAACATTTTGCTAGAGGGTCTATCTTGAAGATAGGAGGTTATTTTTCATATAGTGGATTAGTTTTTAAAATCCTTAGTGAGGAGCTAAAGTAGTGGATTAGGCTTTGGTCAATCTTAACCACTATAATTCATTATGTTCATCTTTCATTTGTGTTTTTATTCTCATTGCTATTTTGGGTGCATTTTCTTGACAATCCTAATTAGCATTATATCGTATGTTGCAACAAAAGACATTCATTCTTCACTAAAATTTTAAGATATCCAATTCACCCCCTCTTGGTGTGTGTCTTAGCACATTATTTCTATCAGATTGAAGGTTGTTGGAGGGGGCAATAGCGCAGGCACTTTAGAATCGACTAAATCTTAGGCGACCACGTCCCCGTCCCAATCATCCTCTTTGCCAGATCATAACGGAGAAGAAGAAAGTGAGAAAGAAAAGGGTGACAACAAATAGGTGGATATTACTAGGGATATGGATGCGACCAGAGAAGAAAAAGAGGAAGAAAAAGGGTGTGAAAGGGAGTCGAACCCTAGGGCTGCTCACCTTGACTCTTATCTTTTTTACTTTGAATTTTGTTGCTTTGGATATCCATATTTTGATGACTGCATTGATGATTTGATTTTTTTTTTTTTTTTGGATGTGCAGATATAAGACAGCTTTAAAGGCTACTCGGGCTAAGCAGTAAGAATCAGAACAACGAGCGTAGGAAGCCCTTCAGAGAATAGGCCCTATCTTTGCCCTGAGAAGCCAATGAGAGAGAAGTTTTGCGGGCCCAAAGGAACAAAAGGGCCAGATTGGATGGTGATGGGCCTAGCACAATGGGAACTTCTATGAACCCATTTTCGGATGATTTTTTCAAGTTTCTTTGATAGACCTTCTAGCATCTCCTCCACCTACTAGCAAGATTATTGAGGAAGGAAAGATTCCACTACCCTCACCACTAAGTTTGGGGACCCAAGCGACTATAAAGGCTAGCAAGGCCCAATGGGAAGTAAGGGAAGAGGCTGAGACCTAGGCTAAATTGGAGAGACACCATGGCTAAAATTGAGCCATCAACAATTTAGCTTTTTTTTGCAATCGACAGAGTAGCCTAGATGGAGGGAGTTGTTTTCAGAATCTAGGGGTCATCTGCTCCTATTTCATAGCCTGGCCTCTATCAACCAGGAAGTGGTGCCAACAGGGGACCAAGATCAGAGGAGTCATGAATTTTTGGCTCACCTGAGACTCTTGGATACTAATTCTATTTCAGGGTCGGGCATTGCGGCAAGGCTTATGCATACCATGATAATGTTGTGCGATGAGTCGAGGTATGCAGAGAGCACTTGAAGCCAACTAGATATAGAAAATTAATATTTGGCTGGGGTATAGGGACTTCAAATTTATCTTCTGCACTTTCCTTATATTTATTACGGCTCCTGATTTTTGGACTTTTATGTGATAGGGAATGCAGCACCAGGCAATGCCCACAACGAATGCTAGGGAAGACTTGGCTAAGGCTGAGGTAGACATAAATTGGATGGTCTGCTACTTCCTTTTCCAAAGAGATAAGATGAGGTACCTAGAGCACGAGGTTCAAAACCTCAGGGAGTACAAGAAGTAAGCTATCTGGTTCGAGTGTGAGGTTGAGGAGATGAAGAAAGAAAGAGACTCCCTGAAGTGCAACATCGAGCGGCTTAGAAAGATTGAGGTGTCGCTGACAAGGATCAACTCCACTCTATCTTCCAAGCTCAAAAAGAGACTTGTAGGAGAGAGATAGTGCCCGCTCCCAATTTTAGGAAGAGAAAAGGTAGGCTAAGGAGCTGTTCGATTAGCTCGTGAGGATGAGAATCAAGGCCAAGACGGTTAAGGAATATTAGTCATCCTGAGTGTGCCATAAGGAAAAGGAAAGTTATGCCTCGGGCTTTGCAAAGTATGGATTTTATTTAGCCCGGGAATACTTGGAGAGAATGCGTTCGGGTGTCAATTTTTATGACATCATCTTTTTAAGCAACAAGATTATGGGCATCTACAACTGGTAGAAGTATGGGGATCCTAACCCTATAGCACCAAAGGAATTTTTGATTGAAAAGGAGAAGGATCTCGCCAAACCTACCGATTTGTGGAGCCTATACGTACTAGAGCCAAGTTCAGACCCTCCAATAATGGCCAATCACAGAGCTCTCTAAGGGACAGAAGCAGTTGACGCCTTGGTAGACATCGAGTTCACCGACTTGGATTTCACAAAAGGAGTCCCCACTCATGAGGACGGGTTTCCTAGGGCTCTGATTTAGGATAGACTTATTCTCGCCCCTTTTTGCCTTTTTGGCTCATTACACTTCTTTTATTTTGAGAACTGAATAGATACTAATAGAATGACCATTCTTTTGTATGACGGATTGGTATGTGGTTGACTAGACAAGAGTCCAACGTGTGCATGAGCTATATGAATGCTTGGAGCATAAATGAGAGCAAAATAAGATTATAAAATAATTTAATCATTACCAATAAAGATATGACTTATCTTTGAGAAGGATTCAATTACTTGGGAGTTCCTGCATTTTCATGGCCATATAAAGAGAATCTAGCTCCCTAGTGTAACATGGATGTTGACCTCCTCCAACTCGTGGAGGCTAAAGCAGTTGTATGTATGAATTTATGGAAATATTGAAGTAATTTCAAGAGTGTCGGTATACTTGTTAGGGCAATTTGAAATCCAAATAGGGGCAGGGTTGGATATAAGACATCCTGCATTTGGCATCAATCGAAAGTACAACTGTCGCCACTTGCAACTAGGGGTGAGACACATGCCCGAGTCCACCGACAACATTAGACCTGTAATACCCAAAATTTTATATTAAAAGTATTTTAGAAATCTTTTGGGTCTAAAAGCAGTTTATCATACTTTTGGGCGAATGTGTAAATTTCAAAACATGAACGAAAAGGTAAGTGTAATACCCTTGATGAGTTCATGATAAAATTGTCAATTAAGAGAATAATGGTATATGCAAATTTCCATAACTGCTCTTGAATCAAAAGGAAGGCATATAATATATAGGATGCTTTAAGAAGGGAAAATTAGTAATTTGGAGTCCCGTCCCATAAAGGTAAATTATTTTGTGGAGAAAATATTTATATATTGGGAATTGGATTTTTGGGAGAATTTAATTCTTGTTTAAGTGCATGGGAAAAATGCATGGATAATTAGGAATTAAAAATGGAAGCCAAGTAGGGTAGATTGGTGACACTTGGCAAGATACCATGAAAGGGCATCAATTAAAAATATGGAAATAAGAAATTAGCTTGATTATGTGTAAATGGGACACTTGGCAAAATCTTATGAAGCAGGGTTTGGGATTAAAAGAAATTCAAAAAAGAAAAGGAAAATGGTCTTTCAAGCATTAAATAAGAGTCATCATGGTGTTGATTAAAGAAATTATTTATTAAATTAGATATTAGTCATGCATTTATGTGAAAAAATAGTGGGAATAAAGTAAATGCAAATAAAAAGGATTATGTCTTTCAAGAGTGATGTAGTGAAAATTGTCTCATTTAATTAAATAGTGAGAAATAAGAGATCCAATGGTCGAGGATTTAGCTTGGAGAAGATCAAGATCTAATGGCTACAATTAATTCTTGAAAGTGGCAAGGATTGCCAAATATATATATATATATATATAAACATCAAATGAGCCTAATAGAAAGAATGGATGATGGAGATTTAGTCTCTAATTTATCATCAAGGGTGGAGATTTAAAGAGACTAGATGGCAAGAATTGTGCTTTTCTTCAAGGGTGGAGATTTAGTTTCAACTTGATCTATGGCTAACAATAAACCCTGTTAAAGCACAAGGATTGTGCTAGTTTCAAGGGTTAGGATTTGTTCTTTAAAAGAATGATCAAGGGCTAGAAATTTGTCTTGAACTTGTGAGATGTCAAGACATTATATATAAAGAAGAAAAATCTCTAAGTGGAAGTCTTGCTTGGTGGAAGAAAATTAGAGAGCAAATGGAGAGTTCTCTTGTGAGCTTCCAAAGGAAAGGAAGGTAAGATTTTGATCTAGGTCTTTTCTAGTAGAAAGAAAGAAAATTCTTCATTCTCCCTCTTATCTCTTAGTCTTCAAGATCATCTAATGTTCTAAGAATCTTTTTCTTAAGGTGGTTGAAAGCAAAGGAAGTCTTGGAAGCCAAATGTCATTAAAGCTCTCAAGAGATTTAAGGTAAGGGATGACCCCAAGTGGTGGGGTTTGCTTGCATTTGTAAGTGCTTACTTATGAGTTGCATATAGTGGTCACATTTGCATGGTTTGTGTTCTAGTGTACCTATGGCCATATGGAGGACCAGTGTTGTGGGAAGGGTTGGTTGGTTCCCTAACCCATTGTTGCATTGCATTTTGCATTACATGTTGTTCTCATATTACATTTACTTATGCATGGCACCCTTACTGAGCAATGGCTCATAAGGTCCTTTAACCTCTTCTTGTAGGTGGGGAATCTTCGAAAGGAAAGAGTATCTTGAAGGGCTGAAAGAGATTTGAGTAAGAAAAGTTATGTGAAGATATATGTTTTTTGGCTTGTGTAGTGTAAGTTGATGTATTTTATTTTGGTTGATATGTATGTCTGCTTGGTGTTGAAGTATTGGGAAAAACTGAGGTTTGGAAGTATTTTGGGTTGAATGGCCATTCTGGAAAATATGGCTTTAAAAAAAAATAAATTTAGGTGGCTGTCGGGCTGGCGCAACTGGCTCGGCCAACCCAGCGCGCGCCCTACGCGCCCCTACGCGTGATGTAGGCGCACTGTGGGCGCGACTGGTGTTGTTGCTGCCCCTTTTGCTGTTATTTCTTTATTTTATTTTATTTATTTATTTCTGGAATTTTTGGAATAAAAGCATTGTTTATAAAAATAATTAAATGTGGTGTTGAACCTCAAAAATATTTATTAAATTGATGTAAATTTTGAGGCATTTCTGAAAAAATCCCTATATTTTTGGAAAATAAAATAAAGGAGTATTTTTCTTGAATTTTGGGAAAATAGATGAGAAAACTTGATGTTTTCAATTTCAAAAATTTACTTCCTAAAGGTTGGATAGTTGGTGTATTTTGAAATAAATGAAAAGGAAAATAAATGGAGGTTTGGCTAAGGAAAATTTATTAAATTTTTCAAGAGTTTAATCCAAGTATTTTTCTAAGGCAACTGAGAATGAGAAAATGGGTTAATAATTAGGCCAAAATTTATTTTCTAATAATAAGGCCTTGTGCAATAGTTAAGTAAAGCGAGTGTGGTTTGTTTGTTTTGTCGAGTCTTGGGAAAAGTCATCATTGGCTCTTCATTAAGAGCTAGAGAAGGGTGATGCTTCACCAAGGTTTCGGGTTTAATTTCGCGAGGTCTTTGATATTTTTTCTGAATCCTTGAGTGGAGCAAAGGGAAGGGCGAATCCCAATTCCCACCTAGGACGTTTCTTATTGAAACATAGCTCATTTCTTCATTATTGCCCTAGCGAGTGAATAGTTAGTTGATTATTCATGAGTAACACCCATAAGTGGGAGCGAGCGTTACAATAAGTGGCCATACCAGAACAAAACTTGGAGGGTAAAAATGTCAAAAGGGTTAGGGCTTTTTCAAAACCAAGAGATTCGAGAAAATTTAGGATCAAATACCGGATTAGGGGCATTCGGGGCAAAGTGCAGAATCTAAAATTTGATCGAGAGTGGTCAAAATGAATGTTTTTCTAAACTTTCGAGGGTTTAATAAGATATCCTAAACTTGTGGGGTCTAATGGAATAAGCGAAAAACCCAGGGTTTTAGAGATAAGTGTAGAAACTGAAATATCAAAGGTTGGGGGGTGAAAGTGTAAATAATGAAAAATAGGTGTAAAGCCTACAAATCACTGGCCAACTTTGCTGCGGCCATCGACGAGACTTCCAAGGGGTACAAGGATGCTCTCCAGGTCATGATGATTCGAATGGGTATGGTTTTTGGCCGAGATCGACAATGATAAGATGAAAAATGGGCTTCGAAATAATTGAAATTTTGGCCAGAATTTTAGAGGACTTTTCATCATCATTTAACCTGATTCGAGTCTTGTAATGATCAGATTCGAAGCTTAGGGTATACGAAAACCTGTTATTGGATGGAATTTTGGTGGAGTTTGGGTATAAATAGGGTTCTTAAGGCCGAGGGTTTCAAGAAAAATCGAACTTAAATCGGGGTGTCTTAGAAAGAATTGAGCATTGAGAGCATATGGCTTTTGTTCCTTGAGTTATAGGGAGTGATTCTAGAGAATTTGTGAGGTTTTGGCATAAGTTTCAAGGGGTTTCAGTGAGTTGCCCGAAAAATCAGGCTTCGCCGAAGCCGACCCTGTGGCTTTTCGGGTGAGGGTTTCGGGCAACACGGGGTATCCCTAGATTCAGCTTGAGGAGTACTACAAGGGGGTGGAGCAAAATCGTCCATCGAAGACTGTTACAGACCACTGAAGCTAGAGAAGAAGGTCGAAAAAGACGAGGCGCGTGGCTAGCACGCACGGACTTCACTCTCAACCATGTACTTGGTGCGTGAGGGCGTGTGAGGCATGGTATTTTCTTGATATTAATTTTAGAATTTTTAGAAAATTATCTTAGGAATATTTTTGGAAAAATATTTAGGGAAAATAAGTGTTATGTATATTACACATTTCTAAAGAGAAGGGAAATTATGGAAAATAGAGAACAAGAAGGAAAATTGAGGAAATTATGAAGGAAATTAGGAAAACCATAAATATTGATTTCCTTGGATAATTATTGGCTAGGAAATGATTGCTATAAGTGTTCAGGTTTTGCACAGTATTCAAGGTCGACACATTTTTCGAGGGATACATCAAATTACTGTCTAAGGTGAGTGAGCAATCAACATACGCTCGAGGTTTCTAAGTAGAATCTATATTTTATTAGCAACAATGGTTGATCAAGTGTTGCTGATTCACTGGGCGCAAAGAATTGAAGGTCGAGGGAATCCACAAGAGGAGGATACGCTCGAATTTCTAAATGCGATGGAGGATATTATAGAAGACGTACCTCCTAGTTATCGCCAGCTGGAAGACTTGGTGGAATATCAGATTGATTATCTTATCAACTTGTTGGTAGGGGAATGGAAGACTTATGCTTAGTGGGTATGGAACAATGAGGAGTTTGAAACCCTGTATGACTTTTATGCGAGAATCCGAGCTCAGTATGCGGACTTGTTCGAAGAAGCCATGGATGAACGAGCTCAGGAAGATGCCACTGCTGCAGCTCTTAAAGACGAGGAAAATGTCCTCAACATCAGTACTGACGAGGAGTCTCATGAGGATGAAAAAGGACCACTGACAGAGTCTAACGATGACGTCAGTCCAAAGGAGCCATGGATCAAGAGGCCGAAGAATTAGTCGAAGAAGAAAACTTTATGCTTATTTTCTTTTATGTTAGAATGTTATCCTAAGTAGTTTTACTTTAAGGAATAAAACTATTAGGGGCGAGGGAGGAAGATAATCTTGAAGAATAGGCTAATCATAGAAATCACCTAGGAAGGAATGATAGGTATGTTGGAGAATCAAGCACAGGTGAAAATCGATTTGATAGGATGGAAAGATTTTTGGAAAGTATGTTGACCTATGTGAGTAGAGAGGAACCTACTCGACATACAACCATAGCACTAGAATGGTATCGACACTTGCGACCACTCGTGTTTAAGGGAAGAGCTTGTGACGGCGCCAGCTCAGCTGAGTACTAGCTTGAACAAACAGAGAAGTTACTCCAGCACCTTCAGTGAGCGAGAAAAAGAAAGTAAGATGTGTTGTCTTCATGTTAGAAGAAGCAGGACGTTGGTGGCAAACAATAGAGCATTCATTACAAAGGACTCATCAAGGGCGCGAGAACGAAGTTGAGGACATGCCAGTCCTTACTTGGGAAGGATTTAAAGAAGAATTTAATGAAAAATATTTTCCTAGAAGTTGGAAGGAGGAAAAGGTTTGGGAATTCATGAGATTGAAGCAAACCAATGAAATGTTAGTGACATAGTATGATACCTAATTCATTCAATTGATTAAGTATGTGCCTGTATACGAGACTGATGAACGTCAAAAGGCACAAAAATTCATATCATGACTACAAGTGAACCTCCAACAAGCTTTAAGTACGTGGGCTGTCGACTCGTATAAAGAAGCTTTAAATCAAGCCCTAATCACAGAAAGAAATTTGACGCGAGTGAGGATAATTAGAACCGAGGAAAGAAGCAAGATAGGAAATTCGTCGTCTCAACCCAAGGATGAAGGGAAATGTCCTCGGCACAAGAAGAAACACTCAAGGAGGAAATGCGTGCTAAAATGCTATGGTTGTGGGGAAGAGGGTCACATTAGGAGGAATTGCTCGAAGAACAAAGAGGTACCCCAGGATGGATACCAAGGAAAAATCACATGCTACAGTTGCAGTCAACCCGGGCATATTTCAAGAGAATGCCAGAAAAGGCAAAAGATCGAGTAACCAAGCAGGGGAGCATAGAATGTTCACCATAGGCATGTGTACAACTTAACCTATGAGGATGTAGAGGCTAACCCAGCAGTTATTAAAGGTACACTATTTTTCTCTAATACTCTCATGCATGATCTAATAAACCCTGGTTTTACACATTCATTTATCTCATATGCAATGACATGTAGTTTAAAAATTGAACTAGAGAAATTGGGATATCAGATGATCGTAGCTACCCCTAAGGGTAAGTCGGTAAGTTTGCTAAAACCAAATGGGGAACATGTCATTTTCCAAGGGCAAGGAAATGAAAGGCTAGGGGTAGCATTACAAACGCTGGTATCAACAGAACCTGATGTAGTAGAGGAAAATCCAAAAATAGGGATGATAAGGATTGTGAATGAGTATCCTAAGGTTTTTCCTACAGATTTACCACATCTACCTCCCTATTGAGAAATTGAATTTTCTGTAGATATAGTACCGGGCACCCATCCTATCTCCATACCACCATACAAGATGGGAGCTAAAAGATCAGTTGAAAACACTGACTGATAGGGGATTTGTTAAGCTAAGCATGTCACCTTGGGAAGCCCCAATACTCTTTGTGTAATGCCCTACTTTTCCAAATACACAACAACGTGAAATATAAGAAGACATCACCTATGGGCGTTATGGAAACCCTTACCAATGGAAGCATTAGATCGAATCTGCAAGCTTAACCAAAGCTAAATGAAAGGGTTTCCACTAGATTTCATTTACAAGTACAAGGAATGCTCATGACTTCCAATACTCCAAAAATGATTCAACACATCACTGAAGGTACAGCTATAGGACACTCACATACACACACCCTTTACAACCTTGAGTACCCTAACTACTATTACAATACATCATTGTGGTTTACAAGGGTACATAATGAAATAAAGCCAAAGCTGGCTACAAAACCCAAAGCTAGCCCAGCACCACCTATTTGCCCTTACTCGAACTGGAATCTGGAACACCTGACACTTCTGATATACCTGGAACGTTGAATGTTCCAGGGGTATAAAACACTCGAAGTTAGATAATAATATCTAAATAAGTGGTAAGAAAGAAAGGAAATAGTGCATGCAAGAGCAAAAATGCAATATATCAAAAAGTCTCCCTGAGTCACCACCATTCCGATCGGCCCTCGTGTGAAACCCCTCAGCCCCACCTGTAGGCACGTGATCAGAGTCCAACCCCTCAGCCCCACCTATAGGCATGGGATTGCCCCCCTGATCATCATGACGATTCACCAACAAGTGACTAATCATCATATACAAATTCTCGATCCACCAATAGCCACTGTCACCAAATAACATGTTGAAGACAAAGCAAAAGGAATATGTACAAACTAAGGAATATCAAGTAGGCACGACCCCACCTGTAGGCAATGTGCACAAACCAAGGAAAATATGTTATGCAAACCACAAACCACATGCGAGAGTAATCATATTTAACCCCATCAACGAACCACGACAACAAACTCCATGATGTAGGCAAAATAGGAAAGAAAAGCTCGAAAGCAAGGAAACATGAGATGTAAGCCACTAACCCCACACAAATGAGACCAAGGAATAATCAAGAGGAAGGATGAAGCATGCGGAAACCACTCACCTTGAAGGTTTACCCTAGGAAGCACTATTTACAACGGCAAGAATGGGTTCTCTGTAGAAACCATGAATTTCAATAAACCAAACACCAAGTGTGATTAGATAGGGTTATAGGTAATTAAAATGGGGTCAAGACTGAAAAATTTCAGGCCAAGAGGAGGTTGAACGCGCCCTCACGCGCACAACTTCGCCACCTTTTGGTATTTTGGCCATAACTTTCTTGTTTTAGCTCCGATTTAACCTCCATTTGAACCTATGACACCCTTATTCAACCATATATATGATTATAAAAAGAAATCAGACTTACCTTTTAGTTCAATGTCATTTGGAATGCTTTACGGTGGTGACCCAATCTTTCTTAACAAAGCCTTTTCTCTCTCGTTCTTTGCCAGATTTTTCGCCTTCCTTTGGCAGCATTTTCTCTCTCAAACTCCCTTCCTTTTCCTCCTTTCTTGGTGCCCAAATTGAATAACCCTGAAGCCCTTATTTATAGAAAACTTTGACGAACCAAATCGCACCGCGTGTCGCGTCATCATTCCATCCATGTGCATCTAACCAAAGTGTGCCACGTGTCCTTGATATTTTGAACCTCCACATGTTTAATTAGATTTTCCAATATTCCCATCATTACATCCCACATGGTTAATTGAATTTTCCACATTTACCATCATAACACTTTAAATTATATCTCCAAGTGGCCAATGAATGCTTGCCACATGTCCTTAAGGATAAGCTTTGGAGACTAAGTAAGCTTTTCTTGGCCAATAACGCAAAGCCACCTCAGGGGGTCATTATGATCCATCATGTGACCTTATCTTATCTTTCAAGTGGCCAATGGTTGATTGCCATGTGTCCTTGAGGATAAGGTTTGAAGACTTTTGGAAGCTAAGTCTTGAATTTCAAAATGATCCAAAGATGGCTTAAATGTTATTTGAGATCCGCAATCATGACTTAACTATATTGGAATAAGCTTGGAATCCACAATCATTACTCCGAAAGGTTTAGTTGGCTTAGTTCATTATTCCAATGATCTAGCTATAGGTTTCAAGAACTACACCTTGGCCTGAACTTTTTAGGTAATTTGCACTTAGCCCTTTGCAAACTTGGTCCCCGGGCCATTTTTAATTTCACTTTTTGGTCCCCCAAAAATGAATAAATTACGCTAATACCCCAATATTTTTAGGTAAATTACACTTTTACCCGAAATTCAGTATTTACGATTTTACCACTGGCTCAAAACCGAACATTTGTCTCAAGGCTTCTATAATCCCTTGAAATGACCTATTTTCTCAAGTATTTAGAACCTAATAACCTCAGGTATTACATCATATTTGAGTTTGAAAATCTAGGATGTTACACTTTGTAAAGAAAAAGGACGGTAGTATGAGAATGTGCATTGACTACCGACAATTGAACAAGGTTACCATAAAGAATAAATACTCACTCCCTAGGATTGAGGAACTGTTTGATCAGTTGCAAGGGGCTAAGGTATTTTCCAAGATAGATCAGCAATTAGGATATCAACAAATGAGAATTAAACCGAAAGATGTGCCTAAGACTTCTTTTCGATCAAGATAAGGCCACTATGAGTTTTTGGTAATGCCATTCGGATTAACAAATGCCCTAGCTGCATTCATGGATTTGATAAATCAAGTTTTCAAGACCTACTTGGATAAGTTTGTCATAGTCTTTATAGATGATATTCTGATATACTCTTCGAGTGAAATAGAGCATAAGGAGCACTTAAGGATAGTAATGCAAACACTACAAGAATATAAGTTATATGCCAAGTTCTCGAAGTATGAATTTTGGCTTACTTAAGTAGCATTTCTTGGACATATCATCTTAGATGAAGGCATAGCTGTAGACTCAGCAAAGATAGAAGTTATACGAAATTGGCTAGCACCCAAACTGTTTGAGAAATTCGAAGCTTCCTTGGATTAGCTGGATACTAGAGAAGATTCATAGAATGATTTTCCAAGATCTCTGCCCTACTTACCCGATTGATGCAGAAGGAAGTTAAATACGTTTGGGATGAAAAGTGTGAGAGAACTTTCAAGAGCTCAAGGCACGATTAACTATGGCACCCATATTGGCAATGCCAACTGAATTGGGAAATTTTTTGGTTTATAGTGATGCTTCAAAAAATAGGTTGGGGATGTATTTGATGCAAGATGGAAGGGTAATAGCTTATGGATCCCAACAGCTAAAATGGCATGAACAGAATTACCTAACCCACGATTTGGAATTAGCAGCCACTATTTATGCCTAGAAGTTATGGAGACACTTGAATGGAGAATAGTTCAAAATTTTTACGGATCACAAGAGTTTAAAATATATATTCTCCCAGAAGGAGTTGAACATGTGACAAAGAATGTGGATGGAATACTTGAAGGATTTTGATTGTACTATTTCTTACAACCCAGGGAAAACAAATATGGTTGCAGACGCTCTTAGCCAAAAATGTTCAGAGATTGTGGCAAACATGTTGATCAAAGAATGGAAAATGATTGAAGATTTCAGTCATCTAACGGTAAGTGCCAGGACTAAGTCAAGCAGCAAATATTTTGCAAGTTTGATTATCCAACCTGACATAATGGACCAAATCAGGTCAGCTCTCCCAATGTATTCACGAAGGAATTTGTGGATAGATGGGAACGATCAAGTGAAGACACCTAAATTCAAATATCATAATGGCATACTTCAGTTTCAAGGAAGAACATATGTGCCAAGGGAATAAAATTTGAGACAAACTATATTGGGAGAAGTAGTAACAAAGTCATTCCTTTAGTAAAAGTACTATGGAGAAACCACAGTGAAGAAGAAGCCACATGGGAACGTGAAGAAAAGATAAAAACCTGTCATCCATATCTATTTAGTCCTAGGAATGAATGATTTCGAGGAAGAAATTTCTTCTTAGAGGGAGAGGGTGTAATACCTAAAATTTTATATCAAAAGTATTATAGAAATCTTTTGGGTCTAAATGCAATTTATCATACTTTCAAGTGAATGTGTAAATTTCAAAACATGAACAAAAAGGTAAGTGACCATACCAGAAGAAAACTTGGATGGTAAAAATGTCCAAAGAGTTAGGGGTTTTTCAAAACCAATAGATTCGAGGAAATTTAGGATCAAATACGCGATTAAAGGCATTCGGGCCAAAGTGCAGAATCTAAAATTTGACTGAGGATGGTCAAAACGAGGGTTTTCTAAACTCTCAAGGGTGTAATAAGACATCCTAAACTTGTGGGGTCTAATGGAATAAGTGAAAAACCTAGGGTTTGAGAGATAAGGGCAGAAATGTGAAATATCAAAGGTGGGGGTGAAAGTGTAAATAACGAAAAATAGGTGTGAAACTTGCAAATCACTGGCCAACTTTGCAGAGGCCATCGGTGAAACTTCCAAGGGGGTATAGGGATGCTATCTAGGCCATGATGATTCGAATAGACATGGTTATTGGTCGAGATTGATGGTGATAAGACGGAAAATGGGCTTTGAAATTATCAAAATTCTGGCCGGAATTTCAAAGGATTTTTCATCATCATTTAACCCGATTCGAGTCTTATAATGATCAAATTTGAAGCTTTCAGTGGAGTTTGGGTATAAATAGGGTTCTTGAGGCCGAGGGTTTCAAGTGTTTTAGAAATAATCGAGCATTGAGAGCATAGGGATTTTGTTCCTTGAGTTCTAGGGAGTGATTCTGAAGAATTTGGGAGGCTTTGGCATAAGTTTTAAGGGGTTTCAGTGAGTTGGTTGAAAAATCAGGCTTCGCCGAAGCTAACCCTGTAAATAGTCATTTGAGGCTTTTCGGGTGAGGGTTTTGGGTAAGACACGGTATCCCTAGATTCAAGTTGAGGAGTACTACAAGGGGGTGGAGGAAAATCGCCCATCAAAGACTGTTGCAGACCGCTAGAACCGGAGAAGAATGCCGGAGAAGACGAGGCGTGAGGCCAGCACACGCGAACTTCACTCTCAACCATGCACTTGGCACGTGAGGGCGCATGAGGCATGGTATTTTATTGAAATTAATTTTAGAATTTTTAGAAAATTATTTTAGGAATATTTGTTCAAAAATATTTGGGGAAAATAGGTGTTATGTATTTATTACACATTTTTAAAGAGAAGGGAAATTATGGAAAATAGAGAAAAATAAGAAAAATTGAGAAAATTATGAAGGAAATTAGGAAAACCATAAATATTGATTTCCTTGGATAATTATTAGCTAGGAAAGGATTGTTATAAGTGGTTAGGTTTTGAACAGTATTCAAGGTCGACACATTTTTCGAGGGATACATCAAATTACTGTCCAATGTGAGTGAGCAGTCTCTTCAAAACCTAGTGTGTTTTATGTGAGTGGTTCGGTTCAAGGTTCTCTTTATGATTTCACCTAGGGGTGGTTGATTCCATATGGTTATGTTGCCTATTCGTTTACAAGTATATTGTGCATCTTGAGTTAATTTTTACATGATGCATTAACTGGATATGTTTTGGGAAAATGCATGGCAAGTGATTTTCATTGTGTTGTTATATTTGAATGATATCATCGTCCAATGGGACGAGGTGGGGTCTTTTTGGGAATGGGGCAAGGTTAATCTCTCTTGTTCGGGTGACGATGATGTACACCCTGAGATTAAGTATGTAACGGCAAGGTCAATCCCAACCGTATGATGTGGAATGGATTTTCCATGGGGGATTGAGTATGCTAGGGAGATTTCCCAAGGTTGACGTGTCATGTTGTTTTGTATATGACATGTTTATGTTCATTACATGCATTCTATAAAATTATTTATGTGTCATCACTTAGATGATTCTGCATCTAATTTGGGTTTTACCCCTAGAACATTCAAACGTTCCTCGCGAGGGTCACAACAGGGATGAGGACGTAATCGGATACAGTTGATGAAGTGCAAGCGTTATAAATGTTATTTATGTTTTACAGTTATGTAATCCTTATTTTGTTTGGAAGATGGTTTGTATGAACGGTTGTAGTATTCTACGATATCAAGTTATGTTATTTCCACTGTGTAAGGATATGCCTTGTTTAGTCTAGATTTATTGATTTTAAAAATTAAAAAAACAAGACTGGGGTTCTAGGATCTTGTGAACATGTGAAGATTGTTCTTTGAATCACCGCGTGTGCTGGGCCTATATGAGCATGTGAAGATTGTTCTTTGAAACATCGCATGTGTCGGCATATGAAAGCATGTGACAATTGTTCTTGAAGCATCGCGCATGAAGAACTTGAAAAAGAAAAGATTCTCAGGAATTCCCTTATAGTGACATGCTTGATGAGGCGGGTGTTACAAGACACGCCAATCTCGTCCGTAGCCGAAATGTCACCACTATTGCCTTGGGGCCATCCAAAAAGGATGACACCAACCCATAGAGTCCCTTTGTGGAAAAGACTGGCCGCGAGAAGCAGTTGTACTAGAGTGTTGGCCAAGAAGAGCAGTCATTAAAGGGATCGACCCTAGTCTTTGCATCCAAAGGAGATGGAACTATTTCGTAGGTCGAGGACCTGGGCCCATATTGTAATACCTAGGAAATTCTTGAGGTTATAAATGGAATTCTACGTAGAGTGTAAGTGGAATTTTCAGAAGATTTGGGCTATAAGATATACTATCACAGTCTTGAGTGAACGAATCAATCACAAGAAATGCCTCGGACCCTAGGTATTTAAGAAAAAATGATATAGTATTGACGAGTTTTAGTACAGCTATGGATTAGGTGTTAAAAGAAGTCGGATCTGGAATGATTTTCGGTACACCTATGGATTAGGCTAAAAAATTGAATCGATGTAGGAGACTTCTGAAAAGTCAACGAAGTGTTTTGAGGACCTAGATTTTATATATAGAACAACCCTTAAGTGATTTTGGGTTGAAACGAAGGGCTTAGGGTCAAATCGATCAATTAGGCTTAAGTGTAATTTGCCAATTTTGCCCGAGAAAGGTCAAAAATATAGTTTTTCAAAAATTTTGAGGATGAAATGAAGAGTGTAAAACTTGTGAGCCTTAGTGGTATTGTTAAAAAGATCAGGAGTTTCAAGGAAAGGCGCAAACTAAGATTTGAAAATTAGTTGGGGGCTGAAGTGTAATAAACCAAAAGTAGGTGTGACACCTGCAAGCCGGCGATCAACTTTTTTGCCACCGTTTTCGGCGATGGGACAACCAAGGGTGGCTTGGGGAACGTTGCATATTTGTAATACCCGGGAATAGTTTGAGGTTATAAATAATATTTAATGAAGGGCATAAATGGAATTTGTGGAAAAATGAGACTAGGGTACACTAACGCAACTTTGGACGACCGAATTAGTCAGAGGGAGTACCCTAGACCCTAGATTTTTAGGGAAAATAGTTTGGTAATGACGAATAATACGAGTTATGATTTTAGGCATCAAAAGAAGTTAGATCGGGAACAGTTTCCAATACAACTATCAACCAGGTTGAGAAAACCGAATGATTGTAAGGGATGTAACACTCGAGATTTTTAGACTCAAATACTTGAGAAAATAGGATGTTTTAAGAGATTGTGGATGTTTGGAGATAAAAGTTTAATTTCTGAGCGAGGGGCAAAATCATAATTTTTGAGATTCGGGTAAAAGTGTAATTTACCTAAAAATTAGGGCCATTAGCGTAATTAGTCCATTTTTCAGGGACTAAGATACAATTAAAAATTAGTCTGGGGACCATGTTGAAAAGGGTTTAAGTGCAATTATCCAAAAGTTCGGGCCAAAATGTAATTATTGAAACCTTTTTACTAGGGGCATTTGGGAGATTCAGGAAAAGCCTCATAAATGACTTTAGAGATAAGGATGAAGTCTCATGATAACGTTAGAGATAAGATAAAGCCTCATGATGATGTTAGAGATAAGATGAAGACTCGTGATGACTTTAAGGATAAGATTTAGATAAAAATTGATTGGATAAGATAAGATTTGGATAAGATTTTGTTAGATATGATTTGATTTGGATAAAGATTTGATTTGAATAAGATTTGATTCGGATATCAATGATTATATAATATCTTAGAAGATTTAGAATGATTGTAGAATATCTTAAAAGATTTGGTAATGATTATATAATATCTTAGAAGATCTAGAATGATTGCAGAATATCTTATAAGATTTACAATGATTGCAGAAGATCTTTAGAAGATTTGGAATGATTGTAAAAGATTTTGAAAGATTTGAAATGATTGCAGAATATATGTTTCTTGGTCACTAAGTTTTCCAAAACCTATAAATAGGGGTTCATGGCCAAAGGTTTCTCATTCGAAATTGTGAGAAGTTCGTGCTAGACAAGAGTACTTCGGGTTTAGTGGATAGAGGGCTTTTTAAGCATACGCGAAGCATCACACGCGCAAAGCACTTGGGCAGCGCGTGAGGGCGTGTAAGAAGGTGGTTTGATCAAAATACTTGAGGAGTTACACAAAAGTCAAGGTTGGGCACAAGATTCAAGGTGTTCAGAGTTTCATTCGAGGTGAGTGTTCTACCTGAAAACTTGGTTTTAAGTTGTGAGTGTTCACCCCCAAAACTTGATTTATTGTTCTTGTTCTATCTGAACATGTGGTGATTTCATGCAAAATGGTTTTGTGCATTGAAATGGTAACCGGTGACGGTTGGTTTTTATGAGGGAGGTTCATCCCTAAACGTTTTGACCTGGTGCATTGCATTTTATAAAATGTTATTTATATGATGCATTGAATTGTGAAATGTGGCATTATCTTGAGTTTTGTGTGTACGTATGGAATGTCAGCCTAAGATGTTGTCTGGATAGTATAGCCAGAATTCTCCAAGGGCGTGACGAAATAATAGGGGTATCTGATGCTGGTGTGCATGTCAGGATAGCCGTCTTGGTTTTCGTGTCAGACCGTTTGGTCAGGGAAGTTGCACTAAGACGACTAGGTGGTCCATACTGTGTTGTTCATGTGGGATGTCAGTCTAGGATGTTGTTTGGATAGTGTAGCCGTAATTCTCCAAGGGCGTGACAGAATAATAAGGGTATCTGATGTTGGTGAGCATGTCAGGATAGCCACCTTGGTTCCGTGCCAGGCCGTTTGGCCAGGGAAGTTGCACTAGGATGACTAGGTGGTCCATGTGAAATTTTGAAGTTGGGATTGCATAGTGGTTCCTGGATGCTTAAGGTGGGAATGTAATCTGGTGAGATGCGTTGGCAGCCCCATTTAAGCTAGAATCGCATCGTGTCTTCGAGTCAGTATGGTGGCATAGCTTTTTGAGGGCTTGTTCTTTTCCCGTGGTAGGGTTAAGCCCGTGGGATTCTCTTAGGCTAGGGCTTACCGGGTGTATTGGTTTATTTCATGTCTTGCATTCATTCATGAAAAATGTGATTTTGAAATCTCACTTAGATGATTCATCATCTAATTTGGACTATGTCCTTGGAATATTCAAATGTTCCAAGTGAAGGCAGCGGTGCGAAAGGAAAGGGAATTACTGAGGAGTGACAACGATTAGAGGATAGTTTAATTTTTGTCGTTTTCAATTATGTTTTTTATTTTGAGAACGTCATGTAAACGTTGGTGCAACTTTATATTATAATAAAGTGGATTCGGTTATGACCTGTTAAGGTTTCGATCTAGCTTCTGCATTTGTGTTGGTGAACCTGTCTTAGTTTATTGATGGTTCATAGTTGATATACTAAGAAGGTGTAACGGGATCTTCGGGGAACAGTTCTGTGTTGGGTTTCTGTTGTTTGTTTGTTGGAAAAAAATATCCTCATAATCTTACGTTAAGTAATGCCCTCCCAGGAATTGGGGTGTTACAATATTGGGCGGGGAAGCTTGGAGGCCAAGCCTTGGCCTCTCATTGTGTAACACCCGGTGTAACCGGTGTTAAGAGAATAGGAAAGGAAGTAAGTAAACTTCAAAAATGCCATTGAGAAGGAGATGGATCCTTGAGATTGAGAATGCCCATGAAAATGGTATTTTGGTAATTTGGAAAGAGAAATCCAATAAAAGGGTATTTTGACAAATTAAAAATAATTCCTATGTGGAATTAGGTGTGTAAGTGAATAAAAATCCCAATTTGGTATTTATGAGGAGATATGTGGGATTAATAAATTAACAAATGGTATTTGGGAATTTTGGAGTGATTCCATGAAGGAAATTAATTTTGGAAATAGGGAAAATGGTGGATATTAAATTATTTGAGGAGAACAATTAAATTTTCCTTAAGTTAGTGAATTAATGTGGTAATGCCACATGGATGACCAAGATAAAGAATTGGAAGCCAAGTTTGTGTCTTAGAGTGACACTTGGCATAATCTTGGAAATTTGAGAGAAATTATATATGTGGATTTATGAGTTGGAGAATGGTTTAATTAAATGCAAAAAGAAATGCTAATTGGTCTTTCAAGCATTTAATGAGAAGCATAATGGTGTTGGATTAAAAGAAAAATCCAAAAGAAAAGTAAATGGTCACCATTAATGCTTGAAATTATGGTGAATTAAATAAATCTAATGAAAAATGGGAAAATGGTCACTCATTAATGTTTGGAAAATTGTGGGATTTACTTAAATTAGAAAAAAAGCATTTATGTCTTTCAAGTGGTCTCTCATGTGATGGTGGAAATTAGTCCCATTAAATTTAAATGGGAAAGAAATATAAATTCAAGGGATGAGATTAATTCTTGAATTTGGAAAGTGATCAAAGGGCCACCATTAAATCTTAGAAGTTGGCATGGATTGCCAAATGGGTGGAGAGATTTTTAAAAAGAGATGATTGGAAGGTGGAGATTTAATCTCCAAATTTAATCAAAGGCTAGGATAAAAACCTAACAAAGCACATGGATTGTGTTTCCTTGGGATGACTAAGATTTTGTCTTGTAAAGTGAGAAAAGATCCAATGGTGGATTTTAAGCAAGACTTAATGCCATGGATTGTGTTAGTTTGGAGGGTGAGGATTTATTCTCACCAAATAAATCCAATGGCTAGGATTTATTCTTGAAATATGGAAATCTAGTATAAAAAGGCAAGTGTGGGAGACTTGTCTCCCTTTTGGCCATTTGTAGAAATGAAGAGGGAAGAAAAGAAAGAAAGAGAAAGAAGTCTCCATGGAGGGAAAAGTGAAAAAAGAAAGAAGATGATGAAGAAAATCAAGGCAAGTATTCTTTCTCCTCTTTATTTTTGGTGTGCTTGTATGCAAAAATTAAGTGGCTTGTTGAAATGTCCTTTTAGGTGGGAGAAAGTGATGTTGGAAGCTCTCTTGAAGTGAAAATTTAATTATTCAAGAAGAGGTAAGGGATGGCCCCATGGGAGGATGGCCTTGCAATGGGCTTTAAATATGTTTCATAAATGTATATGTTGCATTTGGCATGTTCTTTTATGTTCATGAGACTTATAGCCATAGGTTAGTTTGAGAACATGGTTGAAATGGTGGGTTGATGCCTCTAACCTTGGAGGGTTGTGAGGGCAAAGAAACCTAGCCACACTTGCATGCATTTGGCATCATATAACTTGTTATGTTCATATTTATTTGGCATTGCACCCTTATTGAGCTTAATAGCTCATGAGGTTTTTACCCTCACATGTAGGTTGTGAAAGCATGGTAAAGTAAAGGAAATGGTGGAATGGCATGTGAAGAATGGAAAGAAGATTCAAGTGCATGTTATGGCTTATGGAAGCCTATCTTGTTATGTTTAATTTATGAGATGTAATTTTATTTGTATGGTGATGGCTTGTTAAAGCCCAAGAGCATGTGTGTATTTTATATTTTGGGAATGTATGTTTCCATTTAGAAATGAGGTATTGGATTATGGCCTATGGCATGTTAAAGCCTAAGCTTTGGTGAAGTTTTATTTTTTTTTTGAGATGTTGAAGTATGTTGTAATAAATAAAATAAGAGGGATTTTATTTATGAAATGAGGCTTTGGAAGGAGATAAGTGAAGGATTTAGGCAAATTGAGGGTGTTTATTTTTCTGAAAATTATGGGTTTTAAAAGCCCAAAGGAAAAAAAAAAAAAAAGAGAAGTGAAAGGGGCGCGTGCGCGGTCGGCAGTGGTCGCGCGCGGGGGCGGGCGGCAGTGGCCACGCGTGGGAGGCGGCGCGCGCAGGCGGCCGCGCGCGGCATGCGCGGCCAGCCCGCGTGGCCAGCGCCCAGGGGGCCCCGCGCGGGCCCTGGGCGTGCCAGCGGGCCTCGCCGGCCAATTTTTTTTTAAAAATTTGGAATTTTGGGAAATTAAAGGGCATTTCTAAATTGATTTTGGGCCCCTGAGGAATTTTCAAAATAAATGGATTTTTTGGGCATTTTTTGAGAAAATACTAAAATTTTGGAAAATTGAAAATTTGAGTTTTTCCTCCAAATTTGGTAATCAATCAATGGATTGGTTTAAATGGTGATTTTTGGAGCCCGGTAAATTTCTTGGTCGAAAAAGAATTAAATTCAAATGAGAAAATAATGATTGGGCATCTTCGCGAGATTTCTTTTTAACCAAACGCGGTGTGGTTTAAAGCCCAATTCTGCTAGTAAATCCTGGGGTTTAAGGGAAGGGAAGGACGCGCCTAGTTCCCACCTAGGGCGTTTCTTCTTGAAACATAGTCCGCCCTTCATCAAAGACCGGGCAGGTGGACAATTCCGGTAATTGTTCACGAGTAACAGCCGTAAGTGGGAGCGGGGCGTTACACATTGGCTGAGACATAGCTGTTTTTGCTATAAAATAGGGGCTGAGGATTTTAATTTTTGGCACACAAATTGGTCATGTTTTGGACCGTTTTCAAGGGATTGGTTAGAGGGCTTTTATTCTCAGGGTATTAAGGATAAATTTTGGAGATTTTGGTGCATTTTGGAGTAAGTTTGAAGTTGTTTCGAGCTTGGACGGAAAATGCAAGGCGAACTCCGAGGCCGAACTTGTAACCGGCTGTTTGAGGCCTTTTCTAAAGGTATTTTGGGTAACCTAAGGTGCCATCAGGATCGACTGAGGGAGAGCTTTAAGGGGGTGTGATCAGATAGGGCATCAGCGCAGTCGGCGGCGGCCGAAAGCGAGGAAGACGATCAGCACGTGAGCTGTATGCACCACCCTTCACTCGCAGACATGCGCTTGGTGCATGCAGGCACGTGAGCCAGTGGTATTTTTTTAAATTAATTTTAAAATTTTTTTAAAATTATTTTAGGATTTATTGTGTTGAAAAATTTGGGAAAACACATGAGGAGATAATTATTTTTGAATTATCGAGGTGAAAACTTGGAGAAAAATAGAAAAAATTATGGAAAATTAAGGAAAAATGGATTTTGATGTTCCTTTAAATAAATATGGTGCTTAGGGAGTGTTGTGGCTCGAGATTGAGTATAAGTACGGGTGTTTGAGGTTAGGCATGTAAATCGAGATTATGCATGAGAATCGAGGGATTCTAAATACGTTCGAGGTGAGTGTTCTACCGAAAAAGTTGATTTTGACTTATGAGTGTTCTTACTTAAAAACTTCGTTTATTGTGAGTAGTTCTACCCTAAAAACTGGTATTTGTTCTACCTAAATATGTTATGATTTCATGCAAAATAGTTTTGTTGAATGCGAACGGTAACCGGTGACAGTTAGTTTCATATGGGAGCTTCATCCCAAAACATGTTATACATGTGCATTGAATTTTGTGCGATAAATGATGTTCATAAAATGTTGTTTTATATGATGCATTGAATCATTATATGTGGCAGTGGCATGTGTTTGTGTTGTCCATATGAGATGTCAACCTGGGATGTAATCCGGATAATGTAGTCGCAATTCCCTAAGGGTGTTGTCAGAATAACATATAGGGGTATCCTGTGCTGGGTACGCTTGCCGGGATGGCCGCCTAGGGTTCCATGTCGGGCTGTGTGGCCAAGGAAGTTACACTAGGGCAACTGGTTGTCCATGTGGGATATGGGTTGGGAATGGGTAATGTTTTCGAAATGCTTTTGAGTGGGAACGTAATCCTAGAAGTGATTGTGGTGAGCCGGGTTCCTGCATTGATGTTGACCCTCCTAGGCCGGGAGTGGTAACGATTGTTCTCGAGGTGTCGAGGAGATGCATTAACTTTTCCCCTCTTAAGCTAGGAATATGTTGTGTCGATGTGTCGGTATGATGAGTTTTCCTTTAGAGAGATTGGTCTTTCCCCAAGGTTGGGTTAAGCGCTGTGTGGGATTCTCTTGGGCTGGGACTTGTCGAGTTATGTTGGTTTGTTTCATGTCTTGCATACATTCATGAAAACGTGTTTTGAACTCTCATTTAGATGATTCAGCATCTTATTTTTGGACTTTGTCCCTGGAATATTCAAACATTCTAAGTGAATGCAACAGTGCAAAAGGGAAAGGGATTGCCGAGGAGTGACGGCGATTAGAGACTAGTTTATAGTATGTTTTTTTTAATTATGTTTTACTTTTTGATGACATCATGTAAGATGATGATTCGACTTTAAAGTTATGAATGAGATGGTTACGGTTATATACCATTTGAGGTTTCAATCTAGCTTCCGCATTTGAGATGTTTTACATGTCTTAGTTTATTAATGATTCTGAGTTTGATATACTAAGAAGGTGTAACGAGATTGTCGGGGAACAATCTAGGTGTTAAGTTTATGATGGAAAAAAAATATATCCCTGAGATCTTACGTTATCTAATGCCCTGGGAAAGCGGGGTGTTACACATATGAAAAAGAATATTAGGTGGAGAGGATAAGGGCCCTAATGGCACGAAGTGTGCTCGTAGGCACTCTGTTTTGTTGATGTGGTTTGATAGTTTACGTCCACAAATCTATTTTATTTTAGCGGTTTGGTGGTCTAGTGCCATGCCTACATCCACAATCAAAGTATCATCATTTTGGAGAGGCAATTCGGCAGAGTCCCTACTTTAGCAATAATGTTTTGTTAAAGCTGTTCACCAGGGTACCTACTTCCACAATAATGTTTTGTCGAAAAGGTTTGATGGGGAGCCTACTATTCAATAATGTTTTGTCAAAGTGGTTCGACGAAGTGCCTATTTTCGCAATCAAGTGATGAGATAAATACTTTCAATGGGGCCTATAATGGCGATGCTTTTGCAGTAAAATGCCTTTGACCATGATCACAATTAAATACTTATATTTTGGCGGTTCAGTCTTTTGCCTATGCCCACCCTTAGAAATTACTATGGTAGAATGAGCCTTTGACATTTGGCTATCCTTATATCAGAATTCCAGACTTCTTAAGGTGCTGTCAGAACACTTTTGTTCCAAAACCTTGTTTAATCATAATTGTCGAACTTTGGATTCGAGATTACAGAAGATGGATATTAGGTTGAGCTTAAAAGTTTCCATCCCCATAGTTTCCTAGTCTAGCTCTTAGTTTGTCCCTAAATTGTTACAAAACAAAGGATACACACATATATGTTACCTTATATTCCTTTTTTACATCATAGGAGCATTTTGTTTACGCAGTTCGGTACAAGCACCTACGTCCGCGGTTTACAAGAAATTAGTTTTAAGTTAGTCATATCTTCATATCCCAACTTCTACTTGAAGATTGGCATCTTTTATTTAGCCATCTGTCATGTAACAGCTTTTACTCGCAATCTTAAAATAATTTGACTCTACATCTTCGGGTATGGAATTCTTGAAGTGATCAATATAACACTGTAGATGGCTTCAATCCCTTGCTTTTGAAATACCAATGGCCGGGGTCACGAGAAACTCTCATTGCAGCTGATTGCGAGGCTTGAGCTAGGGTGGAATGCCAAACACCATCCAACAAAAGGGTGTTCAAGAGTGGTTGCAGAAAAAAGTCATTGTAGAGTTGTCTTCTCAAATTGACAGTTTGGCTACTATGGAGTTGCTACAGAGAGTGCTGATAATTTTCTTTTTTCTGTCGACACTTTACGCAGCTTTACAATTCTTGGCAAAGAAGCAAATACCTTCTTTCTCTTGGATGTCCCCAGGCTTGGAAAATATATTCGTGGAAGTTGGCAAGCCCGGGGTGCTCCTTCCTAGGTTCATAAAACGTTATTGCAGACACATCCCATGAAGAGTTCTCCCTGTAGGAGAGACTATTATACTTCTGATCCTTGGGGCAGCTCGCTTCCCATAGGGGTTAGCATTACTAGGCAGAATGACCCCATCATCAAATTCAAGTTCGAGAAGCGATAAGCTCCCAAACTTGGTCTTCATTGAGCTTCAAAGGGCCATCTCCTCACTTCTGACTATCCCTGACTGGCTCTTTGCTTTGAAGAATAGCATGGAGGCGCAATAGAGATACAGGGTGGGGAGGTGCATTTTTCTCTTGAAATCCAGCGTAATAGCAAGAGAAATGACTTGAAAGGCTCATAATAACAGAAAAAAAAAGTCTCGCAGAAAGCTTCCTAGTGCCGTCCTTGAGCATTCGGAGAATGGCTCATTGGGAGGTAATGCCAGATGTGATGGAAGCTATAATACCCTATGTTTTTATGAGGTTGTCACGTAATTTAAATAAGTTCAAAATATCAAAAAAATGGCTTGATAGTAAAATAAATCGTCGAATCAATGACAAGGAGTGCCTCAAAACTTAGATGTCTAAAGAAATGGCTATGACATTGATAAGCGTCTTAAGACAAGATTTATAAAGCTAAAAAAAATTAAAATGAGGATAGTTTTTGGTACATCGAAAATACAGTATGAAAAATTGAATGGTTGTAAGGGGCTTTCGGAAAGTCAACGAAACCTTGAGGGGGCTCCAATTTTATGTAAGAATCAACCCTGAAGTGGTTTCGGGATGAAACAAAGGTCCTATAAGAACACTGGAGGTGAAATCGACCTTATTGAGCAACCTAGAGTTATTAATTTTGGAATTTTGGTATTTTAATCCAAATGAAATTGATATTTGAGGATGTAATTGCAATGTGAAAAGATTGAAGTGAGATTGAGAATCTAATTTATTGATTTATATGTAATTTCTATAATTGTAATTATATAATAAATTATATATATGTGTAAATGTGTATATATATATATGCATGTACATACATATATGTGTGCAAACGGTGGGCTGCAAATTGGAAAAAGTAGAGGAACTTGGTAGCCAAGCTACAAACAAATACTGTATAATAATATATTATGCAATATATAATACATATATATGGGTTTCGTAATCAAATTGAAAAGGGAAGCATAAGTAATTGGAGAAGGTAGTGGTGGGAAAAGGCAGAGAGGGAATTCAGGGTGAGGAAGGGCGCGGTCAACAGCTTTAGGAGGGAGGAAAATTGGAGAATTTGGGACAAAAATAAGGTTTTATCGAGGTTTCAAGTGGTCAGTACACATTATATTCACAGTGTGCGAGTAGAAAATGTGGAGGGTAGGGTGTTATAGTAGAGAGAAAATAGGAAGACTTTTCGAAAAATTCTAAAAATTAATTTAGGGTTAGAGGAGTATGCTTGAAGGCAGGAAATTATCTAGACACGAATTTTGAGGTCAGAACACGCATACCGAGGAAGTTTGAAAGGCTAAGTCAAGGGTATGTTGAGGTTCCAAATTGAGTACATCAGAAGTCTGATACAAGAATTAAGATATTCTGAGATACATTTGAGATGAGTGTTCTTACCTAAAGAGTTATTTTCCAAAATAATGCGAAAATGCTTTATTTGTCATATTGTATGTTGAGATGCATAATACATTTAGAAATGCATTCATATGATGTGTTGTGATGCATATATACATTGATAAAATTTCTTTGGTATGTATTGCATGTGGAATGATGATATCGCTAATCTATCACGGACGTTGTAAGTACATCTCACCCTTGGAAGTAGGGTCGCATAAATGATAATTAGCATCGTGACATCACTAATCTATCACGGATGTTGTAAGCACATCCCATCCTTAGAAGTAGGGTCGCAAAATGATTGTTATTCGAGATAGATGAATGATAGTTGGAAATTTTGGGAGTTTTGTGTTATGTTGGAATAATCTAGCCTGGAATTTCCTAAGTTATAACATGCCTAGAAAAGCGAGGTGTTACAGTTGGTATCATAGTGAAATTCTAGTAGAAGACTTAGAGAATATCTGATTTGGAGACTTAGGGATTGATGATGACATAGAGATTTATGATTTAGGATAAATCTTGGAGAATGACACGGATTGGAGCTATGAAAAATTTGAGTATGAGGTGCTACTAGGAGAAAATTTGCATGTAGTCTTATAGATTAACTGTTATCTAAGTTTGAGGATTCATAGAACGAAACTCTACTCGAAGACTCAGGGTTTGTGAATTCAGAGCAAACTAAGTTAGAAACTTCGATTGTGGACTTAGGACAGAACTTTGAGTTCTAGGTTGATTGAGAATAGTCAAACTTAAATCTAAGAAGTTAGTTGCTTGAAACTAGAACACATGTCCTAGCTTGAGGTTTCTAACTACTTAGGTGACAGCATGGCTGGGAACAACCCTAATTGGAGACTTAGAAGGGTTAATTGCTTATAAAGGATTATTGATTTTGAGACTCAGGAGATTATTAAGTCAAGATAAAACCCTACTTGAAGACTTGGGGAAAGAATTAGTTAAGTGTCTATTGATATGCGTATGAAAGTTATATAATTAGCAGTAATAAACTAAACCACCATTCATGAGATGACTTAGACCCCTATTGAGATAGATTAAAAATAAGTAGACCCTCATCACGTTGCTTGAGGATAAGTAGGCGCCCAAGTCACAAGATTTTGTTGGGAATCTCGATAAGATCTCCCAATCAAGGGTATGAATGGATTGTGAGGAACAAGAGGCTAGAAATGATTAATTGAGATTATGGATCCAATATGAAGTCAAATGATCCATGAAGTAAGTTCCATGGAGGGCGAGATTTACAAGATAAAAGCTAACCTTGAGTTGAGACTGCTAAAACATGTGCAGGGATCTCTAAAAGTTATGATAGGCTGAACATGTGGATGTGACATGGTTACAGAATCTCTGAGGGGTTATAGTCGAGTGTGGATCCAAAATGTGTCCTAGATACAGATTTTCGATTGATGGATTTCTTAGAAAAATTACAACCACCGTAAGTTACTCCCTAGCAAAAGCCAATGTGATGGTAAATGCCATGGATAAGGAAATGTGTCCTATGACATGAAGTGGAATTGTGAGTTCAAAAATTGTGGAATTTACATTTGAGGCTAAGATGATTAGGGCGGCAATTAGACCACCTAGTTATGAATGATATAGCCAGTATATTTAACGACTAGGTTATTGGTTAGTAAGTCTATGATGACTTTAGAGCCAATGTGGCTATTGACTAAACGATGTAAGCTCAATAGAGGTCAAAGACAATAGGAATTTGAGAAAAGTTGGAGTTCAATAGGGTCAATCATAAAGAAATTTGGAGACAGTGTGCTGGCATGATTAAGGTCAATTGGCATGAAGATGATTATAGTCAAATAGCATGAGATGATGTCTTGAGGAATATTGTATTTTCAAGTCTAGCAATGCAGATCTAAACAAATAAATTAGATAGATGTTGAGGACAAACTTTAGGATTCGTCACTAAAAACTCAATGGGTAGATGATCACCTGATAGTTACGAGTTATCACGATTATGGATTATAGTCAAAACTATGGTTAACCCTAAAGTAAGATGGTGGAATCACTCAGGTAAACGGGGAAAAATATCCATAATTGGTCGTGAATTTGGGATTGGATACAAAATATTTGGAAGAAATTGCCAATGAGAGTTCATAAGATAGCATATCTGATGAAGAGGGAAAAGAACCCCTAGTTAAGAGTACTATGACACGTGCATACTTAAGATTGGGGTATGGACTTAGGAAGTGCACGTTGATGACAAGGGAATGAAATCGCTTATTATGATAGATAAAGGATGTCGATTATGCTTAATGACAAATGAGAATCAGTCGGTCAAGATAACAGACTTTGTAGAAAATGATCAATTATGGGGGGGGAAAAAAGGTCGTAGGATTGTGTCCTATCTAGATATTGTCCTGGAAGTCGAGTATGATTAAGAATCAAATATGATCTCGAGGATCAATTCAATTGATATACGTGATTGACAGAGATGATTGGATAATAACATGCTAAGGTGTTAGTATGTCAGATCAGCAATAGTTGTGGACAAATAGCATCGGAATGTTGTTATCATAATCATGGGAGGCTACAGAGAAGGAACAACGCAAAATCCATGTTAATAGTCCATAGGTGATATTGTTGACATGAAAAAAATGGCAGAACAGGCATCATTGTGTCAATATTAAAAACGAGAAGTCAATCACAAAATAATATTAGAAGATAGATGGAATTTGTCGAGCCAATGGTTATCGTAGGTTTCGAAGTCATGCTTAGTAAGTAAATACAAGTTGTAGTGAAAAACTGAAACGATATCGATTAAAGAATATCCTTAGAAATAAAGGATAAATAGCCTAATTAAGTAAGGTCTCAAGTAGACTAGCACAAGGAAATGGTTAAGCCATGAAACAATGGAGTTAAGAAAAGGCTTGAGGATGAAATTTTCTCATGCAAAAGAATGAGGCAAAGTGAGATTCGAGGACAAAATTTTAAGAAATTAATTAAGGATTAAGCATCGACATAAGATATTACCTTGAAGATTAAACAATGATTATAGTCAATTGATATCGAGTGACATTTTGAAGATTAAAATATGCGAGGGTTAGTTTGATAATGCTGAATATTAAGGATCAAATAATGCATGAATTAATTTTGAGGAATCAATTCAAAAAAATCTTGAGGTAAGAATTTAGGGTCTTTTGATGAAATAATATTATGACAACGATTGTGGACAATTGACAGAAATTTGTGATGAAATCGAGTGATGAATACCTACAAGTATAGGGAAGCAATAATCTGAAAGAAACCTCGAATATGTTAGCACCAGTAAAATCACGTAATGATTCAATTTTTAAGGTGACTTAAAGTAAGGCATAGCAAAATTCGAGGAAAAAAAGATTCATTTGAGAACTTGAAGTAATGCCTTAAGTTACGTGACGATAAGTGATTCTTAGGTTGTTCTAAGATAAGTTCGTGAATAGATTATATGAATCATCAAGGTTGAGTGTAGGTATAATTTGGTATAAATCAAGGATCCTAGAGATATTTGCTAAGATAACAAGCCTAGGATGGTTCTATATGTATACTTCAATTATTCTAAAGATAGAACTCGAGAATTTTGAGGAGACTAGTAAGTTCAGGGATTCCAGGGATTTGGACTAGTATTGGTAAAACCACCATAGCTCTCACAGACGGAGCAAGGAGTTTTAGCATATCAATAACACCATAAGTGCATGACCTATAACAACGGGCCTAAGGCTAAGGACTAGGGTAGAGGACTGGTGTTGGCTCGCGATGAACGATGACCGAAGTAGCCATAATGGAAGGACTGTAAGCTGGCTCACGGCAAGGGTGAAAAACCCAAAGAGTCAGAGTAGCACAATGTACTGTAGGAGACGGTCATGTGCTGAAGTTTGGGCAGCACTATGGATGTTACGTTAACGCTAGAATCCAACTTCCAAGAAACCAGAGCGATGTGATAAAGATGATCCAACATGAGTAGTGTACCAAAAAGGCTATAATGGTCAAAGGGAAAAGGTACAAGGAAAATTACTTAGTGCTGGCAATAATGGTATAGGTGAAAGCCTTACCTATGTGACAAGATGGTTAAAGAATTGAATATGAGGTAGCAACAGTAGGTGGAGTTTCCTCAAGGACTATAATCATGTTCCCAAAGCATGCCAATGAAGTGGATGATGCATTAAGTGGGAATATATTCACAAATATGATTGGGTTGATGACCTGTAAATAGCATTTGATATAGGCTTTAACCCTATTAATGATGATGGTAATGTTAGGTTTGAATAGCAATGGCACCAATACTAAGAGGGGGTGAATTGAGTTGTTTTAAAATTTGATTGAATTTGAAAATCCTTTTGATGAAAAATGAGATTTTAGAACAAGTGAGGATTATTGAAATGTTTGGAATAATAAATGAAAGAAATAGCATAAGCAAAGAAGATACACAACGATATATAGTGGTTCAACTTAAACTAAACCTAATCCACTACCTTAGCTCCTCACTAAGGATTTTTTTAATCAATTCACTAAAAACCTCCTATCTCTTCGGATAGGCTCTCTAGCAACAAGTTAGAAAATTACAACCTCTTGTTCAGAAAAGCAAGCCCTCTAGCACCAAGTTAGGTATTTCAACCCCTTGTTTCAGTAACAAAGTCCTCTAGCACAACAAGCTAGGAATCAAAATCCTCCTACAAGCAATGTAGGCCCTCTAGCAAATCAAGTTAGGAAAAATCCAAAGAGATACAAAATAAGAGAGGATCTGAGAAAAAAATTCTTAGTTACAAATTCTCTCAAAAATAAATACAAGGCTTGATAATGAATTTAACAAAATGAATACAAAGCCTTGGAAAGAAACTAAATATACCAATGAAGCACAATAATGAGTTTAGCACTTGGGAGCTTGTAATGTAATCTCTTGGTTGTTTTGAATCACCCATTTAACTTGTATTTATAGAGCCTTGATAGCCCATTCACGAATCTTGTCATTGGTAGTGGAAAAGCCACTTTGAGAGAGTGGAAAAACTAGTTGTTACCTGTTGTCTGCGACGAACTGGTCGATAGCTTCATCTAACCGGTCAACAGATTCATAATACCGGTCGACAGGTTGTGATGCAGAAGCGGTCGACAGCAAACAACTGAGAGCATATCAAGCAACCGGTCGACAGCGTGATTAGAATTGATCGACAGGTCCATATAGCCGGTCAACAGGTAGAAACAAACGGTCGACAGAAATACATTAGAATTGCTTGAGGATACAATTCATAGAATGTATACATTACAACTTATTTACATTTTCTTCTATTTATATTTTACCTTCCACTTACTTTAATACATAAATGTAAATAAGAAAGTACCCCCATTTGGATTCAATAAAAATATCTAAAAAATCAAAATACATAACAATAAGAAAGTAGAATTTTGGTTTTAGTACAAATTCAGGATTTAACAATTTTACCACTCCCAAAATACATACCTTCTATTTGCTGAAAAATTCATTAACAATCATTTTAACAACAATGAATATTAACTATCAAAATACCGGGAGATAGTTTTTCAAAATGAAAATATTTTCTTATATGTCTCCTTATAATGCACTAACCTTCCAGACTTAGAAAAATATTGAAACCTTATCAAAAGGAGTTTCGAAACTTGATGCATGAAAAGCTTATTTTGAAATATGAGATTAACATAAATGATTTTTCATACTTAATATTGGTTTTCATCAAACACATTTATGTTCTAGTTAGTCTTTTGTCTTAGAACAATTTTAGCTCTATGTTGACCAATGACTTCAAACCTAATTTGAAAATTATTTTAGGAAATTCTTTTAAGACTAAATACTTGACTTTGCAAATCTCCAACTAATATAAAAAATCATAAATAATTTTGGTCTTCATTTTAGCAAAGCACTTGAAATTGATTTTTGTTGAAAACCATAAACTTGACTCATGACTTGGAGATAAAACAAAGTATTTTTTTTCATCATCAAAATTAAACACAAATGTAAAACATCAGGTAGTACCAAGAGAATCGTCCGACCTTGTTGCTAACCTAACAATTCGGTTGAATCTGATAAAGAGATAGAAGAGGCATATAAGTCTATGAGTAAATGAGTATAACCAGCTTATAATAGGGTAATTCAAGATGCGATGTAACATTATTAGGATCTAAGGAAGGATATATGAAATTTGGATAAAAGTTCTTTGAAGTTATGAGTATAAGTCAACTTTCAAGAATGAAATTTTTGTAAGATTGCCGCATAATTTAAATAAGTTCAGAATATCAAAAATTTGGTTTGATAGTAAAATAAGTCACCGAATCAACGATAGGGAGTGCCTCGAAACTTAGATGTCTAAAGAAAATGGTATGACATTGAGGAGCGTCTTGAGACAAGATTTATGACGCTAAAAGAAATTAAAATGAGGACAGTTTTTGGTACAGTGAAAATATAGTCTGAAAAATTCAATGGTTATAAGGGGCTTTCAGAAAGTCAACGGAACCCTGTATGACTCTGTTTTTATGTAAGAATCAACCTTAAAGTCGTTTCGGGATGAAACAAAGGTCATGTGAGAACACTGAGGCGAAATTGACCTTATTGAGCAACCTTGAGTTATTAATTTTGGAATTTCGATATTTTAATCCAAATGAAATTGATATTTGAGGATGTAATTGCAATGTGCAAAGATTGAAGTGAGATTGAGAATCTAATTTATGGATTTATATGTATTCTTGTAATTTTAATTACATAATAAATTATATATATGTGTAAATATATATATGTGCATGTACATACATATATGTGCGCAAACCGTGGGCTGCAAATTGGAAGAAGCGGAGGAACTTGGCATCCAAGCTACAAACGAATACCATATAATAATATATTATGCAATATATAATACATATATATGGGTGTCATAATCAAATTGAAAAGGGAAGCATAAGCAATTGGAGAAGCTGGTGGTGGGAGAAGGCAGAGAGGGAATTGAGGGAGAGGAAGGACACAGTCAGCAGCTTTAGGAAGGAGGAAAATTGGAGAATTTGGAAGAAAAATCAGGTTTTATCAAGATTTCAAGTGGTCAGTATGCATTATACTCACGGTGTGCGAGCAGAAAATGTAAAGAGCAAGGTGTTACAATAGGGAAAAAAATAGGAAAAGTTTCTGAAAAATTCTAGAAAATTGTAGAAATTAATTTGGGGCTAGAGGAGCATACTTGAAGCTCGGAAATTGTTTGGGCACGCGTTTTGAGGTCATGACACACATGCTGAGAAAACCTAAAAGGCTAAGTCAAGGGTATGTTGAGGTTCCAAATTGAGTACAATAGAAATCTGACACAAGAATCAAGATATTCTTGGATACGTTTGAGGTGAGTGTTCCTACTTAAAGAATTATTTTCCAAAGTAATACGAAAATGCTTTATTTGTCATATTGTATGTTGAGATGCATAATAGATTTAGAAATGCATTCATATGATGTGTTGTGATGCATATGTACATTCATAATATTTCTTTGGTATGTATCGCATATGGAATGATGATATCGTTAATCTATCATGGATGTTGTAAGTGCATCCCTCCCTTGGAAGTAGGGTCGCATAAATGATAATTAGCATTATGATATCGCTAATCTATCATGGATATTGTAAGCACATTCTGCCCTTGGAAGTAGGGTCACAAAATAATAATTAGCACGAAAGGAATGATGATGCATTTTGCATTTTGCATATCATGCATGAAAATTTATTAAATAGAACCTTACTTAGATGATTCATCATTTAACTTAGGTATGCCCCTAGAACATTCAAACGTTCTAGTTGGGGCTTGCAGCAAAGGCAAGGAAGTGGTTGAGATGTGATGGTAGGAGATGACATGTCTAATGAGTTTGGCAAGTTGTCCCTATAATTTGCTTCTTCAAGAATATTCGATTATATTTTAGTCATGTTGGGAAACTTATATTTTGTTTGATGAATAGTCTTGTAAAATAAAAGAGTGTTATGTAATACAAATTATGTTTAAGAAACGATCATGTAATACCATTATAATTCTATGTTATTTTGAGGTTCAATTATTAGCTTTTACATTTGATGTTTATGATGATTTTTATTTGAGATAGATGAATGATAATTGAAAATTTTGAGAGTTTTGTGTTATGTTGGAATAGTCGAGCCCGAAATTTCCTTAGTTATAACATGCTTGAAAAAGCGAGGTGTTACAGAAGTGCTGGGGAAACATCTTTACACAACTGTCCCTCACGGCAATTGGAAAGGGCATGACTTTTTGCTTGATTCCCACATACGTCGCCAAATTGTTGCTGTCAAAAAATCAACAATTAAATTAATTTGTCTTGAGATCAGCCAAAGCATATTCATTCACCAAGCTAGAGGGTCTCTGAGATGTCGCGAGTGAGGTAAATCAAGTCAGGACTGGGTCCAATCTAGAAGGCCAATGCTTCAAGAGCCCAAATAAGGTCCCTAGGGCCTTCGAAATAGCTAGAACAAATGAGTCTTCAAAGCCTTGGAGGATGGGGGCCCTGATAGGTCTTTGGGAAGATTGTAATACCAGGGAATAAATTGAGGATAAAAATGATAAGGGGCATAAATGGAATTTTGAAAAAATAAGACTATAGGGTACACTAACACAGCTTTGGAAGATCGAATTAGTCAGAGGGAGTACCCCAGACCCTAGATAGCCAAGGAAAATGGTATAGTATCGATAAGTGATTTAAATTATGATTTTTAGCGATAAAAGAAATGAGGTCGGCAACAATTTTCGGTATAGCAAAAATACAGCTGTCAATTAGGTCGTATTACCGAATTATTATAGACGATGTCCGAAAAATCAACGGAGTGTGTCTAGGACTAATATTTGATGTATAGAACAACTCTTAAGTGGTTTCAGGTTGAATCGAGTGAATTTGAGGTCAAAACGATCAATCGGGCCTAAGTGTAATTTTATGAATTTGTCTGAGGGAGGTCAAAACGGTAATTTTTTTGAAGTTTCAAGGGAGAAATGAGAAGTACTAATCTTGAGGGTCTTAGTGATGGTGCTAGAAAGATCAGGGGCTTGAGGATAAGGGCCAAATTGCAAAAGGAAGTTCAAGGGGGGCCAAACTGCAATTTTCAAAAATTTCTTAGAGATGGCAGATTTGGCCGCGATTTGTGGTCGAAAAATCGGGAGATTTGGACAGCAAATCTCGTCAGGGCATGGCCTAGGGTAGTCTAGGAGGCGCGTGAGAGGAGTTTTGGCTTGAAATCGGCCACATGGGGGTGGGTTTTGGCCTATAAATAGCCAAGGGTTTCGGCCGAATTGAAGCATCAAATTACTCGATTTTGAGGGCGAATCAAGGGAAACCAATAAGGGGCTTTTGGTCCTTGAGGCACGAGGAGCATTTTTGGAGAATTTCATGAGTTTTCAAGCTGGTTTGAGGGAGTTTCGAAGGTGGCCAGAAAATGGAGGCGGACCGCCGCGCCGCACATGTAAACGCCCGATCGGGGGCCTTCCCGGTGTCCTTTCAGCCTGAAACCAGTGGGGTTGGGATCAACTCTTCGTGGGCTTTCAGGGGGTACTAGTTTCGGGGGCATCGGA
The DNA here is from genome assembly GCF_014633365.1 of Diospyros lotus. NCBI lineage: Eukaryota > Viridiplantae > Streptophyta > Magnoliopsida > Ericales > Ebenaceae > Diospyros > Diospyros lotus. The sequence goes on from NC_068351.1 coordinate 22,234,632, forward strand.
GCAACCGCCGGCGACCAGCTCGCCGAAGAAGACAATGCACGTGCAGTGCACGCGTTGTCCTCACTCGCAGAAACGTGCCTAGGCGCGTGGGGGCGCGTGCCACATAGGTAATTTTTGATTTTTTTTCCAAAATTCTTGGAAAATTATTTTATGAATTATTATGTAAAAATATTTGAGAAAATGGTTGTGTAGATATTTATTTTGGATTATTAGAGAAGAAAATGGGAGAAAAATAGGAAAAATGTGAGAAAATTAAGAAAAATTATAATTGTTGGATAAATGTGATGATTAGGGTGCCTTAAGGGTTGAGGCGAAGTGACTTGTGTGAAGTTCGAAGAGGGCACGCAAATTGAGGGAAGCACGCAAATCGAGGTGTATCGCGCTTGTCAAGAAGAATTTAAAATTTTGCCAAAGGTGAGTGGTTCTACCTGAAAGACTTATAGTAGCATGTGAATGGTTTACTGTGAGTGTTCATCCCTATGGCTTGGTTTATTGTGATGGTTTGTCCAAATGGTTATTTTCATATGCATTAAATTTCATACGATAAATTGCATACATCGAAATGTTGATTTTAAGTTATGCATGTTATGATTTTTCGGCATTGGCATGTCGTGTTGTCCATGTGGGACGTGGGTTGTTAACCTATGACGTAGCTCTCGAGTGTCAGCACTCAGAATGCGTGCCAAGAGTTAATGCTATGTGACCCACTTGGGACGGGGCTGAGACGGACTTCACCCTACGGTACTCAAGTGGTGGGGTTGCGAGTGGACACCACCCCGGTTGTTGGCTCAAGTGGCGGGGCTGAGAGTGGACACCACCCTAGGTTCCTTTGAGCAATAGCATTAAGGCCGAGGTGTCGTTGATTCCGGGGATAGTGCTGATGTGACACTCTTGAGGCTAGGGTTGCGTTGGGTTTTAGAATGCTTTGAGTAGGAGCGTAAAGCCTAACAATGACAATGGGGTGATTCCCGATTTCATATGTTGAGGTTGTCCTTCTTAAGCAGGATTGGTTTGTCAATGGGTCGGTGTGGTCGTGTCGCCTTTAGAGAGATTGCATTTTTTTCCGGTTAGGGATAAGTGCTATGTGGGATTCTCTTAGGCTGGGGCGTGTCGGGATTTATCGGTTTTATATATGATTTTGCATATCTGCATGAAAATATTTTTGAACTCTCACTTAGATGATTTAGCATCTAATTTGGACCATGTCCCTAGAATATTCAAACGTTCAAAGTGGAAGCAGTGGCGCCAAGGGAAAGAATGTCATCGAGATGTAGCTGCTATGTTTAGTTTCCGTAGGTTTGTCTATGATTACGATGTTCAGAGGTTATGTAATATTTTCATGTGAAACATCGATTTGGTTATTATAAAGGAATTATCGGTTATATATCATTAAGGTTTCGATCTTGCTTCCACTGATGTGATTGATAATGCCTGTCTTAGTCTATTAATTATTAAATTTTGATATGCTAAGAAGGTACAATTGGGATTGTCGGGAAACGATTATGATAAGAGCATGTATATCGAGAGACTTATGTTGTATATAATATTGAAAAAAAAAAAATATTCCCAAAATCTCGAGTTAACGCTCATTCTGGGAAAACGGGGCGTTACAAAGATGATCCTTCGAGGTCTTTGGGGAGTAGGGCTTTGCCTTAGCCTACGAGCACAAAGGACTTCAAAAAGGTACGCGAGAGACTTCCCCATACTGGCCTTCCTATGCCTAAGTCAAACAATAGTTTGGAAAAATGAGAAATGCACTACTATATAAGTGTTCGATGTATGTGTTTTGGTGTCACGAAAAGGATTTTCCTTATGAGTTTGTAGAGAGAGTGAGCTTAGAGTTCAAATGGTTCCCAAAAGAATCTGTTTTCCTTGGAGGTGACTCATATTTATAAACAAATATGAGTCAGGAGACTCTTTTAGGGAAAGGCTTCTAGAGAGGCTGGAGGGCCTAGAGACGTTTTCAGGGCAAAACCTCGATGGCTACCTCCAGGTGGACTCGAAGAAGGCTTCGGGCCACCAGGTGATTTGGGTTTGAGAGACCCGAAGGGTATCCCTTAACTTATGCAAAAATGAAGAGGTCGGATCGTTCCCTGGCCGAGGGACCCTTTGGGGGCCCAGAAGGCTATCATCCTGGAGATTCTTCAGGGAAGAACTTTAGTAGGAAGATGCTTAGAACTTAAGAAAATTTTAGGGCACCCCACAACAAGTCTTAACCAATAAACCTTTCTGGGACAACTCACAAGTCACTCGTTTTCCCTAAAGACACATGAGAGACTTTCGCAAACTGCCCAAACCTAAAGTTTATCACCAAGCCTTGCCAGACTCAGTCAAAGATCCTCTCGAGATGCCCCTTGAAAAAGTATGGTCATGCGTCACCTGTCAATCTCCCCCCCCCCCCCCCCTTATAAATAAGAGGGTCACCTCCTCATTTAAGGTATGCTCACTTTGGTATTCAAACTCACTCTTTTTCTCTTCGACACTTAATACTCTCAAAGACTGATTTAGACATCAAAAAGTCTATGCAAAGACTCTCACTCACACCCCTAATTGATTTCTTTCTTAGCAAGTCACTCATCAAGAAAAGGATCACCCTTCATTTCAAGACTCATCTATCATTTCCAAACTCTCTCATCACCTTAAAAGTCACTCATATTATAAATTTATTATTGTAATTAGTCAATAACAATAATCAACTACATTATTAGTATACTTAGTATAATAAAAAAAAATAAAACTTAAATAAACTTAATATAATTCACTCTATAAATATATTGACATATATTTACAAAACTTTATTTAATATACCATCAATATCCTTTCACAAGAAAAAAAAAAAAAGTTATCCAACGAACTCTAACTGATAAACCGAAAACAACCTCTATGTGCATACACTCCCCCCAACCCCCCTCCCCACACCTACATATAGCTATGTATCGTATCCCAAACAGAACATTGGCATCTCGTTTCTCTGACACAGTATTTCTGTAAAGGATTTTACTACTTTGCCTGACTGCCTTATCGGTCGGCTTACCGAAACAAATTTATTGCGATATTTTGACAATCAAAATATCGCGATAAATTGCAATTGGGCGACTACACGATGAAAAGGAAGCACCAAATTTTGCACACAACCCAGAGTCTAAAATCAAAGCCTCCATTGCTTTCTCTCAAGGTTACCTTTCTTCCTCCTCTCCGACAGCCACAACTCACCACCTCTAGCCACCTTCCACCACCACCGGCCCACCTTTCTTCCTCCTCGTCGACAGCCACAACCCGCCACCACCAGCCCACCTTTCTTCCTCCTCACTGACAGCCACAACCCGCCACCATCGGCCTCCTCTGGCCACCAGGACAAGATCCATATCTCGAAAAAAGGTGGAAGGAATCTCTTGTCGTCGGGGACAATCTCATACCTAGGTAAGCTTGCTTCCTTTTTTCCCACTATAATCCTCCATTTTATGTTCTTTTTATTGTACGCTTCATTAGAATAATACAGAGAATCCAATGAAGGAACGAGTCTGATTTAATCTATTGATAATGTTTTGCTCGATCTCTGGCATGGGCATCGGAGAACAGCTAGGGCTAGGGTTTCAATGAGCAGGGACAAAGGATTGCTAGAGTCCAATTCGCGGGATCAGATGTGGACGACTAGTGGAGATAGGAAATTTGGTAGTGATAATGGGGTGAGGAACTGGTTGATTAGACTAAAACAGACCATCCTCTATGTTGGTTGTACTTCCTGATTCAGTAGTTGCCTTCGTTGATATAGGTATGTTTAACATTGTTCTCTTAGAAGTTTCTTCCTCGTTTTTGACAATTTTTTTAATGGCAGATGGATGATGAAGCCATTGAATGCCAACCCAAGCAGGAGCGTTTAAGGACCAGATGGACAACACCACTTGATAAGATAATTTGCAGACTTGGTGGTGGGGCAGATTCAACCGGGGCATAGGCCAAACAATGTTTTTGACAAGAAAACATGGAACCACATACGTGATGAATTCAACTTAACTTCAACAACAACCAATTGAGGAAGCACTTGTATGTCTTACGGACGCGATACTATAATGTGAAGTCTTCTTTTGATCAAAATGATTTTGTCATGGATGAGACCGCGAACTTGGTTAATGTAAGGTGGGGTGAGGAGTCGAAATGGCTAGTAATGTGCTAAGCTGCTTGATGAATTTTTAAGAGATATTATCCTAGGTATAATTATAAGTACATATCTTAATTATTTGTTCTTGCTCACCTCTTTTGGGTATGCATGAAATGTTGATCACTTGCAGCATGAGCTGTGAATTTTTTGAGTCCATGTTATTTAGATGGAATACTCTTGACTCATTTACTAACAATTAAATATAACAACTGAGGTGGGATTGCACTGCTGTTTGTTGAGCGAGCTTACTCCATTTAACTTTTAATTAAATTTTAATAATTAACAAAAATAATATTTTAAATAATGTATAACTTATAATCTCTAATTATTTTTAAAATATTTTTTTAAACTTCTAGTATACTAAAAGTCGACTCATGCAAAGTTTTAGTCAACTTGGCAAAGAACATATTATGCAGAATCGATCTAATCGAAAACTAATTTTTAGACAATCGGCTCTTGCCTGAGAAATCAAAAGTCAACTCCCATTCAAATGAAAGTTGACTCTTTCTTAGAAAAAGTCGACACAGTGGAGCAATGGTTACAACGGTTGGTCTTGTAAGCTGCCTCAAGGAAATGGTGTTGTCCATTTGAATCGTGAGTGGATAAAAAATTGATTGAACTGAAATAGAACAGCTTTTTTTAATTTTTGTGAAGTTAAAATAGAAAACTTTTTCATCTATGCAACATAACAGGCTGGAGATTACAAATAACAAGCTGCAATTGCTGTACGGACATCGTGTAACATTGAAGAATGGGAATTCTGACATATTACATACACGCACAATGAAAGTTTCATGGCATACAAGTGACCATGATTGGAATTGATGCAGGAATTCTGTATACAGTTCTAATGTCATCCGTTGAAATACAAATACATTGCATCAATTCACAACACAACTACAACTAAAATTGCTCCTAACTATAACTTTTCTTTCCCCATTCCGAGCACAGTTCCATTACTCTTTCGAATGTTAAGGGATATCGCTATGTCGTCTTCATCACTTATTTGTGCACACATTTTTAGTAGTCGAGTCAAATCTTTAGTATCGACCTTATTGTCTAATTTATCCTAGTCATATCTACTGAATTTTCCTTCATCCCACTTAAAAAATCCACAACTCTTGTCACAAGAGAAGAACAACCTCCCCCAGTCTGATGACATCTTCTTTACCTCCAGTCTTCTTACATCGCTGTCCATAATCTGGGCAATGCCGTTTTTTCGGGCAATCATCCAACCAATGCCCTGACTATCTACAATTGTGATGTAATTCATAGTTTTTATTCATCGTTATAGTTCCTATTGTTTAAAAGGATAAACGGTATTAATTTGAACGCAAATAATATTAACAAAAAGTAATCAAACTTCATAACATCCGGCAAGTAAAGTAGGTAAGAATAAACAAATTTATACATATATATATATAGAGAGAGAGAGAGAGAGAGGAGTCTTGGGCTCGTCCAAATATTCTTGCACCAGAAGATTCCCCAAGTCTCTGTAATAATTAAATATTCAATCCAAAGCTGATTTCAAAATATAATAAGAACGTTATTATAGGATGTCAACAAACCCTATTTTACAAACAGCAACAATTAAAATTAGGAAACAAACTAATCAAGAAATGGAATAGGATTCCAATCTGCTACTTTCTAAATTTGTACCTTCAGTAGAACTTAAAATTAATTCATGTTGCAAGAAAAGCAAGAATTGAATAGATGTGCATCATTAAAATGATATGATTGACCCTGGAGGTAGGAATTAAAGACTGCCCATCCTTGGCAAAAGAAAATATCATAAGGAGAAAACTATCATAATAAGTAAAATATTACCAATAAGACAAATGAAGTATGGAATTAGAAGCAGTGAAAATGCTGAAAGAAGACTAGGCATTAAGTATATGAGTCTAGAAGTAGCAAAAAAGTTCAAAGAAGATTAGGTCTAATTCTTCATATTGCATTGTTAACCATTAACTTTATCTGAAAGAATGAACTGTTAAACAGAGGGATAACTCTATCTTCCCCCTTGTGTGACAAAAAGCAAACACATGGCAACTATTTAAATATTATGTAGCCAATGAGATATTAACCAGGAACATTGTTTACTTTGATACCGAGTACCTTTATCTTTTATACTATTATTTTTACTGTCAATAGTTCTGAAATCAGAGGTTTGAATTTGGATTTAATAAACAATGTATATAGGAACATGAATCTTAGAAACATCTACGATACGACCATGCTTTGACATAATCTTCTCAGGTTCTAGGTTCATCATCTACGGTATGATAGCAAATAAATCTGTTGATTTAGCTATTCTGAGGGACAATTGCAATTATAAGCAGCAGATCATCAAACCAATTTTATACTATGTGTACCTAAAATACTAAAAGCAATAGTCCATGCATATTTCCCTGTTTACCATGCAATGTCTCTACATGTTACCTGACCCAGTTATTTGATTATGTTCATATCCCACCTTCAACCCACAGTAGATATATGCATATTATCACCTGTAAATAGAGGGCATCCTCAGTGCACAAAGCTTCCCGCTTTGCAAGAATTGGGAAGGGGTCACCCTCGTATCCAAACTTACTTTTGTTTTGCAAAGAGGTTATTTCCACAACCCGCCACCACTCGGTGATTTTCAAGTCACAAAGTAGCAACCTCATCATTGCTACGAAAACTCACCCTACTTATACACCTATGGTAATAAAATAGTCAGTTTAGATGTAAACTTCAAAAAGTGTTCTTGCACAATATAAAATATAATGTGATAAACTAGTAGGTTATTCTACACAACTATAAGGTTATGCAGTAGATTAGAACTCGGATCAGAGATTCAAAGACCGAACAAAATCCCGCTCAATTGCGGATCAGCGGAACTCAAATCTAAGTAAATGTTTGGCTACTAGAGGAGATACTTACAGCAACTCGTTGGATCCAAAATGTTTGCCCGCGAGGAACGGCGGTGCTCTTCTTCTGCGGAGAGAGAGAGAGAGAGAGAGGCGGTGGCGTTTAAGTGGGCGGCACGCGGAACGACGACTGAAAATCGGCAACTGAATGGGGGGTTTTGGTGCCCTAACCCTTGCTTTCTCTCTCCACGAATGGGGAAGGAAAGTTGGGCGACTGGTCACGACGAACGGCGACTGAAAATCGACGACTCCAGTTGCAAGAACGCCGCCACCCCCCTCGCAATGACCTCCAGAGTATGAAGCTGTGTTTGAAAATCGGCGAGCTTGGCAATGTCGTCGACTAGGCCATTGGGTTCCTGGTTAATTTTGCAATATTGTTGAGGGGTGAGGGGTATTTTTGTCAGAGCATTATTGTTTCGGTAAGCCTGTCGGTAAGGCAGTCGGGCAAAATAGCAAAATCCAAACTGCCGCGCAAGAAGAAGGAGGTCACGAAGCCGAAGCACAAGAAGAAGACAAAGATTTAGACGAAATAGAACTTCCAGATGGGGTGATATTTGATCCAACGGACCAAGATTTGGCCAGACAGTATCTTATAAACACTGGGCAACCCTCTTCCCGTTTATCCTGCGATACCTGCCATTCATGCCGCACAGTTCTATAGTATGCCCCCTATAGATCTTGGTACGTACCTAGAAGCTTCTTCCATATTTCATCTTTCTTTCTTTAATTTCATCTGATCTTTTATATATTTATATATGTTTTACGCAGTGGCAGACCAGGCTCCGACGGGTGAGAGACAATGGTTCTTCTTTGTTAACGGCGGAGAAACAACACGAACCCGAGCAGTCGGAGATTGCAGCGCGGCCGGCTCTTGGAGATCATTCGGAGACGAATTCCAAATCCGTGATTCATCCAATGGAGAAGAAGCTATGGGTCTCAAGATTCTATTCACTTACCATTCTGGGATACCCCAGGGAAGACCAAGGAGATCTAGTTGGAAAATGGACGAGTATAGAGTGCCCCATAACAATGGTCAATGGGTTCTCGAGAGAATTAGAAGTGAGCGAGATTACAGTAGATGCAGAAGCCGCAAAAGACGAAAATTATCTTAGGTAGGAGGAGTAATACTAAGTAGCAGTAGTGATTCTGATTCATTTTTTCATGTTAATTCCTCTCTCTTTTCTTTCTTTCTGTTCTATTCTAGTTTAATTACTATATGTATCTCCAGAATGTATATGCGTGTGGAGAAGAGAGAAATAAAGATGGCTGGCAGCATTATATACAACAAAACAGTGGTAGAAACATTCCAGGATAGCGGCAAAATTATGGCAACATCGCAGCAACTAGCATTATCTTAGTAGCTGATTGGCAATCATTTAACGTCTCTGAACAGCAGTGGAATGAATCCAGGACCACCAGTCATGAAGCCAACAACACGCAACAACAACGAATGCAACAGTCCCTTTGGTTGACTGCTGAACAATCTTCCAAACTCCTAGCTTTCCTTACCTCAAATCCTACTCAAAATCCCTTGGGTCAAGTCTGTAGGCATCCTCGTTGCGAGCGACCTCGATATTGAGAAAACATTTAAAAGGACCCAGATCTTTAATTTGAAAGACTGAATCAGGCGACGTTTTACTCGTTGGATGGTAACAGAATCATTTCCAGTAAAGACTACATCGGCCACATAGAACTAACAAGGCTGTAAAATGACTTCCTTGCAAGTAGGTGAACAAGGAATTATCTGTTTCTAACTGTTGGAATCCAAGTTATTGTATAGATTTGGAGAACTTCTGAAACCAATTTCAGGATGTTTGTTTGAGGCCATAGAGAGAATTTTTGTAGCTTACATACCCGGTTTGCACCTTCCTAATGGACCTCCTCGTGGAAATCCCCATGCAAGAACGCGTTGTTGATTTCTAACTCATGTAATTCCCAATGGCGTATTGCAGCAATGCAAGGTGGTAATCTTGGTACAAGAGCAAAAGTGTCGTGGTAATCAATGTCTTCCACCTGCATAAAACCTTTGGCAACCAACCGCAATTTCAAGCACTCAACAATACCATTACAGTTATATTTAATCTTATATATATATCCACTTAGAATCAATAACATGCTTGCCAGGTGTCAATTCCTCTAAGGTCCATGTTTGATTTTGTTCCAATGCTTGAATTTCTTGTTGCATTGCATGTCTCCAACGGGGATCTTTGACTACTTGGTGAAAATCTTGGGTTCATCTAAAAAAGATGTGAAAGCTGAAAAAGCTAGATGGGGATCACTAAAATGAGTATAAGATCAACTGTGAGTAAAGGGATATGCTTTACCAGAGTTCGCTAACAGTTGGGAATCATGAGATGGTGCCAATTGGAGGATAGTAATTTGTACTAAAATTCAGAAGTTTCGTGGAGACATGTCTTGTTCGTTGTGGTCATGGTGATGGGGTTAAAACGGGTTCTACACAGGGGCGGATTTAGGGGGGGGGCAGGCACGGGCTGCAGTCCCCCCCAAGATTCAGCCCTCCCCCAGATTTGCAAGGGAGGAGGGCTGAAATGGGTTATGGATCTGGGCGCCAGCCCTCCCCCAGATCTACTCCTAGATCCGCCCCTGGTTCTACAGATGACTATGAGTTTGGAGTGGTGAATTCAAGCTAGATGGTAGCTGAAGACTAAAGTTGGAGGTCATAGATGTGATGAGTTTCATCTTAGTTTTTTACGAATTGATCTGATTGGTGAATCTGCAATTAGATCTCAATTCATTGGAATTCTATGGACTTCGGTAACTATGAGGTAGGGTGTCAAAAATTGGAGGGTTGTGTTGTACCAGGTGGAGCTATACGTGACTCACAAGGATTTTGTGGGAAGGTATTGGGCTGTTTTGGAAGAGGAAAGCATGCTCATAAACGATGATGTCTCTCGAAACAAAAAGTTTTCTATTTTAGAAATCACAGACCTTGTGTCCCTTCTTCCCATGTGGGTAACCAAAAAAAAATGCGTCGATAAGCCCTAGGGGAAAATTTATCTCTTGGTCTTTCATGGCTATGAACATAACATAATGACCCAAAACCCTCAATCTAATAACTTGGATTCCAATAGTTAGCAACAGATAATTCCTTGTTCACCTACTTGCAAGATACTCATTTTACAGCCTTGTTAGTCTATGTGAACGATGTAGTCTTTACTGGAAATGATTCTGTTACCATCCAACGAGTAAAACGTCGCCTGATTCAGTATTTCAAATTAAAGATCTGGGTCCTTTTAAATGTCTACTCAGTACCTAGCTCGCTCGCAACAAGGCTACCCACTTGACCCAATGGATTTTGAGTAGGATTTGAGGCAAGGAAAGGTAGGGGTTTGGAACGTTGTTCAGCAGTCAACCCAAGGGACTGTTGCATTCGTTGTTGTTGCGTGTTGTTGGCTTCATGACTGGTGGTCCTGGATTCATTCCAGTGCTGTTCAGAAACGTTAAATGATTGGCAATCAGCGACTACCATAATGCTAGTTGCTGTCATGTTGACATAATTTTGCCGCTATCCTGGAATGTTTCTACCACTGTTTTGGTGTATATAATGTTGCCAGCCATCTTTATCTCTCTCTTCTCCACGAACATATACATTCTGGAGGTACAGGTGGTAACTAAACTAGAATAGAACAGAAAGAAAGAAATGAGAGAGGAATTAACATGGAAAAATGAATCAGAATCACTACTACTACTAATTAGTATTACTCCTCCTACCTAAGATAATTTTCGTCTTTTGCGGCTTCTGCATCTACTGTAATCTCGCTCACTTCTAATTCTCTCGAGAACCCATTGACCATTGTTGTGGGGTAGTGTATACTCGTCCATTTTCCAACTAGTTCTCCTTGGTCTTCCCTGGGGTATCCCAGAATAGTAAGTGAAAAGAATCTTGAGGCCCATAGCTTCTTCTCCATTGGATGAATCACAAATTAGGAAATCGTCTCCAAATGATCTCCAAGAGCCTGCCGCGCCACCATTTCCGACGGCTCGGGTTTGTGTCGTTACCCCGCCGTTAACAAAGAAGAACCACTGTCTCTCACCCGCCGGAGCCTGGTTTGCCACTGCGGAAAACATAAATAAATATATAAAAGATCAGATGAAATTAAAGAAAGAAAGATGAAATATGGAAGAAGCTTCTAGGTACGTACCAAGATCGATAGGGGGCATGCTATAGAACTGTGCGGCATGAATGGCTGGTATCACAGGATAAACGGGAAGAGGATTGCCCAGGTTCATGTTTATAAGATACTGACTGGCCAAATCCTGGTCAGTTGGATCAAATATAACCCCATCTGGAAGATCTATTTCGTCTAAATCTTCGTCTTCTTCTTGTTCTTCGGCTTCGTGGCCTTCTTCTTCTTCTTCTTCTTCTTCTTCTTCTTGCGCAGCCGTTTCTTGTTCGTCTTCTTGTTGTACTGCGCCTTCTTCTTCTTGACGGGGTGTTTCCTTATCCAAACAGAAATGGATGAATCGAATGTGAAGCGTCAACCAGTTCCAAGAGCGCATCAAAGTGAATAGCTACGTATGAATGAATGATTCGACGAATTAATGATCGCTCGATCGTCCTACTGTTTGACGGAAACACGGTATCAGAGAAACGAGATGTCAATGTTCTGTTTGGGATAGGATACATAGCTACATATATATGTATATATATACGGGGCGTAGGGGGGTAGGGGGCAGGGGTATGTTTATACACATAGAGTCTGCATTCGGTTTATCAGTTGGAGTTCGTTGGATATTTACGTAGTGAATTATATTAGGTTTCTTCAAGTTTTATTTACTTTTTTATTATAATAAGTATACTAATAATGTAGTTGATTATATTAAAATAAAACTTATTCATAGATTGTATTGATAATAACAAAAAAACTCAAATATATTAATTATTTATCTATATATATATATATTATAACAAAACAGCAGTCAAATTTTTTTTCGCCCATTTCTAATTACTACTTTGATATTTTATTATGTTTTTTTAATTTTTTTTACTTACCCGAAATGAAATTTTTATAGGTCATTAATTAAGTCTATATTTGTGAAAAATATTTCTTAAAACATGTAAATGATTTTTTTCATGGTTAAATAGTATTTGGAGAATGTGTAAGATATATGAAAAGTCAAGATAAATATTATTAATTTATCTATATTATTAATTTTTAAATATTAGCATAAAATTTTAATTAAAATAAATTACAGAAAAATGAGACTTTTTTAAATCGAAATAAATCTTGATATATTAAGTAATACTGTCGAATACCGACTGTCAAGTAAATTTTTTATCTTTTTATTTATATATAGTTTAATTAATTTAAATTTATTTTTGTATAATTTTAAACGTTATAATGTTATATATAACCTAAATGTTATAATTTTATTTTTTAACTTTATTTTTTTTGTTGCTTTTTTAAAAATGTAACTTGTCTTAAATGTGATAATTGATTGTTAGGAACAATATGTAAAGTCATGTATGGATAATCAATTTTAAAATTTTGATTATTATTATTTATATAATTAATTAATTATTTAAATTGTCTTTATTTTATATATAGTTTAATTATTTTAAATTTATTTTTTTATAATTTAAATTTTATAATTTTATATATAACTTAAATGTTATAATTTTATTTTTTAACTTTATTTTTGATTGTTGCTTTCTTAAAAATGTGACATGTCTTAAATGTGGTAATTGATTGTCAAGAGAAATATGTAAAGTCATGTATGTATAATTAATTTTGAAAATTTGATTATTATCATTTATATAATTAATTAATTATTTAAATTATATGTATGTTATATAGTTTAATTAATTTAAATTTATTTTTTTATAATTTTAAATCTTATAATGTATGGATAATCAATTTTGAAAATTTGATTATTATTATTTATATAATTAATTAATTATTTAAATTATTCTTATTTTATTTATATTTTAATTAATTTAATTTTTTTATATTTTTAAATATTATAATTTTATATATAATTTAAATATTATAATTTTATTTTTTAACTTTTTTTTTTGTTACTGTCCTAAAAATTTGACATATGTAATTGATTGTTCGGAGAAATATGTAAAGTCATGGATAATCAATTTTGAAAATTTGATTATTATCATTTATATAATTAATTGATTATTTAAATTATCTTTATTTTATATATAATTTAATTAATTTAAATTAATTTTCTTATAATTTTAAATATTATAATTTTATATATAACTTAAATGTTATAATTTTATTTTTTAACTTTATTTTTGTTTGTTGCTTTCTTAAAAATGTGACATGTCTTAAATGTGGTAATTGATTGTCAGGAGAAATATGTAAAGTCATGTATGTATAATTAATTTTGGAAATTTGATTATTATCATTTATATAATTAATTAATTATTTAAATTATCTTTATTTTATATATAGTTTAATTAATTTAAATTTATTTTTTTATAATTTTAAATATTATAATTTTATATATAACTTAAATGTTATAATTTTATTTTTTAACTTTTTTTTTTTTTTTCTTTCTTAAAAATTTGATTTGTTTTAAATATGGTAATTGATTGTCAGAAAAATATCTAAAGTCATGTATAGATAATCAATTTTGAAAGTTTGATTATTATAATTTATATAATTAATTAATTATTTAAATTATTCTTATTTTATATATAGTTTAATTAATTTAATTTTCTTATATTTTTAAATATTATAATTTTATATATAATTTAAATTTTATAATTTTATTTTTTAACTTTTTTTTTTGTTACTTTCTTAAAAATTTGACCTGTCTTAAATGTGGTAATTGATTGTCAGGAGAAATATGTAAAGTCATGGATAATCAATTTTGAAAATATAATTATTATCATTTATATAATTAATTGATTATTTAAATTATCTTTATTTTATATATAGTTTAATTAATTTAAATTAATTTTCTTATAATTTTAAATATTATAATTTTATATATAACTTAAATGTTATAATTTTATTTTTTAACTTTTTTATTTTTTTACTTCCTTAAAAATTTGACCTGTCTTAAATATGGTAATTAATTGTTAGGAGAAATATGTAAAGTCATGTATGAATAATTAATTTTGAAAATTTGATTATTATTATTTATATAATTAATTGATTATTTAAATTATCTTTATTTTACATACAATTTAATTAATTTAAATTTATTTTTTATAATTTTAAATGTCATAATTTTATTTTTCAACTTAATTGATTATTGTCATTTATTTAATTCTCATTTTTTCCATTAGTCTACTCTGAAGATGTACTATATGTTGGACTTAGAGAAATTAAATGCAAATTAAATTTGTGTTTTGAAAGTTATGTTAAGTGAGTAAGATTCAAATTGTGTGGCAAAACGTAGGAAAAAAGAGAAACTAATGATGGCATGTGATTTGATAAATTGAGAGAAATAGGAGAATTTGAAGGAAGAGAAATTAATAAAAGAAAGTAAATATCTCTCTTTTCTTCCTCTCCATTCCCGTTCAACCCTTCCATTTCCTCTCTTCTCCTTTTTCGATTATTCTTCTCAAATTTTCCCTTTTTCTTTACTTTTATTTAGTAAATTTTAATCATATTTTTTTACCCAGTTTGATTTTCTGGTATAACATAGCACCACTATTCTGTCAAGTGAGTGATGTGAATGCAACTAAGAAAAATTAGACCTTGAGGGTTCGTGTGGTACACAAATGAGACAAATACACGTGAAAATCCAAAAAAAAAACGTCTACCCTTGAATGCATATTTCAGAATAAAGAGGTTGGTTATCGTTTATTTTTTTCCCGTTATTGTGTAATTTTTGTATTTTTTTATGCATTGCTTATTTATTACATGTTAATTTAGATTTATTTTTTACATGGTTTTGGGATAGAGTTATGTGCTTTTAATTGTTCATCTACCCTTGAATGCATATAAGAAAATCTTTCAAAATCTGTAATCTTTTTGTTGTATTTTCATGATTGTAACATGATTATTTTATTTATTTTTTACTTCTTTACTGTGGTTTTCATTTATTGTAACTACTAAATTATATAACTTTCACCTTAATATATATATATATTTTTTTACGATATCCATGCATCGCATGGGTGATCCACTAGTTTATTAATAAATAACAAGAAAACAAATATATATTTTCATAATTAATATAAAATAACTTATGCATATAAATATCACTTGTAAGGCCCACTCCTTAAAAATCTTGCTAGCATAGAAATGCGAGAGAAGGTCTTCACAAAATTGATACAATCACAATTCAAAATAATTATATTTCCCAACTTGCTCACTAATAATAAGAGTCACAATAACTTGTTATATTATTATTTCTTGACTTTTCAACTCACATAAATTTTTATTTTTATCACATTGATCAAGACATAACAAAATATATTAAAATACCACACATAAAAATAATAACCAAATAATCTAGACCCACTAACGGGTCGTTGCATCATTTGTGTGATAAAAATTAATTTTATTATCATAAAAAATTATTGATTGTACCGTGAGACTAACAATTAAGAGATAAGTTAGATATATTATACATGACATAGGACTTTGAGATATTTGTTGTTAATTGCTAGAATACAACAATTAAAATTTACTTACTTCGAGAAAACTTAGAAAGAGACCGAGAGGGCTTGGCGCAAAATAGCGTCTTTCGAAAGAGTGTCGGGAGAGGCTCCACTGCTATTCGAGAGAAGCTAACTGTCTAGGAGAAGCTTTGCAAGATATATATAAGCAAGCTAAAAGGCATGCAGGGATTTCTTCTGCACAAGCCTTCTGATACTTAAATCAGAAAGTATTATGGTGAAGTCTAAATGCGAGGAAAAGTATGCAGGAGTATGTTATGGAGTGTAGTGAATGGTCTAGTAGAAAGGAATTTCTTTTGGAGGATTGGAATTGTAAAGGGTGTCATGAATGTGAAAGGTCGGGCTTTGAAGGCTAAAAGTCCTAAAAATGAAAAAAGGTCTTGGAGCAGAAAAAGAGTCCTCTACATATGTGAGGTCCAAGAGGTATTTATAGCCTTCGGCCATTACTAAGGCATGTGGCATACATGCATTGTGGACACAGTGCTTTTCTAGTCGCAAGACGCAATGTTATCTGGGCCGCATACGATGCTTGACCAGGTGGTTTATAGCGTGAGATATTTCTTTAGGAGAATTGGCCAGGGATATTGTTTCGTAAGTTTCTCTGAGAGAGCTTCTTTTCCCAAGAGAACTCCTTCGGGATAACCTTGTCTCCTGGGATTAATACACTACAAGAATTTCGAATTTTAGCAACGAAATATTTTCGTCATTAAATCCAAAAATTCGTTGCTAAATCAATTTAGCAACAGATTAGCAACGGACTTTTTTCATCGTTGAAGCAATCGTCACTATCTTTTTTTCGATGGATCCATCGCCAATTTAGTGACGGATTAGCGACGAAAATTTTTTGTCCCCAAACTAGGGACCCACAACAAGATGACATAATTGTCAAACCAATTAGAAACATTACACATCCTCCTTCATATTGACAACGGAAGGCACACTCATACATTCTTACTCATAGACAAATACATTCGGGTCCACATACTCATAACGTAACTTAATATTACACGCCTTATTAGGGTCCCCAACCCACCATATCCCCTCAAGGGTACAACCTAAAACATAAACAAGCATAACTTAATATTACACATCACAAAACACCCCTAAAAGACCTTTAATTGAGACGGCTCTGTACACACTACTACCCCATGGATCCTGATTCACTTGGCTCACCCTTTACTTTAGCCTTACCCTTACCTGGAATGATGCAAGCAAACATGAGCCACAAGGCCCAGCAAGTATAACTGGAAGAAAGCGAGCATAAGAGTCATGGGTAATAAGAAGCAAAAGAGACATGAATGTTATTTAAGGTAGTTTCACATGATAAAATGATGATACATGCATCCATGCTCATATGCAGTACATTTTAGAACTATAAACATGGGATCGAAGTCCATAACGTAAACTTAGGACCGAAATCCATAGCATAAACTTGGGACCGAAGTCCAACTTTGAGCTCAACACTTTCTCTATAGATATATCCTGCGGACTCGTTCGCTGCACACATCATGAGGCCTTTACAGATTTAAAAAAAAAAAAACCATTTTCATGTATATGCTTCATGCATTATCATAACATGCATATTCGGAATAACTTCTCATATATAACTGACATGCAATTAACGAAGCAATATGTACAGTAGGGCAACATTCATGCAAGACAACATCAAACCCTTGCATGTCCACAATAAAGCCTCATTTCCAAGGAAATATAGGGTGATACAAAACCCTATTTGAGATTCAATAGGTATAAATGTAATTCATGGAATAATTTACTAGTAAAAGGGAAATAACTTGTAAAATAAGAAAATAACATACAAGATAGGGATAAGAACATGCTCATTAATAGAAAGACTTAGATCTTGCCTTTTAAGTGGAACAAAGAGGAAGAAGAATTTACCTTAATAGGAATAAGAACTTGTAAATTAAAAACATGAACTTGAGAAGAGGAAAAAACTGAACTTCCAAGATATGAATAAGAACTTGCAAAAACTAGGAAGAGAACTTGCCTTAATTGTTTTCCTTAATTTTGCAGCGTATCGGGGTCGTTGGTGACTCAACTGAAGTCCAAACCAATAAGAATCCACCTTCACTCCCTCCCTTAAACTCCCATTCACTCAAGCATCAATGGCCTATTTATAAGCCAAAGGGGGTTGGAGAGGTGCATATGGGAGAAATTTTACTTTTTTTTTTTTTTTTTACATAAACCTAGCTTTGAACTTGTTTGGTTACTGGTTCAATCTCGCGACCTCTCCCTCCTCAATTAATCAAAATAATTGCTCATTTTCATCCAAAAATTCCATTAAATTTCAATTAATTGGGTCGTTACAAATCCTCCCCCCCTTAAAAGAATTTGGTCCTCCAAATTCGTACCTGGTTATTCAAGCATTTGAGGGAATGAATGATTCATTTCTTCCTCTAACTCCCATCTGGCCTCTTCTAGACTGTGATACTGCCATTTGACCTTTATATATGGAATGGATCTGCTCCTCAACACTTTTTCTTTTCGTTCCAGAATGGCTACTGGCAATTCATCATATGATGCATCTTTCTTAACTCCAAGAGTTCGATAATCAATAATATGTTGAGGATCTGGCACGTACTTTCACAGCATGAACACATGAAATACATTATGAACATTGGCTAATTGTGGAGGTAAGGCTAGCCGGTAGGCTAATGATCCTACCCGCTCCAATATCTCGAATGGTCCTACATACCGAGGGCTAAGTTTTCCTGACATCCCGAACCTCCGCACGCCCTTCACAGGCATTACCTTGAGCCATACATGATCCCCGGCAACAAACTCGAGGTCACGTCATCGTCTATCAACATAACTTTTCTACCTATCTTGGGTTGTCTTCATTTGGGCCCTAATGAGTCGGATCTTCTCAGAGGTCTGTTCAACTACTTCTGGTCCGAGTAAAGTCCTGTCTCCTATTTCTTCCGAGCAAATGGGTGATCTACATGGCCGACCATAGAGCGCCTCATACGATGGCATCCCAATACTAGAATGGAAACTATTGTTATAAGCGAATTCCACTAATGACAAATGATTATCCCAGCTTCCGTGGAAATCTAGCGCACAAGCTCTTAACATGTCTTCCAAGGTCTGGATAATCCATTCTGTCTGCCCGTCTGTCTGAGGATAGAATGCAGTACTAAGTTTTAGTTGAGTCCCTAAAGCTTCATGTAAAGCTCCCCAGAACCGAGAAGTAAATCTGGGGTCATGGTCTGAGACAATACTGGTTGGGATTCCATGCAGCCTTACTACCTCTTTAATATACAACTTAGCCAACTGGTTCATGGAAAATGTCTTCTTAATTGGCAATAAGTGGGCTGAGTTCGTTAATCGGTCTATAATTACCCATATTGCATCATGCCCCTTCGAAGTTCTAGGCAAGTCTGTGATAAAATCCATAGCAATGTGATCCCACTTCCATTCTGGGGTCGGCAGTGAGTGTAACAAACCGGCAAGCTTCTGATGTTCTGCTTTCACTTGCTAGCACACCAAGCATTGTGAGACAAACTTAGCCACGTCCTTCTTCATACCATCCCACCAAAACTATCGCCACAAATTCTGATACATTTTTGTCGTGCCCAGGTGAATGGTATAACGGACTTTATGCAGTTCAGTCAGAATTTCTTGTTTCAATTCTTCGTTCTCCGGTACACAAATCCGACCTCAAAACCGTAATAATCCGTCACCCCTCTGGTTATAACCCACAGCCTCGAATTTCTCCCCGTTGGCTAAAACTTTGGCTAGCTTCTCATCAGTAGACTGTTGGACCCAAATCCGCTCAATCAATTCCGATTGCACCTTCATATAACCGCAAAACACGATTGGTCTTTCCTCAGATGGAGAGATAGATAAACCATTCAGTTGCTCCAACAATAACCATTCTTGCACCATCATAGTTGCAATGGATGCTCCACTTCGACTCAAAGCATCAATCACTACATTGGCCTTTCCTGGGTGATATAAAATGTCACAATCGTAGTCCTTAAATAACTCTACCCACCAACGTTGCCTCATATTCAATTCCTTCTGGGAGAAAAGATACTTTAAGCTTTTATGGTCCGTATAAATCTCCACCTTCTCACTATATAGGTAGTGCCTCCAAATTCTTAATGCGAATACCATAGTCGCCAATTCCAAGTCATGTGTTGGGTAGTTCATTTTGTGCTTTTTCAATTGTCGTGAGGAATAGGCAATTACACGACCATCCTGCATCAGCACACATCCCAATCCTGAATGTGAAACATCACTATATATGGTAAATTTCGCCCCACTCCTAGGGATAGCTAACATTGGAGTGGTAGTCAATCTTTGCTTCAATTCTTGGAAGCTGGATTCACACGCCTCACCCCACTCAAACTTTACCCCTTTCCGAGTCAATTTAGTCATGGGAGCAGCTAAATGGGCAAAGCCCTCTATAAATCTTTGGTAATAGCCAGCTAAGCCTAGAAAACTACGAATTCCAGTCACTGTCGTAGGCCCTAGAGACTACATGGCCTAGAAATACCCTCTCTAGAGACTACATGGCCTAGAAATACCACTTGTCGTTGCCAAAAGTCACACTTGCTAAGTTTGGCATACAATTGTTTCTCCCTAAGTCTCTACAAGACTAGTCTGAGATGGATCTCATGCTCCTCTAAACTCGGTGAGTAAATCAAAATATCATCGATAAAGACAATTACGAAGCAGTCTAGATATTCCTTAAAGACCCAATTCATAAGATCCATGAAAATTGTCAGGGCATTAGTTAATTTGAATGGCATCATCATGAACTCATAATGCCCATAGCGAGTTCTGAAAGTTATTTTCTGCACATCTTCTTCTCTAACGCGCACTTGGTGATAACCAAACTTCAAATCAATTTTTGAGAATACTGATGCCCCTCGAAATTGATCTAGCAAATCATCCACACGTGGCAATGGGTATTTGTTCTTTACCGTCACTTGATTCAACTTGCTATAATCAATACATAGTCTCAAGGATCCATCCTTTTTTCGTACAAATGATACCAGAGCACCTCATGGCGATGCACTAGGACGAATGAACCCCTTATCAATCAACTCTTGCAACTGAGTCTTTAACTCTTTCAATTCATTCGAGGCCATTCTATAGGGAGCTTTTGAAATGGGTTGGGTGTCTGGCACTAGGGTAATAGAGAATTCCACCTCTCTTTGATGTGAAAATCCTAACAATTCATCTGGGAACACGTCAGGGAACTCACAAACCACAGGAAGCTCTGATAATTTTTCCTTATTGTTCCCATCGGTGGTTACAAAGGCAAGGTACGCCTCACAACCATCTCGTACCAGCCTTTTTGCCTTCATTATTGAGACTATTGTGATTGCACTCATCAGCTTAATACCCCTATACACAATAACTGGTTGCTGGGGCAACTCAAAATGAATCACCTTTCTTCGACAATCCACCTTAGTATAGTGTCAAGATAACCAATCCATACCTAGAATAAGATCAAAGTCCTTGATGTCCAACACCACTAAGTTGCCAGGACATTTCTTATCATACACCTTAATCTCACAATTTTGGAGTATCTCACTCCCTACTAACACCACATCCCTAGGTGTAGACACAACCAGGTAATATGGTAAAATAGTTCTAGGGATGACAACATGACATATCACATGCGATACACTAAAAGAATGCGTAGAGATGGTATCAAAAAGCACACGCACATCTACACCATATAAAGAGAGAATACCTTGAATTATCTTGTTCCCTTGCTCTACATTTGCTACCGTTAGGGCGAACACCTTTCCTTGCATTCGGTGTTTATCTATAGTAGCAGGGCGCTGTGGAATCATCATCTATGGGACTAATCCTTGTGCCCTAGGTGCTACTTGTAATACCCCATACCTATGTGAGGTCACCGTGTAATTTAAGTGAATTTAAAATACTGAAAATAAGTTTGATAGTAAAATAAATCGCCGAATCGACCGAAGGGAGTACCTCGGACCCTAGATAATTAAGAAAACTGGTATAGCATCATCAAGTAATATAAGTTATGATTTTAGGTGATGAAAGAAATTTGATCGGGAACAGTTTTTGATACAACTGTCGATCGAGCTGAGAAAATTGAATTGATGTAGGAGAAGACCAAAAAGTCAACGGAGCATGTCAAGAACTAGTATTTTATGTATAGAATAACCCTTAAGTGATTCCAGGTTGAATCGAGTGGATTTAGGGTCAAAACGATCAATCGGGCCTAAGTGATAATTTTCTAAATTTGCCCGAGGGAGGTCAAAACGATAATTTTTTAGAAGTTTCAAAGGAGAAATGAGAAGTACTAATCTTGAGGGTCTTAGTGATGGTGCTAGGAAGATCAAGGGCTTGAGGATAAGGACCAAAATGCAAAAGAAAGTTTCATAAGGGCTAAAATGCAATTTTCAAAAATCTGCCAAAGCATGGCAAATTTGGTTGCGGATTTGGCCTGAAAATCCAGAAAAAATGGTAGCAAATCTCATCAGGGCAAGGCCAAGGACGGTCTAGGAGGCGTGCGGGAGAAGCTATGGCCAGAAATTGGCCACGTGGGGGTCAGTTTTGGCCTATAAATAGTGAGGGTTCTTGGCCGAATTTGGAGCAGCAAATCACTCGAGTTTGAGGGCGAATCGAGGGAAGCCAACAAGAGGCTTTTGATCCTTGAGGTAAGAGGAGCATTTCTGGTAAGTTTCGTGAGTTTTCGAGATGTTTTGAGAGTGTTTCGAGGGCTGATCGGAAAAACGATGTGAACTGTCGCGCCGCGCCCGTAACTGCCCGATCGGGGGCTTTTTCGTTGACCTTTCGGTTGGAGATCGGTACCATCATGATCGACTGGAAGTGGGCTTTTGATCAGTGTAGGAAAATTGGGCATCGGAGCATCGCCAGCGATCGAAAAATCGAAGAAGACGACCAGCGCGTGACTATCACACACCAGCTGAATCCTCCAGACCACGCGCCTTGGAATTTTTTTTATTATTTTTAGAAAATTATTTTATGAATTATTATGTAAAAACATTTGAGAAAATAGTTGCATAGATAATTATTTTAGATTATTAGTGATAAGAAAATGGGAGAAAAAATATGAGGAAAATTAAGAAGAAAATTATATTTGGATAATTGATGGATAGATATGATAAATAGGGTGCCTAGTAGGTTAAGGGGAAGTGACTCATGCGAAGTTCGAGGTGGGCATGCAAATCGAGGCATATCACGCTCTTCGAGAGAATTGAGTTGCGTCTAAAGGTGAGTGTTCGTCCCTATGGCTTGGTTTATTATGATAGTTTATCCAAACGATTATTTACACATGTATTAAATTTCGTACGGTAAATTGCATACATTGAAATGTTGATTTTATATGCATGTTATGATTTTCGGCATTGGCATGTTATGTGTTGTCCATGTGGGACGTAGGTTGTTAACCTGTGACGTAGCCCTTGAGTGACAGCACTCAGGATGCTTGCCGAAGATTAATGCTATATGACCCACTTGGGACGGGGCTGAGATGGACTTCACCCTATGGTACTCAAGTGACGGGGCTGAGAGTAGACACCACCCTAAGTTCCTTTGAGCAATAGCATTAATACCGAGGTGTCGTTGATTCCGGAGATAGTGCTGATATGATACTCTTGGGGCTAGGGTTGCGTTGGGTTTTGAAATGCTTTTGAGTATGAGCGTAATGCCTAACAATGACAATAGGGTGATTCCGAGTTCATGCGACGAGGTTGTCCCTCTTAAGCAATATTATGTTTGCCAATGGGTTGATAGGGTCATGTCACCTTTAGAGAGATTGCATTTTCCTTGGTTAGGGCTAAGTGTTATGTGGGATTCTCTTGGGCTAGGGCGTGTCAGGCTTATCAGTTTCATACATGATTTTGCATATATTCATGAAAATGTTTTAAAATCTCACTTAGATGACATCTAATTTGGATTATGTCCTTGGAATATTCAAACGTTCCAAGTGAAAGCAGTGGCGCCAAGGGAAAGGATGTCATCGAGATGTAGCTGATATGTTTAGCTTTCGTAGGTCTTTGTCTATGATGACGATGTTCAGAGGTCATGTAATATTTTGATATTTTCATGTGAAACATCATTTTGGTTATTTGTCTGTAAAAGGAATTTATCGGTTATATATCATTGAGGTTTCGATCTTGCTTCCGCTAATGTGATTGATAATACCTGTCTTAGTCTATTAATTTTTAAATTTTGATATGCTGAGAAGGTATAATCGGGATTGTCGGGAAATGAATATGATGAGAGTATGTATATTAAGAGACTTATGTTGTGTGTATGATATTGAAAAAAAAAAATATTCTCGAAATCTCGAGGTAATGCGCATTCTGGGAAGACGAGGCGTTACACTGCTGGCCTCTAGTTAAGCTGGGGTCCCTATCCTCTAAATCTTTGTCCTTCGTACTGAGGCTGGGCTGGTTGTAAACAATTATTTACTAGGTGACTCTTTTGTCCGCATCGAAAGCACTTCACTTTTAGGTTAGCCATTGCGTTATCTTGACTACGAGGACATTCTCTTTGCATGTGCCTTGCCTGTCCCCACAAATAGAAAACTCCACTACCTAAGTGACAGGGTTCCTTATGTCTTTTGCCACAATTACCACATGGCGGAACTTTTATCATCCCACTTGATGGGCGTGCTTCCTACTTTCTCTTCTTATTGCCCGTTCCTTTATGCATCCCTTGTTCATTTCCTAATTCAGTCTTATCTCGTTCAATGGCATAAGCTCTCTGTACCACAATCAAGTAATCCAAAATCCTTGCTCCAGCTAATGCATGTCGAATGTCGGCTTGTAGACCCCTCTGGAATTTTGCAGCTTTCTTTGCTTCAGTCGACACTAATTCTGGAGCAAATCTAGCTAAGGAAATGAACTTAGTCTCATACTGAGCCACTAACTTGCTTCCTTGCACTAGCTCAATAAACTCGTATGTCTTCTGCCCTTAAATCCAATCAAGGAAAAATTACCCATTAAATGCTTCTTGGAATTTGGCTTAAGAGGGTTCCCTACCTATGAACCTCTAACGAACGATCTCCCACCATCTTTCAGCATCCCCTCTCAAAAGGAAGGTGGCAAATTGCACCCGTTGTGCATCGCTACACCCCATGGTCCGAAGGTGCTTCTCTATGGACAACATCCAATTTTTCGCTGCCAAGACATCTATACCTTCGTAGAATTCAGGAGGTCTAAGTGCCATAAAATTCTTCAGTTGTTGGCCTCCCACATTGCTTTCCATCCCTTGAACCTCTGGATTGGAGACTTAACCATGATTATTCTCGGCCTCTTATCGTACTTGTTCCTACCCCTGATCATTCCTCACTTGATCGGCAGCAAGCATCTCAATCATCTGTATCCCTGCTAAAGCTTCATGCACCTCATCTATCTCTTGTCGCAGCCCTCCATTGGACTACCCCGAAGTATCAGACACAGGTGCAAGTGTGGGTGCAGGTTGGCCACGGTCTAGGCTTCAAGTCGGTGGCATTCCTCGACGAGCACTCATTTTCCTGCACAACTAACATTTTTAGAGTCTAATTCTTACATAGTCATACATTTATTTGCTAAAAATACTCTTAACTCTACCCAACATTTCTATTTGTACAGAGACTCATCTCAAACCTCACTCTAATACCACCAATTGTAGGCACCCCAAACTAGGGACCCACAACAAGATGACATAATTACCAAACTAATTAGAAACATTACACGTCCTCATTTATATTGACAACGGAAGGCACACTCATACATTCTTACTCATAGACAAATACATTCGGGTCCACATACCCATAACATAACTTAATATTACACACCTTATTAGGGTCCACAACCCACCATATCCCCTTAAGGGTACAACCTAAACCATAAACAAGCATAACTTAATATTACACACCATAAAACACCCCTAAAGCACCTTTGATTGAGACGGCTCTATACACACTGCTACCCCATGGATCCTGATTCACTTAGCTCGCCCTCTACTTTAGCCTTACCCTTACCTGGAATGATGCAAGCAAACATGAGCCACAAGGTCCAGCAAGTATAACTGGAAGAAAGCGAGCGTAAGAGTCATGGGTAACAAGAAGCAAAAGAGACATGAATGACATTTAAGGTACTTTCACATGATAAAATGATGATACATGCATCCATGCTCATATGCAGTACTTTTTAGAACTATAAACATGGGACCGAAGTCCGAAACCTTAGGACCGAAATCCATAACATAAACTTATGACCGAAGTCCATAACATAAACTTGGGACCGAAGTCCAACTTTGAGCTGAACACTTTCTCTACGGATATATCCTGCGGACTCGTCCGCTGCGCTCATCATAAGGTCTTTACATATTTTTTTAAAAAAAATCATTTTCATGTATATGCTTCATGCATTATCATAACATGCATATTCGGAATAACTTCTCATATATAACTGACATGTAATTAACGAAGCAATATGTACAGTAGGGCAACATTCAAGCAAGACAACATCAAACCCTTGCATGTCCACAATAAAGCATCATTCCCAAGGAAAGATAGGGTGATACAAAACCTTATTTGAGATTCAATAGGTATAAATATAATTCATGGAATAATTTACTAGTAAAAGGGACATAACTTGTAAAATAGGAAAATAACATGCAAGATGGGGATAAGAACTTGCTCATTAATAGAAAGACTTAGATCTTACCTCTTAAGTGGAACAAAGAGGAAGAAGAACTTGCCTTAATAGGAATAAGAACTTGCAAACTAAAAACATGAACTTGAGAAGAGGGAGAAACTGAACTTGCAAGATATGAATTAGAACTTGCAAAAATTAGGAAGAGAACTTACCTTAATTATTTTCCTTAATTTTGCAGCGTATCGAGGTCGTTTGTGACTCAACCGAAGCCCAAACCAACAAGAATCCACCTTCTCTCCCTCCCCTAAACTCCCCTTCACTCAAGCATCAATGGCCTATTTATAGGCCAAGGGGGGTAGGAGAGGTGGTAGGGCACATGGGAGAAATTTTACTTTTTTTTTTTTTTACATAAACCCAGCTTTGAACTTGTTTGGCTATGGGTTTGATCTCGCAACCTCTCCCTCCTCAATTAATCAAAAATAATTGCTCCTTTTCATCCAAAAATGCCATTAAATTTCAATTAATCGGATCGTTATAGTAAATTTCGAGTTTCACAAAAAAAAATAAAAAATAAAAATCCAAAACTTCCACCGCACTTAGGATTCCCAATTACAGAGTAGAACAATACTAATGGCAAAACCCATCTGATCAATACAGTAGGTTCTAGATTGTTGAATTTCATCTATAACTCAGAGACAAAATTAAATAGCACAAATAATAAAGAGATATATTTATTTTTTTCTTTGTCAACATTAATGTTTTATACATAACACTCAAACTTTAAAAATAAAAATTAACCCCTATAGTTTTTTTATAGTATAATTATTAAGGGAGAAAACCATTCCATATTTTCGTCCGAAAACCATTATGGACTTATCTTGATACTCTCTTATCATGATCAACACATGTAACTTCTCTAGTTGTTTAGTATGAATGACTTAATTGAACATTTAATTATGTTATAATGTCTATATATTAGATAGTGACATACGATAATGTTATCAAGTATAAGACACAATGTCATCCATATATTATGGTTTTAAAACTTTTTATCTTAGCAAAAAATTCTCCTATTTATAAAGAAAAAGAGATTGACAAATAGCTCCTAGACTCCTTTTTATATAATGTAATTCCTTAATATTGTTTCATTTTTATGATTTCTAAAATTTAAAATAAAGAAAATTTCAATAATATTATGATTTTTAAACTTTTTATTTATTTTTCAAATGTAGTGTTTGTTTACATTTTGTACACATTTAATAAATATCATAAATAATTAATTATTATACATTTAATATATTTTTTATTTTATGCACATGAAATATATTAATTGATATAGTTAGAATTTAGCAATATTATGATTTTTAATATTAATATATTTATTTAAACTTTATAAATTATTTTTTTTATATTCATCTCATGTTTAAATGTATATTTAATTTTTTATAAAATTTAAATATTTATATATTTAAATATTCATCCCAAATTTAAATATTTATAAATTAATTGAATAAAAAAATTAAAAATTAAAAAATTAACATTAACGACGGATTTGTCCAACTTTAATTTTTAAATTTTTGTTATTTAAACTAATTTTAATTTTAAATTTTTTATTGTAAAATTTAGCTACGAAAATCTATTTCCATCTCTAAATTTTAATAATAATAAATTTAAAATTAAAATTTTATTTTAATTATTAAAATTAATTTTTAAATTTTAAATTTTGAGACGAAATTTATTTTTCATTGCTAAAATTAGCAACAAAAATATATTGCATCGCTATATAAAACTTTTTTTATTTTTTTATTATTATTAAAATTTAGCAACGAATTATTATTTCCATCGCTAAAAAAATAATTTTTTTTTATTTTTTTAGCGAAGAAATTTTTTTCCATCGCTAAAATCCGTTGCTAATTCTCTCAAAAAAAAAATTCGCAATCCATCGCAATTCCATCGCTAAATCCCATTTTTCTTATAGTGATACCTTCTTCGGGAGAACTCCCCGTAGAGGATATGCTACAACAATGACTCCCCACTCTTGTATTTGATTAAAACTTAAAAGGAAGAGTATATTGAGAGGTGGAGTCGTTCTGGAAAAACCAAGACTTGCTTTGGTTTTGCACTTTGATTTGCTAGAAGGAAAGCTAAGTTTTTCAGGGGAAGGGTGCATGTTATTGATCCAAGAAAGATTTGTTTTCAATTCAAGAGAGGCATTGCGTGATGATTGTGTGTCGGTTCATCTTCCAAGTAAAGGATTTATAAATAGTAGAGGAGTCCCTTGCAAGGCCCTACTTTTTGGTCACGTTTTGCCAAAGCTCTTGCATGTTTGAATCTTCCCAAACAACTTCGCTTCCTGGTCACTCCGCAGAGTCTTTAGAAGAACGTTGCTAGTCGCCTAGGAGAACTTCACACTACAGAACTTGTCCTGGAAGGTTATCTCAAACAACTTTGTCCCAAATAACTCATTTTGCCTCAAACAAATTTAAATCCCAATTTTTCTCTTAACAGATGGATCGCTTTAGAGTAATAGCTCTAGTGAGAGTTGTTAAGAATGAGAGGCTTTCTTACGAAGTTGAGAGCGTGAGCAACAACAACTACAATAGCAACAACAATAAAAGTAGTTGTAATAAGAAATTGTTAAATGTTAAAGGGAGGTTGAAGTCCTATTCACAAGATGAAGCAAAAGAGAGAGTGACGATGCTCAAGATGAGGTCACCACTGATCATATGGATCATTAGGGGACTTGCCTCCTCCATCCCCTCCCCCCTGCAAGAGACACTCTGGGAAGCATTGGAGGAGGAGGAGTCAATGCAACTTGATATGGTGCCCGTGGAGAAGCACCCTCAATAGGGCCATGCTATTAGCCAACAACCTCGACAGTTGGAGCATTGTGAGATAAAGAGGTTGATTGTCAAACACCCTCAATACTCATTGGCCAAATCTTGGTCTGTTGGATCCATTATCACCCTATCTGGATGTTTTATTTTATCTAAATCTTTGTCTTCTTCTTGTCATCCGTCTTCATGGCCTTCTTCTTCTTCTTCTTCTTCTTATTGTGCAATTGTTTCTTGTTTGTCCTCTTGTTGTACTGTGCCTTCTATTTGTTGGGGAGCCATGTCTTGTTTTCACATCCAAAAAGAAAATGGATGAATCGAATGTGAAGCGTTTACCGGTTCCAAGAGAGCATCAAAGTGAATAGCTATGTAACACCCCACTTTTCCATGCGTGTTATAATTTAGGAAATTCCAAGCTATATATTTTTTCAAGAAACAATCTCGACATAACACATACTCCCAAAATTTCCATCTACCCAGCTAGTGTAGAATTCGTACATCATATAAGCTAGGTTAGGTACTTAATTGATAGTGGAAGACAATAATTGAATCTTAACTTTAACATTAACCATAAATAAGGCTATACATCATCATTCTTCAAAACGTTCAGAATTCAATATAGCAGAACTTAAATAAATAGTCTGCATAAACATATAGCCAATACAACATGCACTTTTGCTAAGTGCCATTACATGCTTCTTCCATGCTCACTTCTACTTCAATCTTCATCTGGAATATTTGAATATTCCTGAAACAAAGTCCAATTAGATGTTGAATCATTTAAGTAAAGGTATAAAATTCATATTTTGTGCATGTATGCAACATGCAAAATGTCCTCATTCTTTTATTTGAGCCAACGAGACATTAACCACTCTTTAATGCTACTCCCCATTTTACAACCTCTTTACTAGGTCGAGGTGTTGTACAACACCCGTGGTAGAGCAGCGATGCATGTCTGTACTCTCAAACGTATGCGATGCATAATCAATAATATCATTATGAACATATGTATATTTCATCATCATAACATGTGAATGCAACTACATGATGTATACATATCAAGGCATGTCAATACGTCAAGGAGATGGTCAAGCATCCTTGCATATACAAATCTCACCGATTTATAAAATATGTTAAGTTTGGATAGAACCATTTACCTCGACATATCACAGAATATCTTGATTCTCGTGCCAGGCTTCTAATATAACCTCAACGTACCCTATCCATCATATTTATTCAATGATATCAATATTCTATTTTTCCTAACTTTCTCATCATTTTTCTCCATTTTTTCCCTCAAAAATTCCAAAATAAATACTTTCTCAAGTAGTTTTTCAAATTTTTCTCCACCATAATTCATAAAATATTTTTCTAAAAATAATAAAATTAATTTTGAAAAAATACCTCGTCCCACGCGCCCTCACGCGCTTGTGGGTGAACTACCGTTGTGTTCCTTACACGCCCATTTTCGATCATCTTCTCCGGCGTATCCCCTTGTTGCTAGTGATTGCAACCTGCTCCGATCTTGGTTTTTTTTTTTTCTTTTTTTTTCGCACCTCTTTGAAGAACTCCACATCTTGAACACGATGGTAACCTCCTTAGCCTGAAAACACCATCAGAAATGCCTCAATTTGGCCAATTTCAATTCGTGTCCAGCGAGGCCCATGTTTTCCAACGAAGATCAAAAGTCACTCGATTCACTTCCAAAGCCTCTCAAACTTACCAGAAACAATCATTTTCTCTTGGGGAATAAAAGCCCCTTATCCACACCCTAAAAAACATTCCAAACACTACAAAAAATGGATTTTTTGCGGCGGTTCACATGGTATTTTGCGACGATTTTTTAATCACAATAAAATATGTTTTTTAAAGCGATTTATCCAATATTTTGCAGTGGTTTTGAAAAATTACCACAAAATTAATTAATTTAAAATTATAAAATTAAATTTAATGGCGTTTTTTTGAAAATCGCCACAAAAATCAGTAATAAAAAAATAAAAAATTAAATTTAGCGATGGTTTTGTCAAAACCGCAGCCAAATTCATTAATAAAAAAAATTCAAAAAAATTAAATTTAGCGGCAGTTTTAAACAACTGTCGCAAAAATCAGTAATTAAAAAATAAAAAATTAAATTTAGCGGCAGTTTTAAATAACCATCGCAAAATTCAATAATAAAAAATAAAAAATTAAATTTCAAAAAAATTAATAATTTAAAAATTAAATTAAATTAAATTTTACAAAAATTTTAAAATTTTATTTTTTTAATCAAATAATTTATTTATATCAATTAATTTATGTAATTTAATTCAATTCAGTTAAATAATTTATTTATTTTAAATTTATTAATTTATTTATTTATTTTTAATTAATTAATATATTTAATTTAATTAATTTGTTTAAAACATTTTATGTTCAATTAATTAATTTAATATGTTAACTTCTTTTTTAGGTGTTTTGAGAGTTCAATTAATTAATTTAATTTAATTCAATTCAATCAAAAATAAAATTATTTTTTATTTTATTTTATTTAATTTGGGGCCAAGAGTAATTTCGAAAACTTGAGTTTGTGGGTCCAAATGGAATTCTGAAAAATAGTGGTTCGATTACTTTATAATTAATACGCACGAGTATATTATAGGGTGGCTTTGTAGATCAGGTGGCTTCGTGCGTGCATGCGCGTACGGAAGGTCATGGGATTGAAACTCGGGGAAGGCCTTTGCTAGAAATTGCTGGAATAAATTCCAGTAGGCGCGATGGGGTGGGCGGATAGGCACGTAGGGATAGGGCCTGCCGCGTGCACTAGTTTGGCCCACGTGCGGGAAACAACGACAGTTTCAAAACTGCTGCAAAAAATTACCAAAATCGTTGTTAAATTATATTTTTGATAATTAAAATTAATATTAAATTAAATAATTTAATATTAAATTCAATTAATTTTAGTGACGGTTTTAAAACCGTTGCTAAATTTAAAAAAACATTGCTAATTGCAACGGTTTGAAAACTGCCGTTAAAAATATCACTTAGCGGCGATTATACCAGCAGTTGCTAAAAATTGTTGTTAAATGCTGCGTGGCGGCTGTATTTGCGGCGATTTTCAAAATCGCTACTAAATGCCAAAGAAAATCGCCGCTAAAAATCATTTTTTTTGTAGTTTAAAATGTGAGCAGTTTGAAGCTCAATCTTATGGAAAACCCTCAATTTTAAACCCTTCTTTATAAAAAAACATTTTTTTGTAGTTTAAGAACTGAGGTAATGTTACCTTGAGGAAACGACTCGTGGGAACGAGTCGTGTATGTTTTGGTTTAGTATCGACTTAGAATATGATATAGCCAAGGTATAGTCTTGAACCTCGTAGATGTTTTGAGTTCAAAAATTTTATGGTTCATGATTTGGATACATAGGTAGGTTACCCCTAAGACATTCGTGGGACTCAAAAATTGTTAACGATATTGAGGTTATTTCTAAGTAAGTTTGGCAGTGGCTGAGAAAAGTGTTTTCCTTTTTCAGATGGTGAAAACTCATAGAATCACGGATCTTAACAGACGAGATGAGAGTGGCAGTAGTAGTAGCCATCACAGTCGTTCTACGAATCATGTCCCAAGCAATGGACTAGAAGAAGAGCAATTAGGTCCTAGTGAGAATAGATTTGATCAAATGGAAAGGATCCTAGAGAATATGCTAAACTTGGGTAAAAAGAAATGAGCCACCAAGGCACACCCCCCATGTGTTGGATCAGTATCACCGGCAAAAACCCCTGGTGTTTAAAGGAAGGGCGGGAGATGACCCTATTGTTGTTGAGTACTGGATGGAGCAAATCGAGAAGCTGCTCCAACATCTCCAATGCAGTGATGAGGAGAAGGACAACTGTGCCACATTCATACTAGAAGAAGAAGCTGGGTGATGGTGGCAATTGACTCAAAGGGTATTACGAAGGACACCCAGGAAAGTAGAGCAAGATCCAAGGCCAAGGCAAGCTCAGCCTTTAACCTAGGAAGCATTCAAGGAAGCTTTTAACGCCAAGTATTTTCCTCGAAGCTAGAGGGAAGATAAGACTTGGGAATTTATGAAGTTGAGACAGACAGAAGAAATGTCGGTGTCTCAATACGATGTCAAGCTTACCCAATTGATTAGGTACATGCCTATGTATGAAGACGACGAGTGGCAAAAGGCACAGAAATTCGTGGGTGGATTGAAGGTGGAACTACAACAAGCTCTCAGCTCGTGTGTTGTTGACACTTACAACGAGGTGCTGGATAGGGCCCTAACTACTGAGGCAAATCTTCTGCGTGTAAGATTAATAAGATCGGATGATAAGAAAAGGGATTCGAATGGCACAGAGCATAGGTCGGGAGGAAAGAATTCCAAAGACGACGAGCCGTGTCCCCGATGTAGCAAGGTACACTTAGGGAAGCAAGGTTTCATGAGGCATATCTGTTGTTATACGTGCGAAGAAGACGGACATAAGAAGGACTTCCCCAAGAATAAAGAGGCACCTTTGACTAGGGATCGAATGGGGATTACATGTTTCACGTGCAACCAACCCGGTTATTATGTGAATAAATGTCTAAAAAGACAAAAGACAAAAGAATTTGGGAAGGTATATGAGCCACAAGGACCCCCCCACTGGATGAGTCTATTGTTTGACAAGAGAGGACAAAGAGGTTTACCCAAGCTTGTCAAGAGAAGACGAAGAGACCTACCCGACAATGACAAGAGGTATGATGATTCTAATTCAAATAGATTTCGATGCATATATGATCATGGCATATGCATTAGTTTGGAAGTAAACTTGAAAATTAGGTCTAGGGTTAAGGTTAAGGCTTGAGGTCTAGAACACCAGAAGTCAAGACGTTAAGAGCATATGGACCTTGTTAAGAAGATGAAAAATTTTGAGTTAGGAAGTAAATGATTGTATGGATCAAGTGTTACCCACCAAACATTGATTATCAACCACGTTACCTGAAAGAGTTAAGTGTAACACCCCACCTCGCCAAGCGTGTCACTATAAGAGTATTTTCAAAAATCTTTTTTTTTTTCCAAGTTCATTATGCCCGGAGATTTCAAGAACAATTTTCACATGTAGATAACGGATCCTGAAAACCCCAGCCTTGCCCGTCTAACTAGCAAGATCAATAATCTTAACAACTAAACGAGACATATCATAATGCAGCGGAAACAATAACATTAATACCGTGGCCTACCACGAGTTCCATACAAGGTGTTCTAACACCGAAACACTTATTACAAAAATACCAAATGATAACAATATTATCACACCCAAATACATACTAAAGCTTCCAAATGATACAATGACTAGCAAGCTAAACACCATTGGTCTCAACTAGCCACGTCCTCGCCCTCGCAACAGTCCTTGGCTGGAACGTTTGAATGTTCCAAGGGCATAACCCAAATTAGATGATAAAACATCTAAGTGATGGCATGAACAGTTTACATAATGCATGAAAGACATACGAGCATGGCATATACAGACAAAACGACACATGCAACACGTCTAACTTAAGAAATCTCCCTGACATACTTGACCTCCCGTGGAAAATCTTTTCCACACACCGTTGGGGTTAACCTTGCCGCTACATACTTAATCCTCGAGTGCCCTACCGTGTAACTCGTTCACCTGGATTAACCTTGTCCCATTCTCAAAAAGACCCCATCCCGTCCCATACAGACCCAATAACGACACGAAAACCAATACCCTGATGATATGAAAATCACATGCCATGCACCGACTCTTTTGCAAGTAAAAATAATTGATGCAATATACCACATGTTCAATATGCATACAATGCCAAAATTACATAAGTAAAAACACATAAGCATAACATCCCGAGTATCAGAGGGTACAACCACCCACTCGAATTGGTTTAATCACGTGTATCCTAAGCTCGAGAAGGTAAAACCGCTCACCAGAACTCATTACACATATCCAACATACTTTCAAAATAAAGTAAGACTAGGATTAAATCACTCACCTAAACGCATTCGGAATGCCTCGATCCTCATGCAACGCCTCAATTTGCATGCCAAATCACAATCACTTGAACTTACACTCAATCTCGAGCCACAACACTTCCTAAACACCATATTTAATTAAGGAAGCATTAAAATCCATTTTTCACAATTTTTCCATAATTTTCTCTATTTTTCTCTTATTTTTCACTTCGATAATTCAAAAATAATTATCTACTCAGACATTTTCAAAAATATTTCAACACAATAATTCCTAAAATAATTAAAGAAAAATACTGGAAGAAAATTACCGAATTGCCCCTATCACACTTGCCCTCACACGCCCTGCGCATAGCTGCGCGTGAATGATGAAGCGTGCAGCCACGCGCCGATCATCTTCCCCAATTTTTCGACGCCAATAACTGCTCCGATGGAAGATCCGATCCCACCCTCTTCAAGCCCTTGACCAGTTAATCACACCCATACCATTTTCCGACCGAAACACCACTGGCAAGGGGCCCAAACTGGCAGTTGCAAGTCCAGCGAGGAGGACCGCCTCGCGTTTTTCGGCTTTGTTCGAACAACCACTAAACAAACACTAAAATGCTCCAAATTACTCCCAAACTCTTCTCCTTGATGCAAGGATCAAAAGCCCTCTATCCACTCTCTCAAAAACATTCAAAATCGCGATCGATTTGTTGCCAAAATCCTTGAAACTCTCGACCCCTTCTATACCCAAAAACCAATCGGATTTCGGCCAATCAACGGCCAATACTTAGCCCCCAAGCCTCCTAGCACTGGATACCACCTCCTTCGAACCTTCCTCGGCCGTCCCATCGCCTGAAATGACGGCCATGTGCGGTGGATTTCGGCGGCCGATTTCTTCCTCACTATGTTCACACTACAAGTTTGGTTAATTACACTTTCACCCCCATAGTTTCTTCCAATCTCATTTTGACCTTTCCAATGCACCCTTGAACTATCCAATACCACCATTAAGTCCCACAAGATTTGTACTTCTCATATCACCCTTGAAAGTCCCAAAAATCTATCATTTTGACCTCCCTCGGGCAAAATTAGAAAATTGCACTTTGGCCCGATTGATCGTTTTAACCTTAAACCTCTTCGTTTTGACCCGAAATCGCTTAAGGGTTGTTTTATACATAAAATCTAAGTTCTCAAGACACTCTGTTGACTTTCCAAATATTCCCTATGTCGATTCGATTTTCTTAGCCTAGTCGACAACTGTATCGAAAACTGTTCCCGACCTTACTTCTTTCATCACCTAAAATCATAATTCGTATTACTTGACGATACCATTACATTTTCCTTGGCTATCTAAGGTCCGGGTTACTCCCTCTGATCGATTCGGTCGCTTAAGACTACAATAGTGTGCCTTACAGCCTCTTTCTTTTGATAATTCCAGTTATACCCTTCATAAAATACTATTTATAGCCTCAAACAATTCCTGGGTATTACATTCTCCCCCCCTTAATAAATTTCGTCCTCAAAATTTGGTCTGTGATAATTGTATCTCTACTATCGCTAATGACTCCCAATTGAAATGTCCTAAATACCATTCATAATTCTTAGCAATTATTCATAACTTACATCCTAACACGATCCATGCTTACCAAGCATTTTACTTATTTTCCAAAATATCCCGTTGTAACTCTAAATAGGCAGTTACATGCATCTCAAAATAATTTGTAACGCTTAATATCATTTCCAATCGTGTCCTCAAAATAAATTCTATTTGACTCTTAAATCTCCTAACCCACTTCTATACTAGTGCATATGTCATGATTGCACAAAAATTGATAACATTTAACCAATTCATCTGTCATGATCACATAGAAATTGATAACATTGAACTAACTCGGCATACCTTTTTCTCAATTATCAGTACCGCGATTGCACATTAACTTTAGAGATAATTTCTTAGCCTCTTGCGGCTGGTCACGTAAATCATCAATTTAGGTCTATCAAGAACTCAATTTCTCCTATGGCGACCTAACATCCTGGCATATTACTATTTCTCTTCCAAACACTATCCATCAATCAAATCAATTTGTCTCAACACAGAATTCTCGTGTCGTTTCAACTCATCATTCATAAATCAACATTCCATAATTATACTATCATCTCGAGTACTTAGACACATACATCATTTGTGGTATCCAACCTAGTACCATCGAGTTGCTTTATCTCAACTAAGTGATGTTTTCGCTTATCCTTCCCACGTGAGAAACAGTTTTTCTATTGAATCAGACAAGATCCCCGATCATCTTCAATTCTAAGAATAGATTTAATCTTGTCCTTCTAGGCGATCTAGTTTTTACACAACTTCTTTAAATGAAAAACCTTACAGGACAACTTTTGATTCTCACTGGATTTTCGGCAACACCCAACAAGACTTTAATAGCTTAACCTTCTGTCTTACAACCCAAATAAAATTTCCATAGTGGAACTAGAAACTCACGCCTTTCTTTATCATAACACGTCTCTTGGAAAGAACAACACTTTCGATTACCTATCAACATATAACTTACCATATCTTTATGTCAACTTCGTCTCTTTTAAAGACCAACTCATGTTCTTGAGAGTACCAAGATATCCCTACGATTGTTCTAATTTTATCACCAAAAGTAAGATTCAAGACAACTAAATCAGAGCTAATTGCTCACAACTCCTGGGGTGTGTAATGTTAAATACACTCAACCAAAACCAGGTCAATAATTGTAATTAAATTCTTCCAAAAGGCTATATCTGAAAAACAATCGTCCCACCGCTTGCTTAATCTGGAAACATATTTTTTTCCTAAGCAACTCCACAACACATGTCTATACCAAGGATTATTCCATTCCTGATTAGGACCCACCTCGACCTAGGAACATAATTACTATTTCACCACAACTCCTGAATTTTCAGGCCCACTCATCACTTTTTAGTAACCATAACCTCACGAGTTTCTGTCGTGGATGCAACTATCCTAGAAGAATCCTTTCGCAACCCTTTTGTAATAGTCTCTCAAACACTATTTCTTCGAGCGAGATTACATTTCTTTCTCGATTCTCTTTTGACAATCATAGCCCATAAGGCAATATCCAGGTTAAGTCATCTTCCAAACCTTCATCCTTTTCATAACGATTAGGGATCCTGCCATGATGCTTTGGTTCCTTGGAACTTGGACTCTAATCCATACATAACATCCACGTTGCTGCCCAAACCTTGGCACCTGACCGTCTCCACAGTTCACTTTGTTGCTCCGACCCATGGGTATCACACCCCAGGCCGCAAGCCAACCACCAGTCCTCTGCCTTGGTCCCTAGGCTCAAATTCGTTGTTACAGGCCAAACACCGATGGTGTTATCGCTACGCTAGAACTCATTATTCCCTCTCCGAGAGCTATAGTGATTCTTACTAATCTAAATCCCTAATCTCTTGGATTCTCAATTTTTTGAAAATATTACTCAATTGAGTGGTGCATCCTAGTCCTAACCATTCCCAGTTCCTCGAATTTTCTTCTATAGTCTAATCTCCTTTACATGTTTCGACTTCTTATT
Source organism: Diospyros lotus (assembly GCF_014633365.1). Lineage (NCBI taxonomy): Eukaryota > Viridiplantae > Streptophyta > Magnoliopsida > Ericales > Ebenaceae > Diospyros > Diospyros lotus. The sequence goes on from NC_068351.1 coordinate 22,273,309, forward strand.
TTGCGATCGACTTTCAACTTGACACTTCACTTTATGGATCGCTCTTTCAATCAATCCTATTTCTTCCTTTGGACCAATTTAGATCAACGTGTTAAGACCTAATCTCCATATCATGCCTCAAGATATCTCTACGAGCTTCTCAAGTTTAGCAAATCTTATCTCATCATTTGGTGCCTTAAAACTCAAGCCACGACCTATATGATTACCCCTTGGTTCTTGACAATCGTCGTGCTAATTATTTTCCTCTGAGTTTGACTTTCTCAAATCAACTAGGGTCATTTCAAGCTTAAGATGTAATCATCTCCTCAGGTTGAAATATCATTTTATCTCCAAATCTATACTGTACGTATAAATTTTCCTTAGAAACATCAAAGTTAAATGCGAAATGCTTTTATCTCGAAATCTTTCTAAGATCCAAGATTCATCCTAAATAAAAAATCTCTAGATTATCTTTGACCCTTATATTATTTACCATCCCAAAATCATCAAGTGAGGTTTATTTTGCAAATCCTCTATACGCTAAAAGATTCTTTCAAATTTCCAATTTAACAGAAAAGTCCCAATCTTCAAAACATGTGGATCTTGCGTTTGATATCCAAGTAATTTTTCGGTCGCAACTTGACCCTAATTATAACCAATTTATGGTTGTTTCCTCTTTGTCTAGCAGTGACCATTAATAAGGGGAGATAAATTGGAAGCACACTTAAAGATTTCACTTCAAGGGAAAATTTCTATTGATTTTCATATCATGTTTACACAATTACCACCAAGATAAACTTTTAGAACCCCGAAATAGGAATTCGATCTTCAATTATTTCCGATTCGTTTTCCTCGTCTGATCCTAACTAATATCCTCAATACTGTTTTTTTTTTCCTTTTACCATTACCCACGCTTCCACAAGACTCAAGGCTATACCCTAACCTATATGAAACCAAACACCTACCGTTCCCCTAAGGTAATCTTTCCTTATTTCCTTTTTCATCGATTCTGGATCTTTTATCTCAATATCCCTATCAACAGTTTCAGATTCCTCAAACCCTCAAATTCTATTCCTAGGAGGAATTATTGAACCATCAACAACTCGCTCATTCTTAATAACCACCAGTTATCCCCATATTCAGCGAAGAGGATTTCTCCTAATGATCTCCAATTTATAATTTCTAAATCTCATAGATCCTCAATTATAGTTATCGAACCAACCTTATATCCAAACCACATCGTCGGCTCTACCTCTTATAGCTAAGTCACTCCAACTCGTTGTTATATCACCTAGCAAGGTTCAGTATTTTCCCATCAATAATCCCAAGGACCTCAACCACAAACCCCCAGATCTCTAAGTAGGGATTTCGTCTTTACGATCCATCAGTTTCTTTTCCCTAAATCTCCATTCGGAATTCCCACTAATTGGTTTTAACTGAATCCATTCCTCTTAAGTCCCTACTTGGGGTATCTAACTCAACTTTAAGATCTTCAAACCATTTTTTTTTTCACGCCCTTTGACAAGTTCTTCTAATAATCTCAACCGTTTCACTTATCCTGTCAGGCCATGACATCACCATTATTAACATGTCCCAATCGGGAAGTACTAAATGATTCACTAAAATTCTTCCAAAAAAGATTTTATGCTATGCTTCAAGTTGTACCAAAATCACCAAGGTATTCATTGTTCTAACATTTTGTTGATCATATATCTATGTCCTTTCGACAACTCTTATTACTGGCTCTCTCACCTTCTACTGATGCGCCCAAAATGTGAATAGAATTTGTTCGTCTCCTCTTGTTACTGAAAGTATATTCAAATTAAAACCCCAAATTTCGCCTCTTTAGAGTCTCCATACCATTTTCAACTCTGTTCCGAATGTCTCTTAGAATTCATAACCCTGTTCTAAGTTCTCATTCAACAGTTCTAACCATGCTAAGTTCAACAACCTAGCCAAACCATCCAAGGGTTTTAACCTAGGTCTCTAATACCAATTGTAACACCCAGCCTCGCCAGCCGTGTCACTATAAGGGTATTTCCGGGAATCTTTTTTTTTTTCCAAGTTCATCATGCGCGGAGATTTCAAGAACAATTTTCACATGCAGATAACAAATCCCGAAAACCCCAACCTTGCCAGTTTAACTAGCAATATCAATAATCCTAACAACTAAATGAGACATATCATAATGCAGCAGAAATAATAACATTAACAGCGTGGCCTACCACAAGTTCCATACAAAGTGTTCCAACACCGAAACACTTATTACAAAAATACCAAATGATAACAATATTATCACACCCAAATACATACTAAAGCTTCCAAATGATACAATGACTAGCAAGCTAAACACCGTTGGTCTCAACTAGCCACATCCTCGCCCTCACAGCAATCCCTGGCTAGAACGTTTGAATGTTCAAGGGGCATAACCCAGATTAGATGATAAAACATCTAAGTGATGGCATGAACAGTTTACATAATGCATGAAAGACATACGAGCATGGCATATACAGACAAAACAACACATGCAACACGTCTAACTTGAGAAATCTCCCTGACATACTTAACCTCCCGTGGAAATTCCTTTCCACACACCATTGGGGTTGACCTTGCCGCGACATACTTAATCCTCGAGTGCCCTACTGTGTCACTCGTTCACCTGAATTAACCTTGTCCCATTCTCAAAAAGACCCCAACCCGTCCCATACGAACCCAACAACAACACGAAAACCAATACCTCGATGATATGAAAATCACTCGCCATGCACTGACTCTTTTGCAAGTAAAAACAGTTTATGCAATATACCACATGTTCAATATGCATACAATGGCAAAATTACATAAGTAAAAACACATAAGCATAATATCCCGAGTATCGGAGGGTACAACTGTTGGAAATGTATGCCCTAAAGACACGTTTTGTTTAATTTATGGTAATGATGTTTCTTTTATTCAGTTTATGGCACATATATTATTTGCATTTAATTGTTGGAAAGGTGTCCATGCTATTAAGTAAGTGATTCATGTGATGGGTCGTTCTTCACAGTCAGGCATGAATCATGGGTACTTAATAAGCAAGAAAATATAACTCTTGATCTTTTGATAGAACTGGGCATTCTATCATGATAAGATCATTGTGCAATAGATCCTAATGGAGGATGGCTTGCCTTAGCCAGTAAACAGTCCGTTTACTCTAATTGTACAAGCGCATTTGGAATGCGTAGAGTGGACCTGTGATAGAAGCTAATGACAAAGTACTAATTATCATGGAGCTAGTCTATCACTGCTACTACGTGGACGAGTACTCTAATACTTGAGTATTAGTTGGTGGTCTAGTGAACCTAGATCTATATTCTTGGATTCATTGTAAGTGAGGTCTATCAAAGATCAATATCTTTTTGAGTTGGGAGTATGGTTTCTAATTAGCTAAGACAGACTATTACAAGATAGTTTCTGTGATTCACCCCCTTGTGATTGTCCAAGAATAATCGAATAATCCAGGGCCCTGGGAACGTGACTTAAGAGTGTGTGCTTCTGGGTAGCTCCCAGTGATAAGCAAGTACATTCGAGTAGTCACGGATTATTGGACTAGTGATCTAAGGATGGTAGAAGTCATTTAGAAAGGTGTTAGTACATTATTCCTTTCTAAATGATGGGTGTTACGCAGAGGGGTATTTTCGTCATTACACTAGTAGGTCAAAGACATGGCATATGCAAAATTATTCGTGGGGTCAGTGTTACCATATGGTGATAGTTGGAACACTTAGAATGACAAAAATATAGCTACTAGGTAGCAGGGATATTTTGGTCATTTTAGCAGCCGTGAATAATTTGTCTTTTGGTCCCCGGGGTAGCTCGATGTAACTCATGTATTTTTAATACATTTGGCTTGTTGGATGAATTACATTAAGAGAGAGTTATTTTATTTAGAATGGTCCATTGGGCTAAAATAAAATAATAGTTCATTAGGGTTTTAATTAATTAATTGGGCTAACCCAATTAGAAAATTAATTAAAAGGTCTTGGCCCATTAGGGTTTGGCCCACTAGGGTTTTAACCCTAGGGTTCTCCCTATATATATCTCTCTTTAGTTGTTTTTCATCCAAGTCGTTTTTTATTCTCCTTCACCGAAGAGAGGCCACGAGTTCGAGTCATACTCCGGAAGATCGAAAGGGGGCGTTTGAGTTCTGATGCGACGGAGCCGAAGGCTAGCAGGACAGCCGTCGTCTCCTCCACGCGAAGAAGCTCCCATCGCTCCATTCCGTCCGGTAATCCGCCGTAAAAGTAAGTCTCCTAGACTCTAACCAAATACGAGGATCGTTTTTATTTTAAAACGCTTCCGTTGCATGCTTTTGATCCTCGTTCATGATCCTACAACAACCACCCACTCGAACTGGTTTAATCACGTGTATCCTAAGCTCGAGAGGGTAAAACCGCTCACCAGAACTCATTATACACATCCAACATACTTTCAAAATAAAGTAAGGTTAGGATCAAACCACTCACCCGAAGGCATTCGGAATGCCTCGATCCTCGTGCAACGCCTCGATTTGCATGCCAAATCAAAATCACTTGAACTTACACTCAACCTTGAGCCACAACACTTCCTAAACACCATATTTAATTAAGGAAGCATTAAAATCCATTTTTCTCAATTTTTCCATAATTTTCTCTATTTTTCTCCCATTTTTCACCTTGATAATTCAAAAATAATTATCTCTTCAGACATTTTCCAAAATATTTCAACACAATAATTCCTAAAATAATTAAAGAAAAATATTAGAAGAAAATTATCGAATTGCCCCTATCACACGCGCCCTCACACGCCCTGCTCGTGGCTAAGTGTGAAGGATGGCGCGTGCAGCCACGCGTCGATCATCTTCCCCAATTTCTTAACGCGGACGACTGCTCTGATGGAAGATCCGATCCCACCCTCTTCAAGCCCTTGACCAGTCGATCACACCCATACTATTTTCCAGCCGAAACACCACTGGAAAGGGGCCCAAACGGGCAATTGCAGGTCCGGCGAGGCGGACCGCCTCACATTTTTCAGCTTTGTTCGAACAGCCACTAAACAAACACCAAAATGCTACAAATTGCTCCCAAACTCTTCTCCTTGATGCAACGATCAAAAGCCTTCTATCCACTCTCTCAAAAACATTCAAAATTGTGATCGATTTGTTGCCAAAACCCTTGAAACTCTTGACCCCTTTTATACCCAAAAACTGATCAGATTTCGGCCAATCAACGGCTAATACTTGGCCCCTAAGCCTCCTAGAGCCGAATACCACCTCCCTCGAACCTTCCTCGGTCGTCCCATCGCCTGAAACGATGGCCACGTGCGATGGATTTCTGCGGCCGATTTCTTCCTCACTGTGTCCACACTACAGGTTTGGTTAATTACACTTTGACCCCCCATAGTTTCTTTCAATCTCATTTTGACATTTCCAATGCACCCTTGAACTATCCAATACCACCATTAAGTCCCACGAGATTTGTACTTCTCATATCACCCTTGAAAGTCCCAAAAATCTATCATTTTGACCTCCCTCGGGCAAAATTAGAAAATTACACTTTGGCCCAATTGATCGTTTTAACCTTAAAGCTCTTCGTTTTGACCCGAAATCGCTTAAGGGTTGTTTCATACATAAAATCTAAGTTCTCAAGACACTCCATTGACTTTCTGGATATTCCCTACGTCGATTCCATTTTCTCAGCCTGGTCGACAGTTGTACCGAAAACTATTCTCAACCCTACTTCTTTCGTCACCTAAAATCATAATTCGTATTACTTGACGATACCATTACATTTTCCTTGGCTATCTAAGGTCCGAGTTACTCCCTCTAATCGATTCGGTCACTTAAGACTGCAATAGTATGCCCTACAGCCTCTTTCTTTTGATAATTCCAGTTATACCCTTCATAAAATACTATTTATAGCCTCAAACAATTCCTGGGTATTACATTAAGCATGATATAGAGTTTCAATTCCTGGGTGATGTAGAATTTTATTTTAAGGACTAGTCTGAAAGATATTTTGATGAATTAATTTAGGATCTCTTGAAAACACGATTAGAAATAAACGTGGCAGAAAAATTGTGGTGATACTGAGTGATATAAGTCATTTTGGGGGAGATGTGTAACTACCTGTAAAGGAGCTACTGCAACACCCTGACTTTCTAGGGCGTTAGGTAACGTTAGATTTCAGGGATATATATTTTTTTCAAATAGAAACCCAACACATAAACCGATCCCCGAAGATCCCGTTACACCTTCTCATTATATTAACTTAGAAACATTAATAAACTAAGACAGGTAAATCACCTCAAATGCGGAAACAAGATCGAAACCTCAATAGATCATAACCGTAATCACTTTATTCATATTATAAAGCCGAATCAACGTTTTATATGACGTCATCAAAATGAACAACACAATTGAAAACAACATACTATAAACTATCCACTAATCGCCGTCACTCCTCGGTAATCCCTTTTCCTTTCGCACTGCTGCCTTCACCTGGAACGTTTGAATATTCCAAGGACATAGTCTATATTAGATGATGAATCATCTAAGTGAGAGTTCAAAAATGCATTTTCATGAATGAATGCAAGACATGAAATAAACCAACACAACCCGACAATCCCTAGCTGAAGAGAATCCCATAGTGCTTAACCTTACCACGGGGAAAGAGCAATCTTTTTAAAGGCCATGCCACCATATCGATACATCGACACAACGCGGTTCTAGTTTAAGAGGGGCAAGGTCAACCCATCTCTCTAACATCTCGGGAACAATAGTTACCACTCCCAGCTCAAGATGGTCACATCAACGCAGGAACTCGGCTCACCACATTTACGTCAGGGATTATGTTCCCACTCAAAAGCATTCAGGAACCACTACTATAACACCCTGCCTTCCTAGGGCGTTAGGTAACGTAAGATTCAGGGGATATATATATTTACTTCCATTGGATACTCAACACAAAACCATTCCCCGAAGATCCCATTACACATTTTCAATATATTAACTATGAACCATTAATAAACAAAGACATGTAAATCACCTCAAATGCGAAAACTAGATTGAAACCTCAATAAACTTAATTTAAATCATAAAGTCAAACCAACATTTACATGATGTCATAAAAATAAATCGTGTAATTGAAAACGACATACTATATATTATCCACTAAACGCCGTCACTTCTCGGCAATCCCTTTTCCCTTCGCACCACTGCCTTCACCTGAAACGTTTGAATATTCCAGAGACAAAATCCATATTAGATGATGAATCATCTAAGTGAGAGTTCAAAAATTCATTTTCATGAATGAATGCAAGACATGAAATAACCCAACACAACCCGGCAAGCCTTAGCCTAAGAGAATCCCACAATGCTTAATCCTACCACGGGGAAAGAACAATCTCTCTAAAGGCCATGCCACCATACCGACACATCGACACGGTGCGATTCTAGCTTAAGAGGGGCAAGGTTAACGCATCTCCCCAACATCTCAGGAACAATCGTTACCACTCCTGGCCTAGGAGGATCACATCAATGCAGGAACCAGGCTCACCACATTTACGTCAGGGATTACGTTCTCACTCAAAAGCATTCAGGAACCACTACTGTAACACCCCACCTTCCCAGAGCGTTTGGTAACATAAGATTCCGAGGATATATATATTTCCTTCCATCAGATACTCAACACAAAACCTTTCCTCGAAGATCCCGTTACACCTTCTCAATATATTAACTATGAACCGTTAATAAACTAAGACATGTATATTATCTCAAATGCGTAAGCTAGATCGAAACCTCAATAAATCATTACCAAACCCATTTTATTTATATCATAGAGTCAAACCAACGTTTACATGACGTCATCAAAATAAATCACGTAATTGAAAATGACATACTATATACTATCCACTAAACGCCATCACTTCTCAGCAATCCCTTTTCCCTTTGCACCGCTGCCTTCACCTGGAACATTTGAATATTCCAGGGACAAAGTCCATATTAGATGATGAATCATCTAAATAAGAGTTCAAAAATGCATTTTCATGAATGAATGCAAGACATGAAATAAACCAACACAACCCGACAATCCCTAGCCAAAGAGAATCCCACAGTGCTTAACCCTACCACGGGGAAAGAGCAATCTCTCTAAAAGCCTTGCTGCCATACCGACACACTAACACAACGGGGTTCTAGCTTGAGAGGGGCAAGGTCAAGGCATCCCCCCAACATCTCGGGAATAATCGTTACCAATCCTGGCCTAGGAGGGTCACATCAACGCAGGAACCCGGCTCACCACATTTACGTCAGAGATTACGTTCCCACTCAAAAGCATCTAGGAACCACTACTCAATCCCAACTCAAAATCCCATATGGACCACCCAGTCATCTTAGTGCAACTTCCCTGATCAAATAGTATGGCACGAAAACCAATGCGGTTATCTCGGCATGCACACCAGCACAAAATACCCCTATTATTTCATCACGCCCTTGGAGAATTATGGCTTCACTATCCAAACAAAATTTTAGGCTAACATTCCATATGAATAACATAATATGCAAGACAATGCCACATTTCACAATTCAATGCATCATATAAACAATGGTTTTATAAAATGCAATGCACAAGTACCAAAACATTTTGGGATGAACCTCCCTCATAAAACCAACTGTCACCAGTTACCGTTTGCATGCAACAAAACCATTTTACATGAAATCACAACACGTTAAGATAGAACAAACACCAAGTTTTTAGGGTAGAAGCACCCATGCTAAATCAAGTTTTGGGTAAACTACTCACAAGTTAAAATCAAGCTTTGCGGTAGAACACGCCCTACGCGTGCCAAATCACAAACACCCGTACTTATACTCAATCTCGAGCCACGACACTCCCTAAACACCATATTTAATTAAATGAGCATCAAAATCTATTTTTCACAATTTTTTCATAATTTCTCTATTTTGCTCCCAATTTTCACCTCGATAATTCAAAAATAATTATCTCCTTATTTTTTTCCAAATTTTTCAACACAATAAATCCTAAAATAATTCAAAGAAAATACTAATATAAAATTCTAAAAAATACACCTATGTCACACGCCCTCACACGCCTTGCGCGTGGAGTGTGGCGCGTGTAGCTCACGCGCCACCTTCTTCTCTGATTTCCAACCTCCAACGACAACTTTGATGGCCGATCTGAGGGTACCCCCTTGAAGCTCTCTCAAAGTCAATCACGATGGCCCTACTTGGAGCCTAAACCCTCACCGAAAAACCTCTCAAACGGCGAGTTACAGGCGCAATGTGGCAGTCCGCCTCCCTTCTCCGGCCGAGCTTCAAACGACCACCAAACGCGATGAAAACTCTCTAAAAACCTCCAGATTTCTTCCTCTTGATGCAAGGATCAATAGCCCCTTATCCATTCTCTCAAAATCACACCAAAACGGGGCCAATTTGTTTTCTAATTATTGGCCGAACCCTTGCCCCTTTTATAGCCAAAATCTGGCCACTCCTCGGCTAATCACCGACCAAGGCTTGGCCCCCAAGCTTCCCACGCCGTATACGACCTTCCCCAGCTATCCCTCGGTCGTCCCATCACCAAAAATGACGGCCATGTACGGAGGGAAAGAGGCGGCCGATTTTCTTCCCTTGCGTTCACACTGCCAAATTTCCATTTGTTACACTTTGGCCCTTAACTAATTTTCAGCATCAGTTTGCCCCTTTTATTTAAGCCTCTAATCTTTCCAACTATACCACTAAGGCCCACAATTTTTGTACACTTCATATAACCCTCGAAATTCCCAAAAAAACTATCGTTTTGACCTCTCTCAGGCAAAATTGGAAAATTACACTTTGGCCTGGTTGATCATTTTGACCTTATGTCCTTTCGTTTCAACCCAAAATCGCTTGAGGGTTGTTCTAAATATAAAATATTGGTACTCAGCACATTCTGTTCGCACTTTGGAAGTTTCCTGTCTCAATTCAGTTTTTTCAGCCCAGTCGACAATTGTACCGAAAACTGTTCCCAATCCAATTTATTTTGATACTTAAAATCATGCCTCTTATCACTTATCGATACTATTCCATTTCCCTTAAAAATCTAGGGTCCAGGGTACTCCGTCCGGTCTATTCGATCGCTTAAGACTGTGTTAGTGTACCCTACAGCCTCATTCTTTCGAAAATTCCACTTATACCCTTCATTAAATTCCATTTATACCCTTAAAAATTTTTCGGGTATTACAGCTACCCAATCCCAACTCAAATCCCATATGGACCATCTAGTCATCCTAGTGCAACTTCACTGGAAAAACGGTCCGGCACGGAAACCAAGGCGGTTATCCCGGCATGCACAGCAAGATGAGATACCCCTATTATTCCGTCAATATCCTTGGGGAATTATGGCTACACTATCGAGATAACATTTTAGGCTGACATTCCATATGAACAACACAAAACGCATGACTATGACACATTTCACAACTCAATGCATAGGTATAAAACATTTATGGACGAACCTCCCTCATAAAACCAACCATCATCGGTTGCTGTTGGTATGCAACAAAACCATTCTGCATGAAATCACAACACATTAAATCAAGTTTTGGGTAAACTACTCACCTTGAACATATTCAGAATGCCTTGATCCTCGTGCACGACCTCAATTTGCGTGCCACACCTCAAACACCAAAACTTATGCTCAACCTCGAGCCACGATACTCCCTAAACACCATATTTAATTAAATGAGCATCAAAGTCCAATTTTCCTTAATTTCCTTTATTTTTCTCCTAATTTTCACCTTGATAATTCTAAAATAATTATCTCCTGAAACACTTTTCCAAATTTTTCAATATGATAATTTCTAAAATAAATTTAGAGAAATACTGAAGCAAAATATCAAAATTGCCCCAGTTCCACGCGCCCTCACTGGCCCTACGCGTGTTTGCGTGTGAAGTGTGGCGTGTGCAGCTCATGCACCACCTTTTTCCTCAATTCTGGCCGCCGGCAACTCCTCCGATGGCCAATTTGAGCACACCCCCTTGAAGCCCTTGCTTAGTCGATCCTAGGGGTACCACTTGCTGGACGAAAGACCACTGGAAAAGCCCCTGAATGTGCAGTTGTAGGTCGGTAGAGGAGGTCCACCTCGAGCTTCCGGCGAGCTTCGAAACCCTCCCAAAACTACTCATTTGCTCACCAAATGTTCCAAAATCCTTCCCTGTGATGCAAGGATCAATAGCCCCTTAACAAATCCCTCAAAAACACTCCAAAATGCGACCAATTTAATGCCCAAAGATCCAAAACCCTCAGCCCCCTTTTATAGAAAAATCTAGCCACTTCTCGGCCAATCAATGGCTAAGGCTTGGCTTCCAAGCAAGCCCCCATCGTATACGACCTTTCTCGAGCCTTCCTTAACCGTCCCATCGCCAGAAACGGCGGCCATGTGAGGTGGAATGCAGCGACTAATTTCCTTGTTGTGTTCACACTGTAAGTTTTTGTTAATTTCACTTCAGCCCTTTGATTCTTCAAATGCCATTTTGGCCCATTTCCAAAGTACCCCTGATCTATCCAACTATACCATTAAGACCCACAAGTTTTGTACTCTTCATTTCATCCTCAAGATTTTCAAAAACTATCCTTTTGACCTCCATCGGGCAATTTTAGTAAATTATACTTTGGCCCGGTTGATCGTTTTGACCCTAATTCCCTTCGTTTCAACCCGAAATCGCTTGAGGGTTCTTTCACATGTAAAATCTAAGTCCTCGAAACACTCTATTGACTTTTTGGAGGTTTCCTACGTCAATTCAATTTTTTAGCATGTTCTAAAGCTGTACCGAAAACTGATCCCGATCTAATTCCTTTTGATGCCTAAAATCATAACTCGTATTACTTGTCAATACCATTATGTTTTTCTTAATCATCTAGGGCCTGGGGTACTCCCTCTGGTCGATTCGATCGCCTAAGACTGTGTTAGTGTACCCTCCAACCTCATTCTTTTGAAGATTCCATTTATACCCTTCATAAAATACCATTTATAACCTTAAGGATTTCCCGGGTATTACGGCTACAATGGGAAATTATGTGAAAAACACATCGTACCTTGTAAGCATTGGGCGCTTGATAAATGCAAAGTTGGATAATTGATATATGATTGAGGTATTTAGGTCATTTCAATTGAGGGTTGTTTGCCAATATCAGTGGCCTGACTAAGCAAGTGCAAAATTTTGAGGACAAAATTTCTTTAAAGGGGGGGGGGGGGGGAGGGAGAATGTAATACCCCATATTGGCATAAGGTTTCCACATAAGTTAAGTGAGTTTAAAATACCAAAAATTGGCTTGATAGTAAAAATAAGTCACCGAATAGACTGCAGGAAGTGCCCCGGAACCTTGATGTCTAAAGAAAATGATATGGTATTGACGAGCATCCCGAGATAGGATTTATAGTATTAAAGAAAATCAGAATCGAGACTATTTTCGGTATAGTTGTAATTCAAGCTAAAAAATCAAATGATCGTAAAAGACATTTGGGAAGTCAACAGAACCCTAAGGAGGGCTCCAATTTTACATAGGGATCAACCCTGAAGTGGTTAGGGATGAAACAAAGGTCTTGTGATGGCGTTAGGGAAAAATCGTCCTTATCGAGTAAGGTTGAACTTATTAATCTTGGATTTTAAGTATCTCGATGATTATTAATTCGATATTTGAGGATTGTGCAAAGTCTAACATGGGGTTATGAAGTTAATTGAGGTTAATTATGAGGAGAAATTTAATGACCTGTTAGAGGGTCTAGAATTTATTTAGAATTATTTAAAAGTAAATTTGTCAATTAATGATTTAATGTGACAATTTAGAAATTTTTAATTGAGAAATAACACTTAATGGTATTTAGTTATTTAAGAATTAAGTGCAAGGACATGATGGTCATTTAAGAAGTGGTTATTAGAATTTAATTTCTAATTAGTGATATTATGAGTTGGCTTATCCTCACGTGAGGAGAAGTCCGAGAGGTCTCCAAGTTATAATAGGAGATTGAGATGGGCTTTTAGGGTTGTTCTCCATTATATATATATATATATATATTCATAGTGTTTAGTTTTTCTTCACGCTGTGAAGAACATAGAATTGGAGAAGTTTCAACAGTGATATTGGCATAGGAGATTTCCTTCAAAATCGATCAGAAAGATTGAAAGGCAAGTATCTTCCGTGTAATCCCTTCCATTACAAGTTCTTGTGAGTACATTTTCATATTATTCAATAGCTTTATTAAGTTTCAGTCTTGCATCAGCAAACAGATACGTCTATATATATGTATGCATATAACAGTGAAGTCATGAGCAAGTATCTATCCTGGTAAACCATTCTTATGGGATCACATTTCAGTATTAATCTCAGTTTCAATATCTCTTTATTTGAGTTTCAGATTGATCAGACAATATGTTTATATATATATATATATATACATGCAATATATCAATGTGCATTGAGTTTTGATAAGTTATGCATGATTCTCTCGCAAGCGTTTCCTTTCCCACTAGGATTGTTGATTCATCTTGATGTTATTCTATATCGATTGGAATTGTTCTCCCAAGATTTCTTTAGAAATGGTGTAGTAATATTAAGCTTCAATTCAAGATGCAGTCTTTGTTACTGTAAGTTAATTCTTATGATGTTTCAGACATTCAAATGAGTTTTGGGTGTTATCCGAATGAGTTCTTAGTGTTTTCACATCATTCGAATGAGTTTTGTGGTCTTTGTTATCGTAAACTTTATTTCGTATGAGTTTTCAGACATTCGAATGAGCCTTGTGTCATTCGAATGAGTTTTTGTGGTATCCAAATGAGTTCTCAGTGTTATAGTATCATTCGAATGTGTTTTTGAGGTTTTCATTGTGTCATTCGAATGAGGTTTTTTGTCATTCGAATGTGTTCTTAAGGTTTTCAGTGTGCCATTCGAATGAGTCCTTTTGTCATTCGAATGAGTCCTTGAAAGATCTGAGTAAGCCTTTGCTTTGTTTCATCTAGCATTCGAATGAGTTTCCCTATCATTCGAATGACTCGTGTGTATTCCATTCACTCATTCGAATGGGGTACTATTGCATTCGAATGTGTGACATTCTATCCGTTCAAATGCTTTAGTTCCTTCAAATTCATTTGAATGAATTTTGGAGACATTCGAATGGAAGTAGGGTGCAAGTCACTCACACCAAATTTTTCATACACTGTATTCCTTTTGGCAACCAATAATGCAAGAACTCCAAAGTTAACCGTGCTCAGCTGGGAGTAGTGATAGGATGGGTGACCCCCCCGAGAAGTTTTCATGTTGCACCCTCAAAATTAAATAAATAAATAATTATCAGTAAATTCTATAATTCAAAAGGAAAATTCAAGTAATTAATATGTGGATTCCAATCATACTAATAACAGCTTGTGCATTTTATACTTTTGTTAAGACATGTTCAACATTATTTCGTGAGATTATGTGCATACATCTTGGTATGAGTATTGAGCATGACTTTATATGGAGCACTACATATCGTGTGCCAGCATTTATATGAGCATTGCATTATGCGAGACAGGTGGCTTGTCCGCAAGGATCCCATCAGTATCAGTTTCAGTTACAGTTCAATTTATGAGTTACCCGCCTAGTGGCCACCAAGAGGCTAGGGGCATATTTCCCACAGTATGTACTTACGATTTTTATGTTTGCAGAATTCAAATCAGTCAGGTATGTATTACACTTATGTGGGCCTATAAGCTAAAGTTACATACTTGTATTTATTTTACAGTTTATGTGCATTACGTCTTGTAAATGCAACCTTACAGTGATTATTATATCTCTCAGTGCAAGGACAGTTAGTATTTTTGTGAGTATCGATATTTCTCAATTCAACTTCAGTTATTCTTTCCAGCTTATACTTGTTGAGCTTTGTAGCTCACCTTGTACTATTCACCATTCCAAGTTCTAGCGGGGGAGTACCATATGTGAAGCCTAGTAGCAGTGGTCAGTAGTGTGTGTGAATAGAGCCGCTCAAGACAAAAGATGTATGGGAGTTTGTCAGCTTATAGTGTCTTGTCAGTTAGGGTTATTTTATAATTCAGTTGAGAGATTGTCTTTTAGACAGAGCTTATGATTTTCAGTTTATGTTGACTCAGAGTTTTAATTCAGTTGTTTGAGATATTCATTTATGGTATTAGATTTCAGTTTATCAGTTAGTTTTATTTTATTTCCCGTAGTACCTTTTCTTGGGCAGTTCTAGGAGAAGAGGTGTTACAAGTAATGAGGTGAGGTGATGTGTTAGGTATGGGGAAAAGTGAAAAGTATGGTGAGGTGATGTGTTAGGAATGGGAAAAAAATGAAAGGTATGGTGAGGTAATGTGTTAGGAATGAGAAAAAGTGAAAGGTAAGGTGAGATGATGTGTTAAGAATGAGAAAAAGTGATATGATTGCAGATTTCAAAACTCATTTCATTCCAACTTTGGATCACTTTAGAGTCTCAACCTTTTCAAGCCTTTAAATAGGGCCATGGGGTTATTCTCAAAACCATTCCATTTGAGAGAGATTGAGATGAGGGATTTGTGCTTGAGAAAGATGAGAGAAATTTTCAAGATGAAGGAGGAAGGTCGGAGCAAAATCAAGGTTGTGCACGAGAATCGAGGTGGTCTTAGATATGTTTAAGGTGAGAGTTCCTAATCGAAGTTTTGTTTTACTGTGAATAGTTCTATCGAAAACTTGGTTTTATTGTGAGAGTTTCCACTTCAAACTTGGTTTATCATGAGTGGTTCTACCAAAAACTTGGTTTACTGTGAGTGTTCTTACTTAAAAAAACTTGATTTTATTTTGGGTGGTTCAACCCTATACTTGATTTGTTTTATACAAATGATTTAACCTGTGATAGGTTGTTTTCATGCGGATGGTTTATCCAAAGTGGTTATTTACATGTGCATTAAATTTTGTACTTTAAATTATGTGCATGGAAATGTCATTTTGTGTAATGCATCATTACATGTTGTGGTTATGGCATTGGCATATGTGTTGGACATGGGTAGTGTCTCTAGGATGCTTCTGAGCGTAATCTCTGACGTAATTATGGCTAGCCAAGTTCCTGCATTGATGTTGACCTTCCCGTGTCGAGAGTGGTAACAATTGTTCTCGAGATGTTGGAGAGATCAGACATGCATTGATGTTGCCCCTCTTAAGTTAGGATTGTATTATGCCAATGTGTCGAGGAGGTTGCGTTGCCTTCAGAGAGATTGCTCTTTCCCCAAGGTACGAGTTAAACGCTGTGGGGGATTCTCTTGGGTAGGGATATGTTGGGATATGTCAATTTGTTTCATAATCTTAAATATATTCATGAAAAAAAATTTGAACTCTCACTTAGATGATTCAGCATCTAATTTGGACTATGTCCCTGCAATATTCAAATGTTCCATGTGAAAGCAGCGACGCTAAAGGAAAAGGGGTTCTCAAGATGTAGCCATCATTTACGTTGGTGATCTTTAGCATATATTTTATCTATGTTTGAGGTGTTTAGTAGTTGTTGTTGAGAGATGAGTCTCTATATATTTTGTTTTGAAGATGTCATGTCAAACGATGGTTCGAATTTTATATTATAAATAAAAGAATTATGGTTATGTATATTCAAGGTTTCGATTTTTCTTCTGTTGATGTGACGATATTACTAGTCTTAGCTTATTCTTTTAAGTTAATCTGCTGAGATGGTAGATCGGGATTGTCGGGGTTTAATTTACACTGAGCATATGTTAAATGATTGTTAAAAAAAAATATATATTCCCGAAATCTCGAGTTAACGCAAGCTTGGGAAAAACGGGGCATTACAAGAGTTCTCCCGGAAAAGGCCTCAATTCCGAGAGAAGAAGTTCTCCTAGATAACCTTACAAAGCAATATCCCCAGGCTAGTTCTCTAGGAGAAATATCTCACATGCTATAATCTGCCCAATCAAACCAATCTCTTAGGGAAGAACATGGGAGCACAATGTGGCCTGCCTGAAAAAGGCTCTCCTTCCTCTAAAGGACTATTCCCCTTGAGAGGTTCTCACAAAGGCCTTTTAACATCACCTCTTGCGACGGAAGAGCATCACATTTCCCATGCATACGTGCCACGTGTCCCAATCATGGTCAAAGGCTATAAATACCCCTAGACCCCTCACATGCAAGGGACTTTTTTCAACTCCATGACCTTTTTTCCTTTCTAGGACTTTTGGCCTTCATAACCCGACTTTTTACATTCCAAACACCCTCATAACTCCAATTCTCATGGAGAAATACCTTTCTCTAGCTAAATACCTTTCTCCCAAACCATTCATTGCACTCTAGCATACTCCTACATAATTTTCTTATATTTTGACTTCACCATAACACTTTCTACCTTAAGCATTGGAGGTCCCACATGGGAGAAATGTTAGATATAAGCCCTTAAGACTAGTTCTAGTGATATAGTGGGGTTTGATCTTGTAACTCTTTAAATTTTATTCAATGAAAAATTTATGTTTTATTTAAATGCAATATGGTTTAAATTAAACACACACACCCACACACACACATAATATATATATCATTTAGTATAATAAGGTGTGGATACCATTCTTAAGTGTTAAGAAATATACGTGACGGATAATCCACAATTCGTTATACTATAAACATGTTCCTGGCCATAAAGTTCCTAACCCAGATATTAGCAGCTCACAAAGGCCGACACATCATCTTCCTCCTTATTGAGTATGAGATATTAAAAGATAAGGTTAGTGAGTCTTGTGCCATTATGTATGAGATATAGAAGAAATATGAGTAGGTGATCGTTATAGGAATGCGTTCACTGAATAGGACTATTAACATTGAATCACATGGGTTCTATCTCACAGATCAATGATTCAATGTTAACTACGAATTTGCAACTAATCCTTAGATTTGAGATGACATGGTTATCTGTGTGTTGGTGGATTACGATATCAGTAATATTATTTGGTTGTTCTAATCAAGGACGACTATATGTATCTATGTCCCTAGTTTAGTTACACATGGGGTATGTATGCATCAGACATGGAATCTATCACCTCGAGATATATGAGGAGGATATCCTATGCGATTTAGTAATCACTTGATGATAAATCCTTACCCGAGGTAATATGATGATAGAATGTGTGTTCCATAAAGGTTGTGTCATATTAGTCAAAATTGATTTTGGATTTGGTCATATAACGAGATTAAGAGATTTGACTTGCTGACTGTTATCTCATATCTTGTTGGGATATAGGATGATAGATGGAATGTATTGCATGATATCATAGTGTAAGGTTCGCATTACCCGCTAAAGTACTCATCCAATGGTCTAACCTCCATCCCAATAATAATACTTGGGAGTATCTTCTAGATATCCTCAAGAAATTCCCTCAAGTAGCAAGCCTCCTCAACATTTATAAGGACAAGAAAATTTTAAAGGGAGAGGTAATTGTCATGTACTAGAAAAGTATGGGGAAAGATATTGTAATTAAAATGTAATAGAGGGCAAAAATAGTATATCAGAAAAGTATGCAGTAGGGATTATACTAAGTTTGTTACTGCATTAGCAACTTGTACATTCTCAACACATGTAAGCGGTTACCCGCACATGGAAAAGGTTAGGATCCAACTATAAATACAACTAATCCCTTCACACAGAATATGTGAAAATACACTGAAATTATGATTTCTCTCTCTTTCTCTCCCATTTCTTCCTCCCTTCTCTCTACTTATTCTCTCCCTAAATTATCTCTCGTTTCTCCTTATTTCTCTCTCAATCCTTCTATTGATCGAGAATTACTAGTCAGATCCTCAGGGAGCTGACAGCTTGCTGCCTTTTGCATCTTGCATCCAACAATGTGACTATTAGTTCTTCTCTTTAAGAACCTAACCATAGCATCTCATCACTTGCGTAGAAGCTTTGACTAGCACAAAAGCTCTTGGAGCATGGACTGACTTGGTTCCTCGTGTTAGCGAGGGTGGATTGGTCATCCAAAAGAGATAAGTTTGGAATCATTCGCGATAGTTGGTGATTGTTCCTGGAACTGCTTCGAGTGATTACAACGAGGTTGGGAAACAAAGATCTGAGGATTTTCAACCCAAAGACATCTCTTTATTCATCCATAGAAGTATACGTTTCTCACCCCCTATGGATGGATTTGTTTCAATCACATATAGTTGTTATATACAAAGTCTTATAAGGTAATCTTGTTTATGTTTCCGTTGCCTATGTTATTGTTTTGAAAAATTACTAAAACCCTTTCATGAACTACCAAGTGTTGGCCTTGTCTTTCAAGAACAAAAATAATCAACCGAATTAATGAATTGTCAACCTTTTGGCATAGTGATAAAATGATTGACTAATGTTCTGGAACTGTTGACCATTTTTATCAATGAGAATCAAACTTGCATGCATTCTCTCGTTGCTTTTGGAAATAGAGCAATTAATGCTCTATTATAGGTGTATTTAATGCTCTTTCCAGAGAAATTAATGAGGAAAGATGAGCAAGAGACAAAAATGAGGGAATTTGGAGATAGTCTCCACCCATTGCAAACTAAGCATACAAGAGAAGCTTCTTGGCTTTCTTTCTTCTTCTTCTTGCACTGTTCTTTTTCCTCTCTTTTTGGTCCACTTGCAACTTCTTCTTCATCTCTTGTTGTCTTGAGACCGTGCAACGATCATCCTTGTTTATAATCGAACAACAACCATTTGTTAACTTCGCTTGAGACTAGCTATCACTATGGTCCGACGAAGGGTTCTAGTGACAGTCTAGGTGGCTACGGACTTGGTCCCCTACGTGTGTGGGGGTGGTAGGGTCGACCAAGGTGCAAGTTCATGAGGAATCAGAGGCGATTCGTGGTTATTCATGATGGTGGTTTGCAGGTGTCCGACGAGAGACTAAAGGAGCTTGAATTGAGGCGCATTGGAAGCAACCGGCAGCAACATCTTCATCTTAAGAGATAACTATTATCGCTTTCCATTTTTGATGGATGGTTTGTGTTGCATATAGTTGTCTACAATGGCTCTCGTGAGTGGATTTTGTTTTTATTGTTTTACTATATTATAGAGATTTTAAAAATATTTTGAAAACCATCCTGACCACTTGCATAATACGCTAAGTGTTGACATGAACATTCACTAGATTCATTCCACTATTGTTGAGAGGTGTTAAATGATTGGCAATCAACTACTACCATAGTTCTAGTTGGTGCCATGTGGCCATAATTTTGGTATATATTCCATAACATGCCATTCCAATAATATTTTATTTACTTAATATTTATTTTTTTGAACTGTTCTTAATAGTTCAATACAACGGAGTCTTAGTCTTTTGTTTGAATTGCCTGTACAAAATATATAATTATTACTATACATTATTACGACTACCCTTATCCTTTTCTTGATTTTGGGTTGGGCCATGGCAGGCGAATATATTTTTAGGAAAAATATAAGCATTTAAGTTTATAAAAATAGCAATACATATACATTATTATTATTTTTTTTTTAAGTTTTTATGCATTTTAACATTTATAATATATTTTTAGAATGTATATATACATTTTTTTAGTTTCAATTTTAATATATTTAGAAAAATATTTTTGTTAAATAAAATTTATACATATTTTTTGTTTAGAGAGAGAGAGAGAGAGAGAGAGAGAAGAAAAATAAGGCTAAAACAGTGACATTGGTTGTTTCTTAGCAGCGGCGCCAAAGTTATTATTTCAAAGTATGGGAATAGTTTTTGTAATTAATCATTCTAATCTACTCTGTACTGTTTTTTTAACAAAAATGTTATTTGACTATGTGGGCTATATCTTGAATTATACAATTTAATTAAAATGATAAAAATATTCTTCAACCAAAGCGATGAGACGGCGTGAGAAGATGAGGTATATGACTAAAATACTCCTTACCTAAAGCGGTGAGACAGCGAAAGATAGTGAAGCACGAAGAATATTTTAGTCATTTGCACACGTGTGTCTAACCTAAAGTATAGCCCTTGATGTATAAATGTTCTTTGCACTATATTTGAACCTATTCTCATTGAGTGTAAAAATGCCTTTTTTTTTTTAAAAAAAAAAAAGTAAAAAAGATAATAAACATGACCCTTAAATATCAAAAATAAATTACAAAGTCACCTTAAAAGGAGCCCAAATCACGAAAGGTCCGAAAATAATTTAAATTTTTTTTCTTAGGTTGTAATTTACCTTTAATTTAAATTAGGATTTTTATAAAATTTATTAGGCTTATCTCTCGATATTAATTTAGAGTAAATTACAATCGACAACCTTAAGATTTTACTAAGTAAAAATGAACTAGCCTCCTATGGGTGAAAAAGATTACTTAATAATAGGTAAATGTAAACAAGAAAGTAGCCTTATTTGAATTCAATACAAATTACTTTCAATTAATACAAATTACTTAATAATAGGTAAATGTAAAAAACAATAGTTTGCTGTTGTTTGTAGGGTAATTAATGTAGTAAATATAGATTGGTTGCAATGTCTCCTTTTTAGTTAATATATAAGCCCTTATGGATTTAAATAAAAAATAAAATAAAATTTGTCTCTTCGTGTTTTCTTATACGTTTGGAAGGCCCCGCTTAAGTTGTGTCATTATTATTTGGGTTAATTATCCAAAAAATACTTAATTTTAACCAAATTTTTAATTTTTTTAATAATAACATCTATTTTTATTTAGTTTCAATTATGAACCGAAATCCATCCAATTAGGTATTATCATTAAAATATATGACATAATAAAATAATGTACAGTAAAAAAATTATCCACCTAATTAACTCAGCGCTAAAAACAAATCGATAAAAACTAAACAAAAACACTAAACGACGACGAACAAACAAATAAAAAATATTGGGTTAAACATAGTTTGGCTCAAAATTACACATTAACTTATCACATTATATTTTAATGGTAAATATAGAACGGTTTAAAGTTAAAATTAAATAAAAAAAATTAAAATTGAAAATCTGGGTAAATTTCATTATTGTTTTGTAATTAACCCTTTTATTTTTATGATTTGACAGGGACAAAATGACAAACTAAAACGTAACAGTGGCCAAACAATTTCTTAAGGATAGGCAAATTAACTAACTAACTAGTGTTATATAAGTCAAGCAACGAACTCCTAACTGATACAAACAAAAAAAAAAAAAACCGACTCTTTTAACTAATCAACCCATAACAGCGTGAACACCCACATACACGCGCGCGTATATATATGTATATCGATAGAGCTATCTACCCATTCCATATCCCAAACGGAACATTGACAAGCTAACAAGTCTCTTTACTCTCTGAGAGAACTTCCTTCATTTGCATCATCAAGGTTCTTCTTGAATTAATATCCTTTCCATTCGTGGGTATATTTCAGTTCGATCTGCTTTTGGAACTGCGAGAATTGCTGCTTGACAATATTTCTCAATTAATCCAATCTCTGTTTGGATGCGTGCAAATTAAAGACATGGCAGAAGGCAAACAAGCCTGTGCAAGTATATGGAGAAACTTCACAAGAAGAAGAAGAAGACTACGACGAAAACCAACTTGGAAGGTGGTTGGTAAGGTTTAATCCAACAGACCAACAGTTGATCAGTTCGTACGTCGCAAACATGAACTTCCACAATCCTCTTCCCCCTTATCCTGAGATACCCGCCATCGACGCCGCATACTTTTATAGCGTGCCCCCGAGGGATCTTGGTACGTACTTTTACGTATAATATACTTACTTGGGTTGGGTCCATTTCATTTCATCTCTCTTTCTTTCTTTCTTTCTTTCTTTCTTTAATTTTCTTTGGGGATGGGGTTTGGGGTTGGTTTCTGCAGTGGCAGGCAGGTTTGCGGCAAGTGCGAGGCAATGGTTCTTCTTCGTTGGCGGCGTGGAGACAACGCGAACCCGAGGGGTCGGAAATGGAGGGGCGGCGGGCTCTTGGAGGTCATTCGGAAACGAAAACCCAATCCATGATTCCGATGGACAAGTTATGGGTGTGAGGATTGTGTTCACTTACTATTCTGGAACCCAAGCAAGTAGGAGAACTTATTGGAGAATGGACGAGTATCGACTACCCCGCTATAATAATAATAATAATAATAATGCTCAATGGGTCCTCGAAAGAATTAGAAGAGGCCGAGAATATTATGGCAGTAGAAGACTAGGACGCATAGCAGAGGAATAGCTAAACCAACTCCTACCTACTTGTAGCATAGCAGTGGATTCTCATTCATTTTCTCATATTAATTCCTCAATTCTTTTCCCTCCTTTCTTTCTTACTTCGATTACTATACGTACCTCCACATACACATATATGTGCGTGGAGAGGAGAAATAAAAATAAAAAAATAAAAAGTGGCTGGCAATAATATAATATATATCCACAGACACACACGCATATATTGCCGGCTCACCATCCCACGGTTTAGGGTTCCACATTTTGTGATTGCTTTCCTTCTTCTTGTTGACGTGTCCATATTATAATCAATCTGCATGCCCGTGTACGTATGTGTGGCTCAAAATGTTGAAATAATAAAATTGGTCACTTTCTCTATTTGATATTTGACGCAATCTATCTTTAGCCACAAACTAATTAAATGCTTTTCAGTTTATTTTTGTTATGTTTTAGCGTTGTTCTAAACACACTGTAATTAATATTTTGTCACTGATTTTTGTATTCTCTTAAGATAAATGGAAACGTCAGTTTAATTGAAATTTAATTTGATAAATATATATATCAATATATATATATAGTGATGAGCAAAAGTTAAGTGGTATTCCCTTTCTGTTTCAGTTTTGAATTTTAAATTTATTTTAAATTTTATGTTTTAAGTGTCTGTTTTGAGATTTTTAAAAACACGTTCTTTTTATTATTTTAAAAAAAATTTCTTAAAACAAAAAACTAAAAAATGCATTTACTTTAAAATTTTGTAAAATGTTATTTTATGATCATTTATTTAAGAAATTTGATTCAAAATAAATTATAAATTTAATTTAAAGAATTTCAAATATAATACAAGTTATATAATTTAATCATATATAATATATTAAAATTACAAAGTACATTCTAAGTCATTTTTAATTTCACTCAACTATTAATTTCATAATAAATTTATTTTTACCTATAAATTAAAATCTGATATCAATTTTGAGATTTAAATTATTCACAACATAAATATTTAAAAAAATATAAATCATAAAATAACAAAGACTAGCACGAAAGGAAGAAATGGCAGAGGGCGGTGGCAGGCGACTGGATTTGGGTATGGAATGAGGTGGCGATGGCTTGGGTGTGGAGGGCACTGGACGGGCAAGAGCGATGGCAGTGGCGATGGCGAATCTTGGCATGGAAGAAAGTGACCAGCGGTGGCTGTGGCGGATCTGAGCTTGGAGGGACACTGACAGGCAAAGGCGAGGGCAAGGGTGATGGCGATGACAGTGGCGGTGGTGGATCTTAGCATGGAAGGCAGTGACGAGCGGTGACAATGGCGGATCTGGGCTCGAAGGGCTATGGTGGGCAAGGGAGATGGCATTGACAAGGCGAATTTGGGCGTGGCAATGATGGTCGTGGAAGGCGACTGTAATGATGGCAGTGGTGAGTGTGGATGACAGTGATGGCGATGGCATGGATGGTGGTGGCGACCGAGCTTAAAGAGAAAAGAAGAGAGAAAAGAGGTGAAAACGATGGCTATTTTCCGTGTTTTGGATGGAGGGCTGATTTTGACTGAAAACAGCCAAAACGTGTTTTTGACATTTTAAGTTTTCTATATAAATTTTGTGTGTTTTGCAAAATACGTTTTTAAAAATGAGTAAGTAAACACGTTTTGAGTGTTTTAAAAAACTAAAAATGAAAAACAGGCTAAAAACACCAAAGAGAAGATGCCCTTATTTTTTAAAGGGTTGGCTTGGGGGCAGAGGGCATTACCCTCAAAAGAGCTGCATTTTTACATCAAAGCTTGAATTATTTCAAATATCTTCTTTTGGATGATAGAAAGGACACTAAAATATTTAAGAAACATGTTGAGAATGCTGAAAAGCTTCAGACATTTTTTTATGGCATGTTCTAATAATAATAATAATTGGAGCATGATACAATTAATTATATATATTATATACACACACACACACCCACTAGACCAAATTAAAATCGCCTCAAACAAAAATTCATCCAGATTTCTCTCTATATTCTTATTTTCTTTCTTTTTCCTATTTCCAGAGTAATTTTTTTTTTCCAAATGAGTATAAATAAATATACATTACACCAATCTGGAGAATTTAACTATCCCATTTTGATTCCTTTCTCTTCATCTCACAGAAGAATGAAGTATTGAAACAGCCCAGCCAAAATGATAGTAATAACAACAAATTTGCATCTCCAAAACCATATGATCTGCTCAGAAACCATAGGAAAATGGAAATATACACATGATTCTAACCTGCACAACATGAAGTTGCACCTAAACTTTTGCCCATTTGCTGCAAAAATGGCCATTGTAGAAAGCCTTTTAATTTCCACATAAATGTACAAAAGACTAGAACTAATATTTCCCAAGAATGACAATATATATATATATATGGCATCACGAATGGACTGGGTGGGAAAAGAATTTATAAAACATTAAATGCCCTCATTTCTTCTTTGTAAGGGAGAACCTAGCATCCATTCTAGGAGGATTGGTCAAAGTGCCAGCATATATACATACATATATATAGCTAGCTAGCAAGAAATTGAATCATAAGAGCGCAGGGATGCAAGAAGGTAGAGAAGAGGAAAAGAGAGGACAAATAAATAAATTAATGATCAAAGGGAAAGACACTGTACCCTGTCAGGGAGGATTCTGGGCACTGGGAATGCAGTGACGTATCGCTCAGGGGGGAGTCTCTGAGCGTTTGGACCTGCAGCAGAGGATGACGAGGTCTCGGTCCGATCAGCTTGGCCCCGACCATAGTACCTAGCAAAACGATTGACAAGAGAGAAGTTTTCTACATCTTGGCATTCCATTCTTAAGTCTAAGACTGAGGCTCTCTTATCCAACCTGCACCATAACATAAGGATGATTAAAACACAAAAAAAGGGGGCAAAGACATATTGGTAGCAACACCAAATAAAGCCAAACTCTGGGCAATTTTGTTATTTAGTAACATTCTGAATTATTAGCAAAAGAGAGAAAAATACAAAGAAAAACTTGGGTGACTCGGGAAACTCTTAGGTATGATATGAATTATAAAAATCAAACAAAAGACGAGGCCATAGATAAAAATAATTGAGCTAGAATTCATTGGTTAGATCAACTCTTGGTACCTTGTTTTTAACCTTCTGGATTATTCATGGTCCAATCATTACATTAACCCTTTAAACTTTGTTTGCATTATAAGAACATGAGTTTTCTACAAGCAGAGAGACATTTTTTTTTTTTTTTGCTTGGGGGCGGGGGGGTGGATACGAATTACAACTTAATTACCCAACCTTAATTCGCTATAAGCTTCATGTCTTTCTCTTCCTAAGCAATACCTTAAATTAATTCACAAATCAAATGCCCCATGCTATTCCTCAGTACCACAAAAACACCAACCAGCTAATTATTTCTTAATTCCGTAATGTCAATACTGCAACTGAATAGACTAGAAAGGACAAAACTAAAAACCCAAGAAACCAACTAATAGAGTCAAGTAGAAACTGGAACTAGTTAAGCATTAAAAGAGTATATCATAATGCAATAGGGAAAGAAACAAATTCATCGATCACAGAAAGGAATAAACTAAATGCCTTACCAAATTAGTGATCGGCTGCTTACCTCATAAAATCGTTTTCTAGCTCCCTTGCTCTACGAGTGAAGCCTTCCACAGCTTTGGAGAGATGCTGGTTGCCATTTGTTTCAGATGTTCTACACTTATCAGACAAGCTGTAATACAACTTTTAGGAATCACATAACCATATGGAGGGGGGAAAAAATCCTATCTGAAACCAAATATCACAAGGACATTGGTGAACAAATTCCAGTAAACTTCAAATTAAACTCTTACAGGTTTCTGCTGTCAAGAGGCACATGGGAATCACTTTCTGAGAAAGGAATTGAGCTGCAAGCATCCCCAAGTGCCAGCCTAGCAACCATGTAAGTTAGAGTCTCATAGTTTGAACCAGCATCCGCAGAGAGAACAGCTCCCAGGGGAGGTGGAAATAATTGCTGCATCAGCTGTGTTGTCAAGATAAGCCGCCTCTTAGTTCTAAGCATGGTTGGTCCGTCTTCAGTAATATCAGCCTCATCTTCCACCTGTTACCAAACGCAACACAAAGCCTTAATAGCATTAAAAAACCATATGAACACTTCAATAACAGACATGAAGAAGTAAATAATAATAATAATAACAATAACCACACCTTGTCAGCTAGCCGGTTTGTAGCAGCTTTGACCCAGTTAATTTCTGCCATGCTGCAACCAACAACAACCCAATCAAGATTACTATAGCTAAAAAAAGAGAGGCAACTATGTGTTATCCACAAAAATATGCAGTTGTACCAACATTAATATATCATATTCATAGAGCAAAAAGAAACACATATCATATTCAAAGAACACAATAGAAGAAGAACACAGAAAAAGAAGGAAGAAGCCACTTTCTAAGAGGAATTCAGCATGGACAGTAAGCTCAATTTAGTATATCTGCAAGTACCTCATAGTCAGAAGACTTCGAGAACCTGGTGTCACCTCTTTATGCCAAGGAAGAAGCTCTGATGTGGCAGTCTTCCTCTTCTTTGGTCTCACAGCAACCAAATATTGAGCACCAATATTCTGGGCTGGTGACAGTGAAGAAGAGACATGTTCAACTGGCATAGATGTAACAGTTGGCCTCTTCCAGATGTTGCCCACCTCACTTGAATCAGCAGCAGCATCTACTTGCTCCAAAGGACCATGAGCACAAAAACTGTCAGTAGACTTTGCAAGTGTAAATGGTTGTTCCAATGTCTCTGCAGTTAAATTTTTGTGTGTGCCATACATAGGCAGCATCTGCCCATTTTTAGAGGATCCAAACTTATTAAACCAGGAAGGTGCCATCTGGGGACCAATCTGGGATTGTTCAACTCTGATGGAAGCTGTACTGTTGCTATGAGTCTCAGAATCTGTCCGAATAAAAGCAGGCACGTCCTGAGAAGGTACATTGCCAAGTTGAAAAGATGGTTTTCTTTCCAAATTATCCGATGGCCCTGAGAAGCATAGCATTTTAGAGTCTCCAGATGGAACTACACTACTATGAACTAATGAATCTCCAATTATGAAGCACTCACCTGACTGCCCAGCTGTTGGAGCCATCTCACTTCCCAGACCACCATCTGCCCCTGCCGATCTCTTCAAAATCATATTACTCGAATTAATCTTTGTACTCTTCATCACCTGAATTTGATGCAATAAGGAGTAATTTTCATGCAAAAGATTATTTGGTTTTAAGGAACGACCAAAGGCTTCAATCTCTCTCTGAGTTGAAGCAGAACAAGAAGAAGCCTTGGCCTGATTCTTGATAATAGATTCCTTCCCCTGGGATGCACTCATCTTTTCAGCCAAGTCAGTGTTCCCTGAAGAAACTGGCTGATGGAAGCTTCCCTTTTCTGGTTCTTGTGATTCCCTTGAATTTGCACCGACCTCAGACAGACCTTTACCTTCTTCAAGCGCATTATCCTGTGAAGTTGATGAGGTTGACCCCAAATTATCATTTAGCTTGTAAGGTTGGGCTCTTAGATGTTGATGACTAGGATTAGTAGCCCATGCATTAGGCATCATTTTCAGGAAAGCACCCTTTTGAGAGATGCCAGATGCAACAAAAGGCTGAGACGATGGCAAAGCCTGCCCCGAAATTAGTGTGGTCGAGGCTCTTTCAATAGAATAATTGGTATCACTGGACGGCGATGCCTCACCAGATGAAATGTGTTTATCACCAGAGGCTTCTGGCATAGATTGACTTGTAAGAGGTCTATTGATATATTCATCAGTCTGCTGAAAATTGGAGAAATTCCTATCAAAAGATACTTTTGTGGGTTGGTTTATTGGAACTTTTCCACCTGGACCAATCATTTGTTGACTCTGAAACTTACTTCTTGAGTTGCGAAAACCAGCAGTTGATGTTGAGGATAGGTTTCCGGGCATATTACACTGTGAGGCTTCATTGTCAGTTTGGCCTGTCATACCGATCTTATTAGTCTTGAGTTTTCCTTGAGATGTTCCACGTGAAGGCTTCAAAGACTGTCCCTGAACTGCGGAACCCAACCATGCATGACCCTGGTCTCTTAACTCAGGAGTTGCATGCCTCAAACTGGAAGAACTGTCTGTCTGTGTGGACTTCTGAGAAGCCAATAAATGGTTTTGGACAGGCAGGTGTTGTGATGGAGGTGCAAGTTGTAAACCAAAACCTTGTGAGACAGAAGACTGATTTTGCTGAGGGTGATCAACAGATCCATCATAATCGCCACCTTCATTGGATTGGTCCACTTTGTGAAGGAGCTCAAGCATATTTTTTCTGTGATGAAAATAGAGCATCTATTTAAGCATGCAAACGACTATTACCAAAACATTTCACACAGAAAATGACAGAAGCCTTAAATAGTTGAAAAAGCTGAATCAAAGACTTGCCAAACCATGACACATGTATTCTATCAATGTAATTCCTTCCTGATACACATCCTTCGGCATAGCACATCTCACGAGGAATTCAGATTACTAAATTTTAATGTTTGATATTAGGATTTAGGTTTTATTTGAATTTAGTTAGATTTTATCTTTAGATTTATCTTTTGTTTATTATGTTAAGATAAATTTAGTTAAGAGTAATTATCTTTTAGTTCAGACTTAAGCATATAAATAGGCTTATTACGTAATCAAAGATTAGGCTTTTGATTGATATCGAATAAAATTAATCATTATCTCCCTGATTTCTCTCTTCCTCTCTCTTTCTCTCTCAGGTTTTCTTCCCTTCTCAAACTTCTTTTTCAATCTTTTCTCTAGTTGTTCTGCAACATCATATCATATGCCAGAAAGACCCGGTATGGTCAAAAAAATAAGTATACAAACATAAACTGTAACATCCAAATGGGCCTTTTCTGACGGGGCAACTGAGCAGACAAGCACTAGAGCTCCACAAGAAAACTGAAAGTGGAGTTCAATGCCAAGAAGGGGGATGGACCATGGACAAGTTCATGGGTGAAGTGAGTGCCACCAAGTGTCTATAAATATGGAATGAGACGGCTCTTGAAGCATTAACCGTCAAGAATGGCCTAACTAGATTAATTGGTACT
The DNA here is from genome assembly GCF_014633365.1 of Diospyros lotus. Classification (NCBI taxonomy): domain Eukaryota; kingdom Viridiplantae; phylum Streptophyta; class Magnoliopsida; order Ericales; family Ebenaceae; genus Diospyros; species Diospyros lotus. The sequence continues at coordinate 22,303,604 of NC_068351.1, forward strand.
TGCCAAATCAGCTTCTTTGTGCAGTTGATAGATGATTTACACATGTACAGTCCAAGAACAGCCTCCTCATCCATCTGAGGCATGATTAAGAGTGGCTCTTATTGAAGATATGTATGAAACAAGATTAAGATGGTTTCGTCATGTGAGAAGACTAATAGAGACTACATGAGGAGATGGGATGGAACAAGTCTTTAACAAAAGAAGTAAAGAAAGACCAAAAAGAACTTGGTGGGAAACTTTTAGGTAGGATAGGAGTTACAAGGGCCTTAAAAATGATTAAGCCATGGATAGAAATTATTGGTGAGCTAGAATTCATATAGCCAACTGACATGGTGGGATTAAGGCTATATATGTTGTTTTGTTTGTTGGGCTCACTTTAAAGTATATTAGTCCACAAGTTATCAAATATACCTGGTTGACCTAACAAATCATGGAATAGACAACTTCATCAGGCTACTCATGGTTCATGCTAGGCCTTCTTTTTTTTCATTGGCTCATTACAACATATGTCTCACACTACATGAATCATCTAACCAATAACATTGTGTCATGTACCTAGACCTTAAGGCTTTTACATTGAGGGGTAGTTACAGCTGTAAGGGAGTTGTACCTAGCTGTAAGCATTACAGATTGTACTCGGAGAATTGGTAACCGCTTTTGGAGCCAATCTTCTGCTGTGGCTTAGTATATAAGAGCTGACCCAGCCATTTTTCAAATCATCGAATACAATTGAAGAATTCTCTGGTTACCTGCCTCTCTCTCTCTCTCTCTCTCCCCCCTCCCCCAATTCTCTACTATTCCCTCTCTTTCCACAAAACCCTCAATCTCCTGCCTAATTCTCATCCAAATCAGTTGAGAATTCTCTGTCAGATCTAGGATCTAACATTCTAGTATCAAGGCAAGTTCCTGGCCAACGATCTCTCAAGCAATCAACTCACCAATGCCTAACAGCACCTGAATGAAGCAAATGGAGTCTCAGTTGCAGCAAGTGACAATGGCGGAGATGCAGACTCGTATGGGATCCATGGAGGAGATGATTGCAACACTGGCGGATAAGAAGCTGGACGATGTCACGGATCGGCCGCGGGGGGATATGAGCAATCAAATCCGAGAAGAGATGCAAGAGCAAAGCAACATGTTGCATGAGCAGATGCAACAGTTCATGCTCATGTTCTCCAACCAAAATTAAGTAAGGATTTCAGCTGATATTCCTCCTAGAGATAGGCCGGAACCAATTCTCCCAGGAATCGGAACCAACCACAAGGCAGCGGGATCCTCAGAGTTGAGGTTGAACTAGCCATTGTGGGAAAAAATGTGGTGGAGAAGTGATAGGAGATACAAGGGTGACCCCCCACCAATCCAGTTTTCCAGTGCCAAAAATGGAATTACCTCTATTTCAGGGCCAAAAGCCTAGATGGGGGGTGAGGCGATGTGAGAACTTGTTCAGCATCCACCAGGTGGCCAACAACCAAAGGGGTAGCATCTACCTATCTAAATGATATTGGAGATGTGTGGTTCTAGGGATGGTCTAGAGTTAGGGATGGTTGCAATTGGGACAAATTTGTTAAAGGTTTGTGTGAGAGGTTTGGAGATCATGGCATGATGGATATACTAGAAGAATTTAACAAGTTGAAACAAGGTAGGGCAATATAGGAATATCAACTCAAATTTGAGGAGTTGAAATCACCCATGCTGAACCGTAACCCCTACATGACCGAGGAATACTTCGTCTCGAGCTTTGCCAGTGGCTTAAGCGATGATCCTAGACCTACGGTGAAGATGTTGACGCCTAAGACAGTGCAAGACGCAGCTGAGGGTGCTTCACTGCAAGAGCTACTGGTGGAAGCACCAATGTAGAAGCAGAGGATGCAAAGTAAGGGGGGGAAACTATAATGTGATGCAGGTAGGAGGAAAGGTGCAAGGGGAGGAACTTGCTAAAACTAGTGCAGGTTTCAGATATCAAACAGTACCACCATCTGCCCCATTGATGCAACAAGGGTGAAAACTCATAGAACAAAGGATTTGCCAGGGCATCAGTGCAGGAAGCAATTACTTCTATTGGAAGGGGGGAGAAGAAGAAGAAGAAGAAGACACTGGGGAAGACGGGCTGACAGTAGGGAATGAAATGGAAGAAGAGGACAATGGAGCAATATCCCTACATGCAAATAAAGGAATGGCCAGCAGTAAAATAATTAAAGCAGAAGGAAGAGTGCAGGACAGTACACTCATGGTTCTAATTGACAGTGGGAGTACCCACAGCTTCATTGATGAAGGGACAGCCAAGAAGATGAAGTGTAAGCTGGCCAGCACACAGCCACTATCGGTAACTGTTGCTAATGGCAGTAAGGTCGTGAGTAAGTCGTCCACTTGCATAGGCTTCTGTTGGGAAATGCAGGGGGAGACTTTTGAAGCTGATATGATATTGTTGAAACTCGGAGGCGGTCACATAGTGCTGGGGGTAGATTGGATGAAGGGGCTGAACCCAATTAGCTTTGATTTCAATAAGATGAAAGTATCCCTCGAGAAGGAAGGCCAGAGGGTGATTCTCTAGGGGAATGTAGAGATGGGAAGTTGCAAGATGATGAAGGGGAAAAGGTTGCAGAAACTGTTCAGGAGCAAATTATCCCAGGTGGCACAACTATTTTCAATTGAGGCTAGGGAGGAACCAGAAGGTCATGAGGAGCTGGAAGGGGAGTGTATGATGGCTATCAGCAATCAGCCTCAAGCCTTATGGCAGGTACACGAACTGGCCCCACTAGATATATTATTAGTTGAATTTCAGGACCTATTTGTAGAACCTAAGTCACTGCCACCTAAGAGACCCTTTGATCATTCCATACCTCTCCAGCCAAATGTTGAACCAGTAACCATTCAATCATACAGATATCCTCCCAAGCTTAAATCAGAAATTGAAAAGCTAGTGAAGGATATGTTAACCAATCTATAATCAAGCCGAAGCCTTTTTGCCTCGCCCATCCTGTTGGTTAAAAAGAAATATGGTACATGGCATTTTTGCATTGATTACCATCACTACGTGTTGGATGAACTTAAACACACCTTAGTATTTCCCAAATAGGACCTCAAATCCGATTATCATCAGATCCAGATGAACCCTAATGACATATCAAAAACAACCTTCAAGACACATTATAGCCACCATGAATTTATAGTAATGCCTTTCAGGCTTACCAACGCCCCAGCTACATTCCAAGCCCTAATGAGCCAAATATTTGAACCCAACCTTAGAAATGTTGGTATTCTTTGATGACATTCTGATCTATAGCCCTTCATTCACCCAACACATTACCACCTTAGGACTACATTTGAGGTCCTTAGTTTCAACCGACTATATATCAAGAGGTCAAAGTGTGCTTTTGCACAGAAGCAGGCGGAATACCTTGGACATGTTATTTCCAATGCTCGAGTTAGCACAAATCACAAAAAAATAGTTGCAATGACTATTTGGCCTAAGCCTACCAATATTAAGGCCCTAAGGGGATTTCTAGGGCTAACCGGTTATTATAGAAGGTTTGTGAAGAATTATGGGGTGATCAGCAAACCCTTGAATGAACTATTGAAGAAAGATGGGCTCAAATGGAATCTCAAGGCTAAGGAGGCATTTGAACAACTAAAGAAGGTGATGAGTGAGGTACTAGTGTTGGGATTACTGGATTTTAGTAAGACATTCACATTGGAGACAAATGCTAGCAACACAGTGATAGGGGCAATCCCAACACAAGATGGTCAGCCATTGGCTTTCATTAGCCAGGCCTTAGCCCTAAGGCACCTAGCGCTTAGCATCTATGATAAAGAATTGTTAGCAATCTTGATGGACGTTGACAAGTGGAGACATTATTATTATTATTTTTTTTTTTTTTTTTTTGGGGGGGGGGGGGGGGGGGTTGCGCTCAAGTTCTTACTGCAACAAAGGCTACACACACATCTACAAAAGAAGGGAATTTGGGGGGGGGGGGGGGCGCTCAAGTTCTTACTGCAACAAAGGCTACACACATGTCTACAAAAGAAGGGAATGGCCAAATTGACGGGGTTGGATTATGTAATACAATTTAGGAAGGGAAAGGAGAATGTGGCAACAGATGCATTATCCCACTGTCATGAAGAGGGAACATCCGCAGCCATCATAGCAATGGTGCTAGATTGGTATCAAGAAGTCATAGCTCACTACGAGACAAGGGAGTGGACAAGGGAATTATTGAAGCAGTTTCGTATTGATGCCAATAGCAAACTAGGATACACATTAGTCAACGGGCTGGTGAGATATCAAAGCAAGTTGGTAATTGGGGACTATGAAACACTGAAAAATAAAATCCTCCAATCCTGTCACAAAAGGGTTTTGAGAACTGATGATTCAAATAGCTATAAGTCTTAGTTTGTTTTTTGCTTACTAATGTAATTTCTCTATTGCTGTAATTTTGTTATTCTATTGTTGTAACTCTACTAGTGATATTAGTTAGCAAAGCTGGAAGATTCCTCACATGGAAGGGGAATAGAATAGGACAAAAGGGCGGTTATAACCGCATGGAGAAGGGATCTGTTGTGGCAGCCCTCCACCCATCGATTGTATAAATATTCCCAAGCTTGCTAGGAAGATCATCATTGAATTGAATATTAGAATCGATTCTTCCTTCTATTGTTCTTATCTCTCTCCTCTTCTCACTTTCTTCTCTCTCCCTCTCTCTCCCTTCCTTGCTCTATTATGTTCTGTTTTGGTAGAAACTATCTCCTAATCCATTATGGGCTAGGAGCGCTCTAAATTTACGAACGAGTCGTAACATTTTGGTATCAAAGCCACCTTTCCTCGGTCAGTTAAGGAAGAAGATGGAGATAGCAAAAGGGACCCGCATGAAGAATTTGAAATCCCAACTACAACAGGCCAGGTCGACCATGGCTGATTGTCAAAATTGGATCGACCAACTGGAATTAGGAGCTACCTGGAGCCATGAGACGATCATGGCGTTGGATCGCTGAGTGGAGAGCACCATGGATGGATTGGAGCAAAGGCTGGAAGGATCCATCGCAAGGGTGCGAGATGAACTAGGTGCTCAAATGCAACAGTTCATGGTCATGTTTGCTCGCCAAAAGCCAATAAGGTTGTCTCCTAATTTTCCACCCAGAGAGCATACAAAACAAATCTTACAGAGGAATAGGACTAACAGGGGACGAGGAGCTTCGGAGATTGAGGTGGACCTAGAGGAGAAGTTGGTCGGATTGATGGATAGGGGTCGGGAAGGCCCTATAAATCATTAGCACCCGGGGTTTCTGATGCCCCGAATGGAGATTCCCACCTTCGAGGGGGTCAATCCTCGATGGTGGCTGAAGAAATGTGAGAGGATGTTTGAGTGGTATGGTGTTCCTGAGAGGCAGAGAGTACCCCTAGTTGCGACTTATTTCAATGAGGTAGTGGACGCATGGTACCAAGGGAGCATTAGACAGGGGAGGAATTCTCTGAAAGGTTGTGTGAAAGGTTTGGGGAAAGAAGTATGGTGGACATTGTAGAGGAATTTAACGAGCTGAGGCAAATCAGTAGTGTGAAGAGCTACCAAAAACGTTTTGAGGAGTTGATTTCTCTCACAATCCAACATAATCCTCACATGTCAGATACCTACTTTGTGTTGAGTTATCTAAGTGGCCTTAATGATGAGCTCAGGCCAATGGTAAAGGTGTTGAGGCCTCAGTCGGTGGAGCAAGCCTCAGAGAATGCTAAGCTGCAAGAGTTGGTGGTAGAAGCCTTAATGAGGAAGCAAAGGCAGCAAACGAGGGGAGTGGTAGTAGGATCATCTAATGTTGTTGGGAGACACCCCAATCAGGATCTGATAAAAGGAAATAGTGGGGGGAGAGGGGTGGTGGGCCCTAACCCAGCTCCTTTTGGAGAGCAATTGAGGGAACAGAGAAGACTAGCCAGATTGTGCTTCCGGTGTGGAGAGAAGTATCATGTGAGACATCAGTGCAAGAGGCAGATACTACTGCTAGAAGGGGATGAGGAGTCAGACCAAGAGGTAGTAGAAAAAGAAGATGAGGAAGGGGCCAGGGAGGACAATGGAGAAATATCAATCCATGCCTTGAAGGAGGTAACTAACAACAAAATAATAAAGGTAGAGGGGCAGATTAAAGGAAAATGCTTGATGGTCTTAATTGACAGTGGAAAGTACCCACAGTTTTCTATATGAAGGCACGACCAAGAGGCTGAGATGTCAACTCACGGGTACACCACCCTTGAGTGTGCCCGTGGCCAACGGGTGATGAGTACCTCGTCTTGCAACGGGTTCTATTGGGAGATGCAAGGTGAAAAATTTGAAGCAAACCTAAGATTGTTACAATTGGGGGGATGTGATATAGTATTGGGGGTGGATTGTATGAAAGGAGTAAGCCTAATTAGCTTCGACTTTAACCGAATGGAGGTGTAATTTGAAAAGGAAGGACGAAGGATGATATTGACAGGAGGTAAGGAAGGTGGAACATGCAAGATGATAACAGGAAGGAGGCTGCAGAAAGTACTTAGGGGAAAATGGAGTCAGCTGGCCAATCTCTTCTCCATCGTAGTAGCTAAGGAGCTTCCAGGAGGGCACAGAAGTGCTTACCTAACTGTCAGCTCAACTAGGGAACTCCTGACAAGGTAAATCACTTAGATTGTATTAATGAATTGATGGCAGAATATGAGGACCTTTGCATGGAACCCAATTCCCTACCTCCCACCAGATCATTTGATCACACCATTCACCTAAAGCCAAATGTCGAGCCCATTAATGTGAGATCCTATCGATACCCTCCACTTCAAAAGAATGACATAGAGAAAATGGTTAGGGAAATGCTTCAACAGTCCATTATTTAACCCAACCAAAGCCCTTTTGCTTCCTATCCTATTAGTCAAAAAGAAAGATGGATCATGGCAATTTTGTGTGGATTACTGCCAAGTTAATGCCATGACCATCAAAGAAAAATTCTCTATACCTTTGGTGGAAGACCTCTTAGATGAACTTCACCAAGCCTAAATCTTTTCAAAGCTTGATTTGCATTCGGGGTACCATCAAATTAGGATGAGGTCGGAAGACATACATAAGACAGCCTTTAGGACCCACCACGAACACTTTGAATTCTTGGTAATGCCATTTGGGCTTACCAATGCCTCAACCACTTTTCAATCTTTAATGAGCCAAATATTCGAACCCTACCTTCGGAAATTTATCCTTGTGTTCTTTGATGACATACTAGTCTACAGCCCTTCCCTTAGCCAGCACCTAATTCATCTTAAGACCACCTTGGACATCCTCAAATCTAACTGGCTTTTCATTAAGAAATCTAAGTGTTCATTTGGTCAAAGGCAAGTTAAATATTTGGGGCACATTATATCCAAGGTAGGGGTTAGCGCTGATCCAAAGAAAGTGGAGGCTATGGTGTCCTAGCTGAGGCCTAATTCAGTGAGGTCTTTGAGGGGGTTACTAGGATTGACCGAGTACTACCGTCGGTTCGTAAGAAATTACGAAATCCTTAGCAAACTATTAACAGAGTTATTGAAGAGGGAAATTTCAGTTGGGGCCCTGAGGCTGAAGGGGCCTTTGAGAAGTTAAAGGAAGCCATCAGTGAAGTGTTGGTATTAGGGCTGCCCGACTTTAGCAAGCCCTTTGTCCTAGAGACAGACACATGGGGCAATGGTGTAAGAGCAGTCCTAGCTCAAGAAGGGAGACCATTGGCATTCTTAAGCCAAACCTTAGGCCCAAAACATTTGGGGCTTAGCATATATGAGGAGTTTCTCGCAGTGCTGATGACTGTAGATAAATGGAGACATTACTTGGAAATGGGAAGGTTTATAATTAAAACAGACCACTAAAGCTTGAAGTTTCTTTTACAGCAGAAACTACAAACACAGTTCCAAAGAAAAGGCATGACCAAGTTGACGGCTTTAGACTACTCAATACAATATAAGAAGGAAAAGAAAATGTAGTTGTAGATGCACTTTAAGGTGTCATGAAGAAGGGAGTGTAGCAGCCATACTATTGTCATTCCCGAATGGTGTCAACAGGTGATAGAAAGCTATGAAGGAGATGATAAAGTGAGGGAATTACTAGAAAAGGTGGTCATGGGATCTGAAGGGGTCGAAGGGTATACATTGGTGGACGGGATGTTAAGACAGTAGGGCCGGATTGTAATTGGGAATAATGAAGATCTCAAGAGGAAGATCTTGCAATCATTGCACAAATCTTCATTGGGGGGACACTCCGAGATCCTAAACACTTACCTTCGGGTGAAGCAACTCTTTCATTGGCCAGGGCTGAGAATGGAGCTAAGAAAATTTGTGTTAGGCTGTGACATTTGCAAGAGATGCAAAACTGAGAATGTGACCTACCCTGGACTTTTACAGCCCCTGCCAGTGCCTAAGCAAGCTTGGTTTAGTGTCTCTATGGATTTCGTCAAAGGGCTGCCTAAGTCGAAAGGAAAGGACAGTATAAGGGTTGTGGTAGACCGGTTCACAAAATTTGCTCATTTTATAAGATTGGCCCATCCTTATACGGCTCAAGAAGTGGCTAGAATCTTCATGGATCAGGTGGCAACTTTGCATAAGGTTCCCAGGACAATTATCTCCGATCATGACAAGGTTTTTACAAGCACTCTATGGAAGGAGGACGTTTAGAAAATTACGTCTTCAACCTATCACCCCCAAACAGATGGGAACACTAAGCGAGTAAACCAGGGCTTAGAAAATTATTTAAGGTGTATCTGCATCTTGCAGTCCAAGAACTGGCATAGATGGCTATCCCTAGCCCAGTGGTGGTACAACTCCAACCACCACTCTTCCTTAAAAATATCTCCCTTTGAGGCTCTTGTCATATACAAGCCTCCTCTATTACTGGCTATAGGAGAACATTTCACTGCAGCCTCAGTAAAAGAATACTTATAATAGAGAAGGGTGGTATTGCAACAACTAAAACAAGAATTGGCTACAGCTCGAAATAGGATGAAGCAAGCTGCATATAAGAAAAGAAGTGACAAGGAATTTGAGGTAGGGGAGAAGGTATACTTGAGATTGAGGAAACCTCACTTGAAGTCTATTACTCAAAGGCCGTTTTCCATATTGGAGAGGGTAGGGAAGGTGGCTTATTGGCTACAGCTTCCAAAGGGAACCCGAATCCAGCCCGTTTTCCATGTCTCCCTATTAAAGGAATCAGGATCTAAGAACCCCACAATGCCCACCATTCCTGAGGAGAAGGATAGTATGGAAGAACCATAAGCTATTTTGGATAGACGGGTAGTTCACAACCAAGGGGTTCCACTCATCCAAGTACTAGTGAAGTGGTAGGGTGGAGCAACAGGAAGCAACACTTGGGAGTACCTGCCTAGTTTACTCAAATGGTTCCCCAAAGTTGCCAACCTCCTCAGCATTTCTTGAGGACAAAAAAGGTGTAAGGGATGGGGAATTGTCACGAAAGGGTTCGAAAAATTGATGATTCGAATAGCTATAAGTCTTAGTTTGTTTTTTGCTTACTAATGTAATTTCCTTATTGTTGTAATTTTGTTATTTTACTATTGTAACTCCACTAGTGATATTAGTTAGCAAAGCTGGAAGATTCCCCACGTGGAGGGGGAATAGAATAGGAAAAAAGAGCGGTTATAACCGCATGGAGAAGGGATCTGCTGTGGCAGCCCTCCACCCATCAGTTGTATAAACATTCCCAAGCTTGCTGGGAAGATCATCATTGAATTAAATATCAGAATTGATTCTTCCTTCTATTGCTCTTATCTCTCTCCTTCTTCTCACTTCCTTCTCTCTCCCTCTCTCTCCCTTCCTTGCTCTATTATGTTCTGTTTCGGTAGAAACTATCTCCTAATCCATTATGGGCTAGGAGCCCTCTAAATTCACGAACGAGCCGTGACAAATCCTTGCATGGATCACCACTTGGAGGACACTCAGGCATACAAAATACCTACCAGAAGGTGAAGCAACTATTCTACTAGCCACATCTAAAGAAATCAATGATGGAGTATATCATGACTTGTGACACCTATAAAAGGTGCAAACACGAGACAATGGCACATCCAAGCCTCTTGCAGCCCTTAGCCATTCCAAAACAAGCATGGACCAATGTGACAATGGATGTCATAGAGGGATTACCCAAATTGGAAGGGAAGGACTGCATTTTAGTGGTGATCGATAGGTTCACAAAATGTGGCCACTTCTTGAGCTTATCACACCCCTTCACAACACAAGAAGTGGCCAAGATCTTCTTGGACAACATAGTGAAGTTACATGAGGTACCACGATCAATAGAATGAGACAGGGATAAGGTGTTTACCAACTTGTTTTGGCAGGAGTTGCTACAAACTATGAGCACAAAATTAAACATGTCCACTGCCTACCATCCAAAGACAGATGGACAATCAGAGAGAGTCAATCAATGTCTAAAAGCATACCTCCAGAGCTCGTGTTTCCTACAGCCTAAGGGGTGGTAGAAATGGTTGTCCCTAGCTCATTGGTGGTACAATTCCAGCCACCACAGCTCAATCAAAATGACACTATTTGAGGCTTTATATGGATAAAAGCCATCCCTACTTCCAGCTATTGGAGGACACACAATAGTAGCAGCAGTTGAGCGTATTTATAGCAAAGGCAGAATATATTACAAATACTAAAGAATGAATTGGCTAATGCACAGAATCAGATGAAGCAAATTGTAGACAAGAAGTGAAGTGAGAGGCAATTTCAGTAGGGGATGAGATCTACTTAAGACTGAGCCACCCCCACCTGAGAACCCTATCTCGTCAGCAAATCTCTAAACTGAGCCCAAACTTCTATGGCCCTTATCCAGTTATTGCAAAGATAGGGAAAGTGGCTTACAGATTGCAACTACTGGAGGGAACACAAATTCACTCAGTATTCCACATTTCCCTTCTCAAGAAATCTATTGGGACAGATGTTGCGAGTCCTGACCTTCCCCCTAGCCTCAATGAAGAAGTTGGAACAATGGCACCAACGGCTATCCTCAATAAACGAGTAATCTACAAGCAAGAAGCCACTCTAACCTAGGTGCTAGTCAAATGGTCCTCCCTACACCCCAACAACAACACATGGGAGTATTTGCCCAATCTTCTCAAGCAATTTCCCAATACCGCCAATTTACTTAGCATTTCTTAAGGACAAGATCGAAGGGGAAAAGTTGTCATGTACCTAGACCTTAAGGCTTTTACATTGAGGGGTAGTTATAGCTATAAGGAAGTTGTACCTAGCTGTGCGCATTACAGATTGTACTCGAAGAATGGGTAATCGCTTTTGACACCAATCTCTTGTTGTGGATCAGTATATAAGAGCTGACCTAGCCATTTTTCAAATCATCGAATGCAATTGAAGAATTCTCTAGTTTCCCACCTCCAACTCTCTCTCTCTCTCTCTCTCTCTCTCTCTCAATCGATCGATTGATCTTTCCTCCCCCAATTCTCTACTCTTCCCTCTCTTTCTACAAAACCCTCACTCTCCCACCTAATTCTCCTCCAAATCGGCTGAGAATTTTCTGTCAGATCTAGGATCTGACACATTGCTGACCAAGGAAAATACAGCATAATAGAAGAATCACGATACTATCATAGCACAAGCATCAACCATAATGGCAACTATCCTGTTTCAAACTAAGACACAAATCAGACTTAAGTACAGCTAACCAAATTGGACTACATCACAGTAAAGTAAGCAATAAACATTAAGTTCAATGATCAACTACCTTGAATGAGCAGACTTATTTGTTGCATATATGCTAACTGATCTGTCAAAGGGCACAGATGTTCTGGGTGCAAAACCTGAGTGACTGACTGTGGAAGGTACCTCCGCTTCGCCTTTTCTGGTTCCTTGAAGATAATGTGAATGCTCCTGTCAAAAAAGTAGTTTCATATTCACTACCTGAAATATATACAATATTATGGAAAAGGACAAAAAGCATAAAGCTTCACCTTTTCCATCTCACTGGAAGTTTTAGGAAATTGACCAGAAATTTTGGACTGCCCAAAATATCCCTGATTCTGAGTATATGATGCTTGTGGGATCGCTTGCAAGATGACCTGTGAATGGGCAGTATGCTTCATTCCATAGGAAGGTTCAACTTCCTCCTCCAAGTTCCCCATTGGATGATACTGAAATTTGCGAGCACCAGTAGTTTTCTGGCCAGCTTGACCAAATAACTTCTGCCTGCCTCCAGGAAAATTCTGTGGATCACTTGCATCGGACCCACCATTGTCCCTTGAACCACCAATAGGGTGCTGGGATAAGTTAGAGCCATGGCTATCACTGGAGTTCTCTTTTCTATCACACTTGTCTGCCTCATGCAATTTAACTGCATCCTTGTCAGGAATGTTCATGGACGACTCCAAAACCGGCAGATTGTTCTGATGATGCTGGGAGTTCCCTAAGTTTTCACCTCCTTTATTTTTCATTAAAGAATTAGCATGTTGCCAGTAATTAAAGTGATGACTATTGGAGAGCAGTAGGCTGGCATTTTCCAGCATGGCACTTCTAGTGCTAGAATTTGGAACCTCTCCAATATTATTCAAACTACGGTCCTCGTTGTTTACCTGTGGACTTCCTACAGAAGAGTTTATATGTTCCAATCTAACAGATACATTTGGACCAGAATCAGCCTTCCACAAACGAATGCCATGACTCATGTCCTCACAGATATTGTGGTCCTTCCTGTGCAACTGCTGCAATTTGTCCTCGTTGCCATTAACTTTCAAGGTTGCACCCCCAGCAGGTGATGCAGACTTGTCAACATTGCCACTATCAGTTCTATTGTCAGGCTGGCTAGAGTTAAAGGAAGAACCACTCCGTTGAGGGACCCACATCCCCAAAATGTTCTTCTCATTCCTTTCTGTATGTGAAGAATATGCAGCATTACCATAAACTTGACTCCCCTCTGCAAGTGGCTTTTGTAAAGGACGATGACTTAACCAGTTGATTCCTTCTTGGGAAGACTGATGAATATCTGGACCCGTAAAATCTGTCTGCTGCATCTCACCATTCCCATATGAATATTTCCGTCCAGATTGCCACATTCTTCGGACAGCAGGATGATTTTTGTTCATGTTGGCATCATCCGAGAGGGGAACTGGTCCAGAACTTGATGACGACGCAATCTGTGAGCTGTTTTCAGCCAAAACCTTTTGTTGTTTTGTTTTGTTTGCATATGCTGAAGTCTGGTGACTTCCTGCAGGAATTGGAGTATTCTGAAAACTCACACCATTCCAATCTTCTTGAAGCCCTAAGTCATTGCTAGATGTTTCTGCCACGGCAGACTGCATAAGAGCACTCCAACTCCCACTTTGTAGGGAAGGAAATCCATTCAAAAATCCTTTACTATACAATCGATTATACCCTCCTCCCATGTTCGCATCACTGCCAAAGGCATCCCATATATTATCATCCCCAAATAATATCCTCTCCTCAGTTGGGTCTAGGGAAACCACATTCTGTGAAGAACCATGGGATGTTATTTTTTCAGGCAACATTTCAGATGGACCAGCTAATTCCTGCCTCTCATGGACCTCCTGGGCAGGGGCATTTCTTTGCCCAGACCTCGCTTCCTGGAATTTTTCTAAATTCATCCCACTATCGAGACGATCAGTGTTTACTTCCTCCTGAAAAGAATTCTGTCCAGAAACCAGAGATTCATCCTGCATGTGAACCTGATCTTGGAATCCAGTACATTGATTACCTGGGGAGGTCATTTGCTGCATTTGAAGCTTATCTGGTAGGATATGAGAATGATGGAGCGGAGTACCCCTTCTACTAGAAACAGGAACCCCATACAGAGCTTGGTCAACCTGTTGGGGAACCAAACCCATTAAGCTCAGTGTCTGGCCTTGCTCAGGAGGAAACCTAAATCCATTAGAGGATCCCTCAATAGCTGGATTAGCATGCTGCAACCAGTTTGTGCTACCAGCCAGGGGCTCAGTTGCCCAACGATAGTCTGATGCTGCGGTAAAGAGGGAGATAGGAGTGCTATTAGTTAGGACAGATGAATTGGTGCCAGACACCTGTTTTATAATAGTAGGGATCTGATTTGTTTTATTCTGTTGTTGTCCTTCTATTTGCTGAATCTGTTGCTGCCTCTGAAGCTTCCGCAACATGGCCTGCTGCTGCAGTAGCTGCATGTCATTGACGCCAGACTGCTGCGGTGGAAAGGTTTGCAGCACGCCTGTTAGCTGGCCACTCATTTGTTGACTACCAAAAAGATTAAAACTAACAGGCACTTCAGATGATTCTGACCTAACTGAAGAAGTATAATTTTGAGGGCTAGTCTCTTGCTGCAACCCATAGATAGATAAGCCTCTTGATCTATTACAGTGATCAGATTCTGTATCCACTCCCAAAAAATTTGCTTCACTCTCTCTTGTCTGCAAAATCTGGTGCCTGTGCATATATCCATTTAAAATTGGCTGTTGGTTTTGAGGATGACTTTTGGCAAATTCAGGACCCACTCTAGGTTGTGTAGGGTTCAAGCCATGTGGTACTGGAAATGTCTGGATGCTATGTCCTTTGTCTGTGTCTGTTATATGAAAAGAAAATGTTATCCATGTGTAAAAAGGCTGAATTTATTTTGATCAAAGATTCATTAACCTCTAAAACCTTGGTCTTGAAAAATGGAATGAAGAAAGGAAACATAAATTTCATTTTCAAGAGACAATTGATCAAAACATTCATCATTGGTAACTAGTCGGCTAGAAAGCCAATTCAATACCTGATTGCTGCAGATTATAATTTTTTAAAACCGAATTTGGTAAGCCAATATGTCTCTGACTTCCAGGCCACAGATTGTTACCTAGCACTGGCCAAGTTCCGTCAACCTGTGAGTCTTGCTGTCCCTGGGACAAGTTCTCTTGAGCAAAGAAATTGTGAACCCTGTCTCCAACTTCGTTGCCAGGCATAGATAATTCAATCCACAATTTTGGCAGCCAAAAATTTTTAGTTTCTAGAACAACTTAGCAGATGAACAAAGTCAGAACTTCATCACTCCTATTGGAGATCCAACAACATGAGCATCCAACCATATTTAATTCAATATCACTAGAACATTCATGGAACCAAACTTCTGTCTGATTATTCACTCCAGCAACCAAATTCCTAACTTCCAGAACACGTCCTGCCTGATGTCCATGAAGAAAAGCAAAGACAATCAGATAAAACAGAGGCAGAATGACAACTTTTATGCACAAGAGGTCATATCCC
This sequence comes from Diospyros lotus, assembly GCF_014633365.1. NCBI lineage: Eukaryota > Viridiplantae > Streptophyta > Magnoliopsida > Ericales > Ebenaceae > Diospyros > Diospyros lotus. The sequence continues at coordinate 22,318,827 of NC_068351.1, forward strand.
AAAGCTAGTGAAATAAAATTTCCAGTAATGGGAGATGTTCTGTTCCTTTGTCTTAAATGAAGTGTCTTAAATGAAGAACACATCTATGATAGACAATATCAAATAGAAACCAAATGTCCAAGGTAACCAGTTACCAAGTCCAATCAAGATGGTAGTAACAATTATCAACCACGCAAGCATATGTTTGCTTTAACAACACGTATATATGTTGAAACCTCAATTTCGCACTCCTCTATAGAGTTCCAGACATCGGCTCAACATCAATACCACAAAAATACCAAGACAGGAGAACAGAAGGCAGGAAAGATTGGCACAAAGAATATAGTTCAGGTCCAACCCACATTTCAAAAAACACACTATAAAACCTAAAACCAAATGAAAAAGAAAACAGCTCACACAAGGAGAGTATTATGGAAAACTGTCAGTACCTGAATGTGAGACTAAAAAAGTAGAACTTCCAACTCAGCGTAAGAAAATGCAATCATAGACCAAAAAAGTTCACAGAAAATTCAGAACACAGGTTGACTTCCCATCACAACCATCAAAAGATAATCTATACACCAAGATGGCTGATAATATAAAGCAAAAAAAGCTGCTTACGAAGTGTGTCAAAAGACTATTTATACTAGGGTTACAGTGGTAATGAATCCTTGCCATTGATCATAAACGAATCTTTCTAATCTTAGCCATCCATTTTATATTAAGTCACATGCTAGTCACACAACTACTTATTAAGCTAATAATATAAATACTAATTACAACCTAATAATGTGAATACTGACCATAAGCTAAACAAATAAGAAAATAAGAACATTACTAAATCAAGAAAATACTTCTGCATCAGCAACTCAATAAGTCACACAAAGCGCATGGTTAATGCAGAAAATTAGAAAAATTGCATCCTATTCACTTCCAGGATTCCAAGCTTGTTATTACATGCAATAATCCCATAAATCCTTTTCAGCTCTGTAAAGTCCTTACTCCTTAGGACTATTGGTTTTGGTGTTACCAAAACCACTAAACAAAACAAGATGCTTTAGCCAATGTATTTCATTTACTTGTAGCTTACATTGGTTTCTAGCCAAGGGTGGCCCAGGTGAGGGTGCAAAGGTTTGACAGCCATTTTTAGGATTTACAAAACAACAGGCAAAACAAGAAAAGAGCATGCCAACAGTGTTCCTTGAATGCTATGATCAAGATTGAAGAATTCCAGAGGTCCTCATAGGATAAGCCAGAGAAGTCCATTTCCCAGACCAGGCACCACTGGATAACTGTGGCAAAACCATGGCCCTGATTAGGCAAAACCTAGACAAAGAGGAAGTCAGGTCCTTACGGAAATTCATGCTAGCTATTTTGGAAAGTCAACGAGGGTAAAATTTCTTATTGCCATTCAAATCTAGGATGTAAGGCGATCAATTAGATCTTGTCTAGAACCTATTCTTCTAGAATTAGAACTCTAATTCCATAGATTTATTCATTCTAACAGAACTAGAATTGTGATTATTTCATTTCAAACAAAATGTTAAAAATCGGAATTGAATTCTAAGTTTTATGCTCGGAACCAAAATGAGAATGGAATTAAGTATATAGTTTGACCATCTTACCCTTAACAGCTCAATCAAAATAAAATGCAACATAAATCATAAAAATTTTACTCTAAAATTTATAACATAAAGTTAATACTCTAGCATTGTAGAAGAAATTTAATTAAAAGATTAATTACCAAAATAAGATTAAATAAATGCCATCACATGTACAACCATTACATACAAATACCGTCATAAGCCCAACAAAATGAACCGATTGAAGTTGCAGTTATTGATAACCTAACAGACTACACTGGTCAGTTATACAAACCAATCAAATTTAAAACAGACAAGAACGAAATACAAAAGTTAAAACACCAAATAGATTTAAATTGCACTCAGAATAGAGACTATTGTTGCCCTTGTGATTAGCTTAGATGTGACTCTTTGTTATCTTTCAGTGAGAAAATCAATTCTGAAAGTTAAGAGAAGAAGAAAACAAGAGAACACTATGAATTTAAACAAAATAGTGAATTAGGGTATTCTCGGGAATAAAGCAAATGACTAAGTGTGACCTAAGAATTGTAGTTCTTTCATCTAACATTTTGACCAACTTTGATCAAAATTCTATTCTGTAAGTTTGTGGATAAATATGATTCCAATATTGAACTTCCTTTATTCCAAACACAATAATTACTTAAAACTCAAAAATGAGATTCTAACTCCTAAGTTTTATATGCATCCAAACAGGCTTAAGGGCTACTTAACACAAATTAATTTTACTTCATAATTGGCATACAATCACCATAATTTATCCTAAGCGCCTGTTTGGTCGTGTGGTCACAAAGAAGAAAAGTGCTTTTTTACAACTAAAACGCATTTATGTTTTTTTTTTAACTTTAGTGTTTGGCCAAAATTAAGAAGTGTTTTATGTGACAGTGAAAGTAGATTTTCTGCTTTTCAGAAGAAGCAAGAATTTGGAGCTTCTGTTGTACAACAAAAGCAGAAAGCAGAAAATAAAATTATTATTTGGCACAATTAACCTCAATAAATATTTAAAATAACAACAACTATCCTCTCATTTAACATTTGGTTCTTCAATCCCTTTTCTTTATCAAACCCTATTTCTCATCCACCAACAAAGAGCAAGAGCAGCATTGTCACTGCTGCCATCAATCTCACCAGATGCCACCGTTGACCTCCTCAATTGAAGCAACCTTTGTTAATCAAATCTCATTGTCAATTGTGTCACTTTCAATGTGAAATCAGCACAAGCATCTCATGGATCTCCACTCACCATGCAAAACTCAAGTTTGGACTGTAAATTAACAACTTGGCTTTTGAAACAAAGATGATGAAATGATAGAACATAATGCATAATTCCAAAAATTAGTTGAATCTGAAAATTGAACTACAAATTTTACGAAAATTTTATGTAATATTTTTGTTCTTTTCTAAACATGGATGAATTGGGTTTTAAAGTATACGGTTTATAATTGTGTTAAATTAAAATTTGTATTTATATTTATAATTATTTTATTTAAAGAATTTTTGTGCACAAAAAGGTAATGGCTTTTTTGTAATTGAAAATAATAGATATAAAAATTTAAAAACTGTTGAAAGCGTACTGGCCATCAAAGCAATTTTGTTGATGTCTTTTTTAGTAATTTGATTGTTAAAAGTACTTTTTTAATCATTAGCCAAACACATATAACAACATTAAAAGAATTTTTCGGATAATTTGGCCAAACACTAAACTGCTTGTTTTAAAAGTGATTTTTGTAAAAGTACTTTTTACAAAAGTGATTTCACAACAGCAGAAATTTCACAGCAATGCCAAATAGACCCTAAGTCATTGGCATTCTTTGCTGAAGCATTCTAGAGCATATGATCTTCTTGCAACTTGCAAGAACCTGTGACTTTTTCCTCCATAATTTCATGAGCCTTCTAGCTACAAATAACAACATTCTTGGCCTTTGGAATACTAAAGCCATAACAATCTTTGGGAACGACACTTAGCAAGTAGCTGAGCAGTAACATGGGCAGCTGATCGAGAAGCATCCCATTAGAAACCTCAGGAGAGGTTTAAATCTCTTCTAGTGAGCCAAGGAAAAATGTCCTCCTTGCATCCTAGGAGATAGGTGAGAAATCCTAGAAGTACAAAGTCATCACAACCAATAAAAGTTAAGTTGAGGTAATACTACAAGGGTAGTGCAGGAACTTCTAAATGACCATGTTCACAATAGTGGAAGTTTCAATTGGAAGCAGGTCCCATCATTTTTCTCAATCTAGGTTATACAACTAAAAACTGCTTGCCGTATGTTCTTACTTTTCAATAGTTTTTATTAAGTTTGTGGATGTTTAATTTTTTTTATCTTTCAAATCTAATCTATCTAGATTGAGATTTGTTGAGACAAGGCCATCCACTTAATTTTTATGTAAGCCTTCTACTCATGCTACTCCTGACCCTTTACCTGAAGCTCTTTGGCACATATCATGATTGACATGGTTATACACTTAAAGCAATTCAAATTGTAATAAGCTATTATGTTAGTGCTACGTGACATTTCAAACTCGAAGATCTGCCAATTGCTCTTCAAACCGCAATAGGAGCAAGCAATCTGCTGTCAACCTTACATCAAATCATTTGAGAGTCTCAGACATCTTACATTTTCCAAAGGCATCTTATATACATGCATATATATATATATATATATAGAGAGAGAGAGAGAGAGAGAGAGGCTGGCATAGGTATGATCCCACATTTTACACCAAACCCAGGTCTACAAAAGCATTTACTTTTTATCTTACTCATCTAACACATAATATGACAAGTCCAATTCAAGCATCAGGAATCTTATTTACATGCTTTGCACAAAACTGCAGAAAAATATGGGGGTACAATATCATATCCAAAATCTTTTTGAACTATATATATATCTTCCCAATTCTTTCAAATTCATAAGTTGGTCCTACCAAATTCACTAACTGCACGTTTCTTAGCTTCATATTTTGCCAAGACCGCACCAGCCAACACCCACACCCCCCCCCCCCCCCCCAAAAAAAAAAAAAAAAAAAAAAAAAACAAATCTTAAAAGAATAATTCAGAAGCAAATTTTCCATGCAACAACAATGTTCTATGTGTAAACTAGTTACTACCTATATCATCTTCATGGCAATGATCCCAACTTAAGAAGTAAACGTCTTTGCAACAGTACCCATATATCAGGTTTATGGTAAAATGTAGTCTGTCCTAGAAATAACAACCACTTCCTCTTAATTGTTGGATTAAGTGAACACAAGCCAAGTAGATTCAAATGTCCAGCTAAAACATCTAATATTTATAGTAATGAAACCAGATATCAAACTGGTAGAAATGTCAGATTACAGTTCAATGGTTCAACCAATATTACAACTTGTATTGTATTTCATTTGTTATTCCAGTTTCCCCATAGCTATACTTTGTCACTGTACATAACCACATGAAATAAGTGACTAGTTTTCAAATCTAGCTTCCATAGGATGTTCTGGAGTAGCCTAAAAATGCTCATTTATCTATATATTTAGCTTTTCACTCTTTGATTAGTAAGAGTGCATAGACAAGCTACTCGAAGGGGCAAAGATATCCTCCACCCATGACCAGAAAACTAGGGAAACAAGATGAGTTCCCTTCAAAAAGAGTATGGAGCTCTCTGTCAGGTTCCTAGACCTGTTCTAGGGTTTCTTTAGGTATGTAGGAAGAAATTGAGAATGAGAGAAGTTGAGGGATAGAAAATAGAAAGAACCGAGAGAGAGAGAGAGAGAGAGAGAGAGAGAGAGAGAATTTTAGAGGGAAAAGATTCTGTTATTTCTCATAATGAATCCCCATCCTCCAATAGATTGCCTTTTATAGGCTATCTAACTTTCAGTTGTAATTGTAACTGAAAGGTACAAGTTGTATCAGCAGCAAAAATTACAAGAAGAAAAATACAAGTATGCTATATTTACCGCTTTAACCCTTGGATTTTGACATTTCCCCCTCCTTAAGATATTTCTTGTCCTCAAGAAATCTCAATAACTGAGCCTCTCAAGGAAATTGCTTAATAAATCCGGCAAATATTCCCAACTGGTGTAATCCAAGTGGAGATGTGACCACTGCACCAAAACTTGAGTGATGGGCAGTGTATTCTGATAGATGACCCACTTCTCCAAGACAACTAAGGGCTCAATTGTTAAAGTTATGCCCCACAAGCCAATCATATTTTATGTAATTGATCATACTTTACATTGGGATTCTTTATCTTTAATCAATTGTTATTGCAAGGCATTATGTTTTATTTGTCATTGATGGTTGTCCGTCATTATTCATTGCAATCCATATTTGACAAAGTCCATAGATTAAATAGGCTCATAGAATATGGTTGTACATAGAGATAATAATCATGAAACATGTTCCTTATAAGCCTTGATCTTAAATGTTCCTAGTCATAGAGTTATTAGGAATGGACACTAATAACTCGGATAGACTAGTACATATGATGCATGCTCAATCAAGAGAATGTCTTGTTTCATAGACATTGGTGTGAAGATACTAGTGCGTATATGTAGGTGCTTAATTATAAGAATAAATACACTGAACTGACCCGCTACAGAATTCCTAATGGTTATTGCTTAATGTCGAATTGGAATTCTTGTGTTGCAATTCTGCAAATTGATCCTTAGACTTAAGATATCATGGTAGTCCTATATTTGACTAGTTACGCTTTGGTGCTTTTTGGATTCTAATAGAGTCATTAACAAACTGTCATTGGGCGTGCCCTTGTTACATATGAAGGCTCGTGAATGTCGAAATAGGATTCGTCACTTATCATCTAGATGAGAAGATGTCCTATGTATTCGATCATTTCATGACTGAGGAAATCCTTTACCAAGGTGAGGTGGAAATCAAAAGGTGTTTTGATTTCATCTATCAAGTCATAAATCTAAAATTGATACATAGTTATTGAATGATTAGGGTTTCGTCATAAAACCATACCCTAAATTCAATTAGGACATAGATCGATGAAAGGATTTTATTGCACGGTAATTGCAATTGAAAAGGTTCGTGTTTTTCATCATTGGCTAAGTATTCATGACATGTTGCTAGACGTTAACCATGATATGTAGGGTATTAGAATTAATTTGATTAATTCTAAAATTATTAATTAAAGAGTTTAATTAATAAGCCCATGAAATAAGGTTAATTAAACCAATGAGTTGGGCCCTAATGTAGCCCAAATAGAATTGGCCTTACATCTAGTCTAATGGTGGACCTAAGGGGTCACACACTTAGGTCGAGCCCATCCACAATTAAAAAGGAAAGAGAGCCGGCCCAATGTGATTAAAGGTTGAGCCTAAAGTGTTTAGGGTTTTCTTAGGCATGATTAGGGTTCTTGAACTCTATTTATATGCCGCTTAAGAAGCTGGAAAAAAAAAAGGTAGTGATTTTCGGATTCTCTCAAAGCCGTCTAGGGTTGCTAGCACGAACAAAGATGAAGTGGAATGATCGATCGTGTGGACTAACTTAGAAGAGATCGCGTTTGTGTCTCTATAAATCGAAATCGGACGGAATCGAAGCCTACACGGTCGCGGTTCCTAACATCAATGTCCACTAAGAGATCTTCATCTGTTGAAGGAAGATCAGTACTTGTAATTTCAGTTGCTCCCACTGATTTTTTAAGCAGAGAAACATGAAAAACAGGGTGAATTTGCACATCATCTGGTAGCTGCAAATGGTACCTTTCCCAACTTAGCCACTACTAGAAGAGGGCCATAGTACTTAGGGATCAATTTAGAGGCAGGAGAATTAGAAAAAGGATGCCACTGAAAATGTTTCACCCATAAGTAACCCATATCTCGAACTTCAAATATTCTTTCACACCTTCTTTTATCAACAAACTGTTTCATTTGATTTTGAGTTGTAGTCAATTCCTTCTTAATCAACTACAACATCTCCTGTTGTTGCTGTAAATATTGATCTACCATTACTTCAGAATTAGAATAGTGCATCACAGCGGTAAGAGAGGGGGTTCATACCCAAATAAAGCCTCAAAAGGGGTCCTTTTCAGAGAACTATGAAAGCTGGAATTGTACCACCACTGAGGCAAAAATAACCATTTGTTCCAACTCTTAGGTTTTGAAAAACATATACATCTTAGATAAGTTTCCAAACATTGATTCACCCTTTCAGTATGTCCATCTGTCTCCGGATGATAGGCTGTGGACATGTGTAAACCAACTCCCAAACTTCTAAACAACTCTTGCCAAAAATTACTGGTGAAAATCTTGTCTTTATCAAACACAAGGGATGGTGGTAGCCCATGAAATTTGACTACAGAATCCAAGAGTAATCTAGCAACCTCTTGAGCAGTAAAAGGGTGAGCAAAGCTCCAAAAATGTGCAAATTTCGTTAACCTGTCAACTACTACCAGGATAACATCTCCGCCTTCAGACTTAGGTAATCCCCCCACAAAATCCATAGAAATTCATTCCCAAGCCTGCTCTAGAATGTCTAATGGCTGCAGTAAACCAGGGTACGCAACCTGTTTGTGCTTGCAGCTAACAAAATGCACAAGCTAACACAAATGTAGTCACATCCTTCTTAAGACCAAGCCAAAAGAACAGCTGCCTCACCCTATGATGGGTAACTCTTAAACCTGATGTCACAACCTGGTTTGCAACAAGCTGGTTTTTAGCTCCCGATAAGAATAGGAGCAGAATGAGAAGGATAGAAGAATGAGTCAGGGAGAAAGAAGAGAAAGAAAGGGGAAGGAAATGAGATGTAGAAGGAAATTCTGATTCAATTCATAGATGCCTTCTCCAGAGAACCTTGGAGAGGATATAAACTAGCTGGTGGTAGGGTAAGTCTGTCATAGCAGATTCCCTCCCTCAGGTGGTTACAACAACCTCTTTGTCCTATTCGCCCCTTGCACGTGGGACCTAAAACTAACTCATAACAGAAAAATACAGAAATAAGCTGTAATATAATATTTGGCCACTAAAGAAAAAAAAGATTCCGATCCAGCTGGTTCATCCCTTGACACCTGAGTGTCCCCCAAAGGAAAGCTATGTAAGGACGGTAAGATCCTGTCCTTAAGTTGTCTATCTTCCCCAACCACTAGTCTTCCTTTAAACCTGATTAAACCAGCAGAAAATTAAAGTCACTTCAACTTTAAGTCTCAAAGCATCCTAATCATCATATTTATTTAAATAAATATTAAAACCTATTTTTCCATCATTTCTTGCAATTTCTTTATTTTTCTCTCTATTTCTTCATTTTTTTCCTCAATAAATCCAAACTAAATATTTCTCAAATATTTCACTATGACAATTCATAAAATAATATTCCTGAATTTCTAAAATTTTCTAGAGAATTTTACTTACCTTAACTTAGCCTCTCAGGCTTCCTCGATATGTGTCATTTCCTCGAAACGCGTGCCCGAATAATTTACTTGATTAGGCATGCTCTTCTAGTCCCAAATAAATTCCTAGAACGATTCGGGATTTTTTCGAAAATTTTCCCCATTTTTTTCTATTTTTCTTCTATTTCTTCTCTTTTCTTCCTTTTTCTTTTCTTTTCTTTTTCTTTTTTCCTTTTCTTTCTCCTTCTTCTTCCTCCCGCCTGCGCGCAAACTAGCCATGCCAACCGCCACCCGCGCGCCAGCCAACCTTGCCGTCGCTCGCTAGCACCACCGCGCGCCCCCACCGACAACACCACGACCGCCGCCATCGCGGCCTACTTGTTGGTCGCTTCGACACACCAGCTTGCTGCGCTGCCATGGCAGCCCCTGCTCGCAGCTCCAGCACCTCCGCCCAGCCTCTGGCCGTTGCTTCAAGCCGCCTTCAGGACCTCCACCGAGCCCATCGATCGTCGCCGCACCGTGCGGCCATCACCATGGCCGATGCTGGTTGTTGTCGTTGCCCCTGCTTCACTCAAACTTGCAGCCATGGCCGCTTGAAGCTTGCGGGTATGGCCGCTTGCTGCTTTGGGCCACCACCGATCGGCCTCTCTCTCTCTCTCAATCTCATGCCCGGCCAAAGCTCTCTCTCGACCATTTTGATTTCAAGAGAGAAGGCCACTACGTGCTCTCTTCCTCACTTCCATTCTCCATTTGCTACCTATTTATAGCCAATTCATCACCAATTCTCCTGCCTTGGCCATCCTTCCTTACGTGCAAATCACACCATTTCAGCCATCACATTTGCAGGGCATGGAGTTGCAGGGGTATGGCTAGGTTGCAGAGGCATAGCCAACCATTCCCACGCACACACAGCACGCGTATATGTATATGTATATATATATCTATATAATACACCCACATATATGGGAATTGCACATTAATCCCCAATTTTATCATAATATCACTTGGGTAATTTCCTTATTGCAACTATGCCCTTAAACCTCAAATCAATTTGCATTACAATACCGAAAACGCACAATTAATAACTTCAAAGTTACTCGATAATGACGATTTTGCCCCAGTGTCCTTACCGGGCTATTGTTTCATCTCGAAACCACTGAAAAGTTGCTCATTACGAAAAATCGAAGCCCCATCAGGCTTCCGTTGAGTTCCCGGAAGTCCCCTACGACCATTCGATTTTGCAGCCTAGGCAACTGCATTTTAGCTGTACCGAAAATCGTTCCTGATTCGATTTCTTTTGATACCATAAATCCTATCTCGCAACACTCGTCAATACCTTATCATTTTCCTTAAACATCTTAGCTCCAAGACACTCCCTGCAGTCGATTCAGTACTGATAACTGCTATCAAGCCAATTTTTCGATATTCTAAACTTGCTTAAATTACGTGGCACCTTCACGAAAATATGGGTCCTTACACCTGGCGTTGCAAATTTTCAAGAGCAGATCGGACAGCAAGGAGAAGGCAGTTCGTTGGACAACCAACACCGGCATACAGCACCGAAAACTTCCGTTGAGGTATATTGATAAAACCCCCTATGGAATGGTTTTCTATTTTATGCATATGGATGATGAATATCAAGTCTTTCTAGGTTGTTTTTGTGTCCGCTATGTTTTGTTTTGCTTCCGTTGTGCATGTTTCTATTTGTGAAAATGCTTTGAAAATGTAAAAATCTTTGCATCGATCCACTAAGAGTTAGTGTTTTGGCCCCATTTCCATTCACTAAAAGGTTGCAGGGGCATTAGTTAAACTAAATGGCATAACTGTGAACTCATAAAGATCTTGATGAGTCCTAAAAGCAGTCTTGGGTATATCAACAGGTTTCATCCAAATTTGATGATATCTTACTCTAAGGTCCTATTTAGAAAAAAAACAGTGGCTCTAGTCAATTCATCAAAGTCTTCAACGATAAGAATTGGAAATTTGTTTTTAATGGTAAGGGCATTTAATTGATAATAATCAACACAAAATCACCAAGTTTCGTTTTTCTTTTTAACAAGAAGAACTGGGGATGCAAAGGGACTTTGGCTTGGCTGTACAATAGAATTAGCCAACATTTCTTTGACTCATTTTTCTATTTCAGCCTTTTGGATGGGAGAATACATGTAAGACCAAATATTTACAAGTTCTACATTAGGTTTAAGATGGATGGAATGGTCAAAAAATCGAGCTGAAGGTAAGGTAGAAGGTTACGCAAATAAATTCCCAAATTCAATCAAAAGTAATTGTAAAAGATCTTGGTGTTGTACCTTAGGAAGGGACTAAGAGGTAGTAGTAGATGCAGGCCTTGAGTGACTGTTAGCCACAAATGCACCGCTACTATCTTCCACCACTGTCCATTCTCCTAGCTCAAAAGCATATATGGAATATATTTGAGCCACTGGAGTCCCATTTTGCTGAAACATCTTCTGTAATTTCTTTCCCGTGATCATCTTGCATTCACCAATTTCTAAACTTCCAGTCAATGTCAACTTCTTTCCTTCCAACTCAAATGTCACTTCTAATTTGTTAAAATCAAAGATTAAAAGGCTAATTGTCTTCATCCAATCGACTCCCAAGACAATGTAATAGCCTCCCAATTTCAAAATTCATAAATCTATTGTAAAGTCATGTCCTTGCATTATCCAATTAAAATTTTGGCATTTGGATTTGCTAAACATCTTGCTTCCATTGGCCACGGTCATTGATAAAGGAAAAGTGGCTAATAGTTTACAGTTGAACTCCTTAGCTGTAGCTTCATCTAGAAAACTATGAGTGTTGCCACTTTCTATTAACACCATCAATCATTTTTTTCCAACCATTCCCTTCACCTTTATAATTTTTCTAGTAGGACAGCCTTGTAAAGCATGCAAGGAAATTTCTCCCCCTCCCTCTTCTAATATTCCTTGATAATTTCTCTGTCTTCTGCAATGACGTCCTTTTCTTCTATTTCTTCATCCAGTCCTTCCATTTGCAATAACTACCTTTTGCACTAATGGCCTGGACTGTACTTCTCTCCATATCTGAAACACAGTCCTAGCTACTTCCGTTGCTCCATTATGAGTGGCTTAACCGCATTTGAATTTGGTAAAGCCTTAGGATTCGAATTTCCTCTATACATCCCCAGATTGGCAATCCTAAGATTTCCTCCAGGCCATTGCCAATCAAAGGATGGCATTTAGGATGAACCATATGCTTCCTAAAGATCAGTTCCAACGCCAACTCCTGTGATCTAGCTTTCTCAGTAGCTTGCTTAAGAGTTGCAAGCTGCATCATTTTCACCATTGGCCTTAGCTCTGTCACAACCCGAGGGCACTACTGTAATTAGGGGTGGGTTAAAATTGTAACTAGGAGTGGATATATTGGTAATTAGAGCCCAATCACACATAGCCACTTGGGTCCTAACTGCCGAGAGTTTGTTATGGGAATTCTCTAGAATAACTCTCCTATAAATAAGAAGCTCATGAGAGGATGGGGATCATGTGAGGTTTATTCCACTGATTTTTTCCCTCTCTCTCTCTCTCGAATTCTCCCAGTTCTCTTTCTCGCCAATTCACTCTCTTCCTCAATTACAGAAGAGGCCCCTCTATCAAATCTCGAGTCTAACAATTGGTATCAAAGCCAACGATCTGGCTGGAGCATTGGACATGGTTGAAGGCACCAAGGCGAAGCAAATGGAATCCAGATTGGATGCCATTGAATTGAGAATGTGCCAGAATCAGGAACTGATGGATGATCAATTGGAAACCTTGGAATTGGGAATCTAACAAACTCAAGAGGAGATAAGCCAAAGCCGATTGGAGAATGCGGCCAATTTGGATCGGGCAGTTAATGGGATCAAGGAGGAATTTGCTAGACTAAGCCAATAGTTGAGTGTCGCCTTGAGCATGTTTGCTCGACAGCCCAACACTAACTTATCGATAGATATTCCTCCCAGGGCTTCCTTGGCGCCAATTTTGACAACGCCAAGGAATAGGCAGAGGCCCAATGAACAGATGGAAGCAGAGGATAGAGGTGAGACAAAGGAGGAGAATTTGCCCCAGGGGGTTGGGGGAGCTCACTCCACGCTTAAGGGGTCGAGGATGGACATCCCCGCGTTTGAAAAGGATAGGCCTCGATGGTGGAACAGATGGTGTGAGTGAGTGAGTGGTCTACCAGTATAGAGTGGCCAAAAGGTAGAAGGTGAACATGGCTACAGCATAAACTAGTATAGAGTGGCCGAAAGGGAGAAGGTGAAGTGGTGAACATGGCTACAACATAGACCAGTATAGAGTGGCCGAAAGGGAGAAGGTGAACAGGGCTACAACATATCTAGATGATGTGGCTAATACCTAGTTTCATAATTGGTGCAGAGGCAGGGTAGAATGGAGTTAGCCCGAGTTCGTAAGCGGCCTATGCAACTAGTTTGAGGAGAAAACCAAAATGGATGTTATAAAAGAATTCAACAAGCCAAATCAAAAGGGAGCAGTAGAGGAGTATCAGGTGAGATTCAAGGAACTCAGATCCTTATTCTCCTTGTCTCACCCCTCCTTGGATGAAGCTTACTTTGTGTCCAGCTTCATCAATGGGTTAGATGATCAGATCCAACCCACCGTGAAGATGCTCTACCCAACATCAGTTGGACAAGCAGCAAAGCAAGCTCACCTCCATGAGATGGCCCTGGAAGCTTTTGCAAAGAAGCATAGGTTGTCCCCTAAGAGAAACTAGCAAAAGACTTCTTACAATGGAGTGAGTAGGGGAAGTAACCAGCCATGGCAAAGGAGTGGACCAATAGGGAGAAACCAATCAGCCCCACCCCTAGCTAAGGCCTTAACCATGGATCAGAAAAGGCAATTGGGGCTCTGTTTTCGTTTGTTAGAAGTTTGCCTCAAGTCAAGCCTAGGATCAATGAAGGTAGTCAAGTCAAGCAGCTAAGTATAGATAGACGGTTCTTATTCCTCAATGGTAATTCAATTAGTTGTGGAGGGTTAAAATCAATAATGTCAAACCCGATTAAGTTGTCTTGGGTTGTCCGCCCCTTAATTCTATAAATAAAGGGCAACAGGTAGTCGTTGGAGAGGATGTTATAAGGGAGTGCAATATTATATGAGAGGAAAGGCTAGATTCTGATAGTTCTTTGTAATCTCGGGGTGGTCAAATTGTACTCGTGGTTCAAGACTGGTTGTTTTGATCAATTTCTAAATAAAGGCTGCTCTCAGAGAGGTTTTAAGGCTAGATGTAGGATCGTCCCAAGAATGATCTGAACCAAGATAAAGATCGGTGTTTCTCGTGTGGTTTGCTTTATGTTCTTGTTTTTCAATCTCTGTTATTGTTATGTAATTTCTGTTCTATCAATACATACGTGATTGTGTGCAGTTGTGAGAGGTTTAATCCATCTAAAGAACTGAATTCTAGTGCTCCCTTGTTAACAACTTGATATCAAAGCACGGGTTCTACTCCAAGAAAAGCCAAGATTTCATTGGATTTAGTTTTTTGTCATAGAAATGGCATCAAATATGTCTGCCACTACATATGATATTGAAAATTTTGATGGCCAGAATGATTTTGGCCTTTAGAAAATGAAAATGAGGGCTTTGTAAGGGAACTTAGGACTGGAAGAAGCATTAGATGGAGAAACTAAAATGCCTGCCACATATTCTATTGAAAGGAAGAAAGAAATAATCAAGAAAGCCTATAATACACTGATTTTGAGTCTAGGGGATAAAGTCTTGCGAGAGGTCTCTAAAATGACAACAGCAGCAAAACTTTGGCTTAGATTAGGGAGCCTTTATATGACTGATCTTTATCAAGTAGGCTGTATTTGAAAGCCAAGTTTTTTACCTTTAAAATGAATGAAGGTCAAAGGCTACAAGAACACATTGATAATTTCAATAAAATGTGTTTAGATTTGGAAAATATTGATGTGAAATACAATGATGAGGATAAAGCTTTAGTCCTATTACATTCTTTACCAAAATCATATGAAACATTTGTAGATATCTTAAAACATGGCAAGGATACCCTAACCCTAGATGATGTGATAGGAGCCTTGAATTCAAAAGAATTACAACAAAAGGTAGAAGGAAAGAATTCAGCTGGTGATGTTCTCTCGGTTAGATCTAGACCCCATAGGAGAGACCTAGACAAAGGGGAAGATCTAGGTCAAAGTCTAAGAATGGCAGGAAAATTATAAAGTGTTATCACTGCCATGAGGAAAGGTGAATTGCCCTAAGAGGAAGAAAGATTTTATAGAGAGAACAAATTCTGAAATTTCATCTATTTGTGAATTTGATTATGATAGTGCAGATGCACTAGTTGTATCCGAAAATGCTGATAAAGAAGCATGGATATTAGATTCAGGCCGTTCATTTCACATGTCACCGCATAAGCAATGGTTCTTGAACTTTAAAGACATAGCTGGTGATAAAAGTTTTGTTAGGTAATAATCAAGAATGTAAGATAAAGGGTATTGGAGATATTCGGATCAAATTACATGATGGTTCCATTAAAACTTTAAATTTTAAAAGATATGTTCCAGATTTAAAAAGGAACTTAATTTCCCTTGGTGAGCTAGATAGAAATGGTTACTCCTATAAAGGAGATGGTGGAGTCCTAAGAGTATCAAGAGGTTCACTAATAAGTATGAAAGCAGTCCTAAATAATGGCATTTATGTGGTGCAGGCCTCCACACTGTGTGGAGAAGCTGCAGTCACCGAAGGAAAAGCCTATGATAAGACAAGGCTTTGGCATTTTAGGATGGTTCATATTAGTGAGCTAGGTCTTAGGCACACTGTGTGGAGAAGCTGCAGTCACCAAAGGGAAAGCCTATGATAAGACAAGGCTTTGGCATTTTAGGATGGTTCATATTAGTGAGCTAGGTCTTAGGGAATTAGCTAAACAAGGGATATTAGGAGATGGAAAACTTACAGATTTAGATAAATGTGAGTCATGTATATTTGGAAAATCTGAAAAAGTAAAATTCTCCAAGACGGCCATACATTCCTCAAGGCCCCTTTAGATTATATACATTCTGATTTATGGGGTCCTGCCCAAACTTTAACTCATGGTGGAGCTAGGTATTTCTTGTCTATAATAGATAATTTTTCTAGAATGGTTTGGGTCTTTATATTAAAGTCTAAAGACCATACATTTGAGGCTTTCAAAAGCTGGAAAACCATGATAGAAAACCAAAAAGATAGCAAAATTAAAATCATTAGAACAGATGATGGATTGGAATTTTGCAATAAGGAATTCTCTCAATTGTGTAAGGAAAATGGAATCCTAAGACACTTGACAGTCCCAGGAAATCATAAGCAAAATGGGCTTGCTGAAAGGATGAATAAAACCTTGCTAGAAAGGGTAAGATGCATGATTTTTCATGGAAAGTTACCTAAATCTTTTTGGGGAAAAGCTGATACAACAGCAGCCTATGTGATAAATAGGTCACCCTCAGCTGCTATAGGATTTAAAACCCCCTATGAGATGTGGACCGGTTATAAGACAAGCTTGGAACACTTAAGGGTGTTTGGATGCTTAGCCTATGCCCATGTCAAGCAAGGAAAACTAGAACCTAGGGCTAAGAAGTTTTTATTTATAGGATACCCCTCTGGTGTGAAGGGCTATAAGTTGTGGAATTTGGAATCAGGTATGCCTAGGACTATAATATCTAGGGATGTGACATTCGATGAAAATTCCACTATAAAAGATACTAAATTAGATGAGTCTAAGGATGAGGAAGGGAAATTAAAAGCTCTGGAAGTTGAACAGCAGGATGAACCCCTTGAAAATACCTTAGACAGCCCTAATAACCAGCAACCAGAAAATGAAAACGAGAGTGAAGGGTCATCTAGCATAGAAAATGAACTAGGCCATGAAAGATACAATGTTGCTATGGATAGGCAAAGAAAAAATATAAGGCCAGCAGTAAGGTATGGATTTTCAGATTTAGTTTCCTATGCATTATCAAGTGCAATGGAAGAGGCTGGAGAGGAGCCTCTTACATATGAAGTGGCAATGCACTCTAAAGACTCCAATAAATGGCTGGCAGCCATGCAACCGGAAATGGAGTCACTTATGAAGAATAAGACTTGGACTTTGGTGGATAGACCCTTAGGGAAAAGGGTAGTAGGCTGCAAATGGTTATATAAAATTAAAGAAGGTGCTGGAAATGAAAATAAACATAGGTATAAAGCTAAGTTAGTGGCAAGGGGTTTCACTCAAGTGCCCGGAATTGACTTCAATGAAGTATTCTCACCGGTAGTGAGGCACACTTCAATTAGAATCTTGCTAGCCATAACAGCACATTTAAATCTTAACCTAGATCAAATGGATGTTACCACGGCCTTTCTACATGGTAAATTAGAAGAAAGTATTCTAATGGAACAGCCAAAGGGATTTGAAGTCAGAGGGAAAAGAGAGCAGGTATGATTGCTAAGGAAATCCCTCTATGGGTTGAAGCAGTCCCCTAGGCAATGGTATAGGAAATTTGATTCTTTTATGATAGTCCAAGGGTTTAAGAGGAGTGCCTTTGATAGCTGTGCATATTTCAAACATACGCCTAATGAAACATCTATATACCTTCTTCTATATGTGGATGATATGCTGATTTCAGCCATAGAAATTCAAAACTTAAAGCTGAGATTAAGATCAATGTTTGAAATGAAGGAATTAGGGGAAGCTAGGAAGATATTAGGCATAGAAATAAGTAGAGATAAGCAGAAAAGGCAGCTGGTTTTGTCTCAAAAGTCTTACCTAGATAAGATTGTTAAAAAGTTTAATATGATTGGTGCAAAGGAGGTCTCGGTTCCCTTTGCTCAACATTTCAAACTATCCCATGAGCAGTCTCCAAATGATGAATTAAGCATGAGAGAAATGAGTAGAATTCCCAACTCAAATGCAGTTGGAAGCCTAATGTACAGCATGGTCTGTACTAGGCCAGATTTGGCACATGCTATGAATGTGTCTAGCAAGTTTATGACAAACCCAGGTAAGGCTCATTGGAATGCTGTAAAATGGATATTCAGGTATGTTAAAGGAACATTAGATATGTCTTTGGTTTATGGTGGAGCAAAAATGGAAGAAGAGCCTTGTATTTTAGGGTTCATAGATGTTGACTATGCAGCAGACTTGGATAGGAGAAGATCCTCAACAGGTTATGTGTTTCAGCTATGGAATTCGACCATAAGCTAGAAAACCAACCTGCAACCTGTTGTGGCACTTTCCACCACTGAGGCTAAGTATATAGCTATTACCGAAGCTATTAAGGAAGCCCTTCGGTTGAAAGGAATTGTTAGTGAACTCCTAGGAAGAGATGCTAAGGCTAAGCTCATGTGTGATAGCCAAAGTGCTATTCACTTGGCTAAGAATCAAGCCCACCATGAAAGAACCAAACACATTGATATTAAGTATCATTTAATTAGGGAAATCCTTGAGAAGGAAGAAGTACGCCTAATTAAAGTTGCAGGAGAAGATAATGCAGTTGATATTTTTACCAAAGTCGTTCCTTTGCCAAAATTACAGCATTGTTTAAGTCTTATAAATGTTTATTGTGTAAAAGATTAGGTATAGCATGCAGGACCTATGGAGAGCAGGATCAGCTTTGGAGATTGGGCTATACTCAAGGCAAATGGTGGAGATTTGTTAGAAGTTTGCCTCGAGTCAAGCCTAGGATCAATGAAGGCAGTCAAGTCAAGCGGCTAAGTATAGATAGACGGTTTTTATTCCTCAATGGTAATTCAATTAGTTGGGGAGGGTTAAAACCGGTAATGTCAAACCCGATTAAGTTGTCTTGGGTTGTCCGCCCCATAATTCTATAAATAAAGGGCAGCGGGTAGTCGTTGGAGAGGATGAGAGAATGCAACATTATATGAGAGGAAAGGCTAGATTCTAATAGTTCTTTGTAATCTCGGGGTGGTCAAGTTGTACTCGTGGTACACGACTAGTTGTTTTGATCAATTTCTAAATAAAGCAAGGTTGCTCTCCAAGAGATTCTAAGGTTGGATGTAGGATCGTCCCAAGAACGATATGAACCAGGATAAAGATCGATGTTTCTCGTGTGGTTTGCTTTCTGTTCTTATTGTTTTCAATCTCTGTTATTGTTCTATAATTTATGTTCTGTCAATACATACGTGAGTGTGTGCGATTGTGAGAGGTTTAATCCATCTAAAGAACTGAATTCCAGTGCTCCCTTGTTAACACAATTGTGGTGAGAAATTTGGTTCGGAACATCAGTGTAAGAGGATGTTGCTTACAATGGAGAACCAAGGAGAGAAGGAAGAAGAGGAAGTTGAAGAAAGGGAAGAGCCAGAAGGGCAGGTAGATGGGGAAGAAGGAGGGGAGATATCCATGCATGCCCTGCAAGGGTGTGCCTCAAGCAAGGTGTTGAAGGCTAGGGGGATTGTGGGAAAAAGAAAGGTAGTAGCGCTCATTGATAGTGGCAGTACCCATAGTTTCTTAGATGAAGAAACGGCCACTGCCTTGCAATGTGAATTGCAGGAGACTCCCCCATTGTCTATTTTGATTGCTAATGGGAGCAGGATGGTAAGTCAATACAAATGCAAGGAATTTGAATGGGTGATGAGTGGTCAGGAATTCTTAGCTGATTTGAAAATTCTCATATTAGGAGGATGTCATATCGTATTAGGGGTGGATTGGATGAGGACGGTGAGCCTCTTGGTGTTTGACTTCAACACTTTGGAAGTCACCATTGATATGGGGGGTCAAAAGGTCACTCTTAACGACTGACAAGAGAAGGGGGGGTGCAGGGCAATGTCCGAACAAAAGCTACAGAGACTTCTGGAGCAAGGGGGAACATCTATTGGGCAACTACACTCCTTATATGCCATGGAGACAAAAGTGGTTCAGAGGGAGGACAATGCCAATGCTAGGCAGGGGAGAGGATGGCAGCCCATGCCCTGGGCCATGGTACCAGCCACCACTCAGGTACACTCCTATGAACCAATTCACTTACTGTTGATGGAATTTGAGAAAATCTTTGTCAATCCCTCAACCCTTCCCCCACACTGGTTCCTTGATCATTTATTCACCTCAAACCCAATAGTGAACCAATTAACCTAAGAGCCTATAGATACTCCCCTGTACAAAAAGCTGAGATTGAAAATTTGGTGAAAGACACGCTAGGCAAATCCCTAATTCAATCGAGCCAAAGCCCATTTGCTTTCCTGATCCTCCTAGCGAAAAAGAAGGATGGATCATGGAGATTTTGTGTTGATTACAGACAACTGGACTCCATAACCATCAAAAATAAAATCTCAATACCCATTATTAAGGAACTCCGTGATGAACTTACCAGGGCCTCCATTTCTTCTAAACTAGACCTTACTTCAGAGTATCATCAGATTAAGATGAACCCAAATGATTGTCCTAAAACAGCCTTCCAGACCCACCAAGAACATTATGAGTTCTTAGTAATGCTATTTGGAGTCCCTAATACCTGTCACGCGTCACCAGCTCTAATACCATATATTTTACTGCCGATTTAATTTTCTTACATTAGCTATATTGCTGTAACTTTTATTTCAGTATTTCTTTATTAGTAGAGTGGACAAATAGAATATTCTATGCAAGTGGCCAGCTAGCTGTTTGTTGCAACGGCCGGGCTGGGAATTTGCCCTTGGGCAGCCTACATATAGTCAGTTATCTGGCTATGGATGGTATGAAATGAGAAGTCACCCTGAATTCTACTTCTTCCTATCGTTCTTCTCTCTCTCTTTTTTCTCTCTTCCTTCCTCTCAAAATCGTTTCTGCGACTGCTCTGTTTGAGCAGCACCTATTCCAATCCTAACCGGGTTGGAAATCACGCCATTGCCACGCTTGGGTCGTGACAATACCCCTGCAACCTTCCAAGCATTAATGAACCATATTTTTGTTTCTACCTTAGAAAATTTGTGCTGGTATTCTTTGATAACATCTTAGTCTACAGCCTTAATCTAGACCAACATTTGACCCACCTTAGAAAGGCATTTGAAATCCTCAAAGCCCATCAACTTTATGTGAAAAGGTCCAAATGCAACTTTGCAAAAACTAGAGTGGAATACCTTGGCCACATCATATCAAGTCAAGGGGTGAGCACTGACCCTCAGAAGGTTGAAACCAATGCTGTGGATTCATCAAGGGGTATGGGGTGATAAGCAAGCCCCTCACCAACCTATTGAAGAAGAATAACTTCCACTAGGAAGCTAAGGCTGAGAAGGCCTTTGAGACAAAAGAGCTATGACTCAAGCCCCAATTTTGGCTCTACCAGACTTTTCTAAGGAGTTCATTCTTGAGATAGATGTTTGCAATACAAGGACTGGGGTTGTACTGATTCAGGAGGGCAGACTTGTGGCTTACATGAGCCAAGCCCTAGCCCCAAGGCACTTAGGCCTGAGTATACATGACAAGGAGTTGTTAGTTGTGTTAATGGCCATAGAAAAGTGGAGGCACTATTTGAAAAGAAGGCAGTTCATCATAAGGACAAACCATGAGAGTATGAAGTTCCTCTCCCAACAGAGAGCACATAATCAGTTGCAACAAAAGGGAATCACCAAGCTGATGGGGATTGACTATATTATTTATTACAGAAAGGGGAAGGAAAATTTGGCGGTAGACGCACAATCAAGAAGGGAGAACACAGCTAGTTGCCATGCTATATCAGCCTTGGTTCCTGATTGGGTACAAGGCATAACAAGCAATTATGAGGCATAACAAGCAATTATGAGCAGACTACATGGATCAAGGAGATACTGACTAGGCTGGCAGTACAACCCCAAGAGGAGCTAGGGTACACTTTTGAGGGGGGATTGCTAAGATACTAAGGCAGAGTGGTCATTGGGGAGGATGATCAGCTAAGGAAACGTATCCTCCAATCACTGCATGACTCCTCTATAGGAGGGTATTCTAAGCTAAATGTGACTTATCATTGGGTAAGGCAACTTTTTATTAGCCCGGGCTTAAAAAGGATGTGACCAAGTATGTGCGCAGTGCACCATTTCTCAAAGGTGCAAACATGAACAAGTACCCTATCCAGATCTCCATGGATTTTGTAGAAGGGTTGCCCAGTGTTAGGACTTGAGGGGTATTATTGTAATAAGTAGAAGGAGAATGAAAGGCAGGAGAGGGGGTTAGAACTAACTAACCTACCTACCTATGAATAAATAAGGGAAGGCTGAAACAGAAAGATAGTTTTGGAATGAAATAACAACTCTCTTCTTTCTCAATTCTCTTCTCTCGTCTCTCTCTATCTCTCTTTTTTGTCTCCCTAAAACTCTGTTCTAATGGAATTTCCTAGAAATTCCGATTCAACTCTAGCCCATTTTAGGGGCTGGACAAGTGGTATCAGAGCTAAGCCTTCTTCAGCGGCTTCTGGCGCGCGATTAGAAGGTGACGGAAGGTCCGATTCAGCAACCACGAAAGCATGGCGGAAGGAACACGCCTGAAACAACTGGAGCTTCGCCTGGAGAATCTTGATAGATTAATGGGCCACACGCAAGAAGACGTGAGGGCCCAACGAGAAGACATGGCAATCCAAAGGGAGGATATGGCGATCCAAAGGGAAGATTTAGCTGCCATCAAAGACAGTATACGGGAACTAGAAAAGGGTCAAGTACGGGCCAACTTTTATGGATAGAAGATAGATCGCATGTTTGCAATCATGTCGACATGGCCACAATTCCGATCGCAAGAAGAGTTTGTTCCAAGAATGGAGACAGACGTAAGGAGCGATGGAATATTACCAAAACCAGGAGGCCCGAGGGGAACGGAGGAAAGGACTACATGGGAACGTGAAATCCATGGCAAGAATTCCAGGTCAAGATTGGATGGGGGACACCCGCCAACGCCAAGATTGGAAATTCATCTTCGATGGATCTAAACCACGCTGGTGGGTACGGCACTATGAAAGATTCTTTGAATTGTACCGGATAGGAGAAGAACAAAGGGTGACGGTGGCAGCGGCCTACTTGGATGATACCGCATATGCATGGTACTAGAGTTGGAGGCAATCAGAAAGGGGATGGGTGTCGTGGACCAATTTTGCCAACGAACTGTGTGGTCGTTTTAGCGAACGAAATCTGGCGGACACGGTTGAAGAATTTAACAAATTAAAATAGCAAGGATCAGTCGAAGATTATCTTAGGTGATTAGAGGAATTAAAGGCGTTGATAGGAGCAGCTCATCCAAGCTTACCCAAGTCCTACTTCGTCTCGAGTTTCATCAGCGGACTCAGAGACAATTTAAGATCTATAGTAAAGATGTTGGGTCCAATATCGGTAAGACAAGCAGCAGAAAAAGCACATCTCCAAGAGGTAACATGGGAGGCAGTATTCAAGAAAAATAGGCCATGGCCACAAGGAGTGTCGGCCGTCAACAGAGGGGGAATTCCTTTCGGAGGAAGTAATTTCAAATCGGGTATGGGTTGAACAAACCAAGGAGGCGACAAGAATGGAAATGGAATAAGAACAAGCAAGAATACGACATTGGAGCAGAAGCGCCAATTAGGCCTATGCTTCAAATATGGGGAAAAATATGGACCTGGCCATCAATGTAGGAGGTTAATGTTGAAGATGGAGGCTTCCGATGATGAAGAGGCAGAAGAAGATACAAAGGAAGAGCCCTATGTTGGGGAAGAGCAGGAAGATGATGGAGGACAAATCTCCTTTCACGCGTTGAAAGGGGTCCTACAGGGAAGATCATACAAGTTAAAGACAAGTGGGAAGATGAAGGTTAGCGGTGTTGATTGACAGCGGAAGCACCCATAGTTTTGTGAACAAGAAGACAACCCAAGATCTCAAGTGTGAAATGACCAGAACCAACCCACTACCAATGGCCGTCGCTAATGGGGACCGAATGTAAATGTTTGAATTTCAAGTGGGTAATGCAAGGAGTAGAGTTTGTGGCGGACTTGAGGGTATTGGAGTTAGGAGGGTGTGATATCGTGCTGGGGGTAGATTGGATGAAGAATGTAAGCCCTCTAACCTTTGATTTCAAGAAGCTAGAGGTGACAATGGAGGTTGAAGGCCAAAAGCTAACACTGATGGGGAGCCTAGATCAAGGGGAATGCAAAGTAATATTGGGAAGGAGATTACACAAGCTAATGAACCGGAAAAGTGAGCAAATTGCAGAATTATACTCTATTCATGCAATGGAGTATGAGGAGGAAGAAGGGGACAAACCACAATCTACGAAAACAGCAACTACAATGCAACTGCTAACAGAGGTAAACACTTATGATCCCTTGCACTTATTATTGCATGAATTCCAAGACCTCTTCCAAGAGCCGACTACCCTACCACCCCAAAGACCTTTAGACCATGCTATCCATCTTAAATCCAATACAGAACCTGTAAATATTCGTTCATACCGATATAACCCTGCCCAGAAAACTGAAATTGAGAAACAAGTAAAGGACATGCTAACTAATTCAATCATACAACCTAGCCAAAGTCCCTTTGCCTCTCCAGTGACCCAGTCCTTCTTGTCAAGAAAAAAGATGGCACTTGGAGATTTTGTATAGACTATAAGTAGCTCAATTCCCTTATTATAAAGAATAAATTTCCTATTCCTATCATTGAGGATTTATTAGATGAACTCAATGGAGCTGCCATCTTCTCTAAACTAGACTTAAGGGCTGGTTATCACCAAATTAGGATGAGACCAGCCGATATCCCTAAAACCGCTTTCAGAACACACCAAGGGCTTTATGAATTCACTGTCATGCCCTTCGGTTTGACAAACGCTCCTGCCACTTTTCAAACTTTAATGAACTAGATTCTCAGTCCATCCCTTCTCAAATTTATACTTGTTTTCTTTGATGATATTCTTGTGTATAGCCCAACCCTACAAACCCACCTATCTCACCTCCGAACCACTTTTGAGGTCTTGCGAATTCATCAATTATATGTCAAGATGTCTAAGTGTACATTTGCTCAAGGAGAGGTGGAATATCTAGGCCATGTAATTTCAGCTAAGGGGGTGAGTACAGATCCTAAAAAAATAAAGGCAATGGTAAATTGGCCATGGCCTAAGAATGTGAAGGAGTTAAGGGGTTTTTTGGGTTTGACGGAATATTATAGAAAATTTGTCAAAAATTATAGAGTGATTAGTCAGCCTTTGATAGAGCTATTGCGGAAGGACAATTTCCATTGGAATCCTAAAGCTGAAACAGCCTTTGGAATCCTTAAACAGGCCATGACTCAAGCCCCTGTTTTAGCTCTTCCAGATTTCTCAAAACAATTTGTTGTTGAAACAGATGCTTGTGATAGTGGAGTGGGTGTTGTCCTCATGCAAAGGGAAACCTTTGGCTTACATAAGCCAAGGTTTAGCTCCTAAACATCTAGGCTTGAGTGTGTATGATAAAGAGCTGATAGCTGTCTTGGTAACTGTTGAAAAGTGGCGCCATTACTTGGAGAATAATCCATTTGTGATTAAAACAGACCACGAAAGTCTTCAATTTCTGCTTCAACAACGGTTACACACTCATTTACAGAGGAAAGGAGTTTCTAAACTCTTGGGATTGGATTATACAATCCAATACCGAAGAGGAAAGGAGAATTTGGTGGCAGATGCACTATCCAGAAGAGAGGAAAAAGGGGTCTGCCAAGCCATATCAGTTGTAACTCCAGAATGGGTGAAGGAAGTGGTGAGGAGCTATGACCAGACACCTTGGTTGTAGACATTGTTACAGCAGTTAGACAGCAGGGCTATACTCTTGTTGGGGGACTCATTCGATTCAAAGGCCGAATTGTGGTAGGGGAGGATGACCAGCTGAAGTTACAGATTTTGAGGGCCACGCACGGATCAGCAGTAGGTGGACATTCAGGGGTAAGAGCCACTTATCATCGGGTAAGACATTTTTTCCATTGGCCAAGATTAAAGAAAACAGTGGTGAAATATGTGCTAGAATGTGAAGTATGCCAAAGATGCAAGCATGAAACACTTGCTCTACCACGGTTATTACAGCCACTACCAATTCCGGATCAAGCATGGGAGAACATCTCAATGGATTTCATAGAAGGCTTACCGAAATCAGAAGGCAAGGATACAATTTTGGTGATTGTGGACCGTTTAACTAAGTTCGCTCATTTCCTTAGTTTGACACACCTCTTTACAGCTTCAGAAGTGGCCAGATTATTGCTGGATTCAGTCATTAAAATTCATGGAATTCCCAAGACCATTGTGCCCGATAGAGATAAGATATTCACCAGTAAATTTTGGCAGGAATTATTCAAGAATTTAGGAGTGGGTCTACACTTATCTACAGCCTATCATCCGGAAACGAACGGACAAACGGAGAGAGTAAATCAATGTTTAGAGGCTTACCTTCGCTGTATGTGTTTTGCTAGGCCTAGGAGTTGGCACCGTTGGCTATCACTTGCTCAATGGTGGTACAATTCTACATATCATACAGCTATTAAACGTACCCCTTTTGAAGCTATGTTTGGGTACAATCCACCATTACTTCCTACCATTTCCAGTTTTACTGCTACAATGGCAGATGTAGAACAATACTTTCAGAAAAGAAGAGAAGTCTTAGCAGAGCTTAAAAGGGAATTAGCAACTGCCAAGAGTGAGATGGTTCACTATGCAAATAAAAAGAGAAGTGAGCGAAAGTTCAATGTGGGGGATGCAGTGTTTTCGAAGGTCAGAAGATTTTTGTAGCTTGCTTTTACTAAGAGAGCAGTATCCAAATTCAATCCAAAATATTTTGGACCTTATGCAATTGTAGAGAAGGTAGGGGAGGTGGCCTATCGGTTGCAACTACTAGAAGATGTGAGAATACATCTGCTATTCCACATATCTTTATTAAAAAAGGCTAGAGGAGTAACAGCCACTACTGGGACTTCACTGCCACCAGTAGAGGAAGGAAATGAAGGCCTATCACCTGCTGTCTTACCACTTATAAAGGAGGAACCAGAAGAGCCCATTGAACCTCGGGCAATTCTAGATAAAAGGGTGATCTATAGAGGAGCTGCCCCTATTACTCAAGTGCTGATTCGATGGTCTCATTTACCGCCAGACCAGCCGACTTGGGAATACTTGCCAGATGTGTTGACAAGATTTCCCCATGCTATCAACTTGCTCTAAATTCTTGAGGACAAGAATTAATTCATCGAGGGGGGGGGGGGGGGGGGGATTAGGACTTAAGGGATATTATTGTAATAAGTAGAAGGAGAATGGAAGGCGGGAGAGGGGGTTAGAACTAACTAACCTACCTATCTATGAATAAATAAGGGAAGGCTAAAACAGAAAGGTAGTTTTGGAATGAAATAACAACTCTCTTCTTTCTCAATTCTCTTCTCTCATCTCTCTCTATCTCTCTCCCTAAAACTCTGTTCTAACGGAATTTCCTAGAAATTCCGATTCAACTCCAGCCCATTTTAGGGGCTGGACACCCAGGTCTGAGGGGTTTGACACTATCCTAGTGGTAGTGATAGAATAATGAAATTTAACCACTTCATCACTTTGGCACGCCCATTTACTGCTACAGAGGTGGCTAGGAAACTAATGTACTCGGTGTTTAAGCTACATGGGTTACCAAGGGCAGTTGTCTCTAATAGAGACAAGATATTTACAAGTCAGTTTTGGAAAACCTTGTTTCAGGGACTGGGAATAGGGTTGCAATTTTCATCAACTTATCATCAAGCAACTGATGGACAAACAAAGCTAAATAAGCGCCTAAAGACATATCTAAGATGCATAGAACCAAGGAGTTGGAGTAGGTGGATGGCATTAGCATAATGGTGGTACAACACCAACTTCCATATAGCCCACAAGAGAACTCCATTTGAAGTACTCTTTGGGTATCCACCCCCTATAATTCCGACTATCATGCATTACACTCTAGCTGAAACCTCAGCTGATCAGTACCTACAGGCAAGGCCGAAGTCACTGCAAGTTATAAAGAAAGAGCTCACTATGTCACAACAGAGAATGAAGCAGATGGCCGATAGACACCGCTCAAATAGGACCTTTAAGGTAGGATAGGAGGTCTATTTGAAGATTAAAAGGTTTCAACAGCAACTTTTCACTAAGGGTCCTACGTCTAAAATATGGGCCCTTCAGGATCACTGCCAAGATTGAGACAATGGCCTATTGGTTACAACTTCCTGAAGGAGTAGGGTTGCACCCCGTGTTCCATGAATCCCTCTTGAAGAAGGCAGTGGGAACAATTGAGAAGTTAGTAGGGAGGTTCCTGAACTAGTTGAAGATAGGATTGTGGAGGTGGAGCCTTAAGCAGTGATGGACAAAAGGGTGATCTACAAGGATTCCATTCTCCTTGCACAGGTTTTGGTGCAATGGACACAACTGCACCCCGACAACACCACTTGGAAGTACTTGCTAGATCTTCTTCAACAATATCCCAAGGTGGCCAAGCTTCTTTGATTTCTTGGGGAGAAGAAATAATTCAAGGGGAAGGGGGTTGTCACAGCCCAAGGGCACTATTGTAATTAGGGGTGGGTTAAGATTGTAATTAGGAGTGGATATATTGGTAATTAGAGCCCAAGTGCACATGGCCACTTGGGTCCTAACTGCTGAGCGTTTGTTATGGGAATCCTCTAAACGTAACTCTCCTATAAATAAGAAGCTCACGAGAGGATGGGGATCACGTGAGGTTTATTCCACTGATTTTCTCTCTCTCTCTCTCTCTCTTGACTTCTCTCAGTTCTCTTTCCCGCTAATTCACTCTCTTCCTCAATTACGGAAGAGGCCCCTCTGTCAGATCTCGAGTCTGACAAGCTCTTCATTTAAGCCACTGATAAGTCTTAATACAAAATAAGGCTCATTTAAAGTTGGATGAGTAATAAGCAACAAAGACTTCAATTCTTCAAACCGGATCTAATAATCCATCACCGAACCTTCCTGCTTCAATTTAATGAATTCCTCTATCACATCGGCCATAGATCTTCACCAAATCTATCACAAAAGTCCTGCACGAATTCAATCTAGTTAAGTTCAACTCTCATTCTACTCCATCCTTGATACCAAGCATCAACCATATTATGAGATAAGCTACTGCTAGGGTTAACTTTATGGCACTCAGCCACATTATAATACTGGAAGAATCGTTCACATCTCCTTATCCACCACCTCGGTTTAACACTTCAAAAGTTGGAATTTCTAACCTTGGCATCGATGTGTGGTGGTGAGCTTGATAGGATCCTCTAACCACCGAATCCAATTCAGATTATTCCTCAACTTCTTGTAAGTCAACAATATGAAAAAGGATTCCAGGTCTTGCTAAAATCAAATCTGCAGTGGCCCTCGAAGGAAAATCCACTGGTAGGCTGGCCTAAGGCATCTTTGAAAACATGTTCAAGAATCCATCCAACCTTTGGTCGAAACTAGAGTACTCTTCCTTGATTCCTTTCTCCAGCATCTACATGATCTCCCTGGTTGCAGCGTTGCAGCATTCTCAGCCCTGCCTCGACTCACCTCTTCCTAAGTCTAGCACAAACTGAACTCCATAGTGTCCAACCTTACCTCTAATAGTTTCATCCGAGTGCCTTCTGCCATCTCCACAAATCATTTCTTCGGAATTTCACCTTTAAGAACAACCTCCAAGAATCACCTTGCTTTGATACCAAATGCCAGGTTCCTAGACCTATTCTAGGGTTTCTTTAGGTATGTAGGAAGAAATTTAGAATGAGAGAAGTTGAGGGAGAGAAAACAAAAAGAACTAAGAGAGAGAGAGAGAAAACATAGAAAGAGAATTTTAGAGAGAAAATATTCTGTTATTTCTCATAATGAATCCCCATCCTCCAATAGATTGCCTTTTTATAGGCAATCTAACTTTCAATTGTAAATTGTAATTGTAACTAAAAGGTACAAGTTGTATCCATGGAAAAAAAATACAAGAAGAAAAATACAAGTAAGCTATAGTTACTACTTTAACCCTTGGATCTTGACACACTACATATTAGAACACTCTTTAGGTGTTTCTCTCCAAAGCATAACATGATTCATAAAGGTGTAATATTCCAAAGCAACATAGAGCCTATTCTAGAGGATTTCCTTGACCAAGCAAGAAGACAAATCCAAAACTTTGGCCAATACCTAAAAACACCTCAAAAGAAAGCAAGAATAAGATCTCACAGCTCGCAAGTTACACGACAATGAAAAAGAAGGTGATTGACTGATTATCCACCATCCTTATATAGGAAGCACTACTCAACCATAATATGTTCCCTCTTTCTTAAATGGTCAATAGTAAGCATGAGACATGGATGCCACCCGTGCAAAAGAAACCACACTAGGCAGCACTCACTTTGAGATACTCTTTTCTCAAAAAACTACTTTTTGTGTGAACTATAAGTATCTCATAAAAGGACCAAATAATGAAAGTACCTCCCCTAGATACATGCCAAACCCAACTCCCCTTGCCCAATCATGGATTGGTTCCCAATTAATCCAAAGAAGGCAATTGTAGATTATAACTACCAATTCCACTTGTCTAAAGTCAGGGTCACCATACATTAACTATCCATGCAAGAGAGAAGTTCTTATCTAGGCGTCTTCATCACTAGCTAGCTGAAAAATGCCTAGGAAGAGCTCTTGAGTCCAAATTGGTTTGTGTTGACACAACTATCATGCCAAAATTTTGTCCTCAGCCCATCACCAATCTCAAAGGCCACAGAAACAAAGAAGCATCCTAAACTCGAAAATTACACTCCAAATTCCCAGGCTAGCATTTAAGCCACCCATTTGCTTCCCAAGGCTCTTTCATGTCAAAAATTAAGGGCATGTTCTCTTTGTCGTTTTCAATTTTTAGTTTTTCAAAACAGTGAAAACATGTTTACTTTCATGTTTTCAAAAACGCATTTTCGAAAACAAGGAAAAATTTTGTAAAGAAAACTCAAAACACCAAAAAGTTGTTTTGAGTGTTTTCAGCCAAAACAAGTGCAAAATCTGAAAACGCAAAAAACAACTTGACAGATCAAGCATCCCAATCTCGCACAGCATCAACCTTTCGTCTCTCTCTTCCCTCTTCTCCTCCTTCTCAAGGCTTGGCCGTCGACCGCACCAACCACCGCCATCACTGTTGCGAGCTGCCGTCGACCACCCCCTGTCGTTTGACCACCCACGCCTTCCATCGTCAAAGCCATTCGCTCCCCTTGCATCGCGACTAGCAACCTCTATAAATCACTAATTTTGTGTTTGGTCGGAGGTTTAAGCTTTAGATCTATGCAGATTCAGCAATTGGATCTTGTTGGTCTTTTGATATGTTGGTCGATGGGGATAAGGGTATCGAGTGGTTGTCTCTGATCGCCGGAAACCACCAGCCACGATGGCCGATGGCGACTGATAGTGAATTTTTTAGTTTTGGCCAAAAATTAAAAATTAGATCTATGAAAATGTAGCCGTTAAATCTAGCTCATTTTTGTGTACGTTAACCCCCTTGACTTAGCGTTTCTAATGGTAGGCTCCAATCGTGGGAATCTCTGGCCGGCGATGGTCGCTGGCGACCGCTAATGGCAGCAGTTGTGGCTAGTTTAGACTGTTCACTGAATAAAATATCATAAAATAATTTTTCTCAAAATTCTAAAGTAAATGCATTTTCCAATTTTCCATTTTGAGAAACAATTTTCTAAAATGACAAAAAGAACGCGTTTTCAAAAACCTCAAAACAGACACTCAAAACACAAAACTAAAAATGAATACAAAACTCAAAATTGAAACATAAAGAGAACACCACCTAAGCATCCATGTGGTTAGATTAGATGGTGGGTATAAGTTCATAGTTTTAACATGTAACACTATATTAGATTAATATTTTGGTGAACCAATCAAATTTAAGAATCAAATTATCATACCTTCAAATTCCTAATTCAATCATCTAAAATGGTCATTATGGTCCAATTTTGACAACCATAGTTATAGCCTTTTAACGTTTTCAAAACCAAATAATTACGAGAAACATGTTTCTATCGCTTAGATACATAAACCACATGGCAAACTTCTCACAAGGTTAACAGAAACTTGATGGTTAATGATTAAAATTAAAATAATATAATCCTACACCCATTTCCATTCATGTTGCCCGTAGTATTTTTATCATAGATAACTCACACTTCCAACTTGCTTAAAACAAAGATCCATCTTATCAATAAAAAATCTGTATAAATATAAAATCACAAAAGAAGTATCATCCAAGCATATTTGACAGGGATAATGATAAGGATTTATTTCTATGTTGAGGTGTATTCATTAGTTTGGTTTATGTCAATTGTTTTAGATGATGGAGTTATCATAGTTTTTAGATGATGTAATTATATTTGATTTAAGGATTAGAATCATATGCCCTCCCTCCCTCAGCTTCATTTCATATTCTTCTATCTTTCTGCAAGTCTCTACTGTCCCGCATCAATATTGTATTACCAAAAGAGACGGAAAGGAAACCTTTTCTTTGATATGTAAAAATAGTATGTCCAAAATCCACCAAGGAAGCCCCCTATATACAAAAGAAAAAGGTTACTGTAAGTTAAACATCTAAACTTAAACAACAAGAAAAAAATTGGCTCAAAGGCGGATCCACACCAGCTGAAAACCAATTCTACAAATTCAGCAAAATCTATTCTTTGACCTAAAGATAGAAATTTCCACCCCAAAAAAACTTTGGGAGAGACATTAAAGTTTGGTATGAAGTGTATGGGCTTAAATGAAGATATGACAAAAAACAGAAATACATGGAAGTCTAGAATTCATGTAGCCGACCCCACATAGTGAGATAAAATCTGAATATGTTGTTGTTGTTGTTGTTGTTGTTTAGAGTATCTTCTATCCTACTCACCAACATCAGGAGTAAGTCTTATGTCTACCTTCAGATATTAATGACCCTAGAAAGAGCAAATGAATGACAACCACATTAAGACTCAATGTCCATAGCCTCTAGCAATACTAGTTACATATCACAAACTAGTTCATTGGGGTATCTATCTCCTCTTATTTAAACTATCATTTCCCAAAATACTTTTACATGTCCACATAAAGAACCCAAACTTTGATGGGACCTCTTAAACTAGCTATCTTTCCAAGAAAAATAAAATACATTTCCACCACCAAGGCCTTGTTAAAAGACCACACCTAAAGCCAACCTACTGCTATCTCTTCTCCAATAGTCACCCACCAAGGCAACTCTATTATTCATAATCTAAGCCTAGCTATGAAAGCAACCTCAAAATCTCATCCCCGCACTAAAATTAGTTAGAAAAGATGTCTCTCAACATTTCCAATAACATGCAAATGGGCTGCAAAATTTCATCTCAAATTCTATGAGTCTTTTTATCAAATCCTACACCTACGACTGTAAATGAGTTGAGTTGAGTCAAGCCAAGCTTGGCTCTGTTCGAGGCTCAGGTTGTTCATTTATTTGTGTGTTCGAGCTCAGCTAGTTCATGAGTTGAGCTTATAAACGATGTTTGAGCTCTATTTTGACTTTTTGAGTTTGGGCTCAGCCTGTTTATATGCATGAACAAATTCATTTATGTTCATGAACCATCTTATAGATGGTGTTCAAGCTCTATTTACCTTTCCTTTAAAGCTCATTTATTATTCATATATAATATATATCCCTCTTAACCAAATAACAAACAAACAATAAATGAGTTTTGAATGAAATGCAAACGAGTTGGGTCATAAACATAAATGAGCCAAGCTGACCTATGTTCAAGCTTGGCTCATTTATTAAACAAGCTTCAAAATCTTGCTCACTTTCATTCAATTAATTAATAAAAAAACATGTTTTCATTCAAAACCAAGCTTGTTCACAAGCTGTTCGTCAAGCATATTAGTTCGTTTACACCCTACCTACACCATGGGACATGCAACTCCTGGTGCAGAAAACTTCCCTCATATATTCCCATATTTGCAATCAACATCCGCTATCAGAAGTTTAGCCATGAACAGTTTCTCTCCCAATAAAACGTGGTTGAAGATCTCAAGTCAAGAAATGCAAAACTACTATCTCCAATAGATGAATAAGACATCTTCAGCCTAATAAATGATATTGGCATCAATCATCAATATGCAAAGAAGGGAAGTCATTGCAGCTTCTTCAATATATTGACCACTGAAGATGGCAGTGAAACAAAAACATATAAGTAGGAAAACCAAGTATGACACAGAAAATCATTTCAAATCCAAGATAACACTTCAGAGCTCCATGCCAAAGGATAGAAACCTTCCTAAAAGAGTGACCTTTCATCCATCATTACATATTGACTGAACCACTCTTCTCCAAACCTAACCACTTCTAGAGCACACTCAAAATCCATTTCTCCTAAACAATTGAGCTTTTAAAGTAGAAACAACTGTTATATTTTTAATGCTTCTTCTCTAACATAAAAGAATCTAAATAATGAATAATACTTTACTGCATTGAGCTAATGGGAAAAAAAAAATTGAGCTAATGAAAAAAAAAAAATATGAACTAAAGAATGAATCAAAAGTTGTTTGTGTACCTATATAGATATACAAGTCATTATGTCCATGCCCTGTCATATCATATTTGTGTTCAATGAATTTTTCAAGTATTTATTAGATGATTTTGAGACTAAAAATAATAATGAAAAAGACAAATTTACCACCACCACCCCTCCTTTCTAGTCTTAAACGTTTAAATGAGTTTGGTTGCCAACAATTTTACACAAACAAGCAATATTCCTAAGCTCAAATTTCACCATCAAACCAATATATAAATAATTGCACATGTTTTCCCCAGCTATGCTGTCAGGTCTAACCATATATGAGGGGGATATGATGTTGAGAGTAAAAATATACTAATAAAGAAATAACAACACCCCTGTCTCTAACAAGCTAAGGTTTTAGATGTGTACAGGATTAACAATTTCAGAACCAACAACAATGTAAAGGACCTGGTTTTTGTCTACTGCTATATGGAAGAGTCTGGAGTGGCCAATGCTACAGTTAAGTTCCAAACCTTTCATAAATAAGGAATTTTCTAACTTCAAAGGAACCTAGATGGGCATTAGCATTCTAAGGAACCTAGATGGGCATTCTAACCTCAATTTATTTCCTCATCTTATATGATACTGCGCACTAACAGGGAACCAGGGACAAATAAGTCAATGAAGATTCAGGAACATTGAAGTGATAGACAGTTCATTGCCTCCAATGCCAAGTGCAAATCACCAAGATAGCACAAATTGGACTCTGTAGATTCCTCAATATCCGATCAAAGCCTACATTGAATTAAAAAAATAATAATAATAATCATACTAGAACCAACGAAATCACTTAGAAGTACAAATTGAAGTCACAGAAATACAGAAGAAACAATCAATTGCTAAATCTCTCATAAACCCTAAAATGAATGTTTTTCCTTTTTGCAAACAAGCGCTTTAATTGCCAACAAAATATAATTTCAGCAAGGCCTCCAAAAAGATCGAACACGCAATAGCAGAATTCGGCAGAACAAAGCAGAACAAATAAAAGAATGGAAAACGCCAAATTCCATCAACAACTCTATCATTGGAATATAGTGGGTATAGAGGACAAATTAGGGATTCTGAGGAGAGAGAAAAGGGCATGAACTTACACAGATGTAGAGAGGTCTCCGTCTCCACCAATGAAGCACGAAACCCAATCCTCCAACAGACCACCTTGTTGGCGATTAATAGGGTTCGAATCGGGGAAGCAATGGAGGTCTCAAGAGCTTTGTGAGAGGGGGAAATAGAAGGAGAAGAGGAGAGAGAAAATAAGGTGTTGTTGCAGACAGAGATAAAAGTGTAGGAAGGAAATTTTCAACGAACAGTGGAGCAAGGTTAGGCTCGGGTCGAGACTGAGACTCGTGTACCAAGCCTAGTGGTTCGGGACCGAAGCTGAGACCTTGGGGTTTTGATTGAGAGAGAGTGAAGCGGCATTTTTCGTAAGTTTACAGATGGCGAGTGCGCAGTGGATGAGATTAGGCCATTTTTCGTACCCCGCCAATCAGAATATGACACGGTTTGACAAAAAAATTGATATAATCTTGTCCTTATAAATTTTAGATAGGGTAAATTAAAATGTATGTATAAAGCGTGAATTTTTAATTCTTTTCAATGCAATAATCGAACTTATTAATTCATTATAATTATAAACACCACTAGCCTTTAGACTTATATAACAACTTGTGAATTAGTTGCATGTATAATTTTAACGATAATATTGTATTAAAATAAAATTAAAATATTTTTTAAATTAAGATATAAAATAATTAAAATAAAATTAAAAAGTATTTCAAGATTTTTATTAAATTATTTGTTAAATTTTTTTGAATGTACTGAAAGACATATGTGTCATTTTTTTTTATTTGTAAAGTTCATAATATGTTTATTTAAAAGGAAAAAAGAGATAAGCATATTTAAAAAATATCAGATAAAAAATCACGTAACTTCTTTTTTAATAATTACTAAATAATTTTAACAAATATATTAGAAAAAACAAAAGTCTTGAATATTTTACATATCTTATATTTTCTAATTTATATCTTAGTTAACAAACACGATCTTAATAAATTAGTTACATAGAAGAAAAGATCATTCATTTAGCCCAATCCATCATCCTTATGCATAAAATACATTATTATTTGTTGAATCTTTTCAACATACATGGAAGGAAGCAAAAACTACAAGTGATTGAGAATAGAAGTTTGTAGACTTCAATTTTGTTGGGAAAAAATACTCAACATTTAGGCTAATGATAAGCTATCCCCTTCCCCAACTTTACATGAGCTCCTATTACAGCTTTAAAATCATTTTTTTAATAAGAATTACATTAAAAAGAATAATGCAAAGCATTTACACCTTTAAACTGGGATATTCTTGAGTCTCACAACAATTTTAAGAAGATAAAAAGCTACCAAACAACTAAAGAAACCCTTCAAATTAAGGAAAAAATAGAAAAAAAAAATACTATATACAAGAATATACAACTATCAGATGAAACCTTCAAAAGATAACCATAAAGCAGACAACAAACCCAACATTTGATAAAGAGCACTAGCAAAAGTCAACACGTCAAACTAAGCCATAAGGATTACGCTAGCTTTGGTTATCCAAAGTTGAATATGGTGCAGAAAGCCCCAGGATACTCACAAGCATAATCACTTAGGACTAAGATAATCGTCGATCCATAAAACCTCCCTCAACATTAGATCAGTATGTTCGCACCATGCAACCTTTGCCCAGTGGGAATCTAACTCATTTCCACTCCAAATAAAAATTTGCATCATTTGCTCTAGTTCTTGAAGTACCCACTTAGGCATAAGGAAGATAGAAGCCCAATAAAAGTAAATAGTAAAGATAACATAATACGTCAACTAGAGCCGACTCATAAAAGATAGCAATCGACTACACCATGAAGATACTATATTCTTCACCTTATCTAATATAAGTTTGCAATCCCCATACGAGAGCTCAGTAGATAACAAAGGAATCCTCAAGTATCTCATAGGCAACAAACCTCTCATAAAACCCAAGGTAAGAAAAAGCTTCTCCATGAAGGTTTATCCCAAGGCAATATAGGTGTAACACCCCGCCTCCTCAGAGGGTGTGTCACTATGTTGGGGCCCATCATACATATACATAATCTATTTCTTAAATACATTCCCCAAACCTCAAATACTGTATTTCAGAGAGAAACTCACCCAACATATTAGTACAAATGTGGAAGCGATAATCGAAACCTGATATAGTATATACTCAATTCACTATATTTAAATCATAAAAATTCATATCATAGTTAACATCATATCTTTAACAACCTTAATACATGGATAACCTTAATACACAGACATTTCCCAACTTATCTGAAACATATCCGGATCTTCCTGAATGAGCAAAATACCGAAACAATCTGCTGAATCCATCGGACACATCTCCCTGTGCCGTCATATCTCAATCATGTCCTTGCCTACGTTGCAAGTCTCAACTATAATGTTGAATGTTCTAGGAGCATAACTCATTAGAAGATGAAACTTTTAGTGAGGGTCCAAAAACATATATATCAATAAATGATGCAATAACATGAACAACATTTACCTTAGTGTAACTTCCTTGGCCCAACAGCCCGACATGGAATCTTAGGCAAAATCTCGAAGCTCTACAAAATAAGCCTAACGTTATTCCATCAATTGCCCTTGGGGAATTACGACTATACTATCAGAACGATATCTCATTTCCATGCACAAATATCAATATGCCAATAATATCGTGCTATGAAAACATCATGACTTTCTATGCAATATGACAAAAAGAATCATATCTTTCATAAATATCATGCATAACAAACAATCATATCATATAGGATAAGACAACTCACCTTTAGAGATAAACTTGAATTTCCTCGAAAAACGTGCATGACCTCAATTTTCGTGCAAATCCTCAATTCCCGTGTAAATCCTCGATTCTCACACCACCTTGATTCTTGTGCATTACCTTGATCTTGGTGCACTAACCGTGATTTTTATGTATCGCCTCAATTCTCGTGCATTGTCTTGATTTTCGCTCCAAACCTTTAAACGCATACCCGGATAATTTTTCTCGCCAAAATATCCGAAACATTACTAAATCTCCAAATCCTAATTTTCTAGGATTTTTTGGCATTTTTTCCTATTTTCTTTCCCTTTTTCTCCTTTTCTTTCTTTTATTTTCTTTTTCTTTTCTTTATTCTTTTTCTTTTTTTTTTTCTTCTTCTTCTTCTTCTCTTCTTCTTCCTCCCGCATGCGTGCTAACTAGCTTCAGCCAATCGTCGCCCACGCTCCAGTCTCCTTCCTCCCCGGCTGTCGTTGGCCTCCCCGGCCACTGTCGCGACCGCCCCCTAGTAGCTACTTGCAGCCGTCTTCGGCCGTGGCTGGTCGCCGCCTCATTGTTAGGGCTAGTCGCTGCGACTATGGTCGCCGCTGCTGTGCGGCCACCTTCGACCACTCTGGTCGACACTTCGACCTCCAACGAGTTGCGTACCTTGCTTGGACATCGCCTTGGCCGCTGTCGACGGGCCATGGCTGCCACAAGCTAGTTCGGCTTGCTCTAGCCATCCTCGTGGCTGCCTCCAGCCTTTTGCATTGCCTCCTAGCTTCTCCTCGATCACCTCAGTTATTGCTTGCTTCCTTCAGCTTCCATCTTGCTGCCACGGTTCCTTCTTCTCCCATTTTCCATTTTGTTTCTTTTCATCATTTCTCATCTATTTATAGGCTAAGCACCGACTCAAATTGCCTTGGTCATTACTCCTTGCTCCCACTTGCATCAAAACTTAGCCATGAAGCTTGCCAAGAAGGATCTAGATGCTTACAAAAGCTCCATTGCAGCCACGCACGATGTATTATATATATATTATATAACTATTATATAATACACCACCATATATGGGAAATTACATTTTTAATCCCCATAATTCATCTTAATATCACTTGGAAATTTCTTTAATGCAACCATGCCCTCAAACCTCAAATTAATTTGCATTTCAATACCAAAATGCAAAATTAATAACCCAAGATTACTCGATAAAGACGATTTCGCCAAGTGTCCTCACCGGACTATCGTTTCATCCTGAAATCACTGAAGGGTTGTTCCTTATGAAAAATCGAAACCTCCTCAAGGTTCTGTTAACTTCCCGGAAGTTGCTTATAACAATCCGATTTTGTAGCCTAAATGGTAGCTATATTTTCGCTATAACGAAAATCGTTTTCGATCCGATTTCTTTCAATACCATAAATCGTATCTCGGGATTCTCGTTAATGCCACATCATTTTACTTTGTCATCTCAGCTCTAGAGCACTCCCTGCAATCGATTCGGTCATTCATAGCAGTAAGAAATTAACTTTATACCCTCTATTTATCTGAAAATTCCCTTTTTGCCCCAAGACAATTTACTCTTGAGCCCCTTTGAAATTCTCGGGTATTACAATAGGGTTTGAAATCAATGGTCTAGCTTCTTCTATGTGTTTCCCTTTATTTTTACGTTAGGTTCTATAGTAGTAGGTGTTGGAACCCATCACCTTTGGGGTAGTGTTCCCAATGCAGAAGAATGTATAGTGACAATCTTATTCCTAAAATCCAACATCATTATATGATAAAATTTAAAAGACCCTAATGGTAATTTATAAATTCATCATGACTAATGAAGAGATGATTGCCAAATATTCATATAATAAGTGAATCCACGCCATGGTTTAAGGCGAAAACACCAATCGACCCCTCACTAACCCATCCATTCCATTTGTTGTCCACCAAGCCATATGCATACTCAATGCATAAGTAACATGACATTCAAGTTCAAATGTAATAAGTCATAACTATAAACATGCACACATTTCATGTCTAAAATGTATATTATGCAAATTAAATAGCCATAATTGCAATAACAAATAACTTTCAAGGTGCTCATGAAATTTCATCGAAAATGGAAGTAAAATAAATAATTTTAATAATTATTGAGTCTAATTGCAATAACTCAAAAAGTTTCGATAAAAGGGTCACTTCGCGAAATTCAAACTTTTGAAAAAATACACCCGTATCCTTCTTCTTCCCTATTAAACTGCTCGTTGCCGACAACCTTATCCTACTGCTGGCCACGCCCCACAACCTTCGTCCGCTGTCAATTGGTTTCTTTGCCAGAACCCGTTGTTCTGGCCCCCAAAACATGCTTTATCTCCCCTTTCTCACCCTCTCTCGTATATGCTCTTTATTATGCTTCCAAACTAAAGGAAAATGCAACCTTGTATAGTGTTCCTTCTAGACTCAAAGAGAGGTGATCAGACGCGAGCTCACCACGATCGGGAATGAACTCCGGGAGGTGGCTAGCACCTGTAAGCACTCCGACGCTCAAGTCAGTAAGAGAGTAAGTTGGAAGAGTATCAACAGGATAGAAAAGAACATACCTGGCTCTTGGAGAGAGCTGGTTTATATGGAGGGAGGAAAGGTTCTCATGTATGCATGCGTCGTGCGTTTGCAAGGTGACGAGACTAGATATCCGGCGTTGACGGGGCTCCCTGATGGCGGCATAGTGCCGACGAGGCCCTTATGAATGTGGATGGGATCAGTCATTAATGGGAATGAGATCTACCATTAATAAGGATCGGATCTTGAGCGGGCGCAGGAATATCCAACATGCAGTTGCAATGATATTATTATAGGCTAGTGCAAGGCCAGGATTGGGCTGTAGGCCGAGATTGGGTCTGGCTTGGTCTGTGGGCCGAGGGTTAAGATTAGGCTAATATGGTCCACAGCCCCTAGGTCAATCGGTTGCAAAATGAGCATCCGAGCTAAAAAGAGGGAAAGTTGGGTGAGCTGAGGTCATTGGACCGATTTAAGTTGAGGCATGGCTCAGGTGAGACTGAGGTGACTCGAGGTCTGCTAATACTTATTTGATACAAAGTGTGGTTTGGGTGAGACCGACATGACTCGAGGTCTGCTAAATCTTGTTTAATACAAGGCATGGTATGGGGTGAGACCGAGATGACTCAAGGTCTGCTAAAGCTTGTTTGACACAAGGCATGGTTAGGGGCAAGACCAAGATGACACGAGGTCTGCTAAAGCCTGATTAACACAAAGGCGTAATCAAGACAAAATCGAGGTGACTCGAGGTCTGTTTGTGTCTGTTTGATACAAGGCGTGGTTTAGGGCGAGACTGAGATGACTTGAGGTATGTCAAAACCTGTTTGATACAAAGGCATAGTTTGGGGTGAGACCGAGATGACTCGAGATCTGCCAAAGCTTGTTTGATACAAAGGCATGGTGAAGGAGAAAGGTAAGGTCTTCAGGTCCACCCGCCAGGATGGACCTGGGGGCTTAGGGCTAACTGACTGCATCGGTTTGATACACGAAGCATGACTTGAATCGAGATGACTCGAAGTTCGACCATGTCGAACTGACCCTGACCCTTATCTGGTCCCAAGGGCGATAAATGACACGATAAAAGAAAGGCAAGGCTAAGCCTCATGGTCTGTCTTCCGAGATAGACCTGGGGGCTTAAGGGTGGACTGATCGCGCCAATTTGATACACGAAGCACAACTTGGACCAAGATGACTCGAGGTCGCCATGTT
Organism: Diospyros lotus; assembly: GCF_014633365.1. NCBI lineage: Eukaryota > Viridiplantae > Streptophyta > Magnoliopsida > Ericales > Ebenaceae > Diospyros > Diospyros lotus. Next base: position 22,360,785 of record NC_068351.1, read on the forward strand.
GATCCATTTCCTTGTCTGGTCCTAAGGATGGTAGATCGCATGGCAAACGAAAGGCAAGGCAAGGCAAGGCCTTACAATCTGTCTATCGGGATAGACCTGGGTGCTTGGGGCGGATTGACCGTGTCGGTTTGATATAGATAGACGTAATATTTAGAAATTTAATATTATTTAGTATTCTTGAAATTGATGGATGAAGTTATTTTGAAATAGCTAACATATATTTCATTCATAATAAGGAATTAGGTTGAAATAATCATGTTTTTAAGCAATATTAATTCATTTTGTTATAAAATTATGTCATTATAAACTTATATTTATATAGATTAAAGGGAATTTTTAATTGTGTAAAATTTTACGATCCAAGTTTACAATTCGATTTTATGGATCCTCTTTCGATCCCACTTAAAATCTTGATTTTAACAACCTTGTCAGGCTCTAACAATATCACCCACTATGAAACTCTCATAGTCGGCATGAATTTAGCTATGAAGTTAGAAGTACAAAAGCTTGTAGCTCACAATAACTCTCGGTTGGTTGTACAATAGTTTCATGGGTCATTTGAGACAAAAGAGCCTATTCTGATGAAATGCTTGTAGCAGGTGCGAGAACTTGTCCAAAAAGTGCAATCATGTGACCATCATGGTCCTAGTCCGTCCACACCTAGTATGTAGGTCGACATCGTTCCGATCACCTTTTCCCATGCTAGACATAAAGGCTCCTCGTATCACCAACACATGCGTCTCAAAATTTCCCGCGTGACAATCACGCACTTGTAATTTAAATGGAAGCATAAACAAAAGAAAACAAAAGTAAAAATTATAAAGGCAGAGAAAGCAGTAAACCTCTTTATAATTTTCTCTTCATTTAAACCCATTTTCAATCTTCAATTGCCTCAGCCAAACCCCTTTCAATCGGCCAACACGTGGCACCCAAGTAAGGCAGTAGCTGGGGGAGCAAGACTCGACTTCCCTTTCTCCAAGAGTAAACTCTCATCCCCTTTGCGAGTAGACTCTCCAAGGGAAAGTTGACTTTTCGGGCCTGTAAGTCAACTTTTGACTCACGAATCCCTGAGACGCTTCAAGCACACGATATCGATACCAGACACAACACTATATGGTGTGTGTGACATTTTAGATTCACTGTCTGCTAGCAATCAGATAGCACAAAAACCCCTTTCGATACTGGCCAACCTTTTAACCCATTACCAAAATCTCTCCATATCCCATAACGATCTAAGAATTCTTGAATAGCGCTTAACAGGTGTAATACCCTGAGAGCCCAGAGAAATTAGTATATATCGAGGATAGTGTAAAAAAGGAAACAACACCAGCTGGTTCCTTTTGGGTTGAATGTTGGTAAAGAACTCCCAAGTTAAGCATCTTTAACCTGGGGTAATCCAGGGATGGGTGACCCCCTGAGAAGTTTGCGTAGCCCCATCAGGGTAAGTTGTTCTGGTCCTTCCTATCGCTGGATCGAGATGTTACAACAGGGGTTCAGGACAGTAAACGCGGCAGCGAAGTCTCACTTCAAGTGAATTTATTATAATTAACGATTACCGTGTGCTATGATCTGTCCATCACCTAACGTTCTGACTGAGCAAGAGACATGGAGTGATAAACTCACAAAATCAGTAACTATCACTACAAAAAAATTGATTTTTAGAGGTGATTTTTAAAACCGCCGCAAAATACTATTTTAGCGGCGATTTTTTTAACATTTTGCAGCGGTTTTTAACAACCGTCGCAAAATTCATTACAACATTCAATTTCGCGGCGGTTTTCAAAAAATCGTTGCTAATTTTACAAAATAATTAAATAATTAAAAAATTAAATTAAATTTAGAAGCGATTTTTGAGAAACCGTCGCTAAATTAAAAAATAATTAAATAAATCAAAATTAAAATTAAAATATATTTGCGACGGTTTTGAAAAACTGCCGCAAAATTCATGAAAAATTTAATTTAGTGGCGGTTTTCAAAAATCGCCGCTAAATTAAAAAAAAAATAAATAATTTATAATTAAAATTAAATTAACATTTGCGACGGTTTTCAAAAACCGCTGCAAAATTCATTAAAAATTTTAATTTAGCGGCGATTTTTCAAAATTGCCGTTAAATTAAAAAAATAATTAAATAATTTATAATTAAAATTAAGTTAACATTTGTGGCGAATTTCAAAAAACGCCGCAAAATTCATTAAAAATTTTTATTTAACAGCGATTTTTAACCGTCGCTAAATTTAAAAATAATTAAATAATTCAAAATTAAAATTAAATAATTCAAAATTAAAATTAAATTGAATTAAATTAATAAAAAGAAATATAAAATCATAAAAAGAACTTGAAATTTTAATTTAAATTAATTGCAAAATCTTTATATATATAAAAGTAGGATAGTCTTGAAAAAAGAAATTTCCTCTCTAAATTTGCATTAATTAATGATTTGGAATTAACACTTATTGTATTAGTAATTTATATTTTGTAATTTGCATTAATAATTTAAAATTTTCAATTGCTTTGAAATAATAAATAGTTATAAAATTTTACCCCAAAACTTGCATTAATGATTTACATTTAGTACTTATTGCATTAATAATTTATATTTTGTAATTTGCATCTTTATATATATAAAAGTAGGATAGTCTTGAAAAAAAAAATTTCTTCCTAAACTTGCATTAATGATTTACAATTAATACTTAATGATTTGCGTTTAATACTTATTGCATTAATAATTTATATTTTATAATTTGCATTAATAATTTAAATAGTTCAATTGTTTCGAAATAATATGTACTAATTATTGTAAAATTAATAATAAATTTTAAATATACAAGTTTTTCAATGCTAATTGTTTTGTATTAAATTTGCATGAGTTTTATAAGAAATATTAATAGACAACTTAAACTATTAATTAAGTCATAGAAAATTATCTATTTATTTAAAATATTATTTTTATATCATTATTCTATGTACATTTATATAATATTAAAATATGATAGTCAAATAAAGTATTTTGCAAAGTGTCAATCAATGGTGAATTTTGTTCTTAAAAAATTTGCATTAAATCAAAAGTAGTGATTAATTAATTATTAATTACTTAAATAATTATACTATAGTATTGAAAATGTGATGTCTTAACAAATTCATAAAAAATTATTTAAGGTTGTCAAAGGTTAGGGTTTTTCAATGCTAATTAATATTTAAGGTATCACATTTTTAAGACTATGAAAGAAATCAAAATTAATTTTTTTAAAATTTTGTTATTATTGAAAAAACTTATTCTTACTCATATTTAAGAGTTTTAATTTATATTTATATTTATAATATAATAAATAGAAAATAAGGAACATTTTTAGGTGAAAATATTTATTTATAAATAAATATAATATAATAAAAAAAATTATAAGTATTTTCTCAAGTGACTTATTTAATATGTTAATTATTCTTTAATACATTGAATGACAATATATTGAATTAAAAGTGTTCTCCATTAGTATATTGAATAGTGAATAATTAAGTAAACTTAAATTTTTTCAATATGATTAAAGATTAAAAAAATTATAATTATCAATTCTATTAAAATTATTTCAAATAATAAATTTATTTTTTTATTTTTAAATTAAACTCTCCCATATATCACACAAGTTCACCACTAGTTAATTAAAAATTTAATTTAAAAAATTAAAATAAAAATAAATTTAACAAAATTTTAATAATTTTAAAAAATATATAATTTTTTTATTTTTAATCAATTAATTTAGTTAATTTAATTCAATTCATTTATTTTTAATTTATTCCTTTACTCTTTTAAAAAATAATAAATTAATTAATATTTTTTAATTTATATTAAAAAATATAAAAATAATTCTGGAAAGTAGTGGTTGTTTTAATATATAATTTATATATGCGGTTATATAACAATGGGGCTTGACAGATCAGACGGTCGCGCGCATGGACGTGCACAGTGGAGGTCGCGGGTTCGAAACTGGGGAAGGGGAGCCTCGCCACGTGGCTGCGCGGCACAGGCAGGTCTAGGCGGGCGGGTGGGATAAATTAAAAGTTTTAATTTTGTTTTAATTTTAGCGGCGGTTTTCGCTAAAATTAAAATTTTTAATTTTCTTTTTTAGATGGTTTTTACCGCCGCTAAAATTAAAAATTTTAATTTTTTAAAATAATTTTCACTGCGATTTTTCAACCGCCACTATATATTTTATAAACTGCCATTAAATCACTAATTTTGTGGCGGTTTTAAAACCGCCGCAAAAAATATGATTAGCGGCGGTTTAAAAACCGCCGCTAAATGCTAGTTTTTTTTTGTAGTGTATGTATCTGACCTAACTAATGGAACTAGATGACACCTCAACAAACTCATTTCCTAACATTCAATATGCCCTGGTTAGGGACTGTTCTGTCATAGTAATAATGATCGCATAGGATGTTCACCCCGTCAATTACAGACGAGGGCAACGGATCCTATCCCTGAACACTTGTCTCCATACACTTGCAATGCAAAACCACATAGATAAACATTCCCATCTTCCAATTGGATGGTTCGGCTCATTAGCAAATCCCGCACACCAATACATAAGACAACCGCGTCAATTCAAGTCCAAGGATCAACACACCATCGTAACTTGACAACATGACCATTATCCACTATGTCATGTGGTCAGTCATTAGTGTCACATTCGGCTGGTTGTTTCCAATAATCACCCACAGGTCTATTAGCACCATCTTATGGGAGAATCATATGGCGTGTGACACACTATACTCCCATTAATATTTCATACTGAACAATGTAGTAACCCCTATATTAGTCAATACTTGACTAATTGGAGTCCCCATCCAAGGAATCTAAGGATTAAGAATAGTTTAAGAAGTTATGTTATCAGAGAATCTTGTCACACAGTCTCAATATCATGGGAACAGAATTCCCAAATAGAAAATCTAGAGACTCATTCATGTGGTAAACTAGAGAGCTCATGAATGAAGAAACCTTGCCTTTTATTAATATATACAAAGATACAACATTTGTATTTATTACAAGCTCGCTAAATGTCATCCAAATCTAGCATTAGGGCATACAACACTAACAATTTTTCATTTGTACTAATGCTAATTTACTATAAATCTACAACTAATACTCCACCATCGGTAGGTATTAGATACCTATCTTCTTAAGATGTCGATCCAGCTGTGACTGAGTTATAGCCTTGATGAGCAGGTCAGCTACATTATCTACTGAATTTTATTCTCTACAATTTCACGTCCCTATGTGTTGTAATCTCTCGAATCAAATGAAACCGACATTCAATGTGTTTGAATTTCATATGAGTCTTGGGTTCTTTAGCTTAAGCAATAGCCACAATATTATCACAATACAAAGGGACTGCCAACTCAATAGATGGAACCACACCAACCTTCGAAAAAAACTTCTAGATCGAAACAACTTCCTTAGCAGCATCACATGCCGCCATATATTCGTCTTCTGCGGTTAAATCGGCTATGATCTCCTACTTGGAACTCTTCTAGTTAAATTAGAATAAGCCCACTTAAAACCTTGACCTTTTGTGCGCTTAACTTTTAAGCTCCTCAGACAGTCTGGGTAATTCCTCTTCTAATGTCTCTTCTGGCCACAAAAGTAACGATTACCCTTGCCCTGAACCTCCTTACCCCTTGACTCTGTCTGTCCTTTACCTTTCTTTTCCTTGAGAACACTTCTTTTCCTCTTCCTAGATTTGGGTTTATTTTGGGAAAAAGATGAGGCAACAACGAGAACTTCTTCTCAACCCCTTTCCTTTATCTGTGACTCGGTAGTTCTTAACAACTCAGGGAAATAACACTTAGTTTTATTCATATAAAAATAGGTAATGAAAAAACTAAAAGATTCCAGGAACGATTACAGGATAAGATCGATACAAAGTTGAGGATTCATTGGAAACTCCAAGGCATCAAGCTGACTAATCGCATTGATTATGCTGATGACATGGTCTCCAAAGTCAACACCCTTAGTCATCCATGCTCGAAACAGCTTCTTTGATATCTCATATCTAGTTGTCTGACTATGCTCACCAAAGAGATCCCTCAAATGTTGAATCATGCTCGTTGCACTCTTAAAGTGCTCAAGCTAATGCTGCAAATTGTTGGATATCAATGCGAGGATATAATTATGGGTTTTCATATCATGTTCTTTCAAAATATCCCAAATGATACTTACCTCCTCAGTCACTCCTTGGGAAATATCAGTAGGTGGTGCATAGGACAAGATGTAACACCCCACTTTTCCCGAGCGTGTCACTATGCTGGGGCCCATCATAAAAATACATATTTTATTTCTTAAATACATTCTTTATACCTCAAATACCATATTTCAAAGAGAAACCCTCAACATATCGTTAGAAATACGGAAGTAATAATCGAAACCTAATATGGTACATAATCAATTCACTGCAATATAATACAGAATCTGTACCATAGTTAACATCATATCTCTAACAATCTTAATACATGAATACATGAAGACTCATTTCCTAAAATAACATCTAAACACCCTAGGTGAAATCAAATGATACCTTATATACATAGCCATTTCCCAGTTCATCTAAAACATACCTGGATTGATAAATTCCTAGAACCACCTGCTGAATCTGTCAGACACGTCACCCCATGCCTTCATATCTCAACTGTAATACCCGAGATTTTTCAGAATCAAATATGACTTAATGGCTGAGACAAAAGTTCATTTTCTGAGCTAGGGGCAAAGTCGTAATTATGGAAGTTCAGGTACAAGTGCAATTGACCAAAAATCTTGGGAATTAGTATAAAAGATATGAACTTAAAAATATCTAGAATTTCAAACTCAAATCAAATGAAGCTTTGGATTCCAAATTCTATTAAATTCAATTAAGGGACAAGTGGCACAATTTGGATGTAAACACATGGAAGTAATGATGATATAGAACACATGATACCATTTGGATGGAAACACATGGAAGTAATGATTATATGAGACACATGACATCATTTGAATGAAAACACATGGATAGAAAATTCTAATCCAAGTCTTTACTTAACCTCCAAGTTTGGGAGACATGGCACCATTTGGATCAAAACACATGGATAGAAATGATTATATAGGACACATGGCACAATCCTATTGGTTCGAATTTCAAATAACTTTCAAATTCAACTTTGGATTTCAAATAATTCTTCAATTTGGATTCCAAACTTTCTTTAATTGTAGCATAAGACACATGTCAAGATTTGATTTGGACAAGTGACAAGGTAATTATTGTTGTGCTAGGTGGCGGGACATTTGGCAAAGAAAGATTGGCTTAGAATTCTATAAATAGGCTTGAAATCTAACTTTCCAAGCCATTTCAAAATTTTGTGAGCGGAATCCATGCCATTTTGAGAGAACTTTTAGAGAGAAGTAAGATCTCGAGTGTGAGGGGAAAGTTTTGTAAAATAGAAAGAAAGGGAGATAGTGAAAAACAAAGGAGAAAGCGAAGGAGAGGCAAAGGCTTGACGAGAAGCGGACAGCCACCAAAGAACTGCTATAACAGTCAAAACAATTGAAGAGATAAGTTTGAATTCTTTATATAATACTACAGAGTACTGAAATAGAAGTCCGTAGATTTAAACAGAAGTCGAATCGGAGTTAAAATGAGGGAGATATGGCCGAAATACGGAAACTATGCAAAGCTAGTCGAAAATAGGAGCTGTGCGTGAGGCCCCTTCCCTGGACGTGTGAGCGCGTCCGGCCACTTTTTTCCTTGATATTTTGTACCAATGACCCTTACTTTAATACCCACACTTTTGAGTAAATATATTTGGAATTTACCTTACAAACACTCGTCTTTTTCAGTAAATAATCTCGATTTGTGTGTAAATGGTACACCTAAAAGGTAAATAGCCAAGTTGAGTGGTTCTTGTGCATGCTCCTTGATTCCTATTTATCACTCATAGGTTCATCTGTGGATGGTTTGTTGCTTATGTCTTATGTTTCCTTTTTTTCGAGCATATCTGTTCTACTTTGTTGCATTGGGTTTGAACATGATGGATTTCGAGTGAGGCTTATGCCTACATATCATATTCCTTCTGCTTTGTCATACAACATGTCATGGTTGATGGCTTACATCTCATGTTTGACTACTTTTGAGCATATCTTGCCTATTTTATACGCATCTCGGTATTCGTATCTATGGTTTGTTGTTAGGACATCACGGGGGATCTCGTGCTCTTGCGGTGAGCTACCATGATGACTGCAAGGGTGATTACAACCCCCTGACCTGGTTACCACATGGGAAGTTTTATATTAGCATGAACTTGTTGGAGATCACATGACATGACTAACTGAACTTTAGTTAATCGTTTCTATGTTTAGCTTTCTGTTAAGCTTGTTGATTATAAATTAAGTGTTGGCTTTTACGGTAGTTTGTATTAGGAGTTGGCTGGTTATATATATCAGCATTTGTTCTCATTTTTTGTAACTTGGAAAAATGACATAATATAATTTCTGCTCTATCTCAATTCCTCTCTAAATTGTTTCTTGTCGGTATCATATTTTAACATGGTATCAGAGCCTCTGGATTAACATCCATGGCGTCACATCCGAGTTCGGCTTTCGCTTCTCCTCTTCCTCCTCATGTCTCTTCCTCACTCTCGTCTGCATCTTAGTCAAATTTTGCTGAGATGACCAAGGCATTCAACTATGTTCCAATCTATCTCGATTTGAACAACTTTCTTTTTTGGAAAGCACAGATCTCTGCCACTATTCGTGCTTTCAACCTTCAGCCATTTATCAACAAGACTCCACCTCCTCCGAAATTTATAGACACTTTAGACGCTGATGCAAGCGACGGTACAACGATGAATCCAGACTATCTAACTTGGATGCGATCTGACAAGTTGTTGCTTGGCTGGCTGTTTTCAACCATTGATAAGGAAGTTTTAGCTCAAGTGATTCATTGTGAATCATCCTCTGAGGTATGGTCATATCTAGAGAATTTATATTCGAGGCAAACAACCGCTAAATCTTTTCAACTCAAGCAACAACTTCGATCAGTCAAGAAAGATTCTATGTCAATTAACAACTCTGTACTCAAGATTAAAAAGATAGGACACTCTCTCCCTTCTATAGGTGAACCAATAAATGATAAGGATATACTTCTAGCTATTCTTAATGGATTGGATTAAGAATATGAGACTGTCGTCAGTCTCATAACCTATCAAATGGATGACATAGATTTGGACAAAGTGCAGTATCTTTTGTTAATGCATGAACAACGATTGAGTGTCAAGAATTCTGTAACTACTGAGTCGTTTTCACCATCGTCAATGAATGTAAATCTTAGTGACAGCAAAGCAAGAGGTGGTGGTTCAGTGAATCAAGATGGAGGTTACATACAAACTAGAGGTGGCTATAATCGTGGAGGAAGAGGTAGAGGTCGTCAATCTAATAGACGTGTGTATTGTTAGCTTTGTGGAAAGCCAGGACATGTTTTGGATCGATGTTATCATCAGTTTGATCATAATTTTCAGAGAGATGATCGTAACTTCCAGAGAGGAAGTTCTTTTCAGTCCAGTCAAAATCCTTGTTTGGTCTATGGCAGAGGCAACCCGAGTTCTTCTTTTGATCCAAGGGCTTATGTAGCTTCTCACTGTGACTCTAACGAGCCCTACATTAGCGATGTAGGTTCAGCATATGGAACCTTTGGCCATTTTTCTCAACCATAGAATTTTGACAACACTCAGTCTTCTGTTTTACCCAATTCTTCATGGTTTGTTGACTTCGAGGCAACTAACAATATTACCTCCAACCTCAATAATCTTTCCTTACATGTTCCATAGAACGGCAATGACAAAGTCTCAGTTGGCAATGGTAAGAAACTTCCTATTTCTCATGTTGGTCTTGGACATTTGAATACTCATATACAACCAGCTTCTACCATTCCTTTTTCCAATGTTTTGCATGTGCCTAACATAACTAAGAATTTAATCAGTGTCTCTCCACCTACTAGAGATCATGATCTTGTGACTGAATTTAACTCCTCTTCTTGTTTGATCAAGGACAAGACCTCCGGGCTAGTTCTTCTTAGAGGATTTCTTAAGGATGGACTTTATCAGCTGCATTCAGCATTTGGTCATGCTAACAGCATTTCTGCCTAGCCTTTTCAATCAACTTCACGTTCTTCTTATTCCAGTAGTGCTTGTTTTTCAGCAAATAACTATAATTAGTAAGATTCTTTTTCTTCTAAACTGCCCATGACGGTAAATGTCGCTCTTAATAGCGCGGTGTGTAATCAATGGCATGCCAAGTTATGTCATCCCTCGTTTCATATACTGAAATTGATATTGAATAAAATTCACATTCCTTGTTCTCGTTCTACACTTTCCTTTTGTGATTCTTGTAAGATTGGGAAACTTCATAAACTGCCATTTGCTGATTGCTCTATAACAGCCAAACAACCTTTTCAATTACTCTATTCTGATCTTTGGGGACGTTCACCTACTGTTTCTGTCGAAGGTTATCGGTATTATATTGTTTTTGTAGAAGCATATACATGGTACACTTGGCTATACCCTCTGAAACTTAAATCAGAAGCCTTGTCTGTTTTTGTAACCTTTCACAAGTTAGTTGAAACTCAACTCCAGGCCACAATTAAGGCTTTACAAACTGATAATGGAGGCGAATTTAAAGCTTTTCTTCCTTATCTTCGTCATCATGGTATCCAACCTCGATTCACATGTCCCTATACTCACCAACAGAATGGAGTAGCTGAACGTAAACATAGGCATATTGCTGAAATGGGACTTACCTTACTGTCTCATGCCAATGTGCCTCTCTCCTTTTGGCTACCATCTTTCAGCACTGTTGTGCACACCATTAATCTTTTACCTTCTTCTTCTCTTCATTTTTGTTCTGCATTTGAAGCCCTTTTTCATAAGCAGCCGAATTATCTTAAGCTACAGCCTTTTGGTTGTACATGTTTTACTTATCTTCGACCTTATCATAAACACAAGTTTGATTTTCACTCCACCAAGTGTGTTTTCATTGGGTATAGCTATGGTCAGCCTGGATACAAATGCTTGCATCCTTCGTGTAAAAACTACATTTCTCGGCATGTAAAATTCAATGCAATTGAGTTTCCTTATACTCAGTTGTTTTCTTCACCTAGAATGGCTTCTTCTTCATCGTCTTCTACCTCTGGTGGACTTTCCACCATTGTGCTTCAATCTCTTCCGTTGCATAAATCCTCTAGACAAGCTCGGCCTGTGGAGTCTTCTCCTGTTGGTTCAAATGGTTCAGCCACTATATCCTCTTCCAGCTCAATCCTCAACTCCATTCCAATGGACTCTTCTCCTATAGTCACTCGCCCTTCATCCCGGATTCCTCATATTTTACCTCCACCAGCTCCCGGTATTCATCCTATGCAAACCCGATCCAAAACCAAACTTCTTGCTTCTTCCCCCTCATATTTGTTTTAGTTCCCTGGAACCTACTTCTGTTAGTAAGGCCTTGTTAGATTCCTAGTGGGTTAAGGCTATAACTGATGAATTTTCAGCATTGCAATGCAACCATACATGGGATTTTGTTCCTTTCTCTCATGATATGAACTTGATTGTTTGCAAATGGGTGTTTAAAATAAAGTATAAATCTGATTGTACCATATTGAAACATAAGGCTCGGCTTGTAGCCAAAGGATTTCATCAAACACCCAGCATTTTTTTTAAGGAGACCTTTAGCCCTGTTGTTAAGGCCCCCACAATTTGAGTTTTGTTTACTCTAGCAGTGACTTATGGCTGGGATATTCAACAAGTGGATGTGAATAGCGCTTTCCTAAATAAAGATCTTCATGAGGATGTGTTTATGATCCAGCCAGAGGGTTTTATTGATGATTGCTTTCCTAATCATGTTTGTAAACTTAGGAAGTCTCTCTATGGCTTTAAACAGGTGCCTAGGGCTTGGTATACAAAGTTGAGATCAGCCCTGCATTCTTGGGGTTTTATTAAAGCCATCTCTGATGCTTCTCTGTTCATTAAGCGGACTGATCAGTGTGTTATGTATGTTTTGGTATATGTCATTGATATCTTGATTATTGGATCTAAACCATCAGCTCTTCAAGCTTTCATTCATGATTTGGACACTCACTTTACTCTCAAGACCTTAGGGTCAGTTCATTATTTCCTTGGATTTGAGGTGCTTCATAACTCCACTGGAATTTTTCTACTCAATCGAAGTATACAGTTGATTTGCTGCGGAAAGCTTCTATGCTTGACTGTAAACCTTGTGACACTCCTATGATTTCCACCGGTACATAAACGTTTGAGGGTGAACTCTTTTCTAATCCTTCATTGTATCGAACAATCATTGGTTCTTTACAATACTTAACTTACACTTGGCCTGACATCTCCTATGCTATTAACAAACTTAGTCAGTTTCTGTCCTCTCCAAAACAGCAACACTAGGTGGCTTGCAAACGCTTATTGCGTTATCTTAAAGGCTTTGTTGGTCAAGGGTTACTCTTTTCTCCAGTTCCTTATGGTTTACCACTTGTTATTTACTGTGATGCTGATCATGCAAGTTGTAAAGTTACAAGAAAGTCCACAAGTGGTGTTTGTGTGTTCCTTGGTAACAATTTAGTGGTGTGGAGTTCCAGAAAGCAAATTGTTGTAGCCCAGTCAGTTGGCGAGGCTGAGTATCGGGCTATTGCTCAAGGTGTCACTGAAATAATGTGGCTGGTCTCCTTGTTTTCTGAATTGGGAATTAAATCTTAGCCTATGCCTATTATTTGGAGTGATAATATGGAAGCTAAGAGCATTGCTGAAAACCCGATCTTTCATGCTTGAGCAAAACACTTTGAGATTGATCTTCATTTTATTCATTAGATGGTTGAGAAAGGTGAAATTGAGATTAGATATGTTCATACTTCTCATTAGTTGGCGGATATTTTTACTAAGAGTCTTCCTAAGCCTAGATTTCAGTTGCTTTCTGCTAATCTGGGCATTCGGATGTCTGCTGCTTCTGTTGGAGAAGCTCACTCTAAGACAAGTGAAGAACAATCAGCTGCCAGCAGGAAGTTTGTTTTGAGAGGAATGTTGGAGATCACGTGACATGACTAACTAAACTTTAGTTAGTCTTTTCTATGTTTAGCTTTCTGTTAAGCTTGTTGATTATAAATTAAGTGTTAGCTTTTATGGTAGTTTGTATCAGGAGTTGGCTGGTTATATATATCAGCGTTTGTTCTCATTTTTTGTAACTTGGAAAAATGAAATAATACAGTTCCTGCTCTCTCTCTCCATTCCTCTCTAAATTGTTTCTCGTCGGTATCATATTTTAACAGAACTTAGGAGATTTGTACTTATCTCTGTGTATTTCCTTGCGTAACTGCATATTGCTCTTGCATTCATAGTTTTCTTTCTTCTAACACTCACTTATATATAACAATCTAACTCAGGTGTTTCATACCCCTGGGATATTCAACGTCCCAGGTATATCAGCATGTCAGGTAAAGGACATGAGAAAAAGAAAAGGGCTATGAGGAGGTCGAAGTTCAGTTTAATTTCCTGTTCTCACGAACTACGGATCTATGTAATCTTTGGGTTTGTTTGAGAGTTGTGTGTCGCAATTGTATAAAACGGGGTTATGTTTGGCTTGGATTTACTTATTATGCTGTTAAAGTCGTAAGTCATGAATGTTATGAACTGTGATCGTGGTCAGAGATATTTGATGATTTTTGGAAGTCATGCATTACTGCGTACTGATATTAGAGGTTTTATTATTGGAAATCATTTTTATCTAGCTTTAGCTAGTTATTAGGTTTGATCTTTCGTTCCGTTAGTAAGGATTTCCATAACGCCCTTGTGGAATATTAGCTTGTATTTAGCATCATTATATAATTAAAAAGTGGGGTGTTACATCAATCCTCTTCCTTGCCTAAGCTGCAACTCTTAACTGGAATGTTGAATGTTCCAAGGACATAACCCATTAGAAGATGAAACTTCTAGTAAGGGTCCAAAAACATATATATAAATGTATGATACAATGACATTAACAGACATTTGCCCTAGTGTAACTTCTCTAGCTCACAAGCTCGACACAAAACTCTAGGTAGAATCCCGAACCTGTGCAGGATAAGCCTAATGTTGTTCCATCAATTGCTCTTGGGGAATTACTCCTATACTATCGGGGCGACATCCTATCCCATGCACGTATATCAATATGCCAATAATATCATGCCATGCAAATCACAACCTCCATGCAATATGACAACATGATTATAACTTCATAAACATAATGCATAATATAAGCAAACATATCATACATATGTTATTGGGATAAAACCACTCACCTTTTCAGGGGATTTTGAATACCTCGAAAAGTGTACATCGCCTCGATATGTCTGCTCGACCTCAATTTGCATGCCAACTCTCAAAAGTTGCACAAATCATTTTTCCTCGTGCACATCAATCATATAAATGATATTTTATCACTAAATATCTCAAAACTCCATTTCTTTTATTTTTCCTTCATTTTCTACCATTTTTCTTTGTAAAAATCTGAATAAATACCATCGGGTCGATTTTCTCAAATATCTTTTCACAACAATTCATAATATCCAATGAACTTCAAAGGAAAAATACTGAACCTACCCAGATGTTGCGTTATCATGCAAAACGAGATTGATCGATGCAAAAATTGAGACATCGAGAAGGCTAGATCCAAATCTTTTTTCACAAACCATGATAAAACATTTTTCTCGATTTTTTAACATTTTTTCAACCAACCACGCGTCCTCACGCGCTAGGGCGAGTGGCAGCACGTGAAGACTAGAGCGTGTTGCCCACGCGTTGGTCATTCTCTCCGGTGACGGCTAACCGGCGATGTTGGTTGGCACCACCAGCTTCTTCTCGTCATTCATTCGATCAGAATGGCCCATCTTGAGGCCTAAAAGAACCATCGGAAGACGTCCAACTGGGGCCTCGAAAGCTCGGCCAGGCATACCACCTCTCTTCCCCAGCGAGCATCGAACAACCCTTAAACCTTTAAGAAAATGGCTCAAATTCTCCAAAATCCATCCTCAGGCCCTGGGCAACAAAAGCCCCATGGTTTCGACCCTCAATTTGTTCAAAATTGGGAGCAATTTGAAGCTCCAAGCCTCTGAAACCCTAGGCCACCTCTGGTTATTTATAGTCAGAATTGAGGGATGAAACCCCTTTGGCCGCTTAACCCGACCCCTTAGGAGCTTCTACCTCCCTCAGATCGCCTTAAAAGCATCCTTATCTGAGCAACAAATCGATTTTCAGACTCGCGACCAAGCGGCCAAACTTTCGATCGCTTTTTCCCGATTTTTTGACCAACCCAGTGGTTGTTTTCGGCTAGGCCTTTTACCAAAAAGCCTCCCCCGACCATCCCTCGTGCAACCCCGTGGTCCATTTCGATGGTTGCCAATTGGCCATGCTGCATGTCGAATTCAATTGGCCAAACTTTTGATAAATTGCACTTTGACCCCTCAACTTGTGGCTTTCCTTACTTTGACCCTTTTCACATAGCCCCTTAACATTCCATAATTGCTTTCAAGATCCTCAAGTCCTAAAACATCCATTTGACCCCCGAAAATTACTAAAAAATATTGTTTCGACGTCCCTCTAGCAATTTCGAAAAACTACACTTGGGCTCGAATCTTCGTTTTGGCCTTTAACTTTTTCATTTCTTCCAGAAACAAATGAAGTGTTGTTCCTCATGAAAAAAAAAAAAATCCCCTTAAGCTTCCGTTGACTTCTCGAAAGTCGCCTATAACAATTCGATTTTGCAGTCTAAATGGCAGCTGCATTTTAGCTGTACCAAAAATTATTCCCGATTCGATTTCTTTCGATAGCCTAAATTATGCCTTGAAATACTCATCAATGTCATATGATTTTTCTTTTGCATCTCGGCTCCAAGGCACTCCCTACAATCGATTCAATCATTCATACGGTAAGAAATTACCCTTATACCCTCAATTTATCTGAAAATTTCATTTTTGCCCCAAGATAATTTACTCTTGAGTCTTTTTGAAATTTTAAAGTATTACACAAGACATCATCAATTCTTTCCATATTTAGCACAATTTATAAATTATGAAACCAGTTAGAAAAATTATGCCAACGGACCTATTAGTTTCTAGAATATGTGATAACGAATTCAATCCTGACATTTTATCTGTAAAAAATACATAGATATGTTAATATTGTATCTTTGTAAAGCTCCATTTAATTAAAGACTTTAAACTAAATGGGCACTCCCTCTAAATTTTTCAAATCATGCACTTCCCAAGCAGAAAACGTGATCCTTATTGGTCGAATTCTCTTTCATAAGAATACCCCTCACATTTTAGTTATTTAAAGTACTTTCATAATTGAGAAGGCAACATTTTCCCCCACATCATATGTGGAGCTCGACCTTCAGCTTTTGACCTATCATGACCCTTACATTTTAGATACTTGGTCTAATGAACTACTTAGATCTCACCCATTGCCTGGTTAAGTACAATGAGTTGAACATCACCCTCCCTCATTGAACACCGCCTTATCTCATGGTTAATAAGAGAAATCAAACAATCTTTCATGAAATTCACCCTACATTTTAGTTATTAGATACACGTAATCAGACTGATGGACCCATCCGATAGTGAAAAGTCACGACGAATCAGATTCATCTCTTAGATCTAATATTAATTGTTGGGAGGATTTTTGGGCTTTTATTTATAGGTCTCATCATACACCATTCATTCTATCATACAACCATTGCATAATAAAATGAGCAATAATAAACTAGAATGACCATAGGCTTGAACACATAAAACACCTGAGCCTCAAAAGTTTAAGTCATGCTACACATCAACTCCTTGATGGACTACTTACTTTACAGCTTTGCAGCGATCAACTCCTTGACGTTGTCGTCATTTACAACATTTGCAAATCAAAGACTAAAAGAAGCTACTTGAGGCTTACACCTCATTACATACCAGAATGAATAAATTATTACAAATTGAATCAAATCAATCAAAACCATGTAACATTCATTCATTCACAACAAACCTATGTTCATCTTGAACATACATCCGCTTCAGCTATTTCAAAACACTTTTGAAAACACATATATTGCATATGTAAAATATTACAAGTAAGCATCCAAACGTGTATATCTAACTTCTCATATCGAGGTCGAATGCAAATTACCACACAACCATCAACAACAATGCATTGGAACATGTTGTCTAGTTGCTAGAATTGGAAAGAGTCGACTTTTCAATGCTTGGGAGTCGACTTTCTGCATGCCCCTAGACATCTGTGATGGTTAAGTTCATTCGCAAATCTCACACACCAATACATAAGACAACCGTGCCAATTCAAGTACAAGGATCAACACACCATCGCAATATGAAGACATAGTCATAATCCATTATGCCATGTGGTCAGTCATCAGTGTCATATTCGGTTACTTGTTCCCAGCAACCACCCACAAGTCTACTGGCGATATCTCATGTCATATTACGTGTGATGCAACATCCTCTTATCAGTATCTCATACTGAACGAGGTAGTAACCCATGTGCTAGTCCATATTCGATTAATTGGAGTCCCCATCCAAAGAATCTACGGACTAGGAATGGTTTAAGAAGTTCTGTTGCCAGAGAATTCTATCACACGATTTCAACATCTTGAGAATAGGATTCCCAAATAGAAAATCTAGGGACTCATTCTTCTTGTAAACTAGAGAGCTCATGAATGAAGAAATCATGTCTTTTATTAATATATATGAAAATACAACATTTGTATTTATTACAAGCCCGCTAGATGTCATCCAAATCTAGCATTAGGGCATATAACACTAACACTAAATGCATCATCTAGGTCTCTCTAGATTGATAATTGGTTGTCAAAATTGAGCGCGACAACTGGAAAGAATGGCATCAATCACCTCTTGATCAAACGGGAGTTTACTTCAATCTCTTGGATTGCTAGAGGCTCTCTTGCTACCTCACAACTAGCTCTGACCTATCCTTAGGAGTCTGCATATTGTAGTGGCAAGAGTGGTTCAAGAATGGATGGAATGACGGGGGGGAGAAGGCACTGATAAACCTGTATCCTCATGCCTAACCCTTTTTCTCTTCTTTATTGCCCCATCGATTTCTCCTTTTCCTTCATCGGCCTCTGAAAGGTCGGTGAATGAAACTCGGGTAACAACAGTCGGGGGCAAATTTTGGTAGTTTAGGTGGTAGAGGAGGCGGAATTGCTGCGGCGTCTTTAACGGCCATTCTTGTAACGCCCCGCTCCCACCTACAGGTGTTACTCACGAATAATCAGCTTATTATTCACACGCTAGGGCAAAGATGAAGATATGGCTATGTTTCAACGGGAAACGACCTAGGTGGGAACTAGGCTTTGCCCTCTCTTCGCTCCACTCGAGGGTCTAGGAATTATCAAAACGACCCATTAAAACCCGAAACCTCACAAAGTGTCACCCCTTCTCAAACTCTTTGATGAAGAGCTAAGGATGACTTCCCAGGATCGAAAGAAATAAACTAACTCGCTTTGCTTCATATAAATTATGGCATAAAGCCTTAATTATAAGAAAATAATTCTTCTTTGCCCCAACTATTAATCCATTTTCTCACTTTCAATTGCTTTAGAAAATATTTGGATTAATATTTCTTTGGAAAAATTTTAATAAAATTTTCCTTAGTAAATCTCCATTGATTTTTTTCCCTTTAATTATTTCAAAATACCATAATTTTCCAGCCATTAGGAAATTAATTTTTGAAATACAAACCTCAAGGCATCCTCATCCAATTCCAAAATTTAAGGAAAATACTCCATTATTTAATTTCCAAAATATAGGAATTTTTTCCCAATTTCCTGAAATTTATATTAATTTAATAATTAATTTGGAGGCTAAAATACTCATTTATTTATTTATTTAAACATAAATTATTTCAGAATTTCCAAAATAACACAATATATTTAAATAAACAGAAAATAATAATAAAATAAAAATAAAAATCCAAACAACAGCAGGGGGCGTGTGGCAGCCAGCCGCGCCCCCTAGCGCAGGTCGCGTGCGCTGGCCGCATGCCATGCGCGCGCGCGCATGCTGGCGCGCGACCGAGCCCCCTGGGCCAGCGCACTACCACAACTTTTTTTAATTAAAAAAATATATTTTTTTCTTTTTAAACCCAAAATTTCCAGAATGCTTTTACACTTCAAATGGATTCCAAAACATTCAAGTTTGCCACTATTTAACCACATTAAGCATTCATTACATATTTAACAAAATAAATACAATATCAACCACTAAATCCACAAAATACATACAACTACACATGCACTTCCCTTACTCTATTACCTTCAACCTTGCAAAACTCATTTTCCTTTAGATGATTCTCCACCTATATAGAGGTCAAAGGACCTTATGAGCCAATGCTCAGAAAGGGTGCTATCTAAATGTATATGTAACATGAGAATATAAACATGTAATGCAAATGCAATGCATATTATGGGTAGTCCTCCATGCCCTCATAACCACTTAGGTTAAGGTACCAACCAACCCCTCTCTTATCACTAGTCCTCCTTATGGCCATACGTCCACCAGAACACAAAACATGCAAAAAGACCATTACATGTAACTCATTCAAAACATGTACAAATGCAAGCAAAACCCCCACCACTTGGGGTTATCCCTTACCTCTTTTCTTGAAGCTTCAATACTTCCACTTGCCAAGACGCTCTCTTTGGCTTTTAATCACCTTAAGAAAATATCCTTAAAGCATTAGATATCTTCAAGACTAAAGAAAGAATGGAGAATGAAAACATCCCTACACACTTGAAGAGATTTAAACTAAGGCTTACCTCTTTCTTGCCTTTCTTCTTCCTTCTCCTAACCTTAGCTCTTCTTGCTTTCTTTCTCTTCACAAGTGGGAAAACCTTGAACTAAATTCTCAACTCTCTATTTAGAGAGCTTTTCTACTCAATCCATGCCAAAACTCAAGATTACATCTTAGCCATTGATTTTTCTTTAATTCAAGAGACTCAATCTCAACTCTCCAACACAAGCACAATCCTTGTGCTTCTCCTAATCCTCAATCTTAGCCATTGGTTTTAAGAGAACTCATCTCTAGTCTCTAAAGAAACACAATCCAAGAGACTTAGTCTCTTTAAATCTCAACCTTTGACTTTCTTTGGAGATTAAATCCTCAACCATTGGATCAATCTCTCATTCCCATAATTCTCCACTTTTTAAAATTAATAATTAATGACTAATTTCAAGATTGACTAATTTCTCCATTTTTCATTTAATTTAAATCCATAACTTTTCAAGCAATTAATGGAGACTATTATCTTTTCGTTTTGAATTAATTTAAATTGCTCTTGAAAGACATAATTGCTTTTTCTTTGCAATTTAATTAAATCCACCATTTTCCCACATAAATGCATGATTAATTTTCATTTAATATGGATTTTCTTTTAACTCTCTCCATAATAGCTCTCATTTAATGCTTGAGAGACTAATTTCTTTTCTTTTTTGAATTTCTTTAAATCCCACTCTTGCTTCACAAGATCATGCCAAGTGTCACCAATTACACTTAATCAATAATTTTTTATTCCCAAATTTAATTAAATCTCATTCCATGAGATTTTACCAAGTGTCACAAATCTAACCATACTTGGCTTCCATTTTAATTTCCTAATTATCCATACACTTAATCAAGAATTAAATTCCCCAAAAATAAATTCTCGAATATAAATAATTTCTCCAAAAATAATTTATCTTTTTATGGGACGGGACTCCAAATTACCATTTTGCCCCTCCTAAGGCATCCTACATATTATGGGCCTTCTCTTTAATTCAAGGGAAATTATGAAATTTTTTATATACCAATATTCTCTTAATTGATAAAATCTATCATGACTCATCAAGGGTATTACAATTATCTACATGGATTATACAAATCACCTCGTGTCTACAAAAAGGAGAAAATTCACGATTATAATTTGGCAAAACATAAAGAAGATAGAAGACAGAAAAAGCTTGAGCAAGCTAAAGTTAAAAGATGAAAAAAATGTGTTGGTAGGAAACTAAACCCTCAAGATACACTTTCTCTTTTAAGGGAATGACCTGTTCCTCTGTAGGAATATGGGCTGAAAGAAGGGCTGGGGGAGCTGCAAACTATCCCCCATACCTTGAAGGCTCTCCCACATGGATAACCCCTGTAATACCCGAGATTTTCTAAAGGGACTCAAGTACAATTTATCTTGGCTCGTAAGTGAGATTTTCAAAAAATTTAGTGTTACAATGTAATTTCTTATAGTTAGGAGTGACTGAATCAACTGTAGGGAAAGCCTTGCAATGTAAATATCTAAGCAAAATGATATGGGTTTGACGAGCATTTTGAGACATGATTTATGGCATTGAAAGAAATTGGATCAGAAGCAGTTTTTGGTACAACTATGATTCAAGCCAAAAAATTGAATGGTCGTAAGGGACCTCCGGGAGTCAACAGAACCCTGAGAGGGGTCCATTTTTTGTAAGGATCAACCTTGAAGTGGTTTCGAGATGAAATAAAGGTCCTATGAGGGCGTTAAGGCGAAATCATCCTTATCGAGTAAGCCTTAGAGTTATTAATTTTGTATTTTAGGTATTGTAATGCAAATTAATTTGATGATTAAAGGTGTAATTGCAATTAAAGAATTACTCAAATGAAATAAAGATGAAATATGGGGTTTAAATGTGTAGATTCCCATATATATTGGTGTAATATATAGTTATATATATACATATTTGTGTGTGTGGGTGTGCATGTTCGTGGAGGCCAATTTATGTGAAGACATAATAGCTAAGTCTTCTGCAAGTGGTGCAATTACACTTATTGCAAGAAGTGATGGCTGGTAGCAAGAAGCTTAATGGCAAAATCTTCTCTTCTACGAGTAAGATGCAAAAGGTGATGGCCAAGGTAGTTGAGATGGTGGAGAATAGGTGGGATCCCTATAAATAGATGGAGAAATGAAGAAGAAAAGAGAAATAAAACAGAGAAAGAGAAATGGAAGAAGATGGCAACAATTGGGAGCAATCATGGCAGTAGAAGGTGGAGGCAACAAGCTTGGCAGTGAGGGTGGTCGGCCAATGGCCAGTGATCGGTGGCCACAAGCTTCAAGCGACCATGGCAGAAAGCACAAGCAGCTAGAAGGCGACCCATGGGCAGTGATAAAAAGGTCAGCGAGGCCGACAATGTCTAGCAAGGGTGGTAGCGACCAGTGGTGATGTAGTCATGCGCAGGAGGTAGAGAAGAAGAATGAGAATGAAGAAAAAAAAGAAAAGAAAAGAAAATGATTGAAAAATTAAGGGAAAAATAAGAAAAAGTTTTCAAAAATTCCAAAAATTTCTAGGAATTAATTTGGGGCTAAATGAGCATGCCAAATTTAGGAAATTATTTAGGCATGCGTTTTGAGGTCATGGCACACATACCGAGAAAGCTTGAGAGGCTAAGTTAAGGTGAGTGATTTTGCCCCCCAAAACTTGTTTGTGTTATGTTTTGCCTATGTTGAGCATGATATTCATGAAAGTTGTCAAATTATTTATAATTTATGCACATATTGTCATATCTGTACATGTTATATTGCATTGATAGTTGTGATTATTTCACATGGCATGATATTGTTAGCATATTGATATTTGTAAATAGGATGGGATGTCACGCTGATAGTGTAACCGTAATTCCCCACTAGTGTTTACCATAATAATGTATAGGGGTCTCCCGTGCCTTATGTGCATGCTGGGATGACTGCCTATGGTTCCGTGCTAAGCCGAATGGCCAGGGAAGTTATACTAGGGTATATGTTCATTCATGTTTTTGCATGATACATTCATGTATCTGGTTTTAAACCCTTACTAAAAGGTTGATCTTCTAATTGGGCTATGCCCCTGGAACAGTCAAACGTTCCAGTTGGGACTTGCAGCTAAGGCAAAGAAGTGGTTGAGATGTAACGGCACGAGGTGATGTTTTTGATGGGGTTTGGCAAGTTGTTTTCATATTTTGCTTCTTCTTAAAGATTCAGTATATGTTTTTAGTTAAGTTGAGAAAGTTATGTTTCCTTGATGATCCGTCCTATTAAATGTAAGAATGTTATGTATTACGAATGATGTTTGAGATTCGATCGTGTAATACTATTATGATTTGATGTTAATTTGAGGTATCCTTTGATTAAATTTGAGGCACAAGTATTCATCTGGGAGATGGTTCTCCATGTATTTTGTTTGAGGATATGATGTTATATTATGGAATGGTTTCCAAGTTATGATTAAGTCCGAGTACGTACTATATTAGGTTTTGAGTATTGCTTTCGCACTTATAGTGATATGTTGGGGGATTTTCTTTAAAGTACGGTAGTTGAGGCATTAAAAAATGTATCGTGTAAAGAGAATGTATATTTTTATGTTGAGGCACAGCATAGTGACACACCCCGAGAAGGCATGGTGTTACAACCCAGCTAATCCTCCTAAATCAATCCTCGGTGAGGAGGTTTAAGAGGCTCACTAGAGCTCCACACAAGAGTTGAGTCATTAATTCATGTTATTCTTTTAAAGTCCCTTAACCTCAAGAATATCAGGCTTCGCTACGATTTTATCATCTAAGCACCAACCACGATACGATGCCTATGTCCAAAAATGATTGGCCTTGGGCGGGTAGTCGATAAAAATGTGAACCTTAGGTTATGTCTTTTGAAAAGTATAGAAGTAGTCTCCCCATTCCACCACGCTTGAATGACAGAAGCAGTGGAACAACTCGAAGGTGGGAGCCACTTCTTTCTCCTGGCACATCATGAAAAAGCCTACCAGTTGGGCCCGGCCATTAAGGTGGAGCTGGGCCGAGACCAATCGATTCCTCTAAAGGAACTTTATGCTAAACAAATGAAGTGGGAAATGTAGCTGATTCCTTGTGTAACACCCCAATTTCCGGTCATGTTATAACTTAGGACAATTTTGGAATAATAAAACTTTTTTTAAAAAAACTATCGCTAAACCATATCATTTTTCATATCCATCCCAAAATTTTCACACATCTATATCAGAAGAGAATAATCATAAACATCAAATGCGGAAGCTAGAATTGAACCTAACATCTTAACATAAATTATAAATCAATTCTTACTTCCTCATTAACCATGAATAAGCTTATACATCATCATTCCTCAAAACGTTCAGAATTTGAAGTTGCAGAACTTAAATACATGGGCTACATAATATATATTCAATTCATCATGCACTTTGCTGAGTGCCATTTCATGTTTCATTCATCCTCATTTATGCTACAATCTTCATCTGGAACATTTGAACATTCAAACAACAAAGTCCAAGTTAGATGATGAATCATCTGAGTAAGGGAACAAAACTTTTAAAGCACGTATCATCATTACTCTTATGTTTGGGTCGATCGCTCTCAACTGTTGTCCGTCATATTTACATTCTCCCTGCCAAACCGAGGTGTATGGGTCCACCTTGGCAAAGCAATGGTGCTAATCCTTAATTCAAAACCCAAGCAACATATGATTGTGAATCTCATCGTACTTATATACATATTTCATTATCAATACATGTAAACGCAATTTACATGACACGTTCATATCAAGACATGGCAACATTATAAAATTATTTACATAAAATCAGGTTTCTAGGGTCGAACCAGTTACCTTCTCAAACTTATCGGGCTACCTCGATATTCGTACCTTGTCTTGAAATACGTTTATCATCTCGATTTGCGTGGCAACCTCAAAACTCCCACAAGTCACTTTGACTTAATTCTCAAAACACCCTAATCATCATATTTGTTTAAATAAGTATTAAATCCTATTTTTCCATAATTTCTTACATTTTCTTTATTTTTCTCTCAATTTCTTCCTATTTTT
This sequence comes from Diospyros lotus, assembly GCF_014633365.1. Taxonomy (NCBI): domain Eukaryota; kingdom Viridiplantae; phylum Streptophyta; class Magnoliopsida; order Ericales; family Ebenaceae; genus Diospyros; species Diospyros lotus. The sequence continues at coordinate 22,385,723 of NC_068351.1, forward strand.
TCTCAATAAATTCAAATTAAATATTTCACAAATATTTCATTATAATAATTTATAAAATAACATTCCTGAATTTTTGAAATTTTCAAGTAAATTTTACTTATCTTGACTTAGACTCTTAAGCTTCCTCGATTTGCGTACCCTAACCTCAAAACATGTGCCCTATCAATTTCCTAGCCAAAATCTCTAAAATATTAATAAATCTCTATCTCCACATGCAGCCGTCACGACCAGCACCGCAGTCACTGGCTGCACTCTCACCCTACAATTAAAACACAATAAAATTTTTATATTTTTTCTTTATTTTGGTGAGAGGTTTATACTCGTCAGTGTACGAGTGTAATTGTAGTCGAAATTTAAATTTGTATTTTCTAAATGAGTCCAAGTCGGCCACTGAGAGATGTATTTATGACAAAAGAAAAAAAAATGTCACACACACACACAGGCATCTGGATGAATTGGCAACATGATTCTTTTTATTGATTTTTGAGATAATAACGGATGCTAGGAAATAAAGTAAGACAGAAATTAAAATAAATAGTGAATGTGAGAATATAGAATTGAATAATACTTGAATTAAGACAATTTCAACACCAACCCATTGAACCTCAATTTTTAGCAGAAAATATTAGCAACATTAATTTAATTTCAGATATGAGGGTTTGTTATTAAATGCAATTAAAGATGATGATAGTTCTAGGTTAAGGAATCCCCATACATAATATGAAAGATTATATTTTAAGTAACTACTATAAATCCGATTACAATTAATACACAAAATAACTAAATAAATTATCCAGGTTTGGGTATGATAGCGTTTCCAGTTCTAGTAACTCCCATACGTAGTATGAAAACTCTAAGTTAGGCTTACGCTCCAATCCAAATCTAGTGATTTCTCAATAATTAATAAACACTCATACTGAAATTTAAATTAATGTTACTTATCTAAAGCGCAGCTTTCTTTGGGAATCATTGGCGTTAAACACTGTCATTGCCTTAACCCATGATTGGATTTAGCTACTCATCTTCATTTGAAAGTTAATTGACAGAAATTTAAATGATAGAATTTAAATGATAGGAATTAAAACAGTAGAAATTAACTGGCCATTTAGGCGGTGGATAATAAAAAAGACATGAATTAAAATTGCTGGAATTTAAAGGCAGAAATTAACCGGCCATTTAGGTGGTGGATAATAAAGTAACAATAAATGACATGAGAATTCAAGAAAAAAAAGAAAATAGGTAAGATCACAAGAGAAGACAAGAAAAAAAAAAAGAGAGAGAGCATAAGAGCAATTCTCAAAGAGAAACTCTAAGAAAATAACTAAACTTTTATTCAAGAATAATATTCACCCCTTATAAGTGCAACCAAGTGAGCTATTTATAGCCCACAAGATGTAATACAAACTACACAATTTCAATTATACAACTAGACATAATTATATCAAATGGGCATTCACCTAAAGAAGCACTCATAAAACAAATATTTAAAAAAAAAAAATAAATTTTTACAAGTTGGGTTTTGAGTCTTCTCTATGTTGGATTTGGGCCTTCATAGAAATTAAAATGCTTGGGCCTTCTTTGGTTAGACTCCATTTAATAGTTGACCTAATTGCACTAGATTTTGAGTAGTAACGTTAGCCATCCGATTAACTCTTTAACATCTTCAATTACTCGACAAATGTCAATTTCTTCATATCATCCTCGCAATAGTGCATAATTATTCAAATTAAACAATAATATAAGATAAAAAATAGGGATATAATTCATTAAGATTTAGAAAAATTAACTCCTCATTAGTCACCGGTCACCCCCGTTCCTCCATGCACAGCTGCTTCCACCCACAACGACTGCCACCTACTGTCGTGAGCACCTGCAGGCAACCTCTCGCGCCCCTGCCTACACGCACGAACAGCCGTTGTGCGTGGCTGCCACTAGCGGCTGATCACTGCGGCCACCATCGACGTATCTGTGCCCTGTCGCACGTCCTTGGCTATTACTCCTACGAGCCACTAGCCGCTTGCAACCATCATCAATCCCCAAGCTCGCCGCTGCATCCACCCCGCCATGGCCGCCTCTGCTTCACTGCGCTATTGCTTCCATGGCTGCCACCGGCGGCCGCAAATCTGGCCAATACCGGCTTTCTGTCTCGATCTCTCATTCTCAGTCTCTTTCTTCTCATTCGGCCACTCTCTACGTCAAACCTCTCGGCCATTTGCTCTCTGCTTCTTTCATTTCCATTCTTATATATATAGATATTAACTTGCATCCAAAACTTAATCACTTCAGTCATCACTTCTTGAAATCCACTTGCACCATTTACAGTTGGCCATCACTTTCTCCCTCGACATGCCCTCGAATGGTGCAAAATTCGCCCCCCATGTCTCACGAGTATACATGTATATATATGTATTATATGTGTGTAAATTACAAATTTACCCCCATCAATTCTTTTTAATTATACTTAGGAATCTTGATAATGTTATGGGTATTTCCCGCTGTACTCCTTATGGGTTGGGCTCGACTCAGCGAGCCGGCCCAGTCACATAAGGTCTAGTATACCTTGAGCTGGATTCATCGAGGGAGCTCGCACATTGCTAGAACCCGAGTTTGGATCGCAGGACCAAGCGGGCTTAGTACGAGCGAGCTCCCAACTACACTTCAAGCTGGCTCCCAGCGATTCTTATAGTTCGTCGGCCTAGCTAATTTGCTCACATAACGAGAAGGTCACATGCTAGGGAATATTAGTAGGCTAGGAGTCGTCCTAACTAGGCCATTCAGGCCCAATCTAACACCGTTCTCTCTGCCCATTTGATCAGCCCATGCGAGTCCCATCATGACCTCTTGCAACATCATTACGGTCGCGTCTAGATTTTTGTGCGTTTCCCCTAGATCCTATTTTCATTAATGACGGATCCCATCCACATTAATGAGGGTCCCGTGGCACCTTATTTTTGCATGGACTATTTCGCCAGCGCCAGATATCCTGTCCCATCACCTGCAGACATACGACACATGCAGGAGGACATCTCCTTCTCCCATATATCAACCAGCTCTGGCTAGAGCCATGGTATGTTTTTCCTACCAACTTGCCAATACTCTACATCTCCTTACTCCCTTATTGACTTAAGCATATGAGTACTTTGCAGGGATCGGCTAGCGGATCAACAAACACAACCAGATAACCTCTTTTGTCCCTCTCGGATTCACTACACCAGTGTGGGCCAACGAATCACGGTCGACCATTTCCGATCGTCGTCAGATAATTACACTATAAATTTTGATAATTGCTCTTGGACTCTCCAGGGCCTTAAAACAGTTACCCTCAAGCCATCTAATATCTTGATTTATCAAAATTAATAACTGACATTTACTTGATAAAGATCGATTTCATCCCTGCGCCCTTACAGGACCCTTTTGTTAAATCTCGAAATCACTTCAGGGTTGATCCTTATGAAAAATCGGAGCCCTCTCAAGGTTCCGTTGACTTTTCGATAGTTTCCTATGACAATCCAATTTTTCAGCTTAAATGATAGCTGCATTTGAGCTGTATCGAAAATCATCTTGATTCCGATTTCTTTTAATACCATAAATCCTATCTCAAAACGTTGATCAAGATCATATCATTTTCTTTAGGCATCTACACTCTGGGACATTCCCTGCAGTCGATTCGATACTTATAACTCTAATAATTTAGACTTTAAGCCCTTAATCTTTTGATGATTTCACCTATGGCCCATGTTAAAATTACTCTTAAGCCCTTTAGAAAATTTACGATATTACACCTTAAACTCGCTTCGCGGATAACAAACCATCCTCCGTCGACTGCCACTATGCATGTCTCACCTGGTTAGACCACGATAGGTGGGAGGTATGTTATAATTCTTTTTGAGGTGGTCAACTTGTACTTCATCTATTTTGGAATTACTACCTAAAAATACCGTGTATGCCCTACCATCAGGGGTCTTGGCGTTAAGGTAAACCTTATAACTGGCCATAATCTGAAAAGAAAAGGAAAAAAAAAAAGAAAAATAACTTAAAGGATTCCCCCAAGGAGCATAAAATCTTCTAGATGGAGCCTGATTTTCTCCAGGTGGATGTATTCTCATTCGGGTGGAAAACTAATTGTCTTAGGCCTTCGAAAAAGCATAATAAAAGCACAAGGTATTCCAAGATCTAGCGAAACATTCTGGGTGGAAAAACAACCTATTTTAGGTGCAAAAAAATGTGTTTCAGCAACAACAAGATTTGTTCTAGGAAGAAAAGGCTTGTGTTCCAAGAGCAATCACAGTAAACCTGGGATAAAAGCGTAAAAATAACCACCGTAAAAATCACTATATACACGCGATATCTATCTAGAAGACAAAAAGTCATCCTTGTAGTAGAGGAAAATAAAAAAATTCCACCAGATGCGAAGTATGAAGATAAGATAGTATGTAGATACGGTAAGGAAGTTCCAAAAAATTACTCTTCCATTCTGCCAAACGTAAAAAAAAAAAAAAAAGTGTAGAGCAATTGTTGTGCTAGTTACTCTGGGTGAAAAATATTTCCACTCGAAGCATCCAAGTGGAACCAATTTCCACCTAAAACATTGCTTGAGTAAGACAAAAGTAAATGAGAGCGTCCACCTGGAGGAACATAATGCTTCAGGTAGAATCCACTCGAAGCAAGAAGGGTAAATGAGGTTTCCTTTGGAAGAACTGATAGACATCGAAGAGGGAGGTGAATTGGGTTTCCAAGAATTTTTCTTGATTTAAAAAGACTTTAAGAAAAATAGTTTGGACTTTTTCAAAATAATATTTCAAATGAATCCTTGATAGAAATTGATAAGAGAAATGAAGAGTAAATTTTATGTAAGAAGATTGATCTTGTTAAGGTTTTAAAATCTATTAGTGGAGTATTTAAAGATTGATAAAAGATAAGAAAAAAGATGACACTTTCCTGAAAGTAGAATGAAAGAAGAAAACAATGCATCACACGCAGAATTATAATGGTTTAGCCAATTAGCCTACTCCACTCCTTCTCCTCACAAATGATTTACCAAATCCACTATAGCTTTTTTAGGCTCAGGTATAACCTTAGCTTTTCACAGGTCCAACTATAACCTCTACTTTTCACGGACTCAGCAGTAACCAATGCAATTTGTTTTTCAAGGCTCAATCGAAACCACTGTCTTTCAAAGGATTAGGCATAACCTCATACCTTTTCAAAGGATCAGGTGTAAGCTCTTACCTTTTAGGGATCAGGCATAGCCTTAACATATAAGAAAGGATTACAATTTAAAACTCTTTGAGAAACTCATACAATGATATAGATCAAACACAAAAGATTGGCCTCTCACAAATGAAAGAGAGAAAAGAATACAAAGAATGTAAGCACTCTTTCTCTCTTTTTGTGATTGAGGATGAAAGCTTGACAAACTTTTCGGCACACTTCAGTGGTAGAAATAATTCTAGAATAACAGCCTGCGTCTTCATCCTCATCTCCTTTCATAGTTGATGTCATAAGGATGAAAATCTGTAAGGACAATTTTCTTTTTCCGTAAATAATCATTAAAATTTATAATTATCATGCTTAATGATTTACGAAAAATTTAGAGTGTTTTTAGAGCCTAAACGGTCCAATTTGTGCATTAAAAGCACTTGCAATGGCTAGTTTTTTAGCTTCAACACATTGCTTACTCGAGTAAATTTGGCCTTACTTAACTAAGTTTGGTCTATACTCAACTAAGCTTTGACAACACTTGAGTAGACCTATTAGATAATTATACTCAACAACTACTCGATTATTCTAATTAGCTATTGGATTAAACTTGAGAAACAGATAACTTGCATAAAGCACTCGACTATCACTCTCTAATAGTCGATTGCCCATCATCATCACTCAATTATTAATGAAAAATACTCAATTAAAATCTTATAAACATAATTACTCAACTATGGAACCAATATACTCGACTAAAGCAAGAATCCACTCAATTATGTTTGTTTCTTAGTCAATTACAATGCTAAAACATTCGACAATCACTTTGATCACTCGATTACTTTTGATATAACAAAAACCTTGCAATAAACACTTCGATTAACAAGGGCATTCACTTGAGTAGTATTCAAGCATACTTGATTAAACTCAAACTCTTAGTCGACTATCATTTGGACAATATATATTGCTTTGAATATAGGGGTGGATCCAGAAATTTATGTAGGGGGAGGCTGAATTTGTTTTTTGAGATGTAGAATACATCACATATTTTAGGGTGGGCTGTAATTATTTTTTACTAGGTTATTATTAAAAAAAATATGTTTTTACATTAAAAATTAATTTTTTATATTAAAAATATTTTTTTAATATAAAAAATTAATTTTAATTGTGAGCTACTCTGGACTTCATACATAGATTCGCCACTATTTGAATATCATCAAAACAATATATAAGATATCATGAACATTGAGCTTAAATATAAAACTCAATTTTCTCATCATAAACCTTAACCTCAAACAAATAGGATGCTTAACATATAAGTGACGTTTGTGAAAGTTGGCTAAGACTAACTCCCCAATCACATTCACCTGGTAACATAGAAACCCTTATAAGATAAGAGAGATATTTCTCGAGCACATAGCTTTGAGAACAATATAAGAAACTCAGCTAAGGACTTTTTCTTTTCTAGATTCAAATAAGAATCATTCTATTAGGCTAAAATATTAAAACACAACATGTATCATAAGGATGAATCATACTTGTGCACAATTCTCATAACAAATATATTCACATAAAACACACATAAGTCAAGTAATTTACTTGATACTTGACTTGGTACAGATCATATAGAAGATTACAAATATATTGAGCACATTACATCAATATGCATTAACTTTAGCATCATACTAATAATAACTTTATTAATCATCTCATATGAAATATTCATAGGTTAAGTATTTCATCATTACTTAATTGAAACAATACGCATAAAACATTTCAAATATGTTGAGCACAAAATATGTTATTCAATAACAAACCTCAATAACAAACCACATATAATACATAAATACTCTAGCTTGAGCTTTATGATTTCTGAAACTAAGAGCATGAACAAAACATATCTATGTTTTATTCTATAAGCTCTAAGCCTTCATACATACAACTAATGCATACTTTGAGTAATTTTTCAAAGATATAATTTTTAGATTTTTATTACTCAAATGCATTGAATCTAAACATGAGAAACACTAAGAAATATTGTTTGACAAACATACAACATTAAAGTTCATTCAAGAACTATGCAGATTGAATCTAGATGCTTCAGAATACATCCTTATTTGAGTGATTAATCCATCACTCGACAATCAGCCTTAGAAGATGGATCTTCACCAGCTTTACCAAGTGCTACTTGAAATCAATAATCCTATCTTAAAATCTCAAATGTTCTTCTATTAAATTTTAGAACGTTGAGAGTTTTAAGAATTTGATATTAAATACTAAACAAATAACTTAGGCTTTATGAAATAGAACTTAGCATCACTTGCGTAAGCATATATATATATTTATATATACATTTACTCTAGAGCATAGATGAAGATACTTAAAACACATTGCCCACAGATTTGGGAAAATACTGATATTTTACTCTTGTGATTGGTTTTGATGATGAAAACAACAATTGGTTTTAAACCCTAAGTTATAAATCAAATATATAGTTTTCAATTAAAAATTAATTTCAAGTACTTTGTTAAAGTGAAAATCAAATGAATTGTAATTTTCTTTATTTTCATATATGGAGATTTGCATAAACAAATATTATGATGAAATCTCCTAAATGATATTTCAAATATTAGTTTTGAATTATTGGTCAAAATAAAATTAAAATTTTTCAAAGGCAAAAGACCATCTAGAATATATTTTCTTAATAGATTAAAGTTTTACCTTTGATACCTCTTTGATGTTAAAAATCAATTTAATTTTAATTATGAAATTATTTTATTAATGTTTATTATCTTGGTGCTTTAAATTATTTTTCTATATTTTACTAAGCACCAAAATAAAAATTAATTCCATCATTCAATTGAAATCCTGTTATAGATTTCTTGATGAGATTTGAAATATTATATTTCTATTTGATCAAAATTGTTGAATGAAAATTAAATCGAATACCAAAATATCTTGTGATAAATTTCTTAATGGTATTTTGAATATTATGTTTTTATTTGATTAAAAATTTTATGAAAATTAATTTCATCATGTAATAGATTTGTATTTGAAATATTATGATTTTTATTTGATTAGAAATGTGTTAAAAATCTTGTTATATTTTTCTTGTTGATATTTGAAAAAATATATTTTTATTTGGTTAATATATATATATATAGTATTAAAAACCTATTCAAAAAGTGAAAAACAAATTAAATTGTTGCTCCTAGGCATCATCTCAAGTCACTAGCAGCACCAAGCACTTAAGTGTGCTCTTTTGTTTGCACCACCTACGAGTTCCTTATTTACTTATGCTCGCAAAGTTAATTATATAGCAATTTGAATCCCAGTGAATTTTTATCTTAGCAAAACTGTCGACCGTTTATTCCAACTTGTCAACCGGTTATATGGACTTGTCGACCGATTTTGCTCTTGTTGTCGACGAGTTGCACGACATGCTCTCTGTAGTTTGCTGTCGACCGCCTCTGCATCACAACCTGTCAACCGATCTTAAGAAGCTGTCAACCGCCTTGATACACCCTGTCGACCAGTGTTCAAATACTTGAACTAACTTGTCGACCAGTTCATTGCAGACAGCGTGTAGCGGCTAGTTTATCCACTCTTTGAAAGTTATTTTTCCACTTCCAACAGCAAAATTAGTGAATGGGCTCTCAAGGCTCTATAAATAGAGATCAAAGGGATGAAACAAGATAACCAAATGATATAATTATAAGCTCTCAAGTGCTCTTCAAGTTTGTGCTTCATTATTATATTTATTTTCTGTCCAAGGCTTTGTATTCATTTTGTAAAATTCATTTTCAAGCTTTGTCTTTATTTTTGAGAGAATTTGTAACTAAGAGTATTGTCTCTTAGATCCTGTCTTATCTTGTATTTTCCTAACTTGGTTTTCTAGATGGCTTACATTGCTTGTAGGAGGATTTGATACCTAGCTTGTCGCTAGAGAGCTTGTTTGGTTAAGCAAGAGGTTGTAAATTCTTATCTTGTTGCTAGAGGGGCTATTCAGATAGATAGGAGATTTTTAGCGGATTGGTTGAAAAATCTTTAGTGAGGAGCTAAGATAGTGGATTAGGTTTGGTTTAAACGAACCACTATATATCGTTGTATCTTTTCTTTTCTTATGCTCTTTCTTTCATTTATTGTTCCAAGAATTTCAATAATCCTCACTTGCACTAAAATCTCATTTTTCATCTAAAGGTTCTTCAAGTTCAATCAATCTTTAAAATAACCCAATTCACCCCTCCTCTTAGTTATTAGTGCCATTGCTATACAAACCTAACAATTTGTATCAAAGTCAAACTCATTGTTCTAGGTCTAACAACCTAAGGAGAGATCCATTGCTCTTAGGGAAGGTTATTTTACTAATGTGGCACCTTATTTTGATGGCTCATACTATAAACATTGAAAAATAAGAATTTGTGTTTTCATGACAACTAATTCTTTTTGTGAAATATTGTGAAAAATGGTTTTGTTTCAAAATCAAAGTTGGAATTGGATGATCATGACAAAAATAATTTTTCTTTAAATATTAATGCTATGCATATTTTACAACATGCCTTGAGTGATAATGTTTATGTTAAAGTTTCTAAGTGCTCAAATACTAAAGATATATTGAATAGTCCTGATTCAAACTATCTTACTAATCAATCTTGTGAGATTCTTTATAAAAAGTTTTAGGTTGAAAATCCTTTGAATCATCAACAAAGATAGGAGGAAGAAAACTCAATTCCTATCTCGTGCTTCATAGCTCAGGAAGAAGAGGTAATCTCTACTTCTACTTATGTTAATGATGATGATGATGATTTTTCAAAAGAAGAGTTATTATATGCTTTTGATGAATTGTGTGTTAATTTTTAAAAACAATGTTCGAAAAACAAAACTTTTCAAAAACAATTGGATTTGCTATCTAATGAGTTGGAAGCTTTAAAATCAAAGAATGAATTTTTACTTGCTTCCAATAAAGAAATTTCAATGGAAAATGATTTGAAAGAAACTAATTTGAAATCTCCTAATGATGCTTTAAATGAGAAACCTATTTTAAATAAAGAGATTTTAAATTCATGTGATCATAACAAAGGTGTTCAAAATTCTTATAGTCAAAGAGCTAATATCAAGAGCTCATTTTAACACACTTCTGATGACATTAAATGTTTTCATTGTTGCATGTTAGGCCACATTGCATTTTGTTGTCCTTTTAAAATGAAATCATCTAGTGGTCCATCTCGTGATGAAATCGAGACCCTTGTCAAATCTTAACGGCATGCATGTCAACTCTTGACAGTTACTCCAATTAATTCTAAACCTGATCTATTAACTCTTAAAAGCATGCCTATCCACTCTTGACATTTATTCCAATTAATTTCAAACCCGATTTGCTAACTCTTAAATGTGTAAACATTAACTAGTAATGACGATCATTAATCACAGCTTTAAAATCGCTTAGTCAACCACATTTGGATATCCGTGTGATCTTTTAAATTCACTACTAAGTAGAAATCGGAACACGTCAAACACTTTGACACCAACAAACAACTTTGGTCTACAATAAGGATCCCTCCATCTCCTCGAAGTACCCCGAAAGACCTTGAGTGGCAACTAGCATTATGTCAGGGCAATCCTACCAGCAATGAAGTCAAACTTCAATGAGAACCTATTTCGGCTTTCGATTCCTGTGTACCATAATCCCTCCATTGATTAACATCCCGATCGAGTGAGAGTCATGAAGTGATCAAACTCACTAACTCGATAGTTATGCCAAGCTCTAGCGTGGTGTAATCGAGATAACACATCAAAACTCTTTCCGACCTTGGAAACACTTTTCAATCAAGTGTACCCTAGCAAGAGGTTCATACAACCACAACCACCACTGATTGCATAAGATGTTTGCCAAGTGCTGAAGGTCGACGGATCCCATTAACAATCACTTGTCTCCATACGCCACTGCACAGAGACCACACAGTGCATCTCTTTATCCGATAACCAAACAGTTTTAACAAAGACAAATCTCAGGCACTGACTTATAGGACAACTGTGTTGCCTCTGATTTAAGGACTAGTAACACAATCGAATGCCTATGACAAATCAAATATCCTCTCTACCATGTGATATGTCACGTTCGTCACGTTTAGTAGATGTTCCACTAACATCTACCCACATGTCTACTATATTCGTCTCATGGATTATGATATGTGACTCATCATCATTTATCATTAGTATCTCATACTAATCAAAGGTAGTAACCCATGTGCCAGTCCGTAATTGATTACTCATAGCCCGTTTCTGAGAAATTTAAGGATTGGGAATCTATACTTTAATAAATTCTTAGTTCGATAGTCTTTCTCACATATCCTTAACACTTAAGAATAAAACCATCAACATGAAATCTAAAGGCTCATTCATATACAAAGATTGGAGAGGTATGAATGAAAATATGACTTCAAAATATGAAAACATATTTTATTATATTTGCAAGATTTATATCATTAGCCCTTAATTGATACCGCTAGATGTCATCTAAATCTAGCATTAGGGCACGAACACTAACACTCATTTTATCCGAAATGAGCAAACTTCTGCCTGGAGCACACTTTCTTCCCCGAACTAGACGCAACTTCCTCCTAGATGATCCTTTCTCCTAGACCAATTCCTTTCCTCCTAGTGGACTATTCCACTCGGAGCTGACACTACATCATGGTGGATCATTCTACTTGAAGCAACTTCATTTCCTCCTAGTGGACCATTCCACTCGGAGTTGAGCCTTCTTCCTAAATGACCTTTCCTTCCGGTGGACCAATCCACCCAGAGCAGAACCTTTCTCTCGATGGACCATTTCATCCGGAGTAACTTCCTTCCTCCCAAAGCATTCTTCCCGAAGCTAGCGTTCCTCCTAAAGCATTCTTTTAGAGCTAGCACTCCTCACAGAACGTTCCTCCTGAAGCAACCCTACTAAAGCCAGGCAAATGCTGTACACCTTATCCCATGTTCCTGCATTACAAATTCTGATTATTGTATTTTAATAACAACATGTATAAGTCTAATGATGTAAATTCCTATCAGTTTTGCTAGAAGACCTACTTGGTTAAGTATGAGATGATAGTGGATGTTTAAATCTCCAATTGGAAGCTAGAGTAGTGGAGTAGACTGGGTTGAGCCAAGCCACTCTAAGATGATAGTGGATTTTGAAATCTCTAATTGGAAGTTGGAGTAGTGGAGTAGACTGGGTTGAGCTAAACCACTCTAAATTCCTATTGTGTATAGCATATTTTGATTGACTCTTTTGCTTATATTTCACTGTTTTGATATCTCTTTTTGAAAACCTCTAGAATTTTTTAAAAATTATAAATACCCAATTCACTCCCTTTTGGAGTGTGAAGTGCCATTGATTACACAAAGCTAATAGAGATTGTAACAGCCCACCTCCCAGAACCCCTACCGCGGATAAAGGATCCGTGAGAGGATCATTATTTGAATGATATCGAACAAAAACGAAGACTAAAGCTCACGCACAGCTCTTTTAGAAATTAGAACTTTTTACATCACATAACATTTCATAGTCACCTTTACATAATTATTCACAACTTGAGTCCACTTGGCTTACACAACATACATTCATCTCAAAAACATAAAACATTACTCTAACACAAGTACAATGACACCCAAGATCTAGTCTAGGGAGGACTCTGCACTTGTTATCATGACTCGATGATCTGGACCCAACTCTGTCGAACGTACCTGCGATCTCAGGATACTCTTACCTGGAATGATGGAAAAGAAATGTGAGTCACAAGTCTCAGCAAGCTCGTCAAAGAAAGTCTATCGGTTAAAGACATGACTCTTCCCATAGCATCTCGTGCAATTCATGCCAATGCAATAACACCCCATGTCATGATCCATACGTGCCTTAATTCTAAATGCTTAGCATAAAATCAACTGCACATAAAGGGTCCTTGGGGCCCACATAAGCCACACATTGGCATCCAAGTCCCGCATACAAACCTGTTGCAGCCCACGATAGGCCACTATATCATCATTCAATAAGACTTGCATTTTCCTGATATTCATAACATGTTATTCCTGTCTTCCATCATACTATCATATGCTCTTCCTGATACCTATAACATCATTTCCTTATCGTTCAACATATCATCCTATCATACTGTGGTCCACTGCCATGACCTACGATTCGTGGTGGGCACACCCATCCTTATCATTCATAGCCACACATCCTCACCATGCAATGCAACAAAGAGGAAATGCAATGGTTTTTGCAGCATAAACGCGATGACAAGGCCCCCACAAACCAAGCATCAGGCCATGCTACGCCCACATAGAAATTCACACATGCAATATGCTCTAAGTGCACCGGCTCACCTAAAGAACTCAAGTTGGCTCTTAGACTAATCAGGGTCATGCAAATGCTCACATATCTCGTCACACACAAGGCATGTTCCCAAAATGAATGCAGCCCAGCCCCTGCAGTACACACATCATGTTATCTACACAATCAAGGCGAGAATCTGGTAGTACCAGCCCTTCTGACCCGTCTGGCGCTTATCGTAACATCCGATGACTTGTGCCCAAACATCCAGCCATCAATTGCCACGACCCACGGTCGACAGTCAGTGGCTTTGTACCCTATACCCTTAAACACACGTACTGGCATTTCTTAACATTTCTTAAGCTTCTCCCATGACATCTCATGTACTCGTAACATAACCATTAACATACCATTCTTGTTCTCATTCCTTCTCATTCACAGAAAACCATCTCAACATAAATAATAAACTCCTAACGTATTCCCAGAATCTAGACCATAACCAATTTTCTAAGAACCTAGCCCCAATGGGTTCGGCATCATTCCCAAAGAAAGCGGGGCGATACAAAACCTCGTGACGAACATAAGAAATGACATCAAGAAATCATTTACTTAGCTTATTTAATCACTAATAGACCCATTATTAATATATAAGACATGAGGTAGTAACCACGAGGATTATCATTATTACTACGTGGAATCGAGTCAAGGTGAGGGAAGGAATAACATACAAGGAACCACGGAGACTCAAGTAAGAACTAAAGAACATAGGGTGAGGGTTAGGAGCGTGCCTGCAATCGATTGATTCCTGCCTCCTTTGTGCTCCCATTGCGAAGTAAAACATTTCCTAGCAATTAATATAATCGTGACTTAAATTAATTAAATCTAACAGCGTAAACTGCATAATGTAATCGCATAAAATCTATAATTTAGATACATAACACTTAATACTAATTTTACCCACTTACATGGGTATTTTAAACACCGATTTATCTCAAAATCACCTTGTTTTTCCTCACATTTTCTTCTATTACTGCTGTTGGCCGCCTGATCTTCTTATCTCCAATTTTCTCCCTGCTTACAGCCCTCCAAATGGCCTTGAAATGGCCAAAATTTGGCAAGCAATGGCCTTTAAATACACCAAACAACAAAACTTGGCGGCCAAGCCGAAAAGGAGCGGTTGAGGGCGTGCCACGTGGCGCGTTTCGCACTGCCACCCTGCCCTACCCTGCCCTGAAACGATGTTGTTTCAAGGCTTTTTGAGTTGGAAAAATTCCAGCAAAAACTCCCTACCCCACGCACGCACGGCCGTAGGTCGATCCCGAGACCTCACCCAGTACACGTGCACGTGTGACCAGCTGGGTTGGCAGCCTCCTTAGCTTATATACGCGCATGATAATATTTGAGGGAACCCTCGCTCCACTTTCGATAATTGCACTAGCGCCCCCAGAATTTTCAAAAATCCCATATACACCCCAAACTCCATTTTCCTCTTATTTTACTTACACCCCAAATTTCCAGAAATTCACCCAGATTAATTTATTTTAATCTTTCCTTACTTCCATAAATATTCTCAAATAAAATAATTAATTACCTATTTCCTCAAGACAACATAAATTATTATTTTTCCTTAATTCTCTAAATACTCAATAATAACCTCAAACGTCAGAATTGATAACTATTATTTATCTCCACATTTTGGGATGTTACAGAGATAATGGTTGGCAACTCCTCATATGTTTGAAAAGCTTATGCTCGCTAGGCCTTACATGTGGCTTGTGTTGAAAAATATAAAGAACATATCGCATTTACTCCTACAAACTAGGGTGATGTTTTAATACCTCATGATGACCTTCTTGCCTTATCAGTGGTGATTGTCAAACATCTTATTGAACACATTCTTGTAGATAATGATGGTTTCATTAACATTATTTATTGAAACTATTTTTAGCAAATGCACATAGCATATGATAGCTTGAAGCTCATCTCCTCCCATTTATACAGTTTTAACAGGGAAGCGGTATCCGTTGCAGGATTTGTATAACTCCCAATAACTAGGGGCACTTATCACTAAACAATAACCCACCGAGTTAATTTCATGGTAATAACGACACAATCCACCACTTTTAATTTGATTTTTCGGAGATCTTTGATTAATAATATTATGGTCCTATACTATTTATTGATGAAATTGCAACCTCTCACAGAGTTGGGCAAGTAAGGGTTACTTCAAAAAAGCCCAAGTTTGCTATGTCTCTTCCACGAAAAGCTCAATAGGCAAAGAGGTGGTAGTCACGACTAAAACATTGTCCATTACCGCCCAAGTCATAGCTAAACCACAACCAGTTGAAGCCCTGGAAATAGAAAGGTTACATGATGACAACAATGGAAAACTAGTTTATGTGGGACGCAACTCTTGCCCGAAGAAAGGACGAAAATTATTCATTGCTTGTATGCTAATGTTGATATCTTCACATGGACACCTACTAACAAGCCTATTATTAACCTTATATAAGGTGATCTCCCATCATTTGAACCTTCAATAAAATGCTAAGCCTATGAAGTAAAATAAGAGAAACATTACTCCTGACATGCATAAAACTCTCAAAAAAGAAGTTAATAAACTTAAAAAAACCAAATTTGTAGTACCCAAGAATTTCTTAAGGACTTGAGTATAATTATTTTGGGGCTAAAGTGTAATTTTCAAAAGTTGTGAGGATTTAGTAAAAATTCTGGGAACTTGAGGACTAGGGGGTGAAAGTGCAAGAAGTGAAAAAGGACGACCAAACTGCAAGGATGGTGTGAAACCTGCAAATTAGTTAATGCCACACTAGCCGTCGGCAGGGAGGTCCAATCCTAGCCATTTCAGGGTGCCTAGGGCCATCATAGCCTAGGCCTAGAGCATGCTATGCAAGGTGAGGCCGTGGTTGGCCAGAAATGCGATTGGAGAGGCTATAAATAACCAGGAAAAGTCTAAGGCTCTTTATCAAATTTCAGTGGCGAAATTCGAGATTTTTTGGAGAAATTGTGACGATTTGATATAGGGCTTTTGTTCTTGAGGTGATAAGGATCATTTCTGGAAAGTTTAATCGAGTTTCGTGTCGATTTGAAATGGTTTTGAGTGTTGCCGAAAAATAGAGAAGTCGTTAGAGCCAAGACGATCGAAGCACGACGTGTGGGTGCACGCACAAGGCACGTGGGTGCAGGCCCGTGAATATAAGAAAAAATAGGTAAAAAGGAAAACAATTCTATAAAATTTTGATAAATTAGGAAATTAAGTTTTATTTATTTTTTAAAAATTTTGGCCAGAAAATATAAGAGGGCACGAGTTTCGAGATCAGAGCACACATACTGAGGAAGTCTAAGAAGTCAAATCAAGGTGAGTGGTTTGCCCAAAAATTTTATACGTCGTATAACTTGTTTAAATGAGTGTGAAATTGCGAGGTTTCCGCCAGGTTCATATTGACATATGTGTATCTTATCATACATATGCATATTCATTTTATATTGTCTCGATAAACATGATATTGCATTGGGCATGATATTATTAGCATATTGTTATTTGTGTTATTCGTATTAAACATGATGGGATGAGATGTTGCCCTAGTAGTTTGATCTGCATCTTCCCATGGGTGATTACCGTAATGAGCATAGGCAGCGGCGGATCCATGAATGAGTTGTCTTGGGCTGATCAGCTGAGGGCAGCTCACAATTAAAATTAAAATTTTAATATTAATTTTTTTTAATATTAAAAGTATTTTTTTAATATTAAAAACAATTTTTTAATATTAAAACAAATTTTTAATAATAATTTAGTCAAAAATAAATTACAACCCACCCCAAAATCTGTTATGTGTAATTTTATACCTCAAAAAAAAATTTAGCCTCTCCCTATTTAAATTTCTGGATCCGTCCTTGACCATAGGAGTATCCCGTGCTGTGTGTGTTTGTCGAGATGATTGCCTTAGTTTTCGTTCCGTAGCTATAATGGTATGAAAGGTACTCTAGGGTGTCGATTGATTTTTATGCCCATGCATCATACATTTATGAAAATTATTTTAAAATCTCATTTTGAAGTTTCATCTTCTAATTTGGATTCTGTCCCTAGATATTCAACGTTCCAATCGAGACGAGCGGGATAAAAAATAAAAGAGATTGCTGAGATATGATTATGTTGGCAGTAGTGCAATAAATCCTACACTCGTGCTAGGACAAATTGTGAGAATCATGATAGGTGACATGTTTCAGCTATTTTCTGTTAATTTTGTCTATCAGATATTGTAATATTCTGGTTATTGAACGATTTTACTTCTTTTGCAATTACAATATTCTGTTAAGTTTCGATTCTACTTCCGCAAATGATTAGTTTACCATTCCTTAGCTTATCATTTGGAATGTTAAATATGTGTATGTTATAGAGATAGGATTTATGGTAAATAAAGAAATTGGAATTAAGTTGATTTTTGGTACAGCTAAATTTTAGCTATGATTTAGGTTAAAAAATCGAATCACTGTATGAGACTCTCGGCAAGTAAACGGAACCCTCGAAACAAGGGCCCAGTGAGGACACTGGGGAGAAATCAGTATTTATCGAGTAATTGTCGCCTATTAATTTTGAGGAAATCGATGTTCTGAGTAGCTTGATGATAAATAATTATGGCATTAGAGGGTCAA
The DNA here is from genome assembly GCF_014633365.1 of Diospyros lotus. NCBI lineage: Eukaryota > Viridiplantae > Streptophyta > Magnoliopsida > Ericales > Ebenaceae > Diospyros > Diospyros lotus. The sequence continues at coordinate 22,403,913 of NC_068351.1, forward strand.
AGTGTAATTAATAAAACCCTCAAGTAAAATTGATGAGAAGTTGAGAGATTAATTGTGTAATATATATTATTATATATATATGTGGAGGCATGTGGAAGATTACAACACTTGAGAGACAAATTGGCTCTACCTTTGAGAGCAATTGGCACCGAAAGACTTCATAGAGATCAAGAGTTTGGTCGGGGGATTGGCCAAGGTTGTCGGGGTGGTGAGTTCTCTATAAATAAAGAAAGAAATGAGAGCAAAATGCAGAGGGAAATGAAATGAAAGCTGGCCGAGAGAGAGAGTAATGGTAGAAACGGAGGCTGAGGTAAGCTGAGCAATCAACCAAAGGTTAAGGGAGAGCTGGGAGCTCATGTCGACAGCTTGAGGCAACTGCGAGGAAGGCCGGGATGGACCACAACAGCAAGCGACAGCCATGGTCGCAAGTTGTTGCAACAAGACAAGAAGCTTAGGCAGTCGGCAGTGGCCAAGACAACAACCTAGCAAGGTACGAGACAACTCGGTAGAGGCCGGAGCGGCTGCCGGCGAGGTCGAAGGCGACTAGAGTTGGTCACACAGTAGTGGCGACCATGGCCGTAAGCTGCTGCAACAAGGTAGCAACCACTAGCGAGCAGCTACCATGGGGGTGCGACGGTCATAGCAACTGCTAGGGAGGCCAGCGGCAACCGGCGAGGGCGGTAAGGAGTGCGGGCGGTGGCTGGTTAGTGCGCAGGGGAAGGGAGAAGAAGAAGAAAAAAAAAAGAAAGAAAAAGAAAATAAAATAAAAAGAAATAGAAGAAAAAAAATGAAGAAAAATTCTAGAGAAATGCTGAAAAATTCTAGGAATTTATTTGGGGCTAGAGGAATATGTTAATGTGAGTAAATTATTCGGGCGTGCGTTTTGAGGCCAGAGTACGTATACCAAGAAAGCTTGAAAGGCTAAGTCAAGATGAGTAAATTTTTTTAAAATATTCTAAAAATTCAGGAATGTTATTTTATGAATTGTTATAGTGAAATATTTTAGAAAATAATTGAGAAATATTTAGTTTGGATTTATTGAGGAAAAATAGGAAGAAATAAAGAGAAAAATAAGAAAATACAAGAAATTATAGAAAAATAAGTTTTAATCCTTATTTAAATAAATATGATGATTAGGGTACTTTGAGCCTTAAGTTGAAATGACTTGTGCGAATTTTGAGGTTGGCACGCAAATCAAGTTGATGCACAAAAACTTGATTTTATGTAAAGGTTTTCATCATGTTGTCATGTCTTGATGTGAACATGTCATGTAGATTCCATTTACATATATTGATGACAAAATATTTATATGAATATGATGAGATTTACGGTCATACATTGCATGGGTTTGAGATTAAGTACTGACGTCATTGCTTTGCTAAGGGTGCATCCATACACCTCGGTCTAGCAGACAGACTGTAAAAATGACTGGTAATCTTAAGGTGCGGTCGATCCAAATGTGAGAGTTATGATTTTATGTGCATTGCATTCATACACGTGCATTAAATGTTTTGTTTCCTTACTTAGATGATTTATCATCTAACTTGGGATTTGCCCCTTGAATATTCAAACATTCCGAATGGGGTTGTAGCAGAAACGGGGATGAATGAGGGTTGAAATGGCACTTAGCAAAGTGCATGATGAATTGAATGTATGTTATACAGACTATGTAATTAAGTTCTACTATTTCGAATTCTGAACGTTTTGAGAAATGATGATGTATAACCTTATTTGTGGTTAATTGATTTATGATTAATGTTAGGTTCGATTCTAGCTTCTACATTTGATATTTAAGGTAATTCTCTTTTGAAATAGATGTATGGAAATTCTGGGATGGATATAAGGAATTATATGGTTTAGCAATAGTTTTTTTTTTAAAAAAATATTATCCTAGAATTGTCCTAAATTATAACACGTCCGAAAAAGTGGGGTGTTACATTTGAGGCATTAAGAGATGACATTATAGGAAGAGAGAATATATTTAAAAAAAAAATCCCAACATAATGACATGCATTGAAAGAGCGAGTTATTACAAGATTTATGCATGAACTCTACTATCTCAATTGGTTGGGCAATGCTATTTGACAAACCCAAATATATATAAAAAGTTGTTTAATTTGATTCTTCAACTCACTAATTTTAAAAAACCCCTGCCCTACTCACATATAATAAACAAATAAAATATTACTTAATTTATTTATTTATCCTAATTATCTTTTACAAATTAGAATTTTTCAATACAATAAATATATAATTTTCTTCTTATTTATTTATTTACACATTTTATCATATGTTTTCAAAAAATTTACATTACCCCAAATTTTTAGGGTTTTACAATTAGTTGCTAGTCACCTACCACTAATTGTGTTGTCAATTGACGTGTTCAACATTTGAGTGCTTGTGAAAAGAAGAAAACTTACCTCACCTGCTAAAGAAAACCTTAGTCTCTAATAGATTATGATAAACTGTTGTCTTCTATTAACTAATATGTAGATACATTTATAGACCAGGGGATTAACTAGATCTCTTGATATTGTGGAGATGAGGTGAACTTATCTCCTAAAGATTAGAGATATGAAAACTCAAAACTAAGTGATAAGAATCACATGGGATAATCCTAAGTTGCTATCCTAAAATCCCCCCGCAAGCTCAACGGGGTAGGGGACATTGTGAGCTTGGACTGAAGAACATAGAATCGAGCAGAGCCAAGAGGCTTTGTAAAATATCCGCAACTTGTTCTTCCGAAGGAATGTACCGGACACGTAGGTTCTGACGGTGAACTTTTTCTCTGACAAAATGGTAATCAACCTGAATGTGCTTCGATCGTTGATGGAACACAGGATTTTGTGTCATATAACCAGCATTAAGATTGCCACAAAACAACATAGGAGAAGTCACCAATGGAATATGAAGCTCACGAAGCAGCTATTGCAACCATACGAGTTCCGTCGTAGCAAAGGCGATGCCCCAGTATTCTGTTTCTATACTAGAGCGTGCCATTACAGACTGTTTGCGAGAAGACCAACTAATTAAGTTACCTCCATAAAACATAGCATAACCATGAGTAGAGCGACGATCATCAAGATGCCTGCCTAATCAGCATCAAAAAAGGCCATAAGACAAGAACGATGAGACATTCGAATGTGCAAGCCATGGGTAGATGTACCACAGAGATAGTGAAAAATTTGCTTAACAGCTTTCCAATGAGTGACTGTGGGTTGATGCATAAACTGACAAACACGATTTACGTCAAAAGAAATATCAGGCCGAGTAATTGTTGCATACTGAAGAGCACCAATAGCACTACGATACAAGGTAGGATCCGATAAAGATTCACCAGAAAACGAGAGCTGAGATGAGGATTCAACAGGAGAGGTAACTGGCTTAGCCTTGTGCATTTGAGAACTTCTCTAGAAGATCCATCACATACTGATGTTGACTTAAGTGGAGCCCATGAGAGGTGCGGGTGACTTCCAAGCCAAGAAAATAAGAGGGAAATCCGAGATCCTTAATGGAGAAAGATCGATCAAGATCACCAACAAGTTGCTCAATAAAGTTAGAGTCAGTACCCGCAATAATAAGATCATCAACGTACACAACAATATATGTCCGAGAGGAACCAAAACACCGTTGAAATAAAGAATTATCAGAATGGCAAGTAGAGAAGCCAAGTTTTAATAAACTATTTTTCAATTTTTCAAATTAGGCACGAGGTGCTTGCTTAAGCACATAAAGCGTCTTTTGAAGTTTGCAAACATGATTGGGATTGGTGATGTCAACATACCCGGGCTGTTGACGCATAAAAACATTCTCCTTGAGGTCACCATTCAAAAATGCATTATTCACATCTAATTGACGAAGGTGCCACCCATGAGTAACAGCCCGGGTATGTTGACGTCACCAATCCCAATCATGTTTGCAAACTTCAAAAGGCACTTTATGGGCTTAAGGAGGCACCCCGTGTCTGGTTTGAAAGTTGAAAGATAGTCTATTACCACTTGACTATCTTATGATATCATAATCTATTATGGTATCAGAGTAGGGGATTAACTAGATCTCTTGATATTGTGGAGATGAGGTGAACTTATCTCCTAAAGATTAGAGATATGAAAACTCAAAACTAAGTGATAAGAATCACATGGGATAATCCTAATTGTTATCCTAACAATCTCACACTCCATTTAAATTTTAGTTCAAACTAAATAAAGCCAAATAACATAATTTGATCTAAGACCAAATAAGTTTTTTTAGTCTTTGACCTAAAAGATATGAAAAATTAGGCTGCGTTCTCTTTGTTGTTTTCAAGTTATTTTTAGTTTTCAGTTTTCTAAAATAAAGAAAACTCGTTCTCTTTACAGTTTTTAAAAATTTATTTTTGAAAAAAAAAAAAATTACAAAGAAAACTCAAAACAACAAAAAGTTGTTTTGAGTGTTTTCATTTAAAACAAACTGAAAAGTCAAAACAGATTTATTTATTTGTATTTTATTATTATAATAGGAAAAAATATTATAAAATTCATTAACTTTAAAATGTATATATTTTTAATAATATATTAACATTGAATATTTTTAATTTACTGAATAATCAAATTTATTGAATAAAATATTATTAAAAAATATTTTCAAAAGTTTAAAGAGAACACGTTTTCTAATTTTTTATTTTGAGAAATAGTTTTTCAAAATGACAAAGAAAATGCGTTTTTAATTTTCTAAAAATACACTATCAAAACAGAAAACTCAAAATGAATTCAAAACTCAAAATTAAAAATTAAAAATAGACTAAATAAATATGTTGTTATATAGTATATATACCCAACAATGTATATTATGCAATGTAATATACACTGCATGTATATATTGCATAATATATTTATGCAGTATATACAATAGTTGCATATATTGTATATACTATATTATATGTAATGTATATTTACTACACATACTATAGTATATATAATGTATACACATATGCAGTTTATAGTAATATACATTCATATAGTTTATGTAAATTAGATTAGTTTGACCTATTCTTGTCTTTCTTATCTAATTTTTAGTTTAAGTGTTTTTGTCGATTCCAATTTTAATTTCGATCTATTTTAAGACTAATATAGACAAATTGAACATCCATAACTCAATCTTTATAAATCGAACTTGAGGTTCAATTTGTACTTATTTATAACAAATCAAACCCTAACTTTGTTAAGAGGTTTAGAGAAGGAATGATATATAAATGTAGAGATATATATATATAGAGAGAGAGAGAGAGAGAGAGAAGAAAAAAGAAGAGGGAAAGGCAGAGAGAAGAAAAAAGAAGAGGGAAAGGCAATCCTAAGGATTGCTACTAACAAATCACAATTCTAGGATGAGGGATTTGATCATATAAAATCTTAGATCAATAGCTGAAATATATGTGGATGAACAAATTTTTATATATAAGAAAAAAAGGTACGAAAGTCAACAGAGAAAGGCAGTTATAGAGGGAGAAAAAAAGAGGAATTGAGAAAATATATAATAATATTTTAATTATTTTGAATAATAAACTGAAATTAACTAATAATAACAAAATTATAATATAATATTAAATTAAAAAATAACTAGAAATACTATTTACATAAAAGAAGTACATAATGCAATTTTATCCGTCGTCCCAGCGTGCATTCCGCCCTAGTAATCCAATTACACACAAATTTGTTTTCCACAAAAACCATTATGTATTCCTAGCCCAGGGCTCGAAGTAGCTGCTTTCGAGCGAGCTTAATCGAACTCTACAGAGGAGAAATAGAGAGAGATTCCGAGATACAGGAAACGAGAGATGGTGGGGGAAGAGAAAAGGCATCAGATGATGCAAAACCTATTCGGTGATCAGTCCGAGGACGAAGAGGAAGAAGAAGAGGAAGAAGAGGAGATCGAATCTGAGCACGAATCGAATCGTCAGCCCGACTACGTTTCTGTATGTTCTTATTTTGTCAATTTCTTATTTTGTCTCAATTTACGGGGCGTTGCACGTTAGGGTTTCTGTTTGGAGATTGAGTAGTAATTTGATAATTTGAGGCCTAATTCCGCAGGCTTAAAGTTGGTAATTCATTGTGAAACAACGCAGTATCAGTTGTCTATAATTTACTGAAGAATGGTGAAGTTGGGGTTATGAATGCCACGTAGGGTTTTTCGTTTTTCGTTTTTGGTGGTGGTGGTGGTGGGGGTTGGAGGTGAATTGTTCATTGGATTGCGTCGGTTTTATTTGTAACATTCGTAGTTGATATGTCATTTGGTCCCAAGGAGAAGGTTGAAAGGGGCTCAACTCAGCCTGTTACACCATCTAACGTTATTGATTTGGTACTCCTCTCTAATGGACTATCGTATTCAACTGCAGGTTTAAAAAAATCAAAGAATTTGGTTGATTTGGCTTTGAGTCATTGATCGTTTAATACATATTTTGGTTGTGGTATATATTTGACATGTTTAATTGATTTACTTTAAATATCCATTTTTACATAGTATATACGTCTTAAAGTTAAACCACATTGGGACCAAGTATTATCTTTCTCTCATGACTTTTGGTCCAGGATGAGGGGGATAGAGGTCTGGAGCCTGAGGGAGAAGGTGAAGCTGAAGTTGAAGGTCAAGGAGAAGCAGAAGTTGAGAGTGAAGGTGACATGCGTGATGCAGAGCATGATCCTGCAGAAAGTGAAGGTGATCGAGATCAAAGTTCTCAGGAAGTGGATGTGGCTGATCAAAGGGAAGAAAGCCAAGGAAAAGAAACAGATAGTGATGAGAAGGAAGAGTACGGCCAAAGGGTAGTTACAAGTAGGAGACGTGATGTGATTGAAAGTGGTTCAGAAAGGTCTGTGGAAAACCATTATAATGATGATGAAGACGAGGAGGTTGATCAGGCTAGGAGTTTGAGGTATTTTGCAGACTTCCTCTTTGTTCTTTCTTTCATGTTCTACATGACTCGAAGGAAATTTATAGCAAGTTTATTTATTCCTGTTACTGCTTGACAATTTTCTTAGATTTATTGTTTGTTGGTGTGCTTCTTTCTGTTCCTTGCTCTCTTGCTTCTTCCTTTAGTGCCCTTTTTCTGTATCTACCTTCTTAATGGTTGTGTGAGACTAACTAATTTTACATTTTTGGGGTTCTTCCATGTTTCATTCCAGTTATGTTTGGTTATTAGTTTAGTTTCGAACCAGTACTCGCTAATGAAGGAAAGCTTTGTGTTTTCCTAATGTTTTTTATACCATTAATCTTTGCTGATTGAGCGCTTATCATTAGTTCTTCTTGATGATAATGTATGGAGATTACAGTGGGTTTTCCTTTCACGATTTTCAAAGTTCTAGTATTCCTCTGCTGTGCCACAATGGGGCCTATTTTATTACTGTACTGTTCTGTACGTTGAAATGTAATATGAAGTATTAATTAATATAATGTAATATGAAGTATTAATATATTAAACTTTCCATAGTAGGTCACCTGGGGAGGATAAAGATGAGACTCACATTTCAAACTCAGCTCCAGAGATTCGTGATGTATTTGGTGACTCTGATGATGAGGAACAAGTTGAGTACACAGTTCAGAATAATGCTGAGGATGATTTAAATGTCTGTATCAGGTTTCTATAAAAATTTGACCCGAGTTTGTTCTTTATTTATGACTTCTATTTAATGCAACAAGGAATCCAAAGCTTTGGGGTTTCCTTTTGTAGAGATCCCTTATGGAAGAGGAAGGGAGCTATGAGAGGAGTCCGAGACCTGAAGAAATGGTTCCTGATGAAGATGCTCTATATGAATCTGAAGAAGAGAACCTTGAGTCCAAAATTAAGGAGAAACCAACTGGCCCTCCATTGGAGCTAGAGATTCCACTCCGCCCTCCACCAGCTCTCCCAGATAAGGTCTGTTTTGATCCTTTTTTCCTATTTGCGGCTATGATGTTTCTAATTATATAATTTCTGTATCACACTTAGGAACTGCATAGATGGAACTAATTCTGTTTACATAGAATGTTCAACATGATTGGTTTATTACTGAAAAGATATTTTTTTCATGATTATTGGCCATGTTAAAGTTCCAGAGTCACCTCATAAGCACATCTTACCTTGTGACTCTGAATGCAAATGATCTTGTGGTGCAACATTGCATGGGATTATCATTCAATAGCATTATAAAAGCAGCAGTGCTTCCAATTAAAAAATGTTTATTGAAATGGATACATGCTTCTGGTTTGTCTATGGGGAAGACTATTATTTGTCTCCACTATACATTTGCTACAAGCTTGGAGAAATTTATTTAAGAACCAGAATAGTGCATAAGCTCTAGCATAGGGCATATAGGCATTTCAAATTCTTATGTTGTTTGTGGTTGTGCATAATGAAAAGAATTGACCTTGAAACTTGTAGCAACTGAAACAAGACCCCTGATATCTTCATTATATCTTTACAGATGGATCATGACTATAGGAGCAATAAAATATTAAACACTAACGTGTAAAATATAAGTGTAATTTTGATGAGAATGTTATGGTGAATGTGTAGCCATAAAAAAAAAGAGACAAAATTACAAATGTGGTTATTTGTAATAAGGTTTGTGTGGCTCCTATTGGAGATAAGATGAGTGAGATGTGATTGACATGGTTTGATCATGTGAGAAGATCAGTAGATATTCTTGCAAGGAAAGCAAATGGAATAGAACAGCTTGTGACAAAAAAGTAGAAAGACAAAAAAAAAAAAAAAAAGGAAAAGAAGAACACTTGGTGGGAAGCTCCTAGGCATGACATGGGTTATAATGGCTGTGCAGACGGAGATTTTCGGTGAGCTAGGATCTATGTAGCTGACATGACCTATTGGTTTAGGCTTGGCGCGTATGTTGTCATTATATTTCTCTACACTGATCTGACTTGTACTATATAAAATAGATGCAAATATAGACTAATGGGTAATAATAAAAAAAGGATTAGGTATGATAAACCCAAACCAAATTATCTTGTTCTTTAAACTGTGCTTCTTTTTTTTTCTTCTAATGGACGCTTGATGAAGACATTTCTTTTTTGGATAGCTTATCTGTAACAACATTTTGTGCTAGAGAGATCATAGATCAACACTTACACTTGGTTGGTTGTTGGCCCTACAAGATTTTCACTCTGTCCTTGTTATGATGAGTGCACACTCTTGTTTGTATGGTATGGATGGTCTACCCATTTTTTTTTTGTATCATAATGGTGAGAAAATCATTTGGGAAAAGATGTTAAAAGAACTGGCGTTTGTTCAAATATTTGATGTGTGCTTTCCTCGTTGTTCAATAAGCTGATGTCAGAGGAGGCATCTTCTCCAGTTTTGTAGCACATGTGGCTTGTGTAGATACTTCAACATTCCTGTTCAATAAGGTGATGTCAGAGGAGGCATCAACATGCCTGTGATACGTTGCACAACATATATGAAAAAGATATATGTTGTGTATGAAAACGAAAAGAGAATATATGAAAAAGAAAAACTGGAAGTAGTTACTGTCAGTGTATGAAAAAGAATTTCATGCTCTTCCTTTCGGGAAGGGAGGACCAGCAACATTGCAGCTTTCTCCAGATCTCCTGGAAAAGCATGAAAAGAAAATGGAACTTGTGTGTAGTTCAATAACAAAATATTTCTTGTCTTTTTCTCTTTTTTACTTTTTCTTTGGTTTATTCTGATGAGGGATTTCTTATTGCAGATGAACATGATTAAAGTTTCTAATATAATGGGCATTGATCCAAAGCCATTTGATCCCAAGACCTATGTTGAAGAGGATGTCTTTGTGACTGATGAGTCTGGATCTAAGAAACGTATTCGCCTAGACAACAATACGGTGCGCTGGAGGATTGCACGAAATCCAGATGGTACAGAATCTGTAAGTGAATAAATGGAGGCATTTGAATTCAGATGTAATCCAATACACATGCACACAAGAAGAATATTATACACTTGAGCATTGTACATCCTGGTTTTATGAGCTATACTTCTGTATGGATGCTGTTGGGATTGAATTTATGCTTTCAGATTTTCTGAATATGGCGAGGAAATTATTGCACTTTCTTTTGTTGAGATGGGATTATATCTTGGATATCTTTCACATTGAACTCTTTTATAAACTGAAATTTCTGGAAAATTACGTTTTTGGAATATATGTCTATTATTCAAAAGTTTCTTTGGATTGCTAAAGAAAAAAGGAGTATTTTGTGGTGGAGCAATACAGCCAAATAATGGTTACACTTGGGAAGTAACTTGGCTTTTGATGTGCTATTTTCCAAATAATAGTGACTCAAATACACATGATACTCACCAAAACCTTATTCTAGCTGTCAGTTAGATTATTGACATAGATAATGGCGCTAATGGAAATTAATTGCATATGTTATTGGAGAATCATAGTGTTGAACGAGGAAGAGAAATTCAAAATTTGAAGCGGCTCAAAAGATGGGATAATGATAAGACTTTAAAGTCTTGTAGATTAGATGTTGTAAACTTGTATTTTAAAGTTTGATTAGCTTCTATAATTTGGGAGATAAGGTATCCTAAAATTTAGGAGATAACATATCTTATCTCATCTCCTACTTTATAGGAGAACAAATAAGAGTAACTATTGTATTTAATCCCTTTCTTGTTTCTAGTCGAATTAATCAAGCAAGAATTCACTGCTTGTTTCATGGTATTATAGCCCTAGGCAAGAACCCTTAGTAGTTTTTTTTTTTTTTTTCTGCCGATTGTTCCGTTTCTCAAAGATCATGGCCAATGCAAATCAAAACCCTATCCTTACTGAAACTTCAGCCACTAGTTCCCTGAGTATGATTCAACCCTCTACTCCTTCTCAATCTTTCCCTAATCTGTCCAGCCATCCAATTGACAACCATCCACTACAAATTACTCACCATAAACTAAATGGGAGTAATTTTTGGGAATGGTTTCAATTCGTTTTACTAGTGATCAAGCGAAAAAGAAAATCAAGCTATTTGACCGGTGCAATTTCTGCTCCTCCATCAACATATGCCTCTTACAGCACTTGGGAAGCAGAAAATTCAACCATCATGGCATGGTTGATAAATTCCATGGAGCCTAGGATTGGAAGGACATATCTCTTCCACAAAACAGCCAAGGAGATTTGGGATTCGGTGCAAGAGATGTACTCAGATTTGGAGAATTCATCTCAAAGTTTCGAAATCAGGTCAGCCATAAGAAACACCAAACAAGGTAACTCGAATGTGACAGATTATTTCAATACTTTGGTAGAATTATGGCATGAGATGGACCTATTCTATACTATTGCTTGGGAGAATGCTGCTGATAGTATTAAGTACAACAAGATGGTTGAAAAAGATCGAATTTTTGATTTTCTCCATGGACTTAACAGTGATCTAGATGAAGTGCGTGGTAGGATTTTAGGTACTAAGCCTCTGCCTACTTTAAGAGAAGTTTTTGTAGAAGTTAGATGAGAAGAAAGCCGATGCAAGGTGATGCTTCAATCGGTTGATGGCCTAGCTCATCAACATTCTGCTCTTGTTACTGTTAAGCAAAGGAAGTTTGTCCAAAAAGATGCAGGGATGTAGAAGCAATGGTGTGATCATTGCAAGAAACCATATCATACGCGAGAGACTTGTTAGAAGATCCATGGCAAACCCGCCAATTGAAAGCCAAAGAATAAGAGAGAAGGTACCAGATCAGCTTATGTAGCTGCTACATCTAGTGAGAATGGACCAAAACCAGTGGATAAAGGACAAAAACAGATTTGAATCTAACAGAGGAACAAATCCAGACCTTGTACCGACTGTTAAATCAGGGTAGCAACTTGGCTAGCCCTTCTAATCATTAATTTACAGCATCAGTTGCTTTGCAAGGTGATCCTCACTACTCTTTGGTGTCAAAACGACTTTCTAAGGATGTATGGATAATAGACACTGGGGTATCTGACCATATGTCTAATTCTATGGACTATATGACTGAATATAGGCCATGTCAAACACTGATTGAGATCTCTATGGCTGATGGTACTATTTCTCTTGCCTTAGGATTTGGTAAAGTTTGTATTTCTAACCTAAAACTTAATGCAATCCTATATGTGCCAGGATTAAGCTACAACCTGTTATTAGTGAATAGAATTACAAATGACATGAATTGCAAAATGATTTTCTTCCCATCCTTCTGTTTATTTCAGGACTAAGCCTTGGGAATGATGATTGGCAGTGCTGAAGCTAAGGATGGTCTCTATTGGTTGAAAGGAAGTCCCTCAAATCCATTCCATTCGAATAAAATTGTTCTAAGTGTTAATTCAAATGCCAAAGCTATGTTATGGCATAAACGTTTAGGACATCCTAGTTTCCCTTATCTTAAATTTTTGTACCCTCAATTCTTTATTAATAAAGATCACACTCTTTCATGTGAACAATGTACTCTTGCAAAACAAACTCGAGCTCATCATTCCATCCAACCCGATAAACCTTCATCACCATTTCATTTGGTTCATAGTGACATTTGGGGCCTTTCTAAACTCCCAAATATTTTAGGCTCTAGGTGGTTCATTACCTTCATGGATGACCACTCTGGGGCTTGTTGGGTATATCTTATGAAAGAGAAATCCGAAGCTAGCAGTATTTTCAAACGATTCCATAAGTTTGTCTTGAATATGTTCCAAACTTCTATTCATATTCTTAGAACTGATAATGGGAGGGAATATTTTTCACATGACATAACCAATTACCTACTTGACAATGGGATTGTGCACCAAAGTTCTTGTCCCTACACACCACAACAAAATGGTGTGGCCGAAAAAAAAAATAGCCATCTCTTAGAAGTTGCTAGAGCCATGATGTTCACCACTCATGTCCCTAATTCTTATTGGGTGAGGCAGTTCTTACGGCCGCCTATCTCATAAATCGTCTTCCCTCCAAGACATTAAACTTCCAAACACCCCTTGAAGCCCTTTGTGCTATATACCCTCATGCCCCATTCTTACAATCTCTTGAGCCTAAAGTGTTTGGTTGTGTTGTCTATGTTCACAACCATAGTATTTCTCACACTAAGCTTTGATCCCAAGGCCCTAAAATGTCTATTCATTGGTTATTCCCCTACCCAAAAGGGATACAAGTGTTGCTGCCCTATGAACCTTATGTATTACATCTCCACCAATGTTACATTCTATGAAGATCTTCCCTTCTATCAGTCCACCTCCTCCATCGATATACCTGCTGATCCTATCTCTGTTCTTCCTTTTTCACTGCCAGTGTATTCTCAAGGGGGAGAAACTCCAACTTATGACAATACACTGACAGTGAAATCAATCCCTATAACAATAGCAACTCCAGTAGCTCCCGAAACAAGCCCAGCAGCTCTTGAAACCAGCCCAGCAGCTCTTGAAACCAGCCCTACAGCTCCTGAAACAACCCCAACAGTTCCTGAAACAGCCCCTGATTCAAAATCAGCAGCTTCTGACCATTGTTCTGGTCAGTCCTATTCATCCCAGCCTCAAACCATTGTTTCTCAGCCTCAGTTTGTCTATTCCTGATGACCAAGGAACCAAACAGGGCTGCAGCAGTGCCAATCATCTCTACCAAAAGCTGCTCCATCAGAGGATGACTGCAGCTTTGATGGAGATATGTCAAGAAACAACATAGAACATGGCACTGACAGTGATGCTATACCTAAGGATGGGTTAGATTGGGCAATGCCAATAGCTTTACGAAAGGGGGTAAGGTCTTGTGCAAAATATCCTATTAAAAATCATTTGACTTATGCTAAGTTATCTCCTATGTTCAAAGGTTTTATTGCTAAAGTTGACAGTATAGTAGTTCCAAAAGACATCCAGGGAGCTATGCAAGATCCTAAATGGAAAGCAGCAATTATGGAGGAAATGAAGACACTAGTTGGGAATGGTACTTGGGATATAGTGAAAAAACCCTTAGACAAGAAAATAGTTGGATGCAAATGGGTATTTACTGTGAAGCACAAATCTAATGGCAGTGTTGAAAGATATAAAGCTCGGTTGGTAACTTAAGGTTTTACTCAAACCTATGGGATAGACTATGAGGAGACCTTTGCTCTTATGGCAAATTAAATTCTATCCGGGTAATCCTTTCTATTGCTATAAATTTAGATTGACCACTATTTCAATTTGATATTAAAAATGCATTTCTAAATGGGGATTTGGATGAGGAAATATATATATGAAAATCCCATCAGGTTTTGAAGATGAGGCTGGTATAGGAAATGTTTGCAAATTGAGGAAGTCATTATATGGTTTGAAGCAATCACCTAGGGTTTGGTTCAAAAAGTTCAGCACAACCTTAATTCAGTTTGGGTATTAACAAGGACAGGCCGATCATACTTTGTTTGTGAAAACCACAGAAAATGGAAAGATATCTATTCTAATTGCTTATGTTGATGATATTATTGTAACAGGAGATGACATACAAGGGATTGAAACCTTAAAGGGGCAGCTGAAGGCCAAATTTGAAGTCAAGGATCTCAGGCTTATGAAATACTTCTTAGGCATGGAGGTTGCTAGAAGCCGAGAAGGGTTATTTATCTCACAAAGGAAGTACACCATTGATTTGCTAAAGGACACCAGGATGATGGCTTCTAGACTTACTGGAACTCCACTAGACAAAGGCTGGAAATCAAGAGAAGAAGATGATGATGTCCCTGTAGACAAGGAAAGGTACCAATGTTTGGTAGGAAGATTGATTTATTTGTCTCTTACTAGGCCTGACATAGCCTATGCAGTAAGTAAAATAAGTCAATACATGCATTCACCCACACAAAGACACATGGATGCCGTTTTTCATGTGCTAAGGTATCTTAAAGGAACCCTTGGAAAAGGGTTGATGTTTTAGAAAACCAAGAAAAGAGAAATTGAAGGATTTGTGGATGCAGATTGGGCAGACTCAAGTGAAGACAACAGGTCAACAACTGGGTATTGTACCAAGGTATAGGGAAATGTTGTGACATGGAGAAGTAAAAAGCAATCAGTGGTGGCTCGTAGTAGTGCTGAGATAGAATTTCAAACTATAGCTGAAGGAATATGTGAAGTTATTTGGTTAGAAAGGCTATTGGGAGATCCGAAGATACCCTTGGTTCAACCTACAAGGGCATACAGCGATAGTAGGTCGGCAATAAGCATAGTAAAGAATCCTATCCAACATGATCGCATGAAACATGTTAGGATAGACATAAGCTTTATAAAACGAGAAATTGGAGAAGGGGGAATAATTTTGTCTTATATTCTTACCAATGATCAAATTGCGGATGTATTCACAAAGGCCATGGCAAGACCCGGATTTGAATTTCTAATTGGAAAGTTGGGGATGACTAGCATCTACTCCTCAGTTTGAGGGGGAGTGTTGAACGAGGAAGAGAAATTCAAAATTTGAAGAGGCTCAAAAGATGGGATAATGATAAGACTTTAAAGTCTTGTAGATTAGATGTAAACTTGTATTTTAAAGTTTGATTAGCTTCTATTGTCGTGACATTTGTATTAGATTAGATTAAATGTAAAACAAGTTTTCTTTGTATTGTTGCATGATTCGTTTCTGTTTTAGTGTTAGAATTAATCTATCTTCTAGAAGGTCTGTTTCTAGAAGGGGCAGCTGACCAATTAGGTTAGTTCGATCAGTTGGGCAAGCGGTTTTATCTTGTAACCCACGCCCCTATATCTTATAAATAGGGGTCATGGGATAGGAAAAAGATTAGAGGTTTTAGCGCGCCTATTTTCGGGAAAGGTTAGTTTCCTGTTGCTGTCTTGTATTTGGGATTGAGTGCGAGAGGTAGAGAGTGGCTGGTTTATAGCTTGTATTCTCTAGGATCCTAATAGCTTTTAGTGTATATGGGCGAAGGGGGATTCCAGTTCTCATTGTAATCATCTCATGGAAGTTTCAAGATAGTGGATCAAAGTGGCGCCTAGCAGTCTGGATGTAGGTCTTGTTTTCAAGACCGAACTAGGATAATTCCTTGCGTGTTCTTGTTGTGTGTGTGTCTGTATGTGTTATTCCTTTATGTGTTTCCATTATCGGTGTGTTCTTAAGTTGGTAGTGAGCTAGTTGAGTTGAGAGAATCGGTGGAGTGTTGTGAGTTACTCTAACAACTTGGAATCAGAGCCAAGAAGTCTTCTTAGGCGATCAAGATTTTCAAGAAACTCAAGGAAGCTCGCTCACCTCAAAAAAACGATATGGCGCCATCTACCTCTAGATTTGACATCAAAAAATTCGATGGATCAAATGACTTCAGTCTATGGAGGATAAAGATGGAAGCACTTCTTTGTAGTCAAGGACTCGAAGAAGCTCTGGAACAAGAAGCCAAGACAACAGACGCGACCACTGGGAAAGAAGTACCGATGCTGATTGAGGAACAAGAAACGACTAAGAAAGAAATCAACAAAAAGGCTTACAGTATTCTGATCTTAAGCCTAGGAGATAAAGTACTTCGAGAAGTCTCTAAGTGGAAGACTGCAGTAGAAATTTGGAAGAACTTGAAGATCTCTACCTCCAAAGAATGCTGTCCAGCCGTCTCTTCTTAAAGGCTAGGTTTTTTAATTTCAAAATGCAAGAATCCCAGATATTGCATGACCATATAGATGATTTTAATAAGCTGTGCCTAGACTTAGAGAACATAGGAGTGAAGTATGAAGAAAAGGATAAGGCTTTTGTTCTGTTATACTCTCTAAGTCCTATGAGAATTTTGTAGACATCGTTCAACATGGTAGAGATAAGCTCTCATTAGAAGATGCCATAGGTTCTTTAAATTCAAAAGAACTTAGGTTCAAAATGAATGAGAAAACCTCTCCTGGGGATGCCTTATCAGTTAGGTCAAGAAGCACTAAGAAAGAACATAAAACTAGGGGTAAATCAAGGTCTAAGTCTAGAAATGGGAAAGGCCCGATAAAATGTTACTATTTCCAGCAAGAAGGCCACATTAAACGGCTATGCCCAAAGAGAAAGAAAGACTTAGCGGATAAAGAAAAGTCAGGAGATGGAGGAGCCAACTATTGTGACTCTGGTTATGATAGTTCGGAAGCCCTAATTGTTAGTGAATGTTCAAACAACCTAGAGTGGGTTCTAGACTCTAGCTGCTCTTTTCATATGACCCCAAGAAAGCAGTGGTTGCAAAACTTCAAGGAAATCAATGGTGGAAAGGTCTTGCTTGGCAATGACCATGAATGTAAGGTTCAAGGGGTGGGAGATATTAGGCTAAAGCTTCATGAAGGCTCCGTAAGAACCCTCACATCAGTAAAGTATGTCCTTGATTTGAAGAGAAATCTGGTTTCTCTTGGAGAGCTAGACATAAATGGTTTTAAGTTTAAAGGTGATGGTGGATCATTTCAGATTTCAAAGGGGTCATTGATCTGTATGAAGACTGTTTTAAAGAATGAGATTTACCTATTGCAGGCCACCACTCTATGTGGTGAAGCTTCAGCTGTTAGCATTAATTCTAGATCCAAAGCAAGTCTGTGGCATTTAAGAATGTCACACATAAGTGAGCAAGGGCTCAAGGAACTTGCTAACTAGGGAATTTTAGATGTGGGGCAGTCTCTAGAATTACCTAAATGTGAATCCTGCATTTTAAGTAAGGCAGCCAAAGTAAAATTCAGCAAATTAGCAATCCATTCTTCTAAAGCACCCCTAGACTACATACATTCTGATTTATGAGGATCAGTCCAAACAAAAACCCATGGAGGTTCTCGATACTTCCTATCTATTATAGATGATTTCTCAAGAATGTTGTGGGTATATGTTCTAAAATCAAAAGATAACACTTTTGACACATTTAAATCCTGAAAGAGTATGGTAGAAAACCAAAAGGGCAGGCCAGTTAAGGCAATTAGAACTGATAATGGGTTGGAATTTTGTAACAAAGAGTTTGACCAAATGTGTAAAGAAGGTGGCATAATTAGACATCTTACAGCTCCCGAAAATCCCAAGCAAAATGGGGTTGCCGAGAGGATGAATAGAACTCTCTTGGAAAGGGTAAGGTGCATGCTATTTCATTCTCAATTACCCAAGACTTTTTGGGGGGAAGCAGTTGCTGCTGTAGCCCATGTCCTTAATAGAACCCCCTCAAAAGCTATCAGCCTCCAAACCCCTTATGAAAAGTGGATCAGCCATAAACCAAGCTTAACCCATCTTAGAGTATTCAGTTGCCTAGCCTATGCACATGTAAAGCAAGGTAAACTAGAACCTAGGGCTAAGAAATGCCTTTTTATCGGTTACCCATCAGGTGTTAAAGGTTGCAAGCTATGGAACTTAGAATCAAATGGACCTAGGACCATAGTTACTAGAGATGAAACATTTGATGAAGACTCTACCATAAAATTAGGAAGTAATGAACCTCAGTCAAATCAGGAAGAATCTGGAGAATCAGTTCAGGTGGAGATTCCAAATGAAACCCCAAATCTGACTCAAGATATCTCAGATTTCGAGCATCTTGATCCTAAACCTTTAAGTAACCATGACCAAGACCAAGGATCTTCTCAAGTGGAAGAGGAAGAAGGTGACAGTGACGTAGACTCAAGCCTTAGAGAACCCCCTAATCCTGATAGATATAACATGGCAAGAGATAGGTAGCCTAGATCTCGTAGGCCTCCCCAAAGATATGGTTTCTCAGACCTGGTAGCTTATGCTTTTAATAGTGCTTCAGAATCCATAGGAGAGGAACCCCTTACCTATGAAGAGGCAATGGCCTCAAAAGATGCAGACAAGTGGCTGGAAGCCATGAAATCTGAAATTGCATCTCTTAAGAAGAATCATGCCTGGGAATTGTTTGAAAAACCAAGAGGACAGCATGTGGTAGGCTGCAAATGGCTGTATAAAATTAAAGAGGGAGCAAGAGAAAATTCTAAGCCTTGGTTTAAGGCTAGACTAGTGGCTAGGGGCTTCACTCAAGTTCAGGGAGTTGATTTTAATGAAGTGTTCTCACCAGTTGTGAGGCACACTTCCATAAGAATTCTCCTATCTATCACTGCTCAATTGGACTTATATCTTGAGCAAATGGATGTTACAACCACCTTCCTCCATGGGGACTTAGAGGAGAGGATTTTGATAGATTAACCAAAAGGTTTTGAAGCTAAGGGAAAGGTGGAGAAAGTATGCTTACTTAGAAAGTCCTTGTATGGACTTAAGCAGTCCCCAAGGCAGTGGTACCAAAAATTTGATTCGGTTATGTTAGGCCATGGATACTTTAGGAGTTCCTATGATTGTTGCATCTATTTTAAGCATATATCTTCTAGTATTTCCATATATTTATTGCTCTATGTAGATGACATGCTTATAGCAAGTCAGTCCTCTCAAGAAATCCAGCTTCTCAAGGATAAATTGAGGTCTGAATTTGAAATGAAAGAGCTAGGGGAAGCTAGAAAAATTCTAAGGATGGAAATTTCAAGAGATAAACACCATAGGAAGATATATCTTTCTCAGAAATCCTACTTAGCAAAGCTGCTAGTTAGATTCGCTATGGCTAAAGCTTAGGCAGTCAGTCTGCTGTTTGCTACCCATTTCAAGTTATCTTTAGACTAGTCCCCTAAAGATGAAGAAGAGAAGAGGGAAATGGAGCATACCCCTTACTTGAGTCTAGTAGGCAGCATCACGTATAGCATGGTGTGTGCTCGACCCGACTTGGCACATGGAATGAGTGTCATCAGCCAGTTTATGGCCAATCCAGGGAAATCTCACTGGATGGCAGTGAAATGGATGCTTAGATATATTAAAGGGTCTATAAAGAATGCTTTAACCTATGGTGGAGCTAAGTTAGGAGAGGAAGCTAGCATCCTAGGATACTCGGATGCTGACTATACTGTCGACATAGACAAGAGAAGATCCACAACCGGCTATGTCTTTAGGCTGTGGAATTCTACAATTAGTTGGAAGTCAAACTTGCAACATGTGGTAGCATTGTCCACCATCGAGGTAGAATACATAGCTGTTTCTGATGCAATTAAGGAAGCTATGTGGCTTAAGGGTCTAGTTAGTGAGCTCCTAGGGGTAGATGTCAAGCAACTTTGATGTGTGATAGTCAAAGTGCTATACATTTGTCCAAAAATCAAGCCCATCATGAAAGAACTAAGCATATAGATGTAAGGCATCATTTCATAAGGCAAATTGTTGAAGATAAAACTGTTTTTCTAACCAAGATTGCAGGTGAAGACAATGCGGCGGATATGTTTACAAAACCAGTACCTACAGCAAAGCTGAAGCACAACATGAGGATCCTTCAGATAGATCCAGGAGGACAGTGATGATGCTGGGTAGGGGAGATCATTTCAAGGTCGAAGATGAAGCCTAATCAAAGTACAAATACGTGGAGAATTTGTTGTGACATTTGTATTAGATTAGATTAAATGTAAAACAAGTTTTCGTTGTATTGCTGCATGATTCGTTTTTGTTTTAGTGTTAGAATTAATCTCTCTTCTAGAAGGTCTGTTTCTAGAAGGGGCAGCTGACCAATTAGGTTAGTTCGGTCAGTTGGGCAAGCGGTTTTACCTTGTAACCCACACCCCTATATCTTATAAATAGGGGTCATGGGATAGGAAAAAGATTAGAGGTTTTAGCGCGCCTATTTTCGGGAAAGGTTAGTTTCTTGTTGCTGTCTTGTATTTGGGATTGAGTGCGAGAGGTAGAGAGTGGCTGGTTTGTAGCTTGTATTCTCTAGGATCCTAATAGCTTTTAGTGTATATGAGCGAAGGGGGATTCTAGTTCTCGTTGTAATCATCTCATGGAAGTTTCAAGATAGTGGATCAAAGTGGCGCCTATTAGTCTGGATGTAGGTCTTATTTTCAAGACCGAACCAGGATAATTCCTTGCGTGTTCTTGCTATGTGTGTGTCTGTATGTGTTATTCCTTTATGTGTTTCCATTATCGGTGTGTTCTTGAGTTGGTAGTGAGCTAGTTGAGTTGAGAGAATTGGTGGAGTGTTGTGAGTTACTCTAACATCTATAATTTAGGAGATAAGGTATCCTAAAATTTAGGAGATAACATATCTTATCTCATCTCCTACTTTATAGGAGAACATATAAGAATAACTATTGTATTTAATCCCTTTCTTGTTTCTAGTCGAATTAATCAAGCAAGAAGTTAGTGCTTGTTTCACATAGCATTGTCTTCTTCCTTAATTCTTTCCTCTTCTTGTTTTTGTATGTATAACTTTGTAATGAGAAACTTAAAGATAAAATGACACCACTGATAGCCACAGGGAGCTGCTCTAGTTGTTTCCAGAGTTTACTAAATTTTCTTCCTCTAGATTCCGTAGCATTGGGTATCACATTCTACCCAGCCCACTATCATATGATAATTTAAATCTTCTCACCCCCTCATGAAAGTATTGACCTTCAGTTGGTATTGCAAATCAATTGCAAGATTGCTTGAGTGCAATGAACATCAATTACATCGAGCAAGTTGTGTCAATAGGCGTCTTGGAAAATAGGTGTAATTAACATTTTTGTTTTCATCCAAACATTGGCATATTATTTGAGCTAAGCTTGTTTTGATAGATGCTGCCCTTGTGATTGAGCTTGGTTAGCCATTGTTGAAGTATATAAGTGAGGGTACTAATGTAATTAGGGTACTTAATATATTCTTGTATATATAACTTGTGTTATACATTTTAGAAATAGAGATTATTTTATTTCACCACGTGGAGTCAGAGCTAAAAATCAAGTCTGAAAAATGCCTAGAAACTAAGAGGTTGCAACTGAACTCGAGGATTACAACCAGATCTGCAGTTGTGAAGGAAGGAATCGCTGAAATCACAACCAAATCTGCAGGTACGAAGTACTGGAAGTCGCAATCTGCAAATAAAAAATTGCGAGCAAGTTCCACACCCAGTGAGGATGCAAGGTCGGTGAGCGTAAGTAAAGTCAATGACTGTCGGTGTTACCTAGTTCTATCAAATGTGTTTTTCTTGGTCATTCATGTCTTTAGAAGGGATATTGATGCAACTCCCTCGAGTTGGCTTGCTATTTTCTTTTTGCTCATGTTACCATTTTTGAGTCCTCTCCTTATTTTCCTTCATCTTCTACATTATAGGACTTGGTGTTGCCTAGCCTACCTTTGCTAGTTCCCTTTCTTGCTCTTCCCTCTCCTTCTCCACCTTCATCTTCATCTTGCCTTGATCGCTTTGATCTTCAGACCTATTTGTGATGTCGACATTTGCCCAACGATAGAGCTCGTCGATGACAAACCTATGGAGCCCTCACTAGACTCATCCATTATGTTGATTGGTCCTTCCACCTCCAATCCATCCCTTATTGTTCTTGATCTTAACTTGCCTATTGCTTTTCGTAAATGTACTCGTCGTTGCACTACTAGCATCCCATTTCACATTTTGTTAGTTATCACTTTATTTCTTGGGTATTCTGCTTTCGTCTTTTTTTGTCTTCTATTTCTCTTCTAAGACTATTATAGAAGCCCTATCTCATCTAGGTTGGTGGGATGCTATGGTTGAAGAAATGTTTGCTTTACATTCTAATGGAATTTGGGGCTTTGCACCTTTTCCAAAGGGAAAGTCTATTGTTGGATGTCATTAGGTTTTACTATTAAAGTTGGTGTTGATGGCCACATTGATCGCCTCAAGGCCAACCTTCTAGTGAAAGGGACCGGCCTAGTGTGTCACCTACGAAAATCCTATGTGGCTTAAAGTAGTCTCCTCGAGCTTAGTTTGGTAGATTCAGTTCAGTTGTCTTAGAGTTTAGGTTAGCTCAGAGTGGAGCTGATCATTTTGCCTTTTATCACTCTCATTTTGGTCACCATATTCTCTTGGTGTATATGTTGATGATATAGTTATATAGGGAATGATGATGATGGTATCACTAAGTTGAAGCTCACCTTTAATGATAGTTTTAGACCAAGGATTTGGGTCCCTTGAAATATTTCCTTAGTATTGAGGTGGCTCAGTTAAAGCAGGAAATCTATATTTCTTAGAGGAAGTATACCTTGGATATACTTGAGGAGATAGGGATGCTTGGATGCATGCCTATAGAGACCCATGTGGACCCAAATATCAAGTTGCTTTTGGGGCAAGGGGAGCTTATTTTTGACCCTTGGCATTATCGTCAATTAGTTGGCAAGCTTAATTACCTCACAATCACTCGTCTTGATGTGTGATAAGTTAGTTTCTAGATTCACCTTGTGATAGTCACTAGAATGCAATGTTTCATATTCCTCAATATATATTAAAGGTGCCCTTGATCATGGTGTGATATATTGAGATCATGGATGGGATATACAGATGCTGGTTGGGGAGAATAAAAAACATCTGCCTACAAAGTCTCTTCAAATAAAGACTATTTATACTAAGGTACTAATCCTTGATCACATAGGAGGTCTTCGTCACAAGGAATCCATCTAATATAAGAAATCTCTCTTTTTTTGAAAGACCATGACTACTTAATAAAACTAATAAATAAAAAGTATTTAAAGCTAATAACTTAAATACTAGGCGTAATTAAACAAATAAAAATAAAATAGAAACACTAAAAACAAAAAAACTGCTCCTGGGTCAATCTCCTTGGGATGAAAAGAAACTCGGTGTCAGATTCTAGATAGGACAGAGAATTCTTAGTCGATTTGGATGAGAATTGGGTGGGAGAGAGTGGTTTTGTAGAAAGAGAGGGAAGAATAGAGAATTGGGGGAGGAAAGATCAAGAGAGGGAGAGAGAGAATTGGAGGCGGGAAAACCAAAAAATTCTTCAATTGTTTTCGATGCCTTGAAAAATGGCTGGGTCAACTCTTACATATTGATCCACAGCAAGAGATCAATGCCAAAAGCGGTTACCCATTCTTTGAGTGCAACCTATAATGCTTACAGCTATGTGCAACCCCCTTATATCTATAACTACCCCTTAATGTAAAAAGCCTTAAGGTCTAGGTACATGACACTTCCCCCCCCCCCCCCCCCCCCCCCCCTTGGCCGCCCTCTTGAAATATTTCTTATCCTCAAGAAATACTAAGTAAATTGGTGGTGGTATGATTAGGAGCTCTTAGAAACTGATTCAAGACTTAGATTTGCCAATCTCTCTTCACTCCTCACCCGGAAATCAAGATAACAATAGAATATATATATAACAAGAATTGAAACAGTAAGGAAATGAAAGATAAGAACAATCAAACCATCCAAGAAGCACAGAATTATCCTAGTTCGGACTACTTTAAAGCAATCCTACATCCAGCCTTCTCTCCGAGAATAAATCCACTAGAAACTAGTTGAAAGAAGATACAAGAACCTCTTTTCTCTCTCTCGCACAAGTTCACTGCACTCTCAAGAGAATACAAGGACTAACTTTATCTCTAAGCCTTTCTCTCTCTCTCTCGCTCTCTCGGCAACATCACTTGCATATGGAGAACAATCAGAATGATTTGTGTGTTATGATCGACTGCAAGCTCTCGCCTCCTATTTATAAACTACAGGGAGGCGGCAATTACAAGGGTATAGAACTTAGTCTATACAAAAGACTAACGTACCCCTCATAATAAAAATAACTAAGTTGACTAATCTAACTTAGAATAAAAAAATACAGTCAGAAAAATATCTTCATTCTAATAGGTTCTTTTCTTCAACTTCTAGAGCTAATCTTCCATGCAAAAACGCAACAGGTGGTATTGGGAAATTGCTTGAGAAGTTTGGGTAAATACTCCCATGTGTTGTTGTCAGGGTGTAGAGAGGACTATTTGACCAACATCTGGATTAGAGGGGCTCCTTGCTTGTAAATTACTCGTTATCCATGATAGCCATCGGTTCCACTGTTCTAACTTCTTCACTGAGGCTAGGGGGAATTGCAGCACTTGCCACGTGTCCCGACAAATTTCTTGAGTAGGGAAACATGGAATACCAGGTGAATCTGTGTTCCCTCTGATAGTTGCAGTCTGTAAACCACTTTTCCTATCTTTTTCGTAACAAGATAAGGACCATAGAATTTTGGGCCCAATTTAGAGATTTGCTGATGAGATAGGGTTTTTAGCTGGGGTTGCCTTAGTCTTAAGTAAACCTTATCCCCTACTGCAAATTCTCTCTTACCTCACTTCTTGTCTACAATTTACTTGATCCAATTTTCTTCATTAGCCAATTTTTTCTTCAATATCTGTAATATATTTTGCCTTTGCTGTAAATATGCATCAATTGCTGCTACTGTAGTATGCCCCCCAATAGCTGGTAGTAGGGATGCTTTGTAGCCATAAAAAGCTTTGAATGATGTCATTTTGATTGAGTTGTGGTGGCTGGAGTTGTACCACCACTGAGCTAGGGACAACCATTTATGTCATCCCTTAGGTTGTAGGAAACAAAGGCACTGGAGGTATGTTTCTAGGCATTGATTTACTCTCTCTGATTGTCAATTTGTCTCCGGATGGTAGGCAGTGGATGTATAATTTTGTGCCCATAGTCTGTAGTAACCCTTGCCAAAACAAGCTGGTAAACACCTCATTCCCGTTTGATACTATTGGTCGTGGAACCCTGTGTAATTTCACTGTGCTGTCCAAGAAGATCTTGGCCACTTCTTGTGCTGTGAAGGGGTATGATAGGCTCAGGAAGTGGCTAAATTTTGTAAACTTGTCAACCACTACTGAAATATAGCTCTTCCCTTCCGATTTGGACAATCCTTCTATGAAATCCATCGTCACATTGGTCCATACTTGTTCTAGAATGGCTAAGGGTTGCAGGAGGCCTGGATGTGCCACTACCTTGTGTTTGCAACTCTTACAGGTGTCATAAGTCATGACATACTCCATCATTTATTTCTTTAGACGTGGTTAGTAAAATAGTTGCTTCATCTTTCGGTAGGTATTCTGTATGCCCAAGTGTCCTCCAAGTAATGATCCATGCAAGGATTGGAGGATTTTATTTTTCAGTGTTTCACAATCCCCGATTACCAACCTGCCTTGATATCTCACTAGCTCGTTAACTAATGTGTATCCTGGTCTGTTGTTGGCATCAATGTTGAGTTGCTCCAATAATTCCCTTGTCCACTCCCTCGTCTCATAGCTGGTTGTGACTTCTTGATACCAGTCTAGCACCACTGCTGTGATGGTTGCGGATGTTCCCTTTTCATAACAGTGGGATAATGCATCTGCAGCTACATTCTCCTTTCCCTTCCTAAATTGTATCACATAATCCGACCCTATCAATTTGGCCATTCCCTTCTTTTGTAGATGTGTGTAGTTTTTGTTGCAGTAAGAATTTGAGGCTCTCATGCTTTGTTTTAATTATGAACTGTTCTTCCTCCAAATAATGCCTCCACTTGTTAACGGACACTAGAACTGCCAATAATTCCTTATCATAGATGCCGAGTCTTGGGTGCCTTGGGGTTAAGGCCTGGCTAATGAAAGCCAATGGCTGGCCATCTTGTGTCAGGACTGCCCCTATCCTTGTGTTGCTGGTTTTTGTCTCCAGTGTGAATGACTTACTAAAATCCAGTAATCCCAACATTGGTACCTCACTCATCCCCTTCTTTAGTTGTTCAAATGCCTCCTCAGTCTTGAAATTCCATTTAAACCCATATTTCTTCAACAGCTTAGTCAGGGGTTTGCTGATTACCCCATAATTCTTCATAAACCTTCTATAATAACCAGTTAGCCCTAGAAATCCCCTTAAGGCCTTAATATTGGTAGGCTTAGGCCAAGCGGTCATTGCAGCTATTGTTTTGGGATCTGTGCTAACTCCAACACTGGAAATAAAATGTCCTAGATATTCCATTTGCTTCTATGCAAAAGCTCACTTTGACCTCTTGATATACAACCAGTTGAACGTAAGGACCTCAAATGTAGTCCTAAGGTGGTCTAGGTGTTGGGTGAATGAAGGGCTATAAATCAGAATGTCATCAAAGAATACCAACACAAATTTTCTAAGGTAGGGTTCAAAGATTTGGGTCATTAGGGTTTGGAATGTGGTTGGGGCGTTGGTAAGCCTGAAAGACATTGTTGTAAATTCGTAGTGGCCATGATGTGTCTTGAAGGCTGTATTTGGTATTTCATCAGGGTTCATTCAAATCTGAGGTCCAATTTGGAAAACACTGAGGCGTGTTTAAGTTCATCTAATAGGTCTTCGATGATAGGAATTGGGAATTTGTTCTTGACAGTAATGGTGTTGAGTTGACGGTAATCAATGCAAAAACACCATGTACCATCTTTCTTTTTAACCAAAAAAATGGGTGAGGCAAAAAGGCTTTGACTTGGTGTGATTATAGATTGGTTCATCATATCCTTCACTAGCTTTTCAATTTTTGATTAAGCTTGGGAGGATATATGTATGATTGAATGTTTATTGGTTTAACATTTGGCTGGAGAGGTATGGAATGATCAAAAGGCCTTTTAGGTGGCAGTGACTTAGGTTCTACAAATAGGTCTTGAAATTCAACCAATAGTATATCAAGTAGGGCCAGTTTGTGTACCTGCCATGAGGCTTGAGGTTGATTGCTGATAGCCATCATACACTCCCCTTCCAACTCCTGATGACCTTCTGGTTCCTTCCTAGCCTCGATTGAAAATAGTTGTGCCACCTGGGATAATTTGCTCCTGAACAGTTTCTGCAACTTTTTTTCCCTTGATCATCTTGCAAGTTACCATCTCCACATTACCCTGGAGAATCACCCCCCGGCCTTCCTTCTCGAGAGATACTTCCATCTTATTAGAATCAAAGCTAATCAGGCTCACCCCCATCATCCAGTCTACCCCCAGCACCATGTGATAGCCTCCGAGTTTCAACAATCACATATCAGCTTCAAAAGTCTCCCCCTGCATTTCCCAACAGAGACTCATGCAAGTGGACTTACTCACCACCTTACTGCCATTAGCAACAATCACAAATAGTGGCTGTGTGCTAGCAAGCTTACACTTTATCTTCTTGGCTGTCCCTTCATCAATGAAGTTGTGGGTACTCCCACTATCTATTAGGACCATGAGTATATAGTCCTGCACTCGTCCTTCTACTTTAATTATTGTATTGCTGGCCATCCCTTTTGTTGCATGTAGGGATATCGCTCCACTGTCCTCCTCTTCTATTTCATTCACTACTGCCAACCCTTCTTCTGCAATGTCTTCTTCTTCTTCCCCCCTTTCCAATAGAAGTAAGTGCTTCCTGCAATAATGCCCCTGCAAATACTTATCTCCTTATCTCCACATAAGAAGCACAAACCAGCTTGCGTCCTTTGCTCTATGATCTTTCCCCTTTGTTGCATCAATGGAGCAGATGGTGAAACTGTCTGATTTCTGAACCCTGCGCTAGTTTTAGGAAGTTTCTTTCTTTGCACCTCTTTGTAAAAAGCAATTAGGGCAATAGGAAACCTAGGGCACAAAATAACGAAAAGAGAGAGAAGAAGAAATGCTCTTGAGAAAGGCTTGCTTTCTCGCTGAGTTTATATACTGCCGAGCCTAAGCCACTAAGCTAACCACCGCCTAACTAATTAGCTATCCATACATGCAACATATATAAATACCAAGATACAACAGCTAACTAACAGTAACACAATAGATAATGAAAAATTGAAATGAACTCAAGCAAGTTCTTCCACATTCCCCCTCAAATCAGACTTCCCCTTGGACATTTTCTTGTCTGATAAGCTACATGAATCAACAACAATTGGAGACTTCCGCATATGTAATTTGTCACATAGATACTTGAATCTGATCCTTGGTAACCCTTTAGTGAACGCATTTGCCACCTGATGACTAGTAGGCGCATATCTAATTTCTATTTCATTCTTCTCCACCTTCTCTCTAACAAAGTGTATATCAATTTCAATATGCTTGGTACAAGAATGAAACACCGGATTCTCAGCCATACTTTTAGCTGCTAGATTATCACTCCAAATGATCGGAGCATGAACACACGAATATCCCAACTCACTAAATATCGATTTCAACCATAACACCTCTGTAACTCCCTGGGCAATGGCCCTATACTCAGCTTCTCCAACTAATCTTGCAGCCACAGACTGTTTCTTGGAACTCCAAACACTTAGATTGTTACCAAGAAAATCACACCCCCCACTAGTTGACCACCTAGATACTTTACAACTAGCATGATTAGCATCAGTATATACAACTAGGGGTAAATTTGTAGGAGAGGACGAAAAGAATAGACCCAAACCAATGGTACCCTTGAGATGACGAAGCAGCTGCTTACATGCTAGCCAATGTTGCTGCTTAGGATCAGACATAAATTGACTTAGCTTGTTCACTCCAAAGGCTATATTTGATATGGTATAAGTCAGGTACTGCAAGGATCCAATAATTGTTCGATACAAGGAGGGATTGACAAAAGACTCACCCTCATTAGTTAGGGACACAACATAATTAACAAGGGTGGCACAAGGCTTGCAATCCTTCATAGCAGCCTTCTTCAACAAGTCTAGAATGTACTTGGACCGAGTAAGGTAGATACCGCTATGATCTCTATATGCTTCAAACCCTAGGAAATAGTTGACAAAACCAAGGGTCTTAAGAGCGAAGTGTGTATCTAGATCATGAATACATGCTTGTAGAGCGGAAGAATTAGAACCCGTAATCAAGATATCATCAACATAAACCAAGATAAAGAGAACAAAAGTAGGAGTCCGTTTGTTAACCTTAGGACTCTTAGATTATACCCTTAGGCGAGAAAAACCTCTCATAAACCCTCTCCAATACTCACGGATGCAATGGAATTATAAGAACAGAAAATGAACAACAAAAAGAAATTAATAGAATTGAAAAGATCAAACCATAAAGGAAATACAATAGATTTATCCTAGTTCAAGGCAATTTAATTAGCCCTACATCTAGCAGTCCAACACCCCAATCGAGCAACTTTTATTGAAAAGAAATTGATCAATACAAAACCCAAGCCCTCTCTCAATCCTATCGCTCAAGTACAATCCCTTGTTCACTCCAAGAAAGCCCAATAACTCAATACACAAGCCTCACTTTCTCTAGAACAAAAGGTACTCACAATAGTAGTCGAGAATTTGACGAGAGAAGATAATCCTAGATTGCCGCCTTGCCCTTTTATTTATAGAGGAGGCGAAACTCCCCATATATCTAATCAAATATGGGATATTACAGTTAGAGCCCAAAATTTACATTAATTACACTTTGACTTAAAAAACCCTAACTGTTTAATAGCTTTCAGTTGAAAGCCATCAACGCTCCCACTGATCTTCCAATCAAAAAACTCTAGGCAAACCTCAACACCGTTTTATGAATAACGATGCATCAGACATAGCCTTTGAAAAACCCCAAGATTGAAGCGCACCCCTTAATTTCGTGTACCAAGCTTTAGGAGCTTGTTTAAGTCTAGAGGGATTTTTCTAGCCGACATACATGAGAGGGCAACTTGGAATAAACAAAACCCTTAGGCTGAGACATAAAAACTTCCTCGACAAGATCACCATTTAGAAACGCATTGTTAACATCAATCTGTTGTATATCCAATCCAAAAGTTACTGCTAATGAAAACAACACTCTAATAGTGAGTGCTTTGATGACAGGGCTGAATGTTTTAGCATAGTCAATGCTTGGGTTTTGAAGAAAACTTTTTGCAACTAGGTGAGCCTTGTGATTTAGAACAATCCCATCAGAATTGTACTTGATTCTGAACACCCATTTACAACCAATTAAACTCATGTCTTTAGAAAATGGAACCAATGCCCATGTATTATTTTTGTGTAAAGCTGAAAATTCTTCTTCCATAGCTTTAACTCATCATGAGTCTAATAAGGCCTCATGAACTGTGCTAGGTTCTAAGGAAGTCACTAAGGCATGAGGAGAGGTGGTCAAAGGGTGTTTGGTTGTGGATCTAGTAAGCATGGGATGAATAGAGGGAGCTGGAACAGCTTTGTGTTTAGGAATATGAGCAGAAGCTCTGGGTGTTGTGGACTACAAGTGTTTGTCTTCTGGAGCAGTAGAAACTTGACCAGGAGAGAGGTTAGAAGAATTGGTAGAAATTGGTGTTGACACTGGAGGAATATAGGGCTGTGCTACTTGAGAAACATAAGAAATGGAAAAACGTGAAGGAAGGGATTGCAACAACAATGTAGAAGAACTGTTTGGCATTGACTGTGATGAAGAAGAAGAAGACGGAGAAAATAAGGTGAGATATGAAAACTCATCAGGATTGAACTGCACATGTCTAGAGACAAAACTCTTCTAGAAGGATGCAAACACATGTAACCACCTTGTGTATGGCTATATCCGAGAAATATGCTGTCATGACCCAAGGAATAATAGAAGGGTATTATGGTAATAGGATTGTAGTGGGTTGTTAGGATATTTTTTACAAGTTGTTAGAAGCACATGGGTGCTGTTAGGAGGTTGTTAGAAATTAGTTAACTAGCTACTATGCCTATATAAAGGCCCCATTGTAAGAGGAGAAGATATGTTTTTTGAATGATAAATGAATATTCTGTTTTCTCTCTAAGTTTCTCTACAATCTTCCTCTCATTTCTCTATTCTGCTCTCCCTCATTTTCTCTCTAATTTCTCCCCCATTCTTCTTCAATTTTCCCTCTAATACATTCTGCCCTTAACCTTCATTCAATTGGATTCTTCTGATTGTCCATTTCAGTCCGTCATGAACCCTAGTTCATGACAAATTGGTATCAGAGCAGTCAATCTTTGGCTGTGGATTTGATTCTAGTTGATTGGAACTTACAGACGAGCAAGGCCTTCCCATCCTTGGAGCTGTTGTAGGTGGATTTCGGAGAAACTGCAGCCATCATTCTCAATTTCGGAGAATTCCGTTGGTTGCATCACAATCACCTTCCTTGATCGGTCAAGCTCTGCACCTTCTTCAATCGGTTCTGCCACACTGAACACGTTAATCGACTTGGGTGCAAATCTCGTTGTTGATCCACAGTGAAGCGGATTTCAAACGATAGTTGATAACGGTTGGGTGCAGTGATTCCTAGCGATCGGTTGGAACTTAGGCGGTCATCAGCCTAAGACATAATTCCGGGTGAACGAATTGAACACCCAACCTGATCGAAAGCATCTATTGATTGAGTGGAGGAGGAGACCGATTGAGGAAGGTGAGTGAAGGCGAAACTGACCTAGGCAATTTTGACAGTGATTCTGGAGCAACTGGGTCTAGGTCGCTGAGTTGGTGATCCTCGACCTCGAGAGGCAACAGAGGGTCGACGAGGATCTTTGGGTTGACGGTGGTCCTCGATAGTGATTCTGGACGATGATAGATCTGATCCTTGGAGGTGATTCTTGGTTCGGTTGGAAGACAACGAAGGGAGGGTGGTCTACGACCACTGAAGTGCGACTGTTGAGGCGAGCATGAGTCCGTCGGAGGTGAAGCGGATGACCCAAAGAGTTGCGACCAGACTGATAAGCTTCCTGTAGGCGTGGCTGGGTATTGCGGGTTTGATCGAGAAATTCCGACCAGAGTTTTGGGGTGTTGCCGCTTCGATCGAAAGGTACCGTGTGCTACGGTTTTGGTTGCCTTCCGACTTGTGTTGGTGAAGCGACTGGGGGTTGTTGCGATGTAGTGGGTTGGACTCAGAAGTGGGTGTAGCTGTTGAACCAGCAGTGAGTTGTGGTGATTTTGGAATAAAAAAACGATTGCGAATTGTGTAGGGAGACCTGGACGGTGATTAGGCAGTAGCTGTTCTTTGGCTGCGATTTTGATTTGAGTTGAAGGCAGGGAAATCAGTTTCCATAGTTAAGGTCCAGGTTGAGAAGGCTTGAAGGCGACTTGGCCTGGCTGGTCCGACTGTGTTTTCAGCAACTCCGGTGAATTGATTGAGCTTGGGCTGACAGCTGAGGCCGAACTTGGAAGTGCAAAGCAGATTCCAGTGAGCTCCGACAATTACACAGATCTGAGTTGAAGGCAGGGGCAATCAATTTCAGCGATTAGAAGTTCAATGACTAATAGCAGCAAATCAGTGAAGAACAGTATGTATACAATCCCTATCCTTTGGTCTTCCAAGTGTCATGTCCGTGAGATGTCGACCATGGGAAGCAGGGCACACGTGACACAAATGGGGCCTCGATTGCAGCCAAAGGATGCTGCATTTTCAATGGAATGTCCAGCTCGTGAAGCCTTGGGAAGTGGCGCACGAAGGAGTCCAATGGAGTCTCAATTGCAGCAGGAGAAAGTTTCCTTTTTAGCTAGAATGGAGCCTCAATGGCAGCCAAAGGAGGCTGCATTTTCAGTTGGCAGCAACGAGGACAAAGGAATAAGCAATGGGATTCATGAAGAGTGCAAGGAATTCGGTCGAATGTTCTGCGAGAAGCTGCAAGAATTTGCGATGATACTTATTAATAAGTATCATTACAACTTTCCGGTGGAATATTTTGATGATTATCATGGAAGCTTTAACAAGGAGGAATTCCTTGGAATGGAGCAGCAGGAGGAGAAGCTGAAAGAAAAAGCAAACAAGGAAGCAAGGAGCATTGATCATTTTATGGAAGAGTTGGAGCGTGAATCAGAAGTGAAGGAAAGGCAGAACCAGAAGCCGAACTGCTATGAAGATGGCCTACTTGTAGCTGAAATGTCTTCCAATGTTGTGAAGGTGTGTAGAGCTGATCCTAAAATGTGCCCCAATGTTGCTGTAAATTTTGAGGTTGAGGAGCAACAACAATGGAAGGCTGAAGGACTAGATAACGTGGAGGGATTTTTATCAAACGATAAGAGGGAGACAGCCCCAGCAGAAGGAAGACTTGCTGATCCTAAACAATGCCACCATATTGCTGCCAATTTTGGAGATGATAAGAAGAGGGGAACATATGTGGTAGTTGGTCAGTTAGAGTTTCAGAACGATCGACATTTGAAGGCTGTAGGGTTGCAGATTTCAGCTGCTACCTGCGACAAGGAGCGGCTAAATTCATTGAAGGCATTTGATGTGAACACATTGACAGCTGAAGAGTATCCAAGAACAAAGAAGAAGTGGCCTAGAAAAGGAATTATAAAAGAAAGAACAACCAAACTAGAGAGAGTTGGTATTGGTTGAGGAGCAATGGCTAAATTGTTGTAAGTTCTTGGGGACAAGAACTCTTTCAAGGAGGGGGGAATTGTCATGACCCAAGGAATAATAGAAGGGTATTATGGTAATAGGATTGTAGTGGGTTGTTAGGATATTTTTTACAAGTTGTTAGAAGCACATGGGTGCTGTTAGGAGGTTGTTAGAAATTAGTTAACTAGCTACTATGCCTATATAAAGGCCCCATTGTAAGAGGAGAAGATATGTTTTTTGAATGATAAATGAATATTCTGTTTTCTCTCTAAGTTTCTCTACAATCTTCCTCTCATTTCTCTATTCTGCTCTCCCTCATTTTCTCTCTAATTTCTCCCCCATTCTTCTTCAATTTTCCCTCTAATACATTCTGCCCTTAACCTTCATTCAATTGGATTCTTCCGATTGTCCATTTCAGTCCGTCATGAACCCTATGTCTTGTGTATGCATCAACAAATATAATGTAATATCTAAATCCCTTAACAGAAACAGTAGGAGAGGGACTCCACTAGTCCGAATAGACCAATTCCAATGGTTTATTTGCTGTAATTTCATGAGGAACAAATGGAAGCTGATGATGTTTCCCAATTTTACAAGAATCACAAAATGAAAGAGCTAAGGAATAACAAGGAATTCAGATTTTATTGAGAATCAATTTCAGTACATTGAGGGTAGGATGCCCTAACCGAGTATGCCATTGTCGACATGTCTTATTTTGTTGAGCTACTAACACTAGGAGACAGTCCATGACTAAATGGATGCTGTTTTTTACAATTTCCCAAAGAAAAATCATTACATTGTTCAAAGAAAATGAATTGGCAGCAAGACTCAGGATGTTTAGGCTTGACATAATGATTTGGAGTGCTAGTAGCTTGACCAAAAGCTGGAACCAGCTTATAGAGACCACCATCCTTAAGACGTCCTCAAAGTAGCACCAGCCTTGAATTCTTGTCCTTAATCAAACACACATTTGAATGGAATTCAACAATCACATTATGATTATTAGTAAGTTGTGATACATTGATTAAATTTTTCTTCATAAGAGAAACACGAAGAACATGAGGCAGAGAAATAATGGATGTAGGTTTAGTTTGAGTGTATAATTGTCCAAGACCAACATTAGAAATAGGAAGTTGCTTACCATTACCAACGGAGATTTTATCACAATCGTTGTAAGGAGCATGCTGAGACAAATTGTTGAGATTTGCTGTGATATGGGTTGTTGCTCTGGAATCAACAAACCAGGAGTGGTTTGGTAAGGAAGCTTGAGATAAAGTTTTAAAAGGTTGAGAAAATTGGCCATAGGAGGTTCCTTGTGCTGAGCCTATATCAGTCATGTAGAGCTCATTAGAATTACTAAAGGCAGCTAGATATGCTCTAGGATCAGGCTGTGAAGCAGTAGAAGACACTCTAAAAATTTTGAAAATTATGACCAGAACCTCTCTAAAAGTTCATGTCAAATCTATGAT
The DNA here is from genome assembly GCF_014633365.1 of Diospyros lotus. Taxonomy (NCBI): domain Eukaryota; kingdom Viridiplantae; phylum Streptophyta; class Magnoliopsida; order Ericales; family Ebenaceae; genus Diospyros; species Diospyros lotus. The sequence goes on from NC_068351.1 coordinate 22,439,298, forward strand.
AACGCTTATCAACAAAATGCCTTGGTTTCCCACATAACTGTCAATAGATTCGTCTACCAGATGGTCTACCACGACCTCTTCTCCCTCTATTCATATATCCACCTCCTCTTTGTACAAAATCTCCTCTATTATTACTATGTTGTGGTGTAACCAAAGTCATGTTAACATTCACAGGAGTATTCATAACAGATTCAAAATGCACCGAGGACTGTGACAAATTCTTAGAATTTAACCGCTGTTCATGCATCAATAGTAAGTATTGCATCTTCTCTAGATCAATTTCATTCATTTGATAGGTAATTAGACTAACTACCGTCTCATATTCATGATCTAGTATGTTTAAAATAGCAAGCAACATATCCTTGTCACTCAATGATTCACCAATAGTAGCAAGTGCATGATCGATAGTCTTAATTTTCAAGATGTAATCATTAATAGACAACGAGTCCTTTTTAACTGACTTTAGTTGCTGCTTTAATTGGAATGACTCTGCTATGGTTTGACAAGAATATAGGCTTTCAAGGGAAGACCATACATCGGTAGATGATTCACAATGAATCACCTGCACTAGCACCTCCTTATTGATTGTAGATAATAACCACCCGAGCAACAATTGATCATACTGCATCCAATTCATGTATTCCGAATTGACCACCGGAGCTTCATCATCATTGATTAGATCTGATACATACTTAGGTGGATGCGGTGATTTGTTAAGAAATGACAACAGATTGAAAGCTCTTATCGTAGCGAAGATCTTTGCTTTCTAGAAAATATAGTTGTTCGAGTCTAATTTAATTGATATGAAATTGAAAGCCTTCGGCATAGCTGCAAAATCGGACTGTGAGGCAGATGATAATGAGGGGGAATGAGGTGGAAGAGAGGAGGAAGAACTGTGATCAAGATTGGATGCCATAGAGGCAAGTCATATGGCTCTAATACCATGTAAAAGCAATTAGGGAAATAGGAAACCTAGGGAACAGAATAACGAAAAGAGAGAGAAGAAGAAATGCTCTTGAGAAATTTCAATTGAGAAAATGAAAAATGAACTCAACCACAAACAAGAGAAAGGCTCGCTGAGTTTATATATTGCCGAGCTTAAGCCACTAAGCTAACCACTGCCTAACTAATTAGCTATCAATACATGCAGCATATATATATATATATATCAAGATACAACAACTAACTAACAACACAATAGATAATGAAAAACTAAAATGAACTCAAGCAAGTTCTTCCACACTTTCGTCCTACTTGCAACACACCATAGTTTCCCCCCTTACTTTGCATTCTCTGTTTCCTTGTTAGTGTATTCGCTGATAGCTCTTGCAGTGAAGCACCCTCAATTGCATCCTGCACTGTCCTAGGCTTCAACATCTTCACCATAGGCCTAAGGTCTTCACTCAAGCCACTAATGAAGCTTGAGACGAAATATTCATCGGTTATGGGGTGGTTATGGCTCAGTATGAGTGATTTCAACTCCTCAAATTTGAGTTGATATTCCTATACTATCCCATCTTTTGTCAACTTATTAAATTCCTCTACTATCCATCATGCCACGATCTCCAAACCTCTCACACAAACCTCTAACAAATTCATCCCAATTGCAACCATCCCTAACTTTGGACCATCCCCAGAACCACACATCTCCAACATTGTTTAGATAGGAAGATGCGAGGGTAACCCTTTGGTTATCGGGCACTTGGTGGATGCTGAACAATTTCTCACATCGCCTTGCCAACCATCTAGGCTTTTGCCCATCAAGTAGAGGCAATTCTAGTTTTGGAAAACTAGATTGGTGGGTGGTCACCTATATCTCCTGTCTCTTCTCCACCACATTTTCTCCCACAATGGTTGGTTCAACCTCAAACTCCGAGGATCCCGCCGCCCTATGGTTGGTTCCAATTCCTAGGAGGATTGGTTCTAGCCTATCTCTAGGTGGAAAGTCAGATGAGATCCTTACTTGATTCTGGCAGGAGAACATGAGCATGAGTTGTTGCATCTGCTAATGCTGCATGTTGCTTTGCTCCCGCACTCCTCTCGAATCTGATTGCGCGTATCCTCTCACAATCGATCCATGACATTGTCCAGCTTCTTATCCACCACCATAGTTGTTAAATCGAGATTCGAATTGAGAATCGAAATCCTTATTTTATGAATCGTGAATCGAGAATCGAATCGAATCGAATCGTAAGATTCGGTACACATTCTCAATTTCAACTATAAATAATATATATCCATAGAAAATAAATAATGTGTCCACCATGATCAATTCTTTTAAATATAAATAGATAAATAAACTTTTAAATATATTTGCTAAGTTTAAAATTATACCAAAAGTCAAAAGTATATTCATGTTGCCTTTAAATTCAAATTGCACCAAATCAAACCACTTTCAAAATAACAAGTTAGGAAAAAAAAAAAAACCCTACAACTATAAGGCTACTAATAAACTCCATTGTCTATAATCTTCATTAGTTATCAACATCTTCATCTTCATCATTTTCATCATCTTCTTTGTTTTCAAAGATAGCCAAATCGAACGAATATTTGATTAAAGCGCACATGCAGACGAAGTCGCACGAATTGGACGAATCGTGCTATTCATGTGATTCACGGTCGATTTGTCCGATTCATAGTTGATTCTAAGGAATTTTCGATTCACCCTATAAATTCGACTCGATTTCTATATGAATCGAGTCGAATCGTACGATTCGAATCGTGAATCGTACGATTCTAAGGGATTTTAGATTCACCCTATAGATTCGACTCGATTTTTATATGAATCGAGTTGAATTGTATAATTCGAATCGTGAATCGTAAGATTCTAACAACAGTGTCCACCACCGTTCCAATTATCTCCTCCATGGATCCCATACGAGTTTGCATCTCCCCCACCATGGCAGTCACCTGCTGCAACTGAGACTCCATTTACTTCATTCGGGTGCCATTAGCTATTGGTGGATTGATCGCTTGAGAGATCGTTGGCTAGGAACCTAGCTCTGATACCAAAATGTTAGATCCTAGATCAAACAGAGAATTCTCAGCTGATTTGGATGAGAATTGGGCGGGAGAGTGAGTAGTTTTGTAGAAAGAGAGGGACGAATAGAGAATTGGGGGAGGAAAGATTGAGAGAGGGAGAGAGAATTGGAGGCGGGAAAACTAGAAAATTCATCAATTGTATTCGATGCCTTGAAAAAATGGCTGGCTCAGCTCTTATATACTGATCCACAGCAAGAGATTGGCACCAAAAGCTGTTACTCATTCTCTGAGTACAATCTCTAATGCTTACAGCTAGGTACAACCCCCTTACCGCTATAACTACCCCTCAATGTAAAAAGGTACATGACACTCGGCTTCGATGGAAAACTTGGATGTATTGATCATAAATGCTAGGATCAATTCTCTGCAATTCTTCTTCAGATTTCCAAGTGCTTTTTCCTGGAGGTTTGCCCAACCACTTCACAAGAAATTGATGACAAAGATTGCCACATTGAGAATGAGCCTCTTTCATGTCAAACACTTCTTCAATAACTTCTCTTGGTTTTTTCAGCAATTGATTAACCCCTTCCTTGGTGGTAGCTTGGTCATTCTTTCCATCACATCTATGGAAATCATATAAGTCAGCAACATTAAAAATGGGACTGATTTGAAGATCATCTGGAAGCTCTACCAAATAAGCATTGGAGCTAATCTTTTTCAAAATCTTGCATGGCGCAATTTTTCTAGACTTGAGCTTATCATAAGTTCCTTGAAAATGCCAAAGAAGGAATAAGACTTCATACTATGAGAGACCACCCCATTTTAATTTCTTCTTTGGCTCTGGGCTTTTAGCACATTTAATACTTCTTTCCGTTTTAATGCTAGAATTGATACAACTCTAAATGCATTGAGTAGAGTCATTCAAAGGAGATCACATTTTCTTCCGTATTCAATTACTATGGCATTGTTGTGAAAGCTTCTTTTAATGTGCAGTATGAAAGCAATGCACGTTTCGTAAGATGGTCAGATGGCAGTTTGCAGTTATTGATTGGGAATGAAGTTCTTGATATATCTGTGCAAGACGCACAACATGATCAAGCACACCTTTTTCTTAGGCATGGAAAGGTGATGTTTGCCTCCTTTCATATTTGATTAGAATTACTTTGTATATCCATATATTTTTTTATGCAATTTTGGCTAGTTGAGCTTTGTCATCATATTCTTTTGTGTACATCAATGACCTTGTACGACCATCAATGCTTGACCACTCATGTATGCATTATCCCAGCTCTTCTAATTGTGAAAGTGCAAAAACCAATATACGTGTACGTTAGATGACTTCATGTATTGATACATATGTACAGCAGTATATCTTTTACTTTGTGTACCCAAGTCTCTCGTAATTTGTTACAATGCTAAAACCTGAAGTTTAAATTTTTTGGCTTTTGTTCTTTTGTCTACTTGAAAGATATGGTTGTAGATAGGGATTATTGGTCAGCTAATCCATGTAGCCAACTGCATCTAGCGGGATTAATGCTTGGTGTATTTCTCAGCCACTTGTCACAGATTTTTTTTATCCAAAAAAAAAAGAGACAATGTCTTGCGTTTTTGGGTTTCTTATTAACCAAATGGGATTAGAATCTTGTCTAATTCATGACTGGATTTGTTAAGCTAATTTGTGGGGGCCTTAAAGGGTTAAATGTACTTCACTCAGTATGGGTCCATGTTGATGTTCTATCACATACCAATATTGCATGACAATATATTTTCTGTTACTCATTGATGCACAATACTTCAAAAAAGTTTTTATTGACTTTAAATTGACTCTGATTTTGTTTAGAAGCAGTTGATACTTCTCATATACTCATGAATTTGATATTTCTTAAAAGCCAATTCAAAATTTTTAGTAAAAATTACGGAAAACATTTATATCCTTGGTAGCAAAAGAATTTTTTCTGATCGAAAAGGTGTTGGGAGGGGATAGAACAGTGGAAGTATTGAGGATAAGGACTAAATGTGCTTCAAAATCAATTTTTTTAGGAAATCACGTTCTCTTTTGTAAATTCTGATCTAACTGAAGATATAGAATATTTGAAGATTCATAAAGATGAATAGCTTGTGCATAAGTACTATGACTGAATCACTTCTTTGATTAATGCAGAATGTGCAATATATGAATATGCTAGTAGATGAACACATTTTTTTTTTTTTGATGGACTGATTAATATGTTAATGTGGCCACATTAGCTTTAAAATAAACAAAATCTACAAAGGAAAAAGATAGAAGCAAATAAAAAGAAAACAAAAGAAAAGAACTGAAATTGCATGCTTTTTTCATTACATTGTAAAATCATTAGAATTTTGGAATCGCTTTGATGTTGCTGATTTTGTCATGATGTTGAAGCATGCATATGATGCGTGACTGTGTGGGCTGTGTTCATGTGCTCCTGAGATTGTGTGATCTTGTGTGCTCGTGCGCTGAAGGTCAAAGATGAAGCAGCCTTTCCTAATCTGGAATAAGGTCAAAGATGTAGCAGCCTTCCTAATCTAGAATAAGAAGGTTTCTTATTCTAGATTAGGAACTTTCCTAATAGTCTCTCTGGTCCTGGAATAGGAAATTTCCTAATAGTTGCCTCAAGTCTAACTTAGGAAACTTTCCTAACAAGTGTAAATATGTATATGGTATTTCTTGTAGAAGATGGATATATTAGTTTCCATATGTATGTATCTTCTCCTCTATAAGAGGAACCAGCTGTGTACATTATTCCTTAAGTGAGAAAATTAGTTTTCAATTCTCTTCTTTTCTTACATGGTATCAAAGTCCTTGATTCTGGCCTGATCCCCCTTCAACCCTAACGAGTTCCTTCATTGCACTATCTTCCCTCTGCATTTGAGAGAGCCTTCATTGCTTCGCCACCATTCAATCAATCTGACCAGCAAACATGTTAGAATCCTCATAAATTGTTCCAACCGTGACAACTGGGGAATCTACTCCCATTGATCAACCTATTGGAATAGGGGATTTACCTGCAATGGGCACAGCTCATCAAGACCTTCCTCAAAGGCTGGGGTAAAATCAACCACTTAACTGGAATCCCACCCAAGAACTCAGATCCTATCTTCACAGCCTGGGATGTTGAGGATTCCCTCATCATGTCTTGGCTATGGAATGCGATGCAACCAGAAGTTAGCAAGAATTTCATGTTTCTTGGAACAACAAAGGAGATATGGGAGACGGTGAGACAAACCTACTCCAAGGTGAAGCATGCCTTGGTGATCTTTGAAGTCAAAACCAAGATCAGCTCTACTAGGCAAGGTCTGACAACAATTACCGAATATTATAATAAGATGAAGGGATTGTGGCTGGAGCTTGATCATTATCAAGCCATAAAAATGGTGTGCAGTGAAGATGCTGCCACCTTAAATCAAATTTTTGAAAGAGATTGTATAGTTAAGTTTCTAGCAGGCGTAAACCCCAAATTTGATCAAGTCCAAATTCAGGTTCTTGGTAGAGATAAGCTTCCCACTTTAAATGAGGTGTTTGCCATTGAGAGAAGTGAGGAAAACCGAAGAGGAGCTATGCTCAGTGAGCATAGCACTGAAAGCTCAGCCTTAATATCCAGCAACAAAGAGGGAGCAGGAGGTAAAGTGTGGAAGGCAGCAGCCCAAACCAAGATCTCGGCTCATGAAGGACAGTGGTGTACCTACTGCAAGAAGCCTCGACACACTAGAGAGACCTGTTTTAAGCTTCCTGGGAAGGAGGCTGTCTTGAATAAAATTGGAGGGTTCAGGAACATGAAGCCCCAAAGTTATCTTCCAAACAAGGAGCAAGAGGAAGAGGTTGATAAGGGAGATGCAACTGGAGCTGATTTCAACCAGCTCAATGCAGAGGAAACAAATAAGCTGAAGGCATTCCCAAGGACAATCTAGGATGGAGCATCTTGCTCCATTTCACAGCAAGGTAAAAATCTAAACTATAGTTCTTTTCAGCCTCCAAAACTGATAGGAATAACATGTGGGTCCTGGATTCAGAAGCCACTGATCATATGACCCCCAATTTTTATGTTTTTGAAACCTATGAGCCTCTTGAAACTACCAAACAGATTACTATCGCCAATGGGACCTTTGCTCCCATCAAAGGAAAAGGAAAAGTTAATTTTAGCCCTCAGTTGTCCATCAATTGGGTACTTCATGTACCAGATTTGACCACCAATCTTATTTCCATAAATCAGCTCACTAAAGACCTAAATTGCCATGCTGTTTTTTCTCCATATTTGTGTAAATTTCAGGTCATGGACACGGAGAGGACGATTGGTGTGGCTAAGGAACAACATGGGCTGTATATCTTACAAGGGAAACAACTGTAGGCAGCTTATTCATCCAAATCAGTTTCAGATCATTCTGCCATTTGGCTTCACCACTTTAGATTAGGTCATCCCCCTTTCAGTCTATTAAAAGGAATGTTTCCTACATTGTTTAGGACTCTGGACCCTAGTACTTTTCATTGTGATGTGTGTGTTATGGCTAAGCATCATTGAGTGTCTTGTCCAACTAACAATAAACTCTCATCCAAGCCATTTACTTTAATCCATTCGGATGTTTGGGGTCCTTCTAAAGTTCTAAACTGTCTAGGGGCAAAGTGGTTCATTTCCTTTATAGATGATTGCACTCGGATATGTTGCGTTTTTTTGCCGAAAGATAAAGCTACTATCGGAACTGTTTTGCCCTATTTTTGCAAAATGATTCTAACTCAATTTGGCATTCCTATTCAGAGATTTAGGATTGATAATGCAAGGGATTATTTCAATAATCACTTGCATAAGTTTTTCCAACAGGAAGGGATAGTCCACGGATCTTCTTGCATAGACACTCCACAACAGAATGTAGTTGAAAGGAAGATGAGACATCTTCTTAATGTGACTCAGACTCTCCTCCATCATCACCATGTTCCAAAACATTTTTTGGGGGAAGCTATTTTAACAACAACTTATGTAATTAATAGGGTTCCATCTAAGGTTCTTAATAATCTGATAGGCCCCCGGTCCATTGGACCTACCAAAGGCGGCCCAAGGGGCAGGGGCAAGGAGGTATAATGGGTGGAGGGTAATAGGGGAAATAGCTGGCTTGTTTGTAACAAACCAGCATGTGCTTCTAGAGGCAGTTATGCTGAGTAGGATGGGGTATAAATAAGAGAGAGAGAGTGAGAGAGAGGTGTGGAATTTTGTAGAAGGTTGTTGGAGAGTTGGGGCCTCTCGAATGCCCTATTGTTCTTTCTTTTTAGCAAGCTGTGTAAAAACTCCAATTGGAATTGAGGAATTGAATAGAAATTCAGAGCATTTGTTTGGAATCCCAACATTTTGGTATCAGAGCAGTTATGGATCACCATGGTAAACTTGAGCGAGAGAGTAGGGGACCTGGAGGAGAAGGTCGATACGATGAGGGGAGAGATTCAAGCCATAGACCGGAACGTAGCGGAGGTGCTCGAACAGTTCGCCATCATGCGAACAAGATGGGATGAACAGGAACGGGAGAGGAAGGCGAAGACCCATGGGGGCGAATGGCCAACGGAGTTTACCCAAGATTCTGACGTGACCCCTGGAGTCGACATGAACTGAAGAATGGAGGGGGGCACGAGCGCCGGATGGCGGCAAGACGGGAGAGGTCGGCGGCTGGAGATGCTGACCTTCGAGGGAGACAATCTGGATGACTGGATATTCCAGGCGGAGAGGTACTTCACGATCAACCAGCTGTTCGATGATGAGAACATCGAGTCCGCTACGTTGTGCTTCGAGGCAGGGGCCCTCTCTTGGTTCCAATGGGAGTCTAGGCGCAGGGGAATCCGCAGCTGGGAGGGGCTCAAGTAAGGTATTCTCAACCGATTCCGCCCAACCCAAGAGGGGTCACTAGAGGAGAGGTTCTTGGCTCTCCGATAAGAAGGGACTGTCAAGGATTACAAGCTGATGTTTGAGACTTTGGCCGTGCCAATGGCGGAAGTCTCTGAGGCGTTCTTGGAAGGCCATTTCATTAATGGCCTTAAGCTGGAAATACGGGCTGAGATCAGGGTGCTGCAACCGAGGGGGTTGGATCGGATCATGTCGATGGCTCAATGTATCGAGGATAAGAATGCAGCCATGCTCAGCTGTAGTAGGACGTTCGGGCCAGCGAGGAGTAGTTTCCCTATCCACTTTACAACCAACGTTATTCGACCCCCTCTCATAGAATCAAAAAGCCCGACGCCTCATTCGAGAGTTGTTAGCCAGGTGAGCAACAAGCTGCCAGTGGCTGGGAGTGGCGGCAATGTCCCTTTTAAACGACTCAGCGAGGCCGAGTGGAAATCTAAAAGGGAGAAGGGTCTATGTTTCCATTGTGATGAGAAATATTCTATTGGCCACTGGTGTAAGAACCGGGAGCTACAAGTTATGATGATTTATGATGAAGAGATGTAAGAGGAAGGAGTCGAGGCTGAAACAGGGGAAGGGAGGGAAGAAGAAGCGGGGCAAGGCCGCAAGGTCATTGAACTCTCAATGAATTCAGTTGTTGGATTGACAACGCCACAAACCATGAAGCTGCAAGGGGATATTGAAGGGCAGCTAGTGGTAGTACTTATTGATGGAGGGGCGACACATAATTTTATAGCAGCCGAGTTGGTGTAGGGGTTTGGGCTGCCAAGAACAGAAATGGCGGGGTATGGGGTGATTATGGGGACGGGAATGGCAGTGCAAGGGGCTGGCATTTGCAAGGGGGTGAAATTGCACCTACAAAACCTACAAATTGTGGAGGATTTTTTACTTTTAGAGTTGGGTAGCTCGGATGTTATCTTAGGAATGAAGTGGTTAGCTGTAGTTGGGAAAATGAATGTGGATTGAAAAACTTTAACAATGAAGTTTCGAGTGGGGGGTATGGCAGTAACACTGCAGGGAGACCCGAGCTTAAGTAAAACTATGGTGTCTTTGAAGGCTATGTTGAAAGCTCTTAAGGGAAGTGGGGAGGGGATGTTGCTGGAGTTGGGAGCCATTACAACAAAATTTGAAGAAAAACAGTGGGCAATCCCTAGGATGTTGCAAGGAGTGCTGGAAGAGTTTGAAGGGGTATTTTCTAATCCCGAGAGGCTGCCACCATGCAGAAAAAGAGACCATGCTATTGACTTGATTCTAGGAACAACACCCGTACATGTGAGACCTTATCGTTACCCTTACATGAAAAAAAATGAGATTGAAAAACTGGTGGGCGAGATGCTGGGAGCTGGGATTGTGCAGCCAAGTTGCAGTCCATTTTCGAGCCCGGTGTTGTTGGTTAAGAAGAAAGATGGAGGGTGGCGGTTTTGTGTTGACTGCAGGGCTTTGAACAAGGTAACCATCCTCGACAAATTCCCTATACCTGTGATTGAGGAGTTGCTGGACGAGCTGCACAGGGTTGTGGTTTTCTCCAAGCTGGACCTAAAATCTGGCTACCATCAGATTAGGGTCAAGGCTGAAGATGTTCCCAAAACGGCTTTCCGGACACATGAGGGCCACTACAAGTTCCTAGTTATGCCGTTCGGGTTGACAAACGCACCCGCAACCTTTTAATCACTAATGAATGATATCTTCAGGGAGTATTTAAGGCGATTTGTATTGGTTTTTTTTGATGATATATTGGTGTACAGTAAGAGTTTAGAGCAACACACAAAGCACTTACGTTGTGTTTTAAAAGTGTTGGCAGAAAATTAGCTGCTTGCTAACAGGAAAAAGTGCTTGTTCGGGCAGCTGGAGGTTGAATACTTAGGCCACATCATTTCTCAACAAGGTGTGTTAGTTGATCACACTAAGGTGCAAGCGATGGTAGATTGGCCTACTCCTACAACAATGAAGGAATTGAGAGGTTTCTTGGGGCTCACGGGATATTATCGGCGCTTCGTGAAAGACTATGGCAAGATGGCAAGACCCTTAACTAAACGGTTGAGGAAGAATAATTTCTATTGGGATGTGGCATCCGAGCAAGCTTTCCAACAGCTTAAGGCGAAGATGATTTCCCTGCCCGTTCTCGCTTTGCCGGATTTTGATAAACCTTTTGTGGTAGAGGCGGATGCTTCGCGGGAGGGCATGGGGGCTGTTTTAATGCAAAATCACCAACCCATTGCCTATTTCAGTCAAGCTTTCAATCAGTTAGGAAGAACGAATTCAGTTTATGAGCGGGAATTGATGGCCATAGTCTTTGTCGTGCAAAAATGGAGACATTATCTTTTAGGGAGGAAATTTGAGGTTTGGACTGACTAAAAGAGCCTCAAATACTTGATGGAACAGCGATTGGTAAGCCCCGAGTATAAGAGATGGATGGTGAAACTAATGGGATTTCAATTTGAGATTCATTATAGGCCGGGATTGGAGAATAAGGCCGCTGATGGGTTTTCACGCATCAACCATACAACAGCCTTCATGACTTTGACAGTACCAAAAGTTATCGAACTAGATCAATTGGCCGGCGAAGTAGGAACAAATGTCAGGGTGCAGCAAATTATCAAGGATCTACACACTGATCCTGCTTCCCAACCCAATTTTTAGTGGGTGGGCAGCTAACTGCTATACAAAGGAAGGTTGTACATACCGAAAGGGTCATCTCTCATTCCATTGATTCTACATGAGGGACATGATGGCAGTCTCGGGGGTCATTCAGGGTTCTTGAAGACTTACAAGCGAGTGGCGGCTAGTGTTTATTGGCAAGGGATGAAGAAGGACATCCACGACTATGTGAGTAGTTGTGCTGTTTGCCAACAGAACAAATATTTAGCTTTAACACCTGGGGGATTACTACAGCCTCTTCCCATCCCTAATCAAGTTTGGGAAGATATTGCTATGGATTTTATTGAGGGGTTACCCAGGTCGGGCAAAATGGATTCAATATTGGTTGTAGTAGACCGACTAAGTAAATATGGGCACTTTATCGGGCTGAAACATCCGTTTACTGCAGGGGAAGTGGCTGGAAATTTTGTCAAGGAAATAGTAAGGTTACATGGCCTCCCAAGGTCCTCCCACAAACAGATGGGCAAACAGAGGTACTGAATCGGACCTTGGAAACATACTTGCGTTGTTTTGCTTCCTCTCAACCGAAATCATGGTCCATGTTTGCCTTGGGCTGAACTATGGTACAACACATACAGCTGCAAGGAAGACCCCTTTTCAGGTGGTGTATGGTAGAGATCCTTCGGCCTTTGTGAGGTTTGAAAGAGGTACCACACCTATGTCAATAGTGGAACGACAACTGGTTGAATGGGATAAGATTTTGGATGACTTGAAGACTCAATTGCTGAGGGCTCAATCGGTAATGAAGAGAGGTGCTGACAGGAAGAGAAGAGAGGTAAACTTCAAAGTGGGGGACTTTGTTTATTTGAAATTGTAGCCATATCGTCGGAAATCGTTGGCTGGTCGCTCCAATGAGAAATTAGCTCCTAGATTTTATGGTCCTGTTGAAGTTGAAAAGGAGGTAGGGCCGGTTGCTTACAAATTAACATTGCCCTCCCATTGCAACATCCACCCCGTCTTCCACGTGTCCCAATTACGCGAGGCAAGAGGGGTGTTGAGGGCTAGTGTGCAGGTTCCTAGCCAGCTGAGTGCAGATTTGGAGCTATTGGTGGAGCCTGAGGCAGTTTTGAGGGTTCGATCGGGAACGGGAGGTAATCTACAAGGCATGGAGGTTTTAATTCAATGGAAGGGGTTGCCCCCTTTAGAAGCAACATGGGAACCGATTGACCTCCTTCAGCAACAATTTCCAGATTTCCACCTTGAGGATAAGGTGAAAGTGAGAGGGGGGGATAATGATAGGCCCCCGGTCCATTGGACCTACCAAAGGCGGCCCAAGGGGCAGGGGCAAGGAGGTAAAGTGAGTGGAGGGTAGTAGGGGAAATAGATGGTTTGTTTGTAACAAACCAGCATGTGCTGCTAGAGGCAGTTATGCTGAGTAGGATGGGGTATAAATAAGAGAGAGAGTGAGAGAGAGGTGTGGAATTTTGTAGAAGGTTGTTGGAGAGTTGGGGCCTCTCGAATGCCCTATTGTTCTTTCTTTTTAGCAAGCTGTGTAAAAACTCCAATTGGAATTGAGGATCAAAGTCCCTTTCAATGTTTGGCCTCTTTTTTTCCCAGACTTGAGTTTGCATTCTCCTCTACCTCTTATTAGAGTGTTTGGATGTGTATGCTTTGTTCGCATACCTAAGGTCAATCGGGATAAGCTTGATCCTAGAGCTAAAAAATGTGTTTTTCTTGAGTACTCTCCAACTCAAAAGGGCTATAAATGTTACAATCCTATCTCAAGAAAATTCTGCCTCCAAGGATGTCACCTTTATCAAGTCCCAATCATTTTTTGGTTCTCCATCTAAGGGGGAGAGTATACAAGCTGAAGCTGATCCTGAAAATTCCTTCCTTTTTCCAGAATCAGCAACATCAAGTCCTAGTCAACTTGATGCTGCTGATCAACTTCCTAATCTGCTCCTTCCTTCTTCCCCTCAGCATATTCCTTCTTCCCATTCCTCTCATCCTAATACAATCTGTCCTGAACAAGCAAACCAGCAGTTGTCATCTTCGGTTAGGTACAAGGGATCTCCCTATGTGTATAAAAGAAGGCAGCCTAGTGATGGTCCACACCCTACACCAACCTCAGCCCCGAATCCAAGTGTGGAAGTGCACATTCTTGGAGATTCCAGTTCAGCCTTAATAGACCTTGAACCTACTGATCTAGAGCTTCCAATTGCCATTCGAAAAGGGCTCAGAAATTATATTAAACATCCCCTAGCCAATTTCCTATCCTACCATCGCTTTTCTCCTAACCATAAAAGCTTCCTAACATCCCTGGATGCTATTGTTATTCCAAAGTCAGTGGAGGAGGCTCTAAAAGATCAGAAATGGAAAGAGGCTATGTTGGAAGAGATGAGGGCTCTACACAAAAATCAAACCTGGGAATTAGTGCCTCAATCCAAGGGAGTTAGGCCTGTGGATTTTAGGTGGATATTCAATTTAAAGTATAAGGTTGATGGTACCCTTAAAACATATAAGGCAAGACTAGTGGCCAAGGGCTATACTCAATCTTATGGTATTGATTACCTTGAGACCTTTGCATCGGTAGCAAAGATGACAACAGTTCGAGTACTTATATCCTTAGCAACTAATCTTGGGTGGAACCTACAACAATTTGATGTTAAAAACACATTTTTGTGTGGGGATTTGAAGGAGGAGGTCTTCATGGAATTACCTCTTAGCTTTACCCACGAAGGAGCAGGGCAAGTATGCAAGCTTAGGAAGGCTTTGTATGGACTCAAGCAGTCCCCACGAGCTTGGTTTGGCTAGTTCTCTATAGCTATGAATGCCATGGGATACCATCAGAGTATAGGGGATCATACATTCTTCATCAAACATATGGGAGAAAAGGTAACAATATTGTTGGTTTATGTTGATGATATTATTGTGACAGGAAACAATGAGGCTGAATAGGAACTTCTCAAGAAGAACCTAGTCAAGAAATTTGAAATTAAGGACCTCGGGGTGCTGAAATATTTCTTTAGGATTGAAGTTCCATACACACAAACAGAAATTTTCTTGTCTCAACGCAAGTATGTTCTTGACTTACTTGCTGAAACAGGTCTGCTAGGAGGAAAGGGAGCATAGATTCCTGTGGATCCTAACATAAAACTGCAGGAAAACCCTATCGGAGAGGTTGTGGAGAAAGGGCGGTTCCAACGATTGGTAGGTAAATTGATATCTCTCTCTCATATTAGGCTTGGCATAGCATTTACTCTCAGTCTAGTGAGTCAATTTATGCACAATCCCACTGAGGAACACATGCATGTAGTGAAAAGAATATTAAATTACCTAAAAGCTACTCTAGGCGAAGGCATTCTCTTTGCACCAGGAGTTGATTTAAAGGTTCAAGGCTATATAGATGCTGATTATGGAGGCTCTCTAGTTGATAGGAGGTCCACAATCGGATATTGTGTGTTCTTAGGGGATAACTTAGTGTCTTGGAGGAGCAAAAAGCAAGGAGTTGTGGCAAGATCAAGTGTTGAGGTAGAATTCTGGCAAGATCAAGTGTTGAGGTAGAATTCAGGGCTATGGCCCTTGGTGTATGTGAACTCTTATGGTTGCAGATAATTCTAGAGGACTTGAAGGTCCTGGTGCAACGACCTGTTGAATCGTTGATTGTTGTGTGACAATCAATCAGTGATTAGTATTGCCCATAATCCTATGCAGCTTGACAGGACCAAACATGTTGAGATTGACAGGTATTTTCTTAAGGAAAAATTGGATTCCGGTCTCCTCAAAATTTCCTATGTGTCATCTAACCAATAGGTGGCAGATGTTCTTACCAAAGGGTTGCGTATCAAACAGTTTGTGAATCTAGTAGACAAGGTGGGAATGGTAGACATTTATTCACTAGCTTGAGGGGAGTGTTGAAGCATACGTATGATGGGTGACTGTGTGGGCTGTGTTCATGTGCTCCTGAGATTGTGTGTTCCTGTGTGCTCATGTGGCAGTGTGCAGCCAGTGTGCTCGTGTGCTGAAGGTCAAAGATGCAGCAGCCTTTCCTAAGTTGGAATAAGGTCAAAGATGTAGCAGCCTTCCTAATCTAGAGTAAGAAACCTACTTATTCTAGATTAGGAACTTTCCTAATAGTCTCTCTGGTCCTAGAATAGGAAATTTCCTAATAGTTGCCTCAAGTCTAACTTAGGAAACTTTCCTAACAAGTGTAAATATGTATATGGTATTTCTTGTAGAAGATGGATATATTAGTGTCCATATGTATGTATCTTCTCCTCTATAAGAGGAACCAGCCGTGTACATTATTCTTTAAGTGAAAATCAGTTTTCAATTCTCTTCTTTTATTACACATGAAGATAGTTTGATGTCAATTGATAGTTTAGTGGATTCCTATATGTTTACCGTTAAGAAAAGGCTTTGATATATGTTAAGTTTGTGCAGTTAACTCAAAATTGTTGCAGATTCAAAGTTAAATATTTAAATGAAAGTAATGGATATGGAAAAGTTTTTTGACAAGAAAAACTACTATCACCGAAATAGAGCAATAAAAATATATAAGATCTGTAAAGATGTTTACAAGAGTTCATTTCCTTTGAAGCAATTTGAAAAGAAAAATAAATGCAAGTGAAGTAGGCAAGCTAAGATCCTTTTGAGAACATTGGATAGTTTCAACAATCACCACCACTAGGTGGCTTTAGCAGCATGAATTCTGGTTCTCTACCCTTCTCTATCTATGATCATATCCTTTGTAAGGGCATTATATTATGTTATGTTTAAGGGTTTCTTGTCATTTTTCTAACCTCCTCTCCTGCGAACTTAAGTTATTTGATCCATTCATTTCACAGGTGTGTGTACTGGTTTTCCTTCCACATTTCTAAGCTTTCTAAGCCATCTTATTGTGTCTCACATTTTATCTTCAATAGGCTCCACTCCAATCTTATTATGTGTTATTATTATTTTTTTTAATTTGTCTTTTCTTCTAGGTCTTGTGTCCATCACAACATTGTCGTTTCAGTTAGTTCATATTTTGCACATGTTAGTGCTTAGGGCCTAAAGTTCCTAGTCACACAAGCTATCCAAATAAAAACGTGAAATTCACTATAATAAGATTACAAAATGACATTTTTTTTTCTTGGATTGTTTTACAAATTTATGATGACCTTTTTGTTAGTAAAGATATGCTTGATGCTACTATTTTAAGTTTAATCTCATGTTTTCACAAGCTCTAGTAACATGAATTTATTTTCATGAAAGTGTTGCAATAAAATTGATTTAATCTGATTACTTAAGCTATATGCAATTATGCATACATACATATATTAATAACTGAGTCTCCCTCTGAAACTTTTGGAATAGAGAGAAAGATGCATGGGTAGTGACTTGAGTTCAATACGCTGTTTACACAAACTCCTATTACTTTGAATAAGGCTTTGTTGGGACTTGTGGAAGATAAAGATAAAAGAAGTAGAACTGAAATGGGGAGGAAATATAGGCAGCATAATTATTTGCTTTCCTTGAGAGAAAATGGAAGAAAATGATTTTCCCTCATTTACTTCTCCGGGAAAGAGGAATAGAGATAGTAGTGTGACAATTACTTTGCAAACAAGATAGAAACAGACGGAAAACAACTTTATCGCATATTTCTTCCTGGTTCCTTTCCTTTCCATAGACCTGGCATAAGCCATCCTACTTGAGATTTTCTAATTAGGAAGATTCCTTCTATTCCACTCAAGATAAAGAAGGGAAAATCCCATCAGATAGATTTCCTATATATACAACAGTTCAAGGCACAAGGAAGGAGTTCATATGTGCTTACGACTTAACTTTTTCCCCCTTGTTCTACCCGTTCCAATATTCGTTCTTGAAGGTCTTCGTTTCTGTGTAGAAGCAAACTCTCCAAATTTATGACCAACCTTTCCTTCAATGATCTTACAAGGAATAGGAGTTTTGATAAAATAAGAATCGAAAGAATAAGGACTTAAATATTCCTTACATCAGCTTTTTTTTTTTATTTATATCATGAAAAAAATTATTTATTGTTCAATCTATTTACTATAAATCATTGATGATTCAGTTCCAAAAGAAATAGAAATCTCTCTTTGCTGATGATCAAATGTGGTGTTTACTTTTAAACATTATTCAAATACTTATATCAAAGTAGGAAACCTAATTTGAAATTCAATATTTTTATCTTTAGGAGTTGAATCTTTAGTACTTAAAGAAATGTGAAATTGGTTAATCTATCCTTCCTATTGAGTTACTTGAAGATGCAAAAACCCTACAACCAGTGATGAAGTATAGAAAATTTTCCTTTCTTTCCAGTTCCTTTCTCATGTTTCAAGCCAACCTTGATCTTTAACTAATTGTTTCAAGTCGTGTCTAAATGCCATATTTTCTTTCTATTTCTAGGTGGGCCCTAGTAATTACATAATAGCAGCTTTATTGAGATTTGTCAGGGTCGGGTCTGACAATGGAAATTCTCCTAGAAGCTAGGAGAATTGGGGCAGGAATTGAGTAGGGGGAAAGAGATGAATAGAGAGAAAGTGAGGGGAAATTAGAAAGAGGGAGAAAGATAGGAAGAGTTTAGGCAGGAGAAGTGAATCAATTGTATTCCAAGATCAATGGAGTGGGATCACTTAGTTTTTATACTGATCCTGGCTCGAAAAAGGGGCCAATAGCTGCCTTCAAATTCAAACATTACAACTTGAATTTATTACAAATTGAAATTAATGCTGTAATTCTTGCCTTTATAATCGTAGGCACATGACAATTCCCTACGCCTTGAAACATTTATTGGCCTCAAGAAATTCAGAGTAGTCCTGCAGCCTTAGGAAATTGGGAGAGAAGGTCTGGGAGGTATAAGTGTTGTTCTCTGGATGTAGGGCGGACCAATGTATGAGAACTTGTGTCAGTGGAGCCTGTCAACGGATATGTTCTAGATCTAGTGCCAATGATGGATTCCTAAATCAATAAATGATTTCTTGATTTATTTTCTATTCCTGTTGTATATCTTTTATTGTCATTCTTTCCATAGTTATTGTATCTTACAGATTTGTATTCTTTCCTTATTCTGGGATTAGAATCTTGCTAGCATTTAGAAACTTCCTAATCAGTAGAGGAAGTTCTGTATATATATATTACTCCCACAAGGGAGAATTAATAAAGGAATTCACATTTTCAGTAAAGATTTTTTGGCATGGTATCAGAGCCATTAACCTAGTGCTTCAGTTTTTTGTGTGTTCCTTCTATTTTTCCGTCTTCTTCGACGTGTTGTTTCCTCTTGCTATCTTCAGCTACCTTTTGTTCGCTTCGTAGCTGAGTTTTTCCTTCTCGCTATCTCCGAAAAGCTGTTGCTTCATTCATAACCTTTCCTTTTGATATGTCAATCACTCCTAATCTGACAGCAACCCCAGAATTGACTGCTACTAGCAGCACAACAGATACTCCATTTGTTGGTTCTTGAAGTATAGGATCAGGAGGAGAATTGCAAAATCTCCAAGCGGCCTATAGGTTGAATGGAAAAAATTATCTAAAATGGTCCTAACTCATCCGCACGTTTCTCAAGGGGAAAGGGAAACTTAGCCACTTGTTGGGAACCGGTCCAAAGGAGGGAGATCCTATGTTCTCGGCTTGGGATGAAGAAGTCTCCTTGCTTATGTCATGGTTGTGGAACTCCATGGTACTTGAAATAAGTGATACCGTGATGTTTCTACTTACAAGCAAGGATATTTGGGAAGCTGTTAACCTCACCTATTCGAAGGTTAAGGATGTTGCCCAGATATACGAAATAAGGACCAAGGTGGCAGCAACCAAGCAAGGGGGGAAATCCATTACTGAGTATTCTAACATCCTACAAACCTTATGGTAGGAGTTAGATCATTATCAAAGTCTCAAGATGAAATGCAACGAAGATACTGCTTTACAAAGAAGATTTGTAGAAAAGGAGAAGATATATGATTTTTTGGCTGGCCTTAACATGGAATTTGACCTAGTAAGAGTTCAATTACTAGGAAAAGATTATTTACCTTCCCTTAATGAGGTAATTTCTCTAATTCGTGTTGAAGAAGGAAGGAAAGTAGTAATGTTAGACACTCCTCAACTTGGAAATTCTGCCCTAATCTCTTAAAGACTCCTAGTGAAGGGCCTAGAGATGATAGGAAGGTGGTAGACAAAAATACTCTACTGTGTACCTTTTGCAAAAAACCAAGGCACACCATAGACAAGTGTTGGAGATTGCATGGAAAACCAACTACCAAAGGAGGACAACCGAGGGGCCAAGGACATGGCCAAGCCTAAATGGCCAGCAATTCTCAAGAAAGTGAGCAAAAGAAACCAGAACTGAAGATGAACTTAATAAGGTTGAAATTGAAAGGCTAAGAGGTTTGTTGGAATCTCTTGACAAAAGGACTGAAAAAAGTACCTATTCCCTTGCACTTTCAGGTATTTCATCTCAATCTCTCTCCTTACATGCTTCAGGAATTACTCAACCTAATAAATGGATCCTAGACTTCGGGGCAACTGATCATATGACCCCTTTTTCCAATCCGTTCATCACCTAAAGCCAAAGCCAAGCTCAAAAAAGATAGCCGTGGCAGATGGATCCTTGACCACTATTGTCGGTCAAGGACATATCATTCTCAATGAACATCTTATTCTCAAAGATGTTCTCCATGTTTCAAAACTGTTCACTAACCTGATTTCTATCCAAAAGTTTATTTTGGACAGCAATTGTAGTGTTAACTTTTCTTCTAATATCTATAAAATTCAGGGAAAGGAGTTGAGGAGGATGATTGGGCTTACTAGGGCAAAGGCAGGTTTATACTATCTAGATGGACCAAATGGGCAGGAGACAAAGGAGGAGGTTCACCCTATGTCATGTTTAGTTCAGTTCAATAAAGATCAGATTTTATTATACCACTCTTGATTTGGTTATCTTTCTTTTTCTACTATTTGAGTCATGCTTCCAGCTTTATTTAGGGATCTTGATATTAAAGATTTCCAATGTTCTGTTTGTGAATTAGCTAAACATAAAAGGGTATCTTATCCTTCATCAAATAAGAGGACTTCCCTTCCATTTTCTCTAATCCGTAGTGATGTTTGGGGTCCTGCAACCATCCCTAATATTTCTGGGGTACGGTAGTTTATTGTGTTTGTGGATGATTGTACTCGAGTTGTTTAGCTTTTCTCATGAAAAATAAATTTGAAATGAGTACAATTTTTCCTTTCTTTTACAACATGATTAGTACTCAATTTGGAGTAGAAATCAAGAGATTGAGGTTTGATAATGCTAAGGATTACTTCAATCAATCCCTTACAACTTTCTTTCAGCAAAAGGGAATAATTCATGGGTCCTCTTGTCCCTACACCCCCCAACAAAATGGGGTGGTAGAAAGGAAAAATGGGCACTTGCTAGCTGTCATAAGAGCACTTCTCTTCCATCACAATGTCCCTAATCATTATTGGGGAGAAGCTGCCCTAACAATTACATTTCTTATAAATCGGTTGCCTTCTAAAATTCTTGATTTCCATAGTCTAATTCAACTCTTGACAAGATTTTTTCCTTATCTTCATATTCTTAGTGGCTGGAAACCTAAAATCTTTGGTTGTGTTGCATTTGTTCATATTCATGGTCCACACCGGAGTAAATTAGATCCTCGGGCTTTGAAATGCATCTTTGTTGGGTATTCTTCTACTTAAAAAGGGTATAGATGTTATCATCCTCTTACTAAACGATTCTTTGTTTCTGCCAATGTGACTTTTGCTGAAATTTTTCCTATTTCAGCAATGATCATGGTATCCAAAATCAGTCCACTACAAATGAAGATCACCTTCAGCCCAATTCTTCTAATTTTTCTCCTGCTGATTGTAAAGATGTTCCTAACATGACTTAGGAGGAGCTTGACCCTAAGACACCTCACCCATTTTAGGTTTACTCAAGACGACGGCTATTAGTTCCTTACCCAATGTAGGTTTCTACATCTAATACATCTCCTGCACCTACTGTTAGTCCTTAATCTATTACAAATGATGACATTGCCAGCCCTTCTAACCCCACATCAGGTAACTATTATATTCCTGAGCCTATGGATTCTGTTTGTGAACCTCCAAATGACCTTGATTGGCCCATTGCCCTTAGGAAAGTCACAAGAGCATGTACCAAACACCCTTTACACTTGTTCTTGTCCTATTCCAAGTTATCTTTTCCACATAAAGCCTTTTTAACCAACCTTCACAACATTCCCATTCCTAAACATTTTTCTGAAGCTTTGAAGGATGAGAATTGGAGAAATGCTATGGACGTCAAGATGGCAACCCTAGAAAAGAACAATACTTGGGACTCAGTTCCATTGCCCAAGGTAAACACCCGGTTGGATGTAAGTGGGTGTACACCTTAAAGTACAAATCAGATGGGTCTCTTGATCGGTACAAAGCACGCCTTGTGGCCAAGGGCTATACTCAGGTATATGGGGTGGATTATCTAGATACATTTGCTCCGGTTGCTAAGCTCAATACTGTAAGAGTGCTTCTGTTCCTAGTTGCAAATTTAGGTTGGTCACTTCACCAATTTGATGTTAAAAATGATTTTTTTGCATGGGGATCTAGAAGAAAAGGTATATATGGATTTGCCACCATGGTATAGCCCAAACACTCAGGGGAATGTGGTATGCAAGTTGAACAAAGCTTTGTATGGCCTTAAACAGTCTCCCAGGGCTTGGTTTGGCCGGTTTGCACAGGTTAGGTTAAATCTCGGATATAAACCAAGTCAAGGGGACCGTACTCTTTTTATCCATCACTCGGCCACAAGGGGAGTGACGGTACTAATTGTTTATGTTGATGACATTGTGTCACGGGAAATGATGAGGAAGGAAGGGGAAAACTCAGAGATCGCTTGATTCATGAATTTAACATCAAAGAGTTGGGGTGGTTAAAATACTTCTTAAGTATTGAAGTTGCCCATTCTAGGGCAGGTATCTTCATTTCCCAACAAAAGTATATTATGCATCTTCTAAAGGAGACAAGGTTGTTAGGTTGCAAGGAAGCTGCAACTCCAATTGAGCCTAATCACAAGTTAGGTGAGTTCCTAGAGAAGAAGGTAGTTGACAAGGGGTCCTACCAACTGCTGGTAGGCAAGTTGATTTATTTGGCCCATTCCTGGCCAATTATTGCCTATGCAGTAGGAGTAGTAAGTTAGTTCATGCATGAGCCTAAAGAGACCCATCTAAGAGTTGTTTACAGAATATTACATTATTTGAAAGGAACACCGAGGAAAGGAATTATGTTTAAAAGAGGTTAGGGTATGAGTATTGGGTCCTATACAAATGTAGATTATGCTGGCTCAATGGTGGATCAGAGGTCTGCTTCGGGTTATTGTACTTTTCGAGCAAGCAATCTTGTGACTTGGAGGAGCAAAAAATAGCATGTTATAGCTCGGTCTAGTGCAGAGACGGAGTTTAGATCAATGGCTCTAGGTGTTTGTGAACTACTTTGGTTGAAAATTCTTCTAGATGATCTGAAAATTGAAGCGACATGTCCTATGAGGCTCTATTGTGACAATAAATTAGTCATAAGTATTGCTCACAATCCAGTTCAACATGACAAAACTAAACATGTTGAAGTAGACAGTCACTTCATCAAGGAAACATTGGATAGCGGCTTAATTTGTACTCCGTATATACCTTCTTATGATCAGCTAGCAGATATTCTAATCAAAGGACTACCTGCAACCGTATGCCAAAGAACTATCAGCAAGCTTGGAATTAATGATATCCACTCTCAAGCTTGAGGGGGAGTGTCAACGGATATGTTCCAGATCTGGTGCCAATGATTGATTCCTAAATCAATCAATGATTTCTTGATTTATTTCCTATTCCAGTTGTATATCTTTTATTGTTATTCTTTCCATAGTTGTTGTATGTTACAAATTTGTATTTTTTCCTTATTCTAGGATTATAATCTTGCTAGCATTTAGGAACTTTCTAATCAGTAGAGGAAGTTTCGTATATATATATATATATATTTTACTCTCACAAGGGAGAATTAATAAAGGAATTCACATTTTCAGTAAAGACTTTTTGATAGAGCCCTATGTCGATAAATAACCCTCTTGTCTATGATGGCCGAGGGTTCTGGCTTTTTCTGAGCTTTCATGAGTAAGGTTGGTAAGGCTTAACTTACTGTGTTGGCACTGGTTGATCCCTTGAGAGGGATACATGAAATATAGGGTGGATCTGGTTAGTCAACCGGTAATTGCAGCTTGTATGCAACCTTTCCCATCCTTGCTACAATAAGATAGGGACCATAAAATTTGGGGCTTAGCTTAGAAACCTTGCCTGGTGCTAGAGCCTTCGGATGAGCTAGCCTCAGTTTTAAGAAAACCTGGTCTCCTACTATGAATTCCTATTCACTCCTTCGATCTGCAAACTGTTTTTTCCTGTTTTGAGCATTGGACAATTCCTTTTGTAATAATTTTAGCATAACTTACCTTTGGTGTAGATATGAATCAACTACAGCCAGTTAGCCTGGAAATAGCTGGCAACAAAGGTGGTTTATACCCATAGAGGGCCTCAAATGGGGTTATCTTAAGGGGACTATGGTAGTAAGAGTTGTGCCACCACTGGGCCAGAGATAACCATTTATGCCAAGCCATAGGTTGTAGAAAACAGAGGCAACCCAGGTAAGTTTTTAAACACTTGATACATGTATAGGGTGTACTCTCAGTTTGGCCATCTGTCTTTGGATGGTTGGTCGAAGTGATGTGTGGTCCCTAAACACCTTAGCAACTACTTCCATAATAGACTGGTGAATACCTTGTCTTGGTCTAATACGATTGATTGGGGTACTCCTTGGAGTTTTACCACTTGATCCAAAAAAAAAAAAAAAAAAGCTGAGATACCTCTTGTGCTGTGAAAGGGTGTGACAAACCTTTGAAATGGGCGAATTTGGTGACTCTGTCTACCATCACTAATATACAATCCTTCCCTTTTGACCTTGGCAAACCTTCTATGAAGTCCATTGACACGCTTGCCCTGGAGTGTCTAGTGGCTACAATAGCCCGGAAGGGGCAACTGTTTCATGCTTACACCTTTTATAGGTGTCACACCTTAGGACATACTCCATCACCCATTTCTTCAGCTTAGGCTAATGAAATAGTTGTTTCAATCAATGGTAAGTATTTTGTATACCTGAGTGGCCTTCTAGGGGTGACCCATGCAACGAGTGGAGAATTTTCTCCTTGAGTTGCTCATTGTCCCCAATTAGCAATCTCCCTTGGTACCGTATTATTTTGTTGGTCAGGGTAAATCCAAGTCTACTGTTGGGGTCTATAATAGTTCCAACAACCCTTTAGACCACTCATCCTTCTCATAGTTGGCAATGATCTCTTGATACCTGTTAGGAGTAATTGAGGCGATTGTTGCCATGGTCCCTCTTCCACACAATGATCTCTTGTTCTCCTTCCCCTTATTGGATCACATAATCCAATCTCACGAGCTTTGTCATCCCCTTTATCTATAAATGAGTATGCAATCTTTGTTGCAACAAGAACTTCAAACTTTCGTGGTCAATTTTGATGATGAACTGGCCCCCTTCCAAGTAATGTCTCCATTTATCCATCGCTATCAACATTGCCAATAGCTCCTTGTCGTAGATACTCAACCCTTGTCGAAGCTACTTGCGTCTGTCTCCAATATGAATGGTTTTGTGAAGTCTGGTAGACCAAGAGTAGACACTTAGGTCATTGCCTTCTTAAGCCTTTCAAAAGCTTCCTCTGCCTTACCACTCCAAATGAATCCCTCCTTTAGCAAGTCAGTAAGAGGCTTGCTAATTACTCAGTCCCTCACAAATTACTTGTAGTACCCTATCAATCCTAGGAACCCCCTCAAGGCCTTTACACTGTTTGGCCTTGGCTATGCAGTCATTGTTGTCACCTTCTTCGGATCAGTGCTCACTCCAACATTGGATATAATGTGCCCCCGATATTCCACCTCCTGTTGTGTGAAGGCACACTTTGATTTCTTCATAAACAGTTGGATGGATCTTAGGACTTCTAAGGTAGTTCTCAAATGGGCCATATGTTGATGGAAAGATTGGCTGTACACGAGCATGTCATCAAAGAAGACTTCTAAGGTAGTTCTCAAATGGGCCATATGTGGTTGGCGCGTTGGTGAGCCCAAATGGCATCACTAGGAAT
The DNA here is from genome assembly GCF_014633365.1 of Diospyros lotus. Taxonomy (NCBI): domain Eukaryota; kingdom Viridiplantae; phylum Streptophyta; class Magnoliopsida; order Ericales; family Ebenaceae; genus Diospyros; species Diospyros lotus. The sequence continues at coordinate 22,464,969 of NC_068351.1, forward strand.
TCATTATGCCCGTGGTGAGTGGTGAAAGCTGTTAGTTGGGGCATTGGTGAGCCCAAAGGGCATCACTAGGAATTCATATTGCACATGGTGAGTGGTGAAAGCTGTTTTGTGTATGTCATTTGGGTTCATTTGGATTTGATGGTAGCTAGACCATAGGTCTAATTTGGTGAAAATGGTGGCATGTTTCAGTTCATCTAGTAAATCTTTGATGAGGGGTATAAGAAATTTGTTTTTGACAATTTGGGTGTTAAGTTGGCAGTAGTCAACATAGAAATGCCAACTATCATCTTTTTTCTTGAAAAGGAGTATTGGTGAAGCATAGGGACCTTGGCTGGGTTAGATGATGGACTTGTGGAGCATGTCCTTTATCATCTTTTCAATCTGAGCCTTTTGTTTGGGAGGGTATTGATAGGCCCTTATGTTCACCGTCTCGATATTTGGTTTGAGGGTGATGGAGTGGTCAAGGGGTCTAGGAGGGGGAAGGGAGTTGGGTTCAGCAAATAGGTCTTCATATTCAACTAGAAGTTTATCAAGAATGTCTCTGGGGTGGAAAGTGACTATTGACGGGTAGCTTTAGTTCTCCTTCCTATTCTTAATCATCCCCCACTTGTTCTACCAAAAAAGTTGGGCCACCTATGCCCACTTACTCTTGAATATCTTGTGTAACCTCTTCCCTGTGATCATTTTACTCATCATCCATGTTTCAGTGTTGTCAATAGGGGTGGGCACGGTGCGATTTGGGCAGTTTAGGGGAGATTTAATTCACCAAACCTCATATGCGGTTTGGCAATAAACCAAACCGTGCGATGCGGTTTCCATAGTTTGGTGCTTCCTCTGCTGCTTCATCTAGTGCTTCCTCTTCACGGTTTCGGAGACCGTAATCGTCAACATCACCTAAAAAGATAATCAAATTACATGAGAATTGAATAAAAGCATGATCAAATCACCTAAGAATTGCCAACCCCAAAAACAAGCCATACCAACCAAAACCGTTGTCATTGGCGACGACCGTCGGCCGGTTATTCCCACGATCAGAGTCTACCATTAGAAACGCCAAACGAAGACGGTTAATATATCGAAAAATGAGCTAGATCTAATGGCTAGATTTTCATAGATCTAGTTTTAATTTTCGGTGAAAACGGAAAAACACTTCCAGTTGGCGTCGGCCATTATGGCTGGCGGTTTTCTGGCGATCAAAGGCAACCCCTTGATACCCTTATCCCCATCAACTAACATACCAAAAAACCAGCAAGATCCAACAATTAGATCTTCATAGATCTAAGCTTAAACTTTTGGCCAAACTCAAACCGAGTATATATATATATCATGGATCTATGCTGAAATAAAGTTGATAAAACTAAAAAACTTACCTTCTTGTAAAATTCAAGAAAATCACGATAAAAATTCGGTCGGATTCAAGATCTGACGGTTGGATTTTGCAAAATCAGTGATTTATATAGTAGTGTTCTTGGAAGAGAATGAGAGAGAGAGATGAAACGAGAAGAATAAGAAGGGAGCCGGGAGCCTTACATTTAACTTATATATATATATTTTTATTAATATAATACTTAGCCAATTCGATTTTTAATTGAATCGAGAAATCCTAAACTGCAAACTGCATGGTTTGGGAATTTCTCAAACTGTGCTGAACCTCTAGCCTCAAAAAATCGCGCGGTGCAGTGCGGTGTGGTTTGGTGTAGTCAGTTTCTATGGTTTGGAGGTTTTTTTGCACACCCCTAGTTGTCAGTAAGGGTCATTCTCTTGCCTTCCTTCTCAAATGTCACTTCCATGTTATTAAAATCAAAGCTGATAGGACTGACCCCCTTCATCCAATCTACTCCTAGTACAATGTCACAACCCCCAAGTTTAAGCAATCTCAAATCAGCCTCAAATGCCTCCCCATGCATTTGCCAACAGAACCCTACATAGGCTGATTTACACATTACCTAATGGCCAGTGGCCACTGTCACCAATAATGGTTGAGTGCTGGTGAGGTCACAATTCAATTTCTTAGCCATATTCTCATCTGGGAAGCTGTGGTGCTTCCGCTGTCGATGAGGATCACTAGCCTGCAATCCCCTTAAAGCATGCAGTGAAATCTCCACGTTATCCTCTCCTTCTAACTTTGCTGGGATTCCCACTCCTTCATCCCCTGTCTCTGGCCCTCCTTCTCCTTCTGGTAGTGGTGATTGTTGCCTACACTAGTGTTTTGGGGTATATCTGTCTCCACAACAGAAACAGAGGCGTGTTTGTCTCCTTTGTTCCACAATCCTTCTGTTGTTCATTGGAGCAGGAATGGCAGCGGTTGAATGGTTCCCCCCCCTCATCCCTTGGTTGTTCCTTCCTCCTCCCTGGTTGAATCCTTTGTTTCCTTGCTGGGATCCTCCAAAGAGAACCCTCTTCATTTGCCACCTTTGTTTCCTCATCAGGGCCTCCACTGATAATTCCTGCAACCTTGCACCTTCGACAGCTTGTTTGATGGTTTTAGGTTGTAACATCTTCACGGTTGGCCTCAACTCCTCGCTCAAGCTGCTTATGAAGCTTGAAACGAAGTATCCTTTTGTCAAGTGAGGATTCAAAATCAACATAAGTGATTTGAGCTTCTCAAACTTGAGCTGATAAGGTTGAACTTATCCCTCCTGTCTTAGTCTATTGAATTCTTCCACAACATCCATCATGTTTTGGTCTTCAAAATGCTCACACAAGTCCTCCACAAATTCAACCGAATTATAATTCTCCTTTACTCCCATCCATCCTTGGGACCATACATCTCCAGTATCATTAAGATAGGCAGTGGCTAGAGTGATCCGCTATTGCTCAGGTATATTACATACACTGAACATTCTTTCACATTGTTGCACCCACCACCTTGGGTTGTGCCATCAAACAAGGGGGTCTCCAATTTCAGCATCGGAAAGCCAGGCTGATTGTGAGCAGCTTAAGCTTCCGACATCCTCTCCAATGTATTTTCCCCTATTGCTGCTGGATTTGCCTCGATTTTCGAGGATCCTTTAGTCTGGTGGGCAAGACCATGCCTTGGTAAGATCAGATCCAATCTCTCCTGGGGAGGAAACTGACGCAGCATGTAGCGCATGTGTGAAGAAAACACACCAAAATAAACCTTTGAAAGAACAAACTTCAATGATCGAAGCTTAGCTTTCAAGAAGACACAAAAACAAAACTGTTTTGCTAAGAAAACCCAAATAGGTTGCTGAAATTTGTATTGAGAAAACTTGATTACAAATCCTATATTCTAGGCATATTTATAGTGTTTGACTAATCCAAATCCATCTAATATTTATAAATAAAATTCAACTAGAATCCTAATAGGAATAAATCCTAAGTAAAAGTCAACTAGAATCCTAATAGAAATAAATTCAAAGTAAAAGTCAACTAAAATCCTAATAAAAATAAAACCCTAATCAAACATGAAGTAGAATCCTAAATCAAGTAGAATCTTAAAATATATGAAGTATTAAAATACTATTCTGGCGATACTGTTCTAGCGTGGTCGAGTCTTGATCATCAACCGCATCAGAAACTCGGGGGAAAGTCTTACCGGGTTGTGGCTGGTGAACATATGCATGAATTGCTGCATTTGATCCCGTAACTAGTTGTTCTGCTCGTGGCTCTCTTTGTGCCATCGTTCCATTGCTCCTTCGGTCCTCCTTTCCATCATTGACTCCATGTTCCCTATCGAGATCTGCATATCTGCGACGGCCACCATGACTTGCTGCAATTGTGCCTACATCTGCTTCATCCGAGTTCCATCTGCTATCGTGTGAACGGACTGGATTCAACCATTGCCTAGATCTTGCTCTGATACCAAAATTGTTAAAGTTGGGTCTAACAATGGAAATTCTCCTAGAAGCTGGGAGAATTGGGGAAGGAATTGAGTAGGGGGAGAGAGATGAACAGAGAGAAAGCGAGGGGGAATTAGAAAGAGACAGTAAGATAGAAAGAGTTTAGGCGGGAGAAGTGAATCAATTGTATTCCAAGATGATCAATGGAGTGGGATCAGTTAGTTTTTATAATGATCCTGGCTAGGAGAAGGTGCCAACGGCTGCCTTCAAATTCAAATATTACAACTTGAATTTATTACAATTTGAAATTAATGCTGTAAACTGCCTTAACTGTAATTCCCGCCTTTATAACTGTAGGCACATGACAAGATCATAATATGGAATTACACCAAGGGGACCTCTTTGAGGTGGCATGAAAGCATTGTATGAAGATTCAAGTAGATGCTAAAATAGTTTGCATGAAATGCATTTGCGGCCAACCGTAATTCAAGGCCACATGGCTCGGCTGGGAATGGAAATGTAAAAAAAATAAGAAGCATGCCAATTATGGAAAAAAATTCATTAGGCTTGGGAAGAAGTTATGGGGCTTGTCTTTTTTATATTTGATGGACATGCATTTATGCTAATAGCTCAATCTTTGACGCACAGGCAGACACATCTTGTTATAAGTATGCATTGAAGTTGTTTTATATCATGTACTCTTGTCCTTGTTTTGTGGATTTAACTAAAGAACTAGCATATGCTTTTCACCCCTAGAGTTGGGATATTGGCTTGGTATGCAACTGAATTCAAATTGGGGGTTCATGGTTGGTTAAGCTGCGACTTCAGACCTTCATTGTTGGCCAATTTATGATTTTTTCCCCCTGATTACACATTGTCATCTATTTGCATGACTTATTACTGAAGCAGGAATTATCCTGGATTTTCTTTATGCCAATAATGCAGGGAATCCTTCAGTCACAGGGAAGATTACTGAAGAAGATGAGGTTTATGCCATCATCCTTGTCGTCCAACTCCCATCGATTGTTGACTGCTCTTGTTGACTCGCGCCATAAAAAAGTTTACAAGGTCAAAAACTGCATCACTGACATTGACCCTGAAAGGGAAAAAGAGCAGAAAGAAAAGGTAATTAGTTAGTTGTAAAGGTAATTAGTTAATAAATGTGGTTATTTCTTTAGCATTGTGAATATTTTCTTTTTCTTTCGGCTGTTTTTTTTAGGCTGCAAGTCAGACAATCCGAGCCAACGAGATGCTTAGCCGCAAAAAAGAAAAGGTTAATCGCAAGTACACGCAAACCGTACGCAGAGAACGTCAACTTTCACCTGGTTTCTTGGAGGATGCACTAGATGAGGTCTGTATCGAGTTCCTGTTTACTTGGTATATGTCTTATATGTCTCTGGCACATGTAGTGAATTTGTTGTGCTGCTTTTGCTACTAATAGTTAATAGAGAAGGCAGGTTATTTTTATCTAATAGCCTGTCTTCTCTCTCTATCCATTTGTGGCCTCCTCCCCTAAAAAAAAGAGTAAAGGACCTTATTAATTGATTGAGTAAATTCCATCCTTCTTTCCTCTGTGGTTTAATGTTATACCTGCAAAGATATTGGTAGAGCAGTACAAGAACCTAATACAATTTGTTGTCCACTTTTGGTTAGGATGATGAGGGAGATTATTTTGAATCTCGTCGTTCGGCCTCACGGCGTCGATTTGAAGAAGACTTGGAAATGGAAGCTCAAGCTGAGAGGCGTATTATCAATGCTAAGAAGGCATGTACTTGTTACTATCTGAACAAATCAAATTTTCTTTTATTGTTTCCTACTAAAATTAAGTGTCTTTTGGATTTGTAGCCACAGGGACATAAAGATACGCCTCGCAAGTCATCCTTGCCCCCACTGAAGTCATCTCGTCGTCCAGTTGATTTTTCTGAAAGCGAGAGAGAGGAATCTGAGTATGAAACAGAGGGGGAAGAAGAGGAGAGGTCCCCACAACGTCGAACAGTAGAGGAATCAGAGCAGGAGGATGAATATGAAGTAGAAAACCATGAAGAAGAAGAGGCAGCAGCCAATGAAGTATCAGAAGAGGAGATTGAGGTATGCAGATATTTTTGTGAATATTCATCCTCTTGGTTGAGATAAGCTGTACAGAAGATATTTGGTCTACCAAGTAGCTTTTATATATGTCCAGCCTAGAGAAGTCTATCCATGTTTTATACATTTTCTCTAGCCAATGGTCAATAGGAGAAAGTTGCTGTTTTCTTTGTTGCTCATTTTAAGAATCAGACAAGAAAATAAAGTGAACAAAACAAATGTCGAGAGGTGTTACTCTTTCACTAGGCTTACATTAACTTGGCCAATCAATTTACGAGGATAGCATATTCAAATCACTTGAGATGGAATCTTGCCAATGGGCAATAGGAGAAATTTGACTTTCTTTGTTGCGCATATGATGGAACACGACCATCTCAGGAAATTTTTTCATATGAAGTTGATGGTGGAATTTAATCTCATCATTCCCTTGCTATAAGGTTGTTCAGGAAGGGCATCCAACGTAAAATTTTTCCACATTATTCTCTTGTATGGATTTGTATTGTTAACGTAACTTTTAGAAGTCAATTGACATTATAAATGCTGTGATATCGGCTATAACTGCAGTTAATGATGCCACTGCTTATATTTACAGACTACAGAGAGGAAAAATAAATTGAATTAAATAACAGATTTTCAGGGATGTCAATAATTGTGATTCTTTCACTAGGTTTAGGTTAATTTGGTCAATTGGTTTGTTTGGGGAACATATTCAGATCACTTGAAATGGAATCTTGCCTTGATATACCTGCTGGCTAACTAGACGGAGATACTTGAGAAGAACCTGGATAACTTCAGAGAGGGAGAATCCTATTTAAGGTTTTAATACAACGATGTGTTGAATTCCAAGTTATTTTTACATTCTGTAATGTAGATGCTTATTCTCTGTTGTCTGAGGAGTCAATATTCCTGTTCTGGAGGTTGTAACAGTGTGCTACTTTTCTTTTCTTTTTTATTCTTTATTCGGGAACGGTTTTTTTTTTTTTTGGGTGGTTCTTGAGTCTTCTTTGGGTGGGCTCTACAGTTATAAACCCTGTAATATGATTTATAAATTTGTTTATTGATATTCACTCAGGAGCCAAAGCAGAAAACCAAGGAGTTTGGGGGTAGTAGTCTCAAGCGCAAGGAGATCGAGTCAGATGAAGATTCTCCTCCAAGAAAGACATCAACACATCGCAGAATGGCTATTGTCTATGACAGTGATGAGGATTAAAACATGCTTCAGATAGCAGATGGTAAAATATACTATGTGCCTCCTCTTTGTAGAAACTTTTTTTTTTGTTTTTACATCAGGGTCAGACAGCAGCTAATGGATGCTACAAACTATCATTCTTGTTGGGTGCGGAATAAATTTATGGTCATAAGATATGCATATAACTTGTGCTCCTGGTGAACTAGGCATATGTTTGTCTTTGGTTAGGCATGCATTGGTCCTCTGATCACTTAAGGCCAAAAGTTATTGATGCCGTATTCCCATTATCTATCTAGCTTCATTGTTATTTTGAAAATGTGCATGTTTTGCTTATCTCTTAAGTTTTCTTACAAAAGAATAAGTGGTGCTTGTGTAATTGACTAATATAAATAAGTGATTTCCAAGTACTTGAAATGAGTTATTGTGGGCGCTCAAAATTCATTCACAAAATTTGTTGCCCTCATAATAGGAGTCATGTGTCATGCAAGGCCGTTGATTCACGGCAGATTGGCACTATGAGAGTAAAATTGGTTGGGATCTGCTGAGGCAAATTTATCAAATCCACATTGAGTTGGTTTATTACCTCTTTTCCTCTTGATTGATTATGATGGTTGTCAAAGGCACAAAGGAGGGTGCCTCTGCCCAGCTGAGGTGAGGTGCCCGCCTAGGTGAAAGGTGCATGCCTGTTGTATTTATATTTGAGAGGATTTAGCTTGATTTGTAATTGTAGAATCTGTTTTTTGTCAATATGAAAGAATAATCACATAGATTGGAAAGAGGTGATGGCACATGGTCTTCACCCTAGCAACCTGCTTTACACTTGCAATGTTGCCAGAGGCAGGTAAACCACCCCCGGCAACTATTCTTTTATTTTTCCTTTCTGTTTGTAGTTTATTGAAATCTTTTTGGTAGTTCACTGTTTAGTTTACTTTTTTTTTTTTCTTTGTTTTCTTTGAACCACCTGTGGTTGGGGGGGGGGGGGGGGGGGGATTTTTGTTTGTTGATTGTTTACTGTTCTATAATTTTAGCTATTTTTTTTTTTTTTTTTTTGCTTGCGTTTGTGTTTTTGTCACTGATTTTCTCCTCTTTTCTTTTTTGTTTAAATGAATTATTTTATGTTGTTTTTATGTAACAATAAAGCAATTTTAATTGTTTCTTATTTTTATTTATTTTTTGTAACATTTAGGTTCAAATTAAATAATATTAATTGTTATTATAGTCATATAAATTTGTCATTTGTGATTTTGAGTTTACATTAACCTAGTTCTAGGTATATATTGGAAATAACAGGTATTTATATACAAATTTTGATTAGATGTGTGCCTTGCATTGAACAGGCCTATGCCTTGGAATCCAAGCACCTTCGTGGCTTAGTGTGCATTGCGTCTTTGACAACTATGATTATGACACCTTGTGATATAATAGTATTTTTGCAACTCAAGAATTTGATATGATCGGTGGCTGGAAGACATTTATGCAACTTCCTCAAATACAATGACTCAAAGAACTCTGTGAGTTCACATTAGTCTGAAGGGCCAATATGGCACTTATTAGATGCATGTCTAATTACCATACTGAGGCCTTTGATGCTATTTCATCACCACCTTTACCACAGTATATAGTAAGCTTGATAATTAGAACATCTTAGTTGCTTTCCAACTAAGTATGTTGGGGTCATGACTCATATCATTGCCTGTGATAAGATGGTTGTTTCACTAATTTAGACAAGTTCATGTGACATGCTTAATAATGCTAGTGTATGTGGTGATTTTGTGTCGAGCATAGGTGATTGGACCAACTTCCAAGTATTTTGTAGGGTAAATTGCCTGTGGTTCTGTTTGCTCAGAGAGGTCTCATGGTTTAAAAGTGGCTCCGAGGCCTTTGTAGTTTAAATTTTTTGCTCAGACACCTCTTCCATCATAAATGGCATTAATTAAACATTAATTAATAATTAAGTTAAATTAAACTAATTAAAATCTAATTAAGTTATAGTTAACCAAAATACAAATTAAAAATAAAAAAAATAAAAAGAAGACACTCCAATTTCAATCGGCTGATGATGATCCCAAGGTTTGGAAGCCTGGAATGTCACTAGCCAATGCCGATGGGGTCCTGATTTGTACCCCATTGGTGGGGAAGAAGCTGGATGGAGGTTTTGAGCCATTGGTTGACAATGGTTCTAGGGACTGGAAAGTTGTGGGCAATGTTGTTGGTTTCTAGATTTGGAACACATTAACGATAGAGAAGCCAAATGGAGTTCTGAGAACTTAGATCTCGAAGCTTTTTAGTGTTGGAGATTTTGGGTTCTGATTTGAAGATCTGGTCAACATGCTCCACATTGACAAGCTTTTGGTGGAAGACAAGCTTGTGCCTTTGCCTCTACAACTGTCAATGGTCCTGTCGACAACAAGGGTGATGGGGAAGTGTGGTTAGATTTTTGATACATCTGGAGAGAGGGCGGTCCTTGTGCGGATCTTGACTTGTTCTTATGGAAGGCTTTGTAATGTTCAAGCCTGTGGAAGGAGCTTCTAGGGTTGAAAAAGCTGTACCAAAATAACAATGCAAAGAGTGAAGACCACAAATTATCGTTGACTTTGCTGTAGCGGAAAATCTTCTATGGGTTTCAGATATGGAATCCATTGGCATTGGCTGGAGATGTTCCACTCGTTGGAATCATTGCCGACTGAGCTGCTATGTTTTTCAATTATTATTTTTATTTTTATTTTGGTTAAATATAACTTAATTAGAGTTAAGTTAGTTTATTTAAGTTAATTAAGGTTTAGTTAATGTTGTTTGTGATAGAAGGGGTGTTTTAGCAAAAATGTTAAATTACAAGGAGCTCTGGAGCCATTTTTAAACCACAAAGGATCTTTGTGCAAATGACCCAAATCACAAGGGTCTAGGGGCAATTTGCCCTATTTTGTAATATGCTTGTTCAGACAGGTTCAATGAACTAATAGCTCCATCAAGTCAACTTCCACTTCTTTGATTGTGATGGCATGACACTCTTGATACCCTCACAGAGGCTGAGATCCTTCAACTAGGAGTGTTCCTCATATTTGTCACAACCCTAAGGATCCCCAAGGCTATCATGGTCATTATAATAGTAGTTGGTTACATGCATTGCTATATTGTACTCTAGGTTGCTGATAATAATTGTACTTCTCAATTAGATAGGTTGGAATAGCCTATAAATAGGCTGAGGTAGTTATAGAATGTATGCTTTTGAATGGATAACTGAAATCAGATTTCCCTCCGAATTCCCACTCGTTTCCCTCTGCTTTCTCCCTAATCTCTCCCCCTCTCTGTTCTTCTGCAACTCTCACTCATTTCTGTCCAATTCTCCCTCCAATCCTTCTGTTCTTGGTCTTAATTCTATTGGATCCTTCCGAATTCCAATCCAAACCCTAGGTACACGACAATATTCTTTTGTCCTATATCTCTATTGCCTTTTTTAACAGCACCATGATGCTTTTCCGTTAGTTAGGTCAAGCAGGGACTAGGGAAACTTATTAATGTTGGTGGCTTGATAATGGTGGGTCTCCCTCCGCACCCTACTCCTCCTTCCAAAACAGCCTGGGGGCGGAAGCAGCCTGGTTGGTGCAAGAGTCTAGTGAAGTTATTAATTAAAGTGGAGGACTGCTACCGGGGACTGTATTTTTATTTATGGTTGTACTTTCTAACTTTGGATGTTATTTAGACTTTGAGGATGGAACTTGGGCATCAGGCAGTTTATATGGTAATTATTTCTTAATTCTGTAAGGCCTAATAAAATAGCATAGTAAGGGCGTGGCTATTGCCTTCGCTTTATTCCATCTAATTTGAGTGTCTCACCATCACACATTGTCTTGCCACACTCCTTCAACACTGCTTTCCATTTCATTCCCTTTGAAATGCCTAATACTTCCATGAATAAGAGGATATTGACATTTTCATTTTCTGATTTATGTGGCATCTGCTTTGGTTTTAACATTGCACACTATTGTCCAATGTTAAAATGACATTTTCCTCTGTAGATGGTGCGAGCGCATAGGTTTAGTTACAGTGCTAATTAGGGTTGTGGTTCTCTTTGAAGTGGGTAGTTTATATTTGCACTCATTTTTAGACTCCGAACAAATTGGTGATTGGTATTTTTGTCTTGGAATAGCATCAAATTTGGGTACCTACCTTTAGGTTGTTTTATTTTATTTATTTATTTTTCCTTCCTTCTAGATTTTTCTTTAATTTTCTTGATCATATTCCCTCCAAATTAGGATTGAAGTATTTTTGATCAGTGCAAAATGCTCTACGATTTGGATTAGGGTAGCCGGACTGCACTTCGATGGGGGGGGCCTGAAATCCTGGTATCCGTGTATATATGTATAGAGAGAGAGAGGACAAACACCATATCTTTTATGGCACATTCTCAATGTATGTAGCAAGTCATTTAGGTGTGAACACTGGTATTGTAGTATTTGTCCATAGATGGAATTATTTGGGCAATCTGGTAGAAGTTGTAAATCGCACGCCGTCATATCTACATGGCTCATTGACTTCTTTTAGATATATCCAATTGTGGACATCGGTTTTGATGAACATGATTCTTCTGGTTTCATGATTCCTAATGTATGCTCAGCTATGGTGATCATGTGGGATGCCTGACCTCTAAAGGGGAGTGTTACAAAGAGGAGTAAGAAGTGCGACCGGGCTGGCCTTCGTATATGTAGTTTCTCTCCTTGGAAATTTACGTATTATCCAAAACTATGTTAGAGAATGGGATTTAAATTTGAATTTTGCAGGAGCATCGGCTTGGCCGAGTACTCGACTGGCGGCTGGGGAAAAGGAGGAGCCCGAGAGAGTTGAAGAGTGTCACTGAGCCTTGTGTTTAAAGGGAAACAACATCATTTGCACTGTTTACTTTTCATTTACTAGAACCCATATCCCTATCTATCCCTATCCCTATCTATCCCTATCCCATGAATTTGGCTTTTTGTAAAAATCTTGTTCAAATTGAAGAATGAATTTTCACGGTAAGGCATAAATGTTTACGCCCTGCCTGCTTTCATTAAGTTTTCTCTTCCTGGAAGTATTTTGAAGTGTAAATTAGTTTGCTGTATTTTTATTCAATACCGAACTTGGAACTTTTAAGTTTTTTTCAATTAGAATACTGAATGTGTATTTAATTCCAATTTTATGACGAACTTTCAGTTTTTTAATAGCATAGCATACGGAAATTTGTTTTTAGTTTTAATTTTATAATATTGTAAATTTCTGTCTAATTGTGTTATTAAATGCTGAAGTGAAGGATTAGGCGGATGATGGAATTGATTTCTAATGTGGAAGAAATGAATCTGAAGAACTTTTACTTCAACGGTAAAAAGGCTCAATTAGACGGAGGGAAACAGTACTATAAAATTGAAATTGAAAATTTGATATATTATTGAAAAATTAAACAATTTTAAGGTCAAAAGTTAAGTATTTTTTTTTTAATATTATATCCTATATATCTTTTTTTAGTTTCGTTATTGTTTTAAATTGTTAACTTGGAACTCTGCAGTTTTTTTTTTTTTTTTTGGTTCCGCTGTACTAAGACTTGTTTGAGGAATAGAATAGAAATAGAAATAGAAATTAAATTGTTTAAAGCTGTGATTTTATTTGTTTATTTTATATTTGCTCGGGGGGTTAAGGATCCTTTTGCCGGTGCATTGAGGTTGGTTGGTTTTGTGTCTGTGTATCCTTTTTAAGAATAAGGGAACTCTGTAAAATGTAAATGTATTGGCCTACTGGTTTTGTCGTCTGGTTGTCTTTCATTTCAGCATCATATTGGTACCTATGGCTTGATAATACAACAACAGGTACCGTGACTGGATAGGGTTTTGGCTAATGCCCACTGGCGGACTTTGTTCCCAGTCATTATTAGTTCGTCAACTTCCTTAAATGGCTTCAAGTTAGTTGTTGCCCTATATATTTTGGGTTCTGGGTAATTATGAGTTGTGTTGTCAGTTCCGGCTTGAAGCTGCTTGAGGGGGGGACTTGAAAGGGTTGTTTGAGGAGCTTGGACCGAAGCGTAATGATAATATATATATGTTCTTTAGCTGTAAGTGCTGCTGTTAATTGTGGTTTAGAACAAGAGTTTTTTTTTTTTGGCGCATTCACCAGTTGTAAACATCATCAAGTGTTGGGGCGATTGTAGGGATGGTGTGTCCAGCAGCCCGGGCCAGTTAAGAAGCATAGAAAGGGGGAAAAGAATTGGGGAAAAAAAGGAAATTCTTGATTAATGGTCCTTCTTGGGGTACAATTGCGCAACTTAAATAAACACCCACTCCCACCAAAATAGAACAAAAATTGAGTGTGGAAATAGTGAAAAATAACAATGCCTAAAAATAGGAACTAAATAATCAAAATAAGGTGCAAAATTTCCTTTAATAGCTTTGACCAAGTCTTGGGTCTTGTCCATGCCTACAAACCCCATGTGAGCAGAGCAATGTCCATGCATTCCATCATTCCACCCCCCTAAACACCACCTTGTTTGCAAGGGTGAAGTTAGGATAAGTTTGAAAGAATCGCCATTTGTTTTTCCATGTGGCATTCAAGGTTGGTGCGCCAATCCATTTCACTAGTATCTCCATTCGTGGACAGTACTTCCCTTGATGGTCCGACTATCTAAGATAGCTTTCGGTTGTGGTAGCACTACATCATCAGCCATGACTAGGGGAGGAACATGGGACACAACTAGAATGGCACCCTCACATTGTTTAAGGCGATTGACATGGAAAATGTTATGTATGGGAGAGCTTGATGGCAATTCAAGCTAGTAAGCAACAAGTTCAATATGCTTCAGTACTCGGAATTGACCATAGAAACGGGGAGAAAGCTTGAGGGAGCAACGAAAGGCCATTGACTATTGCCAGTATGGTTGGAGTTTAAGATAAACGAAGTCACTAACAATGAACTCCATTTCTCTACAATGCCTATTTGCTTGGACTTTCATGCGGTTATGTACGAGAACCAAGTTGCAACGCAAGTCACAAAGTATCTCAATGCAGCAACAGAGGAGCTCATCAGTCGCTTGGACTTTGGTGGTACCAGGAAGATAAGAGAGAAGATGAGGAGGGGAAATACCATAAACAACCTCAAATGGGAAAACTTTGGTAATAGAATGCTTGGAAGTATTGTAGTTGTATTCTGCCTAGGCTAGCCACTCAATTTATTGCCATAGTTGTTCACTCGTAAAGCATTGAAAATATTGCTCCAAGGTACGTTAACCACCTCCATCTGGCTATCGGTTTGAGGGTGGTAGCTGGAACTCATGTTGAGTGAGGTACCTTGGAATTGAAACAAAGTTTTCTAGAAGGCATTGATAAAGATTTTATAACGATCACTCACTATAGAAGAGGGCATACCATGTAACCAAATGATGTGATCAACGAAAACTCAAGCCACATCAAGGGCCATGTAGGGATGCTTTAAGGGAACGAAGTGTGCGTATTTGGAGAGGCAATCAACTACAACCATGATAATAGTGTGACCATGGGAAGAGGGTAAACCTTCAATACAATCCATGGAGACATCAGACCAAATGCGGTAGGGAATTGGCAAGAGTTGGAAAAGGCCTGTTGGTGTAATGTAGTGTGTGTTGCACCACTGACACACATCACAATGCTTAATGAAGGTTTTGACAACTGGGCTCATGTGAGACCAGAATAAGTCACGTTTGAGCTTGCTAAGAGTTCTATGGTAAACGAAATGCCCCTTCCATGGGTGAAGAGTGTGTCTTGGCCAATAGCAAGGGTATTAGGGTTGAGTTAGGACTCACACATACACGTCCCCCAAGGAACCAAACACCATCACAAAGGAGATGAGGCCATGTACGGGTTTAGGGAGTTTCCGCCAACTGCTTGTAATAAGGGTCCTTTGTGACCTCTTATTGTAGCGTTTTCCAGCAATCTGCACAGGGCAAGGAGATCTCCAAGCACTGGAATTCCACCACCCTTAAGAGTGCATCAGCCCCTTGATTGTCTTTCCCCTACTTATACTAAATTGAATAGTCGTACCCCATGATTTTTGGCAGCCACCTAGTTTGTGTCAGGGTGGTAATACGTTGCTCTAGTAGGTACTTTAGGCTGGGCTTATCCATGCTAATTAAGAACGGTTTCCTTAATAAGTAAGGTCACTACTTTTGGATTACTCAGATGAGGGCTAACATCTCATTCTCATAGGTTGAAAGTTCTAGCGCAAATCCTTTAAGACCCTCACTATAATAAGCAATTGGTCGTTCCTGCTGCATAAGAATTGCACCTATGCCTTCTCTGCATGCATCGCTTTCCACCATGAAGGGTTGGGAAAAATCGGGTAGCCGTGACACTAGATGCAAGATCAAAGCTTGCTTTAAGCAGTCAAAAGTTGCAGCAACCTTTGGGCTCCATTCGAATCCTTCTTTCGACAATAGCCATGTAAGTGGGGCTGCAATTCCACCAAAACAATTGACAAATTTTCTATAGTAGCTGACCCTAAGAATCCACGAACACTTTTAGGGGAAGTGGGAGTTGACCAACTAGCAACAGCTTGGGTTTTTGTAGGGTCCACCTATACTCATTTGTGGGAGATAACATGTCCCAAATAATCAACCTGTAATACACCAAAATGACACTTTGTTTTTGTGATAATTATGACTCAAAATCCTTGTTTATCTGTGAATTGGTTTTCCTAATTTGACCGTGACTATACTTTCAAATTTGACTATGATTATGATGCTATCAAATTCGATTTTATGTGAGATTTATCTCATCTGGAAGAATATCCTCGTGTGTCATCTTCTGATCAGGATATAATTTCTTGTGTTCATCCATAGATGATTTTAGATCTATAAATAGGAGCTCAGGTCACATAAAATAAGACACAGAGTGTGTGTACCAATATCACTTTTGTATTACCAATATTTGGTTAGTGATATTTTGTTCTTTCTGCCCATAATTTTTTTCGATTTGGGTTTTTCACGTTAAATTCTGTGTTCGTGTGTGGTTGATTGTGGTTTGTTATCTATCCAATTTCGTAACAAATTGGTATCAGAGCCATTGCATCAAGTCATCAACATCTAGTAGATCTCAACCATTGATCTGCATCATCATCATCATCACCATCATCTTCTTCCTCAACTTGGGTTTCCAGTTTACCCAACCACAGTTGCCACCATTGTTCAGCCACTGTCGTCATCGTCGATTGAGCCCGCTGCCGCCATCTACCGTGCCCACCTCCATCGCGCCCTTCACCGCCTACGCCACCAACCTTGTTGTTCGTTGTTTCAGAAACTAGCAACTGCCGATGCTTCCTCCAACGCCGACCTCCTCCAGCCATCGCCGTTCAAATCATGGCCTTCGTTATCATTGTCGTCTACCGCTTTCGTTGGCCATCACTCCAGGTCTAGTCATCTTCTCCGTCGACCACATCTGCTGCTTGGTTGAGCTGCGATCGTAGGTCTCACCTTCGTTGTCAATTGACTATCGCATGCCATTATCGATCGCCTTTATCTTTGTCTCCGCTGCTAACTGTTGGCCTTGGCACCATTGATTGCTCCGAGTGTTGCTTGTAAGCCTCAACCATTAATGCACATGTTCTTTTATTTTCTCCCATTGCTGAAGCTTCTCACCCAAATCTCAATTTGGATATGGTCATACCCAGTTGACCCACTAACCCATCCAAATCCAGCAGATCTGTCAGCCTAATTTCAGATTTGTTTCTTGCCCATATTTGGTATTTTTGATTCATTTTTAGTTGGGTTTATTAGGACTTATTTTTTAAATTATTTGATATTATTTGGGGATATTTAATGGCTTCATTGAAGTATGATATTCTTCTATTGAACCGAAATATCAGATTTTCGCTATGGCAGGTTAAGATGCGTGCAATTTTGGCACAGATGGATTTAGACGATGCACTCTTGGGTTTTGAAAAAATGCCACAATCATGGAGCATTGAAGAAAAACAATATAAGGATCGTAAGACCTTGTCTCAGATACATTTACATTTATTGAATCAAATTTTGTAGGATGTTTTGAAAGAAAAATCGTTGTCGTTTTATGGTTGAAACTGGAATAGTTGTGTATGACGAAAAGCTTAACCAGTAAGTTGCATCTGAAGTAAAGATTATATTCTCATCAAATAACTGAAGGTACGTCTATTAAGAGTCATTTAATAGTTTTTAAAGAAATTGTTTCTGATTTAAAGGCCATGGAGGTTAAGTATGATGATGAGGATTTGGCTCTAATTTTGTTATGTTCTCTACCAGCCTCTTATTCAAATTTTAGAAACACCATACTCTATAGTCAAGATACTCTCACCCTAGATGAAGTTTATGATGCTTTATTCTCGAAAGAAAAAATTGATAAGCAATTATTGGGGACTTTTGAGAATTTGAGGGAGGGTCTGTTGATTAGAAGGAAAAGTAGATCTAAGTCCATAAACAAAGAAAAAGTTTGTAATTTTTGTAAGAAGAATGGACACATAAAGAAGAAGTGTTATAAACTGCAAAACAAACTTAAGAAACATGAAACTGACTAGAAATGAAAACAAGCGGAAACTTTAGGAGAAACCAATGTTGTTGAAAATAATAGTATTGATGGGGAACTTATGGTGGTTACTAATGAGGTTACGAAACCTAGTGAATATTGGATTCTTGACACATCATGCACGTTTCATATTTCTCTTAATAGAGATTGGTTTTTGACATATAAAACTTTGAATTCTGGTGATGTGTTGATGGGAAATAATTCTTCTTGTAAAATTGTTGGCATTGAAACTGTCAAAATTAAGATGTTCGATGGTATTTTTCAAATTTTAACTGATGTCAGACATGTCCTTGATCTTAAAAGAAATCTTATTTGATTGAGTACTCTTGATTCAAATGGGTACAAGTTCATTGGTGAATGTGGAGTTATCAGGGTCAGTAGAGGTGCTCTTGTTGTGATGAAAGACACGAAACAATACAATCGATTATATGTTCTACAGGATTCTATCGTTACAAGTGATGCTTCTGTTTCTACTTCTTCTTTATCTGATACTGATCTCACTCAGTTATGGAATATGCCTCTTGGACATATGAGTGAAATAGGTATGGATGAATTGAGCAAAAGATGATTTCTTAAAGGGTAGAGTATTGGAAAATTGGAGTTTTGCGAGCACTACATTTTCGGTGAGCAAAAATAGGTTAAATTTACTAAAGGCATTCACAATACAAAAGGTATATTAGACTATGTCCATTCTGATCTCTAGAATCTGGCCAGAGTACCTTTTGTAGGTGGTGTTAGATACATGTTGACTTTAATCAATGATTTTTCAAGGAAAGTCTGGGTATTCTTCTTGAAACAGAAGATTAAAATTTTTGCTACTTTCAAGCAGTGGAAGACTATGATTGAGACATAAATCGATAGACAGATTAAGCGTCTCTACATAGATAATGATTTAGAATTTTGTTCGCGTGAATTTAATGATTTTTGCAAGAAAGACGAAATTCTAAGGTATTTAACAGTTCCAAGTACACCACAACAAAATAGTGTAACCGGGCAGATAAATAAAACTATGATGGAAAAGGTAATGTGTATGCTGTCTAATTCCGGTTTATCTAAGTCTTTTTTGGGCTGAGACTGCTTATATGACATGTTTTTTGGTTAATCGGTCTCCATCGTTTGCTATTGATAAGAAAACTACATAAGAGTTATGGTCAGGTACTCTTGCGAATTATTCTGATTTAAAATTTTTTGGATATACTGCATTTGTTCATGTTGATGATGGAAAATTAGAACCAAGGTCTAAACAATATCTCTTCCTTGGTTATAAACCTGGTGTTAAGGGTTATAAGTTATGGGATCCAAAAGCTTCTAAAGTTTTGATTAACAGAGATGTTATTTTTAATAAAATTGCTATGCTTCGTGGCTCTTTTGCAAAAAAAAATTAACCCTACAAGTCACCAAAGTTCTGATATTTAGGTGGAGCTTAAAATTGACAAGAGTTGGACATCTGAGCCTTCGTCATCATCTCAGATTAAGTCAAGCCCTAAGTCAAATCCAGAAACAAGTGTCAGTCCATCAGATTATTGTATTACTAAGGATAGACCCAGAAGAAATATCAAACCTCCTCAAAGATATGCTGAAACTGATCTTGTTACATATGTTTTGAATGTGGCTAAAGATATTAACTATAGTGAAAGACCTTCCATTTATTTTGAAGTAGTTAGTTGTATTGAATCTTGGAGATGGATTATTGCAATGCATGAAGAGATGGAATCCTTACACAAAAATGGTACTTGGAAATTGACGAAACTACCCGAGGATAAGAAAATAATTAAGTGCAAATGGATATTCGAGAGGAAAAAAGGTACACCAAGAGTTGAAAAAGTGAAATACAAAGCCAAACTCGTAGCAAAAAGATACAATCAGGTTCTAGGTGTGGACTTTACATATGCATTTTCCCTAGTTGTGAAACATAGTTCCATCCGGGCACTACTTGGTATTGTGACTATTCAAGATCTTAAATTGGGACAGTTGGATGATAAGACAACGTTCTTATATGGGGAACTTGATGAGGATATCTATATACAACAACTAGAGGGTTTTGAAGTTTCAGGCAAAGAAGACTGTGTATTTGTTGAAGAAGTCTCTATATGGTTTGAAACAGTCTCCTCAACAGTGATATAAAATGTTTGATTCCTTTATGAGTAAGCACAATTTTAATTAATAGATGCAGTTATGACAGTTGTGTCTATTTTAAAAGGAACAAGAACGAGTCCTTTATATATCTGCTTCTATATGTCGATGATATGTTAGTAGTATCAAAAAATAAGGACGAGATAAAAAGATTGAAAGTTTAGCTCAACAAAGAATTTGATATGAAAGATTTTGGTGCTGCGAAAAAGATACTTAGAATGAAAATTTCAAGAGATAGGAAGGCAGGTAAATTGTATCTAAGTCAAAAGGTATACATTGAAAAAGTCTTAACTAAATTCAATATGTAGAAGGTTAAACCTGTGAGTACTCCGTTGACTGCACATTTTAAGCTTTCATTGAGCTTATCGCCTCAGTCAGATGATGAAATTGACAAGATATCAAAATTTTCATACTCTAGTGCAGTGGGTTGTCTTATTTATGATATGGTTTGTGCATGCCTTGATTTGGCTCATACAGTGAGCATGGTTAGTAGATACATGGCTAACCTTAGTAAGGAACATTGGAAGGTAGTCCAATGGATTCTCCGATATTTGCGTGGTACCACTGATGTCTGTTTATAGTTCAAAAATACTAGAGATGAAGTTATTGGTTTTGTTGATTTTGATTTTGTAGGTGATCCCGACAATCAAAGATCGTTTACTAGGTATGTGTTCACCATTAGTAGTTGTGCTATCAGCTGGAAGGCTACTTTACAATTCGTCGTTGTCCTGTCTACTACAGAAGTAGAATATATGGCAATTACTGAAGCTATTAAAGAAGCTATTTGTCTAAAAGGGTTTATGGGTGAAATCAGTAAAGATCTTCATGACAGTACAGTTTATTGTGACAGTCAAAGTGTTATTTTCTTCACTAAAGATTAGATATTTCATGAGAGAACGAAGCATGTTGATGTGCAATATCATTTTATTCGGGATATTACTGCTTGTGGTGAAGTTACTATAAGAAAAATTAACACTCTATGAGAACCTACGACAACACAATTTTTTGCCGAAGTGTCCCATTTAACCATACGTTCGCTTTCTTGGCTTAAGGCAAGGACCGTACCTTTTTGTGTATGACTCATTAGGCTTTCGAATATATTGGCAATATATATATATATTTGATTTCCTATTTTCCACTCTAACAAATATAGAAAATTATTAAATTAAAAACTCCTTTCTAATTTAATCAATTGCCATTTTAGGAAACTCTTTCCTTTATGACGACTTCTCATCAAATCGATGTCATTACATTTATTTATTTTTTTCTGTGAAAACCTAGCATGGCATAACTTCTTGCCGAAGTATCCCACTTAACCATACATTCACTATCTCGGTTTAAACAAGGGACCATATCTTTTGGTTGTGACTTATTAGACTTTCGAATATGTTAGCAATGTGTCATTACTAACACATAAGACAAGATTTGCCTCTAGCAAGACATCATGCCTACCCAATTATTCAGAAGAATTCATAATCCATAAACAATCTTTCACGAGCATGGTTACTGTATAATTGTGTAATTCGATCTTCTCGTCAATGTATCTTCTGTGATCTCAAGTCTGGCGATGTGTTACTTAACTATGATCATATGAGTTTTCTTTTGTCCTCCAGATATCCTTACTCAATAGAAAGTGAATCAATAACTCTTTATTGATCTCTTTCACCATGGTCATGGATTTAAAGTGAATATCCACTGAAGACGCCTTAGATACATCATCATTTATCAAGGGATAGACGAGTCTCATCTTGGTTATGCACTCATCTCCATAAACCTCATGATATGCCCAACAATTGCCCATATGCTACCTTTGTCTAGGCCCATCGTAACGATGTCAAAACATATCGGTTTTCTTATGAGATGACCGTGACAACCTCAGGTCCAAAGATTAGTTACACTCATCTCGTATGAGAATTTCATTAATATATAACCAAAATGGATTCTTATGGTGAGTCATGTCCAGTGACATGTTTTCCAACATTGGTCACATATTTACTTGTCTAGGCATCCCCATGCCTATGGGTGTGAGATCCCCCTATGCTATGAGATAGTAAAAACATAGCGCATACAAGTTTTACTGCAATTGTCAATGTCCATTCTTAACATTGATATGACTTGGAACATTTAATGATATCTACAAACTGTGATGCATCATCTCAAATCTTTATAGATAAATCATAATATACATCATATGTACTTTTGTCTAGTATCATCCAGTCATTACAATAATAACAAGAAACTAATAGAACGACTTCTTGTGAAATTGAATAACTCTTTATTCAATAATAAATATGATTGCAATTGCTAATGTATAACATGCCCAATCTGATTGGATCTAAAGCACTCACACTAACACTTTCGGCGTTCAAAGAAATTTGGATGGCCTTGGCGACGATAAGGGATAAGAGTTTTATGGGCGACAACCCGATGGAAAGGTGAGAGCTTGTGGCATGTGGCTAACTAATTGTCTTGCAAGCGATGGTCTACTTCTTGTGATGTGAGCGCTAACCGATGCTGGAGAGGTACTGAGTGATTTGCGGACTAGCTCGCCCATCAAGTACAGTGTGTCGTGTGGGCATGATTAGTCACCATCCCTTTTCCCTATTCGCTTAAGAGCCATGCCTTGCGGCATTTCTGTAACACCTGGGTGTTACCGGTGTTAAAAGAATGATAAAGGAAATGAGAAACTTCCAAAAATGCCCTTGATAATGTGAGGGATCTTAAGAATGATGGTGCCCTATGAGGGGCATTTTGGTAATTTAGATAGTGAAGTCCAATAAAGGGTATTTTGGTAAATTAAAAATAATTCCTAGGTGGAATTAAGGATGTAAGTGAATTAAATTCTCATTTTTATATTTGTGGAGATAAATGGGATTAATAATTCAAAAAGGGTATTTTGGTAATTTTGAAATAAATTCCATAAAGGAATTAAATTGTGGAGAATGGAAAAATAGTGGATATTTAATTATTAGATAAAATAATTAATTTTTCCCTAAATTGGTGAACAAATGTGGTGATGCCACATGGAGGGTTGCTTGGAGGCAAAAGCTTGTTTCTAGTGGTGACACATGGCAAATTCTCCTTTAATGAGAAGGAGAAATTAAAGAAATGAGAAATTGGAAAATAGTGGTGGTGACACATGGCATAATCTCGTGGAACAAGAATAAGTATTTAAAGAAAATTCAAAATGGGGAGATAATAGTCTTTCAAGCATTAAATGCAAGCCATGATGATGTTGCCTAAAAAGAAATTGAAAAATAAGAGAAATTAGTCATCTATTAATGGTATGAAAATGGAGAGAATTTCTTAAATGGGAAATAGGTGATTTATGTCTTTCAAGACTTGTCTTGAAAATGGTCAAATTAAATTAATTGGCAAATAAAATAGAAATTTCCAAGTGATCCAATGGTTGTGCTTGAGTCTTAGAAGAAGAATGGATCCAATGACTAGAAGTGGATCTTGGAGGATGGCATGGATTGTCAACTTATTAAGAGTGTATTTTCTCTTAAGGGTGGAGATTTATTCTTCCAAAATGGATGGATGAGATTAAACAAGGCAAAAGCACATGGATTGTGCTTTCTTGTGTGGTTAGAATTTTCTCTCAAAAAGCTAAGGGAAATCAAAGGCTAAGATGAAGTCTTGAAATTAAGATATCAAGACAAGAGAAGTATAAAAAGGGAAAGAGAGCTTTTGTCTCAAATTTTTTGCCATTTGAAGAGTCTTGATGAAGAAAGGAAAGAGAAGAATGAAAGAAAGAAATGTAAGATTGTTTTGTGTTTAAGTGTAATGCCCCGCTCCCACTTACGGGTGTTACTCGTGAATAGTTAACTAACTATTCACCTGTTAAGGCAAAATGAAGAGATAGGCTATGTTTTAATGAGAAACGCCTTAGGTGGGAACTAGGCTTCGCCCTCCCTTCGCTCCACTCTAGGATCTGGGAAAATATCAAAACGACTTTGCGGAAATAAAACCCGAAATCTCATAAAGTGTCACCCTTTCTCAAGTTCTTAATGAAGAGCCAATGATGACTTCCCAGGATTCAAAAAAATAGGCAAACCATAATCGCTTCATTTAACTATGGCATAAGGTCTTAATTATTGGAAAATAAATTTTGGCCCAAATATTAACCCATTTTTCTCACTTCCAAAATCCTTTAGAAAATATTTGGGTTAATCTTCCTTTGAAAAATTTAATAAATTCTTCCTTACCAAATCTCCATTTATTTTCCTTTATTTATTTCAAAAATACCTCAAATTTCCAACCTTTAAGAAGTAAATTTTTTGGAATCAAACATCAAGCTTCCTCATCCATTTTCCAAAACTCAAGGAAAATACTCATTTATTTATTTTCTAAAATATATGAATTTTTCCACAAATGCTTTAAAATTTACATTAATTTAAAAATTAATTTGGAGGCTTAAATCTTCATTTATTTATTTATTTAAACATGCTTTTATTTCAAAAATTTCAAAATAGCATACATAAAATAAAAGTTTAAAACAATAGCAAGGGAAAGCGGCAGCACCAGCTGCGCCCCCCAACACGCGGGCCGCGCGCACGCACGCCCTGGCCACGCGCAGGCTGGCCGCTTGGGCGCGCTCGCCCCGAGCCCAAGCGCCCAGCCCAACTGCCACCCAAAAATTTATTTTATTTATTATTTTTTTCCTTTTTAAATCAAAATTTCCAAAATACAACAATACCTCAAATACCTTCCAAAATATCAAAGTTTTCCTCGATCCATAGACATTAAGCATACATACATATTCCACTAAATAAATACATCAATACACAAGACAAAACATACACTATCACACACACTCTTCTTGCTTCACTTCCTTCAACCTTCCAACACTTTCTTTCCTTTAGAAGATTCCGCACCTATAAAGAGGTCAAAGGACCTTATGAGCCATTGCTCAGTAAGGGTGTTATGCATAAGTAAATGTAATATGAGAAAAACATGTAATGCAAATGCAATGCAATAAGTGGGTAGTCTTCCATGCCCTCATAACCTCCATAGGTTAAGGCACCAACCAACCCCTCCCATATCACTAGACCTCTATATGGCCATAGGTACACTAGAACACAAATCATGTAAATATGACCATTACATGCAACTCATACAAAACAATTACAAATGCAAGCAAACCCCACCACTTGGGGTCATCCCTTACCTCTTCTCCCTTGAGAGCTTTGACAAGATTTTCCTTCCAAGACTTCTTTTGCTTTCAACCACCTTAAGAAAGGATTCTTAGAGCATTAGATGATCTTGAAGACTAGAGGAATGAAAGGAGAAATGAAGACTTTCTTTCTTTCTTCTAGAAAAGATTTAGATCAAAGCTTACCTTCCTTTCCTTTGCAAGGTCACAAGAGAACTCTCCCTTGTTCTCTAATTTCTTCCACCAAGAAAAACTTCCACTTAGAGATTTTTCTTCTTTATATATAATGTCTTGACATCTCACAAGTTCAAGACTAATTTCTAGCCCTTGATCATTCTTTAGAAGAACAAATCCTAACCCTTGAAACTAGCTCAATCCTTGTGCTTTAAGAGGGTTTATTCTTAGCCATAGATCAAGATGAAATTAAATCTCCACCCTTAAAGAAAAGCACAATCCTTGCCATCTAGCCTCTTTAAATCTCCACCTTTGATGATAAACTAGAGATTAAATCTCCATCATCAATTCTTTTTTTATTAGGCTCATTAGGTATTTATTTATTTGAAAATTTGGCAATCCATGCCACTTCCAAGAATCAATTGTAGCCATTAGATCTTGATCCTCTCCAAGCTAAATCCTTAACCATTGGATCAAGGCTCCAATTCTCATAATTACTTAATTATCAAAATTAAGAAATATTAACTAATTTCAAGATTGATTATTTTCCAACATTTCTCATTTAATTTAAATCCCCTAGATTTTCAAGCATTTAATGAAGACTGATATCTATTTCTTTTTTATTTAATTTAAATCACTCTTGAAAGACATAATCCCTTTTAATTTGCATTTACTTTAATCCCCTATTTTCTCACATAAATGCATGACTAATATCCAATTTAATAAAGAATTTCTTTAATTCACACCATGATGACTCTCATTTAATGCTTGAGAGACCATTTTTCTTTTCTTTTTGAATTTCTTTTAATCTCCCTCTTGCTTCACAAGATCATGCCAAGTGTCACCAATCTACCCTACTTGGCTTCCATTTCAATTCCTAATTATCCATGCATTTAAACAAGAATTAAATTCTCCCAACAAATCCAATTCCCCAATTTATAAATATTTTCTCCACAAAAATAATTTACCTTTATGGGACGGGACTTCAAATTACTGTTTTTCCCTTCTTAAGGCATCCTATATATATGTGCCTTCTCTTTGGTTCAAGGGCAATTATGGAAATTTCCATATACCATTATTCTCTTAATTGACAATTTTATCATGACTCATCAAGGGTATTACATTAAGCCACAAGAAAGCTAAATCTTTTCTCTCTATTTCTTCTCTTGTAATATGGATTTATTTTGTATGTAAGGATCTCTTGGGTAGAAGGGATTGAATGAAGCTAAGAAGAGTTAAAAGGTTCAATGAATGCTATGGTAAGGGATAGCCCCAAGGGTGGTGGCTTTGTAAGTTGTAAGTATGCATTTAAACTTTAAATGTGTGCATTGGCATGTTGTTTGTGTTCAAGGACCTATGGCCATGAGGTTATGTGGGGTAGGGTAGATTAAAGCCTCAAACCAAGGTGGTTGTGAGGATGTGGAAGCCCTAACCATGTTGCATACATGCATTTGGCATCACATGATATGTTTTTGTTCATACTTATTGTCATTGCACCCTTATTGAGCTGAATGGCTCATGAGGTTTTACCCTCAACTTGTAGGTTGTTCATGTGCCAAGAGAAAAAGGGAGTGTGCAAGCTTGAAGTTGGGAAGCTCGTGGTGGGTTTGTAAATTTATGGCTTAAAGAAGCTTAGGCATGTGTTTATTTAAATTTGTGGGATCATGGCTTGTAGAAGCCTATGTGTTGTTTGTGCTTCATGTGATGTAATTAAATGGTTGGTAAGGGCTTGTGAAGGCCTAAGTCCATGGATATAATTTTATTTTGGAATAAATCTTGGGTGTTGGAGAAAATGATTTTGTGGGAAATGTGTAAATTTAAGATGCATTTTATGGGTATTTAATACTTAGAAAAATTTGGGGAAAAGGGGCCAAGAAAATTTTTTGAGACATGTAGGCATGTCACAAGCGGCAGATGTGTAGCAGGCGAGCAGTAAGGGGGCCCACGGGTGCGTGTGGGGGCTCGCAGGCGTGCGGCCTTGTGCAGCCCGCGCAGCGAGTGCATCACGGGGCCCGGGCGCTCCAGTAGGCCCTGTCGGCCAATTTTTTTAAAAGATTTGAAAATTTAGGGCATTTGTTAATTAATTTTGGGCCCCGGAGAAATTTTCGTAATAAAGGAATTTTTCAGGCATTTTTTGAGATAAATGCCAAAAATTTGAAAAATGAAAATTTTGAGTTTTTCCTCAAAAATTAGTCAAAATCAATGGGTTGATGAAAATGGTGATTTTTATGGAGCTCGGTGGAATTCTTGGAAAGAAGAAGAATGGAAAACAAAAAATGGTGATTGGGGCAATCTTAATGGAAATTAAATAGTCAAGGGTGGTATGGTTAAAGCCCAAATCTGCTAGGGGATCCTGAGGGTGAGGGACGAAGCCTAGTTCCTACCTAGGGTGTTTCGT
Organism: Diospyros lotus; assembly: GCF_014633365.1. Taxonomy (NCBI): domain Eukaryota; kingdom Viridiplantae; phylum Streptophyta; class Magnoliopsida; order Ericales; family Ebenaceae; genus Diospyros; species Diospyros lotus. The sequence goes on from NC_068351.1 coordinate 22,492,450, forward strand.
GTTGAAACATAGTCTACCCTTCACGTAAAGCCCCTGGCATGTGAGCAATTCGGTTGATTGTTCACGAGTGGCACCCGTGAGTGGGAACAGGGCGTCACAATTTCTGGTGACTTCTAGCCAACCAAGACTCCTGGCTTAGGTAAACCATTCTGCTTAGTAACTTAGAGTAGGCAAAACCCATGTGCGTCTCCATAGTCAAACAATAGATGGCTCCTAATGCTGGCTATGAATTAACGGTGCTGGATCTTTGGGTTATGTCAGTGAGTATCCTGGAGTTGCAAAACTCTGGTGACCAAAGCTAGTACTCTCCCTTGATCCTAGCTTTTACTTTGTACATGATGTCATCTAAAGTGGCTTTACTGCCTCTTGATCTTGCATGCTCATGTTGTCGCCTACTTAGTAACTTGGAGTGAGCAAAACCCCTCTACGTCTCCATAGTGAAATGGTATGTTGGCCTACTTAGAAACTTAGAGTAGGCAGAGCCCCTATGTATCTCCATAGTTAAATGATAACTCCTAAGTTAGTCTCAAATTAACGATCGTGGCCCTGAGTGGTTCTTCCAGTTTGTGTCCCGATGTTGGTTTCTCAACATCGTTCTTTGGTGATGCTTATTGGTTCATCCCTCTAGTTTTAGTTTGTCACTTGTACACATTGTCAGTTTGGTGGCTTTGTCTATGGCTACCTTCACGTTTTGCTGCATGATCCTAGTCTTCACAAAGATTCATTGGTTCGAATGACATGTTTAGTGTGCCTTTTGTTCTTGAGCTAACATTTTTATTTGGAGCTGTTACTTAGCATTTCTTTTGTGTTACTCCTTTGTTTCTTCTATGTTGTTTAGAACCCACTTGTGTGTGGATCTTGAGTGTTCTGTTTAGTTTGTTTTCTGTGTTATTGTCCACCAAGGTATGCCTTGGTTGGGTTTTATATAGATGTTTTCTCTATCTATACATATCTTTTTTACTTTTTTAAAAAAAAGAATATGAGGTCAATTTGAAGCAGTAAGTCATTAAGTAGGTGGCACTGCCAACTAGGAAGCCGCCCTTTGCATCTTGGGTACTCCTTGCCTCTACATAGGTCTCTCGCCCTGACCTCCCGACCTCTGATCTCTATATTGTGGTGGTTGTGGGCAACTGTTGGCTCTATGCCCCTTTTTGCGAACCTAAAACAAATCACATCACTAGCAGTTGCTACCTCCCGACTTGGAGGACTATTCCACTAGATATGCCCCACTTGTCCACATAGGAAACATACTCTTCTATTTGCACAATAGGGGTTGCTATGCCTCTTACCATAAGTATTGCATGATAGAATCCCTCCTACACTCCTAACCGGACTAGCCTCCCATCTCCTTTTCCTATCACCATTGTGGCCTTGAGAAGAACCCGATACTTTCTGAGTTGCTTGCCCAATTTTCAAATTATTCCTATCTTGCCCAATAACATAAGCTCTTTGCACCACGGTGGGATAATCCATAACCAGTGCACTCGTTAATGCGTGTTAGATCTCCACGTGTAAGCCCCTCTGAAATTTGATCGCTTTCTTAGACTTTGTCAACTCTAGGTCTGGAGAAGATCGGGTTAAGGAAATGAACTCTGATTCATATTGCGATAGTCTTGTTCCCTTGTACTAGTTTAATAAACTCATAGTCTTTTTCCATCGATAACATCCAATTTTCTATTGCCAATACATCCACACCTCCATAGAACTTAGAGGGGCCATAAAATTCTTAAGCAATTAACCTCCAGCATTACCATCTGTCCCGTGAGCCACTGGGTGAGAAATCTGAAAGTCATTATCATTCCCCACTAGACTCCCCCGGAGCCTCTAGTGTAGGTGCAGGTCGGCCATGGCCTCTACTCCTAGTCAGTGGCCTTCCTTTAAGAACACTCATCTTCCTGTACCACCAACACTTTTAGAATTCAAATTGCCATTTAAACTTTCATCCAATTTCTTAGTAAATCCCTAACTCTACCCAACATTTTGTTAGAGTTATGTCCCACAAACCAATCATGTTTTATGTAATTAATCATATTTTACATTGGGATTCTTCATTTTCAATTAATTATTACTGCAAAGCATTATGTTTTTATTTGTCATTGATGGTTGTTGTCATTATTTATTGCAATCCATACTTGACAGAGTCCATAGATCAAATAGGCTAATGGAATATGGTCGTGCAAAGAGATGACGATCATGAAATATATTCCTTACAAGCCTTGATCTTAAATGTTCCTAGTCATAGAGTTATTAGGATTGGACACTAATAACTCGGATAGACTAGCACATATGATGCATGCTCAATCAGGAGAATGTCTTGTTTCATGGACATTGGTGTGAGGACACTAGTGCATATTTGTGGGTGCTTATTATAAGAATAAGTACACTGAAATGACCTACTACAGAATTCCTAATGGTAATTGTTTAATGTCAAATTGGAATTCCTGTGTTGCAATAGTGCAGATTGGTCCTTAGACTTGAGACATCATGGTAGTCTTATATTTGACTAGTTATGCTTTGGTGTTTTTTTGGATTCTAATAGAGTCATTGGCAAACTATCACTGGGCATGACTTTATCACATATGAAGGCTTGTGAATGTCAAAATATGATTCATCACTTATCGTCAAGATAAGAGGATGTCCTATGTATTCCAATGATTTCATGACTGAGAAAATCATTGGCCAAGGTGAGGTGGAAATCAAAACGTGTTTTGATTTCACCTATCAAGTCATAAATCTGGAATGGATACATAGTTATTAAATGATTAGGGTTTCATCATAAAATCATACCCTAAATTCAATCGAGACATAGATCGATGAAAGGATTTTACTACACAGTAATTGCAATTGAAAAGGTCCGTGTTTTTCCATCATTGGCTAGATATTCATGGTATGTTGCTAGACGTTAACCATGATATGTAGGGTTTTAGAATTAATTTGTTTAATTCTAAACCTATTAATTAAAGAGTTTAATTAAGAAGCCCATGAGATGTGTTAATTAAAAAACCCATGAGTTTAATTAAAGAGTTTAATTAATCTAATAAGTTGGGCCTTGATATAGCCCAATAGAATTGACTCTACATCTAGTCTAATGGTGGACCTAAGGGGTCACACACTTAGATCGAGCCCATTCCATAATTAAAAGGAGAGAATCAACCCAATGTGATGAAGGGCCGAACCTAAAGTCTTTAGGGTTTTCTTTCCATGGCGTGTCTAGGGTTTTTAACTCTATTTATATGCCTCTTAAGAAGCTGAAAAATAAGAAGAAATTTCGTATCTCTCAAAAGGCAACTAGGGTTGCTAGCACTTCTCGAGTCGTCCGTGGAAGGATTGACCTTGTGAACCGACTTGGAGGAGATCGCCCTTACGTCTCTATGGATTGTAATCAGGTAGAATCGAAGCTATACACGGTCGGCGGTTACTAACAGTGGTATCAGAGCTAGGTTATCTCGAACCTAGAATTGTTTTCGTTATTTTGCATATTTGATTCAGTCTTCGATTATAACAGTAACGAATTTGTCTCGTTTTTATTCTGCCATGTCTTGATGGATTATTTATGCAGTAACGAATCCTATATTGTTTTCGATTCTACCATTATTTGATGAAGTATTTATGTATCGAATCAGCATGCTAAGTTGGTAGATAATAAATACTTCATCAAATAAAGGTAGAATCGAAAACAATATAGGATTCGTTACTGCATAAATAATCTATCAAGACATGGCAGAATAAAAATGAGACAGATTCGTTGCTGCCATAATCGAAGACTGAATCAAATACGCCAAATAACGAAAATGATTCTAGGTTCGAGATAACCTGGCTCTGGTTTATCATGCTAAGATGGTAGATAATAAGTTCAGTAATTGGTTTTTAATGGGATATGAAACTGATGCATACAAATTGTTTGAATCTACAATTATGATGTTGTGACTTTAGTACTTTGAATCAGTTTGTTTTCGAGGGTTAAATAAGATCTGTAATCGACATGCAATAAGATTAAAACCGAGATATAGTTGATGGGGTCAATTTATAGAACAGTATGTTCGAATAGAAATGGTTTGATATGGTCAACTCGAGATCAATTTTTATTCAAACAGCAATGCTTGATATGATCAACTTGAAATCCAAAAGCGTTTTGTTATCTATTCGAACAGTTTATTATATGTTTTGATATGATCAATTTGAGATAATTATCTAATCGAACAATAGCTTCCTAATATGATCAAAATTGAACAGCTCTCAGTGTGTTAGGTTTATGATATGATCTTAACCAAATGCCAATCGTTTCTGATATGATCTTATATGAACAACATACTGACCCCGTCAGGGACACTACGCCCGAACCCCCGTATTGGATGGTACATAATCTGTTATGTGTATTATAAATGCAAAGGATGAAAATTTGTTTGTATACATGTCTATTTAAGTTGTATTCAAATGTTATGCATATAGCATGAGACGGTCTTATGATTTCTAAGATGCATGTTCATAACATGTTAGAATAATTATGTATGAGATGCATGCTTATGATAAATTTATTTATGCAATGTGTTAAATGCATGTATTGTGATCTAAATGAAAGATTTAAAAACCCCTCACTTAAAACTGTTTTAAGTATAAATATTAAGTCATAAACGGTGAAATCAAAAGAGTTTATTTTCACCGTGGCCTTCCATCATTAGCATATTGATATGCCCTACAAAAAACTCGAGTGAAATATACATCAATCTATTAATTCCAAGCCATCCTCGAAAAGCCACGGCCAAATAGAAAATCAAGATGATATGAAGCTTGGCAATTGGAATATTTAATTAAACAATTAATGGTGTCTTGGCAATTGAAGTTGAAGCCCTTCACGTGAAAGCACAATTCAAGGAACATGAATATTATTAAATAATTGAAAGTGAGCATAGGAGGAGATTAAATAATTGGAAGTTCAGGAAGTCATGAATTTTATATAAATATAATAGCAAGCATGGGCGCGACAATTAGGCAATGAGAAGAAGCAGCAATTGGGGAGCAAGTAGGGGGCCGAGAGGCCCCCACTCGGTTTCAATTTAGCCACCCAATGGTGGCAAAATTGAGACCTACTCGGTTGAACCGAGTGGTGTCTCGGTTGTAATTAGGGGAGCCTCTCGGCTCCCCTATCTCATTTTAATTTTAATCGTCCCCAATCGATTCCTTGGAACCGAGATCCACTCAGTTCCTTGGAACCAACCAACTGGGTCTCGGTTATTATTAAGGGGCCTCTCAGCCCCCCTCTCTCGATTCATGGTGGCCATTAAGTGGCCACCACCGAGACCCACTCGGTTCTTTTGAATCGAGTGGGTCTCGGTTTCTTTGGTGGCCAAAATGGCCACAACCGAGACCCACTCGGTTCTTTTAAACCGAGTGGGTCCAACTCAGTTCCTAGCTCGTGTTTCTTCAAAATCCCATGGCCGAATACATTGAGAATATGCCATCAGGGAAGCTCCCGATGGTTGCCACGTGTCCCCCGAGAAGCCCAGGATGATTGCCACGTGTCCCTCACTCTCTCCTCTATAAATATGAGACTTGTCTCTTCATTAGGGGGATTCATTTTTAGAGGGACAAAGAGTCTATTTTTCTCTCAGGCATTTTAAGGGAAGTCAATTTTTTGGAGGCACTCGGTTCTTAGGCAAATCGGTTCTTGAGGCAATCGATTTTTGCTACAATGTCGGTTCTCAAGGCCATTTGGTTTTAAAGGCTAGTCGGTTTTAATCAAGACCCAATCGGTTTTAATGAAAACCCACTCGGTTCTTGAGCCAATCAGTTTTAACTAAGACCCAGTCAGTTATAATCAGCAGCCAGTCGGTTCTTCAGCCAATCGATTATAATCAGCAACTAGTCGGTTATTTGAACAATACTATTCATGAAAGAGCAATTATTCACCCACAACTATTCATCAGCAACATGAACATTTATGCACATATCAGTAATGTCATGCATAATATCTGCGACATGCATTGGACATATTTCCCAGAATATTGTCTGACTTGGCTGTCAGAGGGCCCGTGCGAGAAATTCCCCTGCATGGCCTTCTAACTATTATTGTGCCCGTAGGCTAAATTCTGGACGACTTTACCTTAGCCTTGGAAGACCAATCTATTGAAGGCCCCATCAGGGTCCCACGTCGCTTGTCACACGAAGTACCCTGGCATAGAAGATTCTAAAGACTATTCCAGGCCTAGGCCTTGTTGAATTCCAACTCTGACCCAATCCAGACCCGTTGAAGCCTCGCGAATGACACCCTGGACCCTTGACATTGATGGATACTTTTGCTCAAGTTGATCCCTAGATAAATAAATATTATTGTTGTATCTTGGCCACAACAATTGGCGCCGTCTGTGGGAAATGCAACGAAAAGTCAAACAAAATACGCCATCAATGGCAAGCACCAGAGGCAATCAACGAAATATATTTCAAGGCATTGAAATTTGCCCTCTTACACGAGACTCACAAAATCCAATGGGAGCGTATCAGCTTCCACCCAACTTTCAACGACAAGGGAGCCTTCAGTTCCCTTTGACCCCTAGGAACAAGTGGGAGCCCAATCACCCCCACCAGGTTCTCAACACTTGGTGACTCAGCATGAAGCTCACCATCAACTTGGACCATCACATCAAGTTATTCCTACTGTCCCCTTAGCGGACTATGAGGCGTTGCAACAACAACATATTGAAGGAATGTAAGCCCTACAAGACATGGCGTGAATACTTTAAAGTATGGTTCCCGATACCATACTACCCACGACACTGAGAAGGATTATACCCAAAACAGTACCACTGAGGGAAACTCAACCAAGAGATAAAGAGATTGATTCTTATGAAGAAGCTACGTCCGACACACACTTTCGATCATCACTCCATCGAGGAAATTATTTAAAAACTCCGTTGCGAGACCCTAATGCCTCGTTGCAACGAAACTTTGGGTGTAAGTCAAACTATCAAAGAAAGAGAGGAGATAGGCAAAACTTGAAAGGCAAAAGACAACCAGAAGTCGTGACAAGTATGCCCGCAAGAGGAAAGGAAAGTCCCATTAGGAATTCATCACCAAAAAATAGAAAGGTTGACAAAAATAACGCTACAATGAGTATGCGGGACGACAAGAAAAGAGCGATAGAAGAAGTGCTGGAAAAGAAAAAATTGATCCCGGTTACTAAGGAGCAGCCTAAAAGGAAGTCCCCGTTCACCCAAAACATATTGGGGTAGCCACTGCCCAAAAAATTTAAGATGCCATAAATTATCCCTTATATTGGCAATGATGACCCCGAAGATCATGTTGACAATTATGAATCACTAATGCTACTTCATGGATGGGAAGACGAAATCATGTGTCGAGTATTTTCTCTAACTTTAGCGGGGCATGCACGAACCTGGTTCAAGGGATTACCTGATGGGTCCATTTAATCATTTGTGCAGTTAAGAACATAATTCATTAAAGCCTTCGTAATTAGTAGTCGAAAAAAGAGGGACGAAACACATCTTCTTAGCATTCGACAGGGAGCCAAAGTGACCCTAAGGCAATATGATAGATTTCGGAATGCCACCATTGTGATCCGAGACCTACCACTTGAAATGGCAATCTCCGCTATGATGCAAGGGGCACAACAAATATCTTTCAAAGAGTCACTGTCATTGGACCCCCCAAAGTCCTTGGCATATTTGCTTGTTAGAGCAAACATATACGTACTTCACACTGAAATGATGAAAACAGTGGGAGGAGATGAAGTTGGAGAATGAAAGAGAAAAGGTCGAGAAAGTGAAGATGACTTCAATAGATGACATGAAAGGGTAGGAGGCCGGATCCACCTAGACCCCAATTCAATCATTACACCCGCCTCACTCAGCCACAGTCTGCTATATTAGCGGCGGTGGAAAGGTTGGGGCTTATCAAGCCCCCGAATAGAATTGATCATCCTATGGGAAGGGATCAAGATGAATACTGCAAATATCATAGAACTCGTGGCCACTCCACTAATCAATGCAAGGTACTAAAAAATCAAATTCAGATGCTTATTTGGGAAGGACATTTGCAAAGATATGTACAAAAAGAAGAAAGGGACGACCGAGAGTCACAAAGAAGGGAAAAGAGGCCTGAGGGGGCACAAGAACCATGATCGAAGATGACAAGAGAAAGGGAGGGACTATAAACAAAATCCACCTCCCGACAACAAGCCAATTTTATGGTGATTAGAGCCACCTCGGCTGCATACAATGTGATCTTAGGCCGCCCCCTACTCAATGACATGAAGGCTATCATCTCCTCCTACCATCTATTGATGAAGTTCCCAACACTTCAGGGCGTGGGACAAATTCGTGGAGATCAACGAAAGACTCGCATATGGGGAGAAGAATGAATGAACTCCACTCATTGCCAAACAGACTGCGAAAGACTAATTCTGAGTTGTATTGTTACTTTTTAATATGAATTATCTGCATTTATGAGCCCAACACTAGACTGTGGGCACATGCGCATTTGGTTGAACCACACTAATATTATTTTCTCGCGTGGATGAATTATTATTACTATTGTGCCCATTATTATTTGTTTACGTTATTACTCGAGATGAAAGGAAAAGATCGATCGAAATTGCTTTTCCCATAAAATGTCTCGTTGTCCCACTTACAGCCCGACGATATGATGTACTACGTTGGCCCATTGTCTTGCCTAACGGCCCGGCATTATGGTTCGCACAATCACTCCATCTACAAGATTAGCCTATTGTCCCGCCTAAAGGCCTGACAATGTGGTTCGTAAAATCGCTCTGTCTACAAGATTAGCCCATTGTCCCACCTAATGGCCTGACATTGTGGTTCGCATAATCGCTTTGTCTATAAGATTAGCCCATTGTCCCGTCTAACCCCGTCATTGTGGTTCGCACAATCGCTCCATCTATAAGATTGGCCTATTGTCTCGCCTAAAAGCCTGACAATGTGGTTCGCATAATCTCTCCATCTACATAATTGGCCCATTGTCCTACCTAACGGCCCGACAATGTAGTTTGTACAATTGTCCTATTTGAACGATTAGCCGTTGTCCCGCCTGACGACCTGACAACGTGAGTTGAACAATCATTCCATCAACAATATTGGGTCCCCCAATTGCGGATGTAGGGTCACGCCAAACCGCAAAAACAAAATATAATGCAGACGTAGGTTTACGCCAAACCGCGAGAACAAAATATGAATACCGCGGATGTAGGGTCACGTCGAACTGCGAAATCAAAATATAAAGAGGACTAGGTTTACGCTGAACCGCAAGAACAAAATATGAAAATTGCGGACATAGGGATACATCGAATCACAAAAACAAAATATATCACAGACGTAGGGTCACACTGAACTGCGAAAACAAAATATACCATGGACGTAAGGTCACGCCGAATCGCGAAAATAAAATATAACTCGGACGTAGGATTATACCGAATCGTGAGAACAAAATATGAAAATCGCGGACACTGGGATACGCCGAACTGCGAAAATAAAATATAATGCAGACGTAACTTTATGTTAAACCGCGAGAACAAAATATACCGCAGACATAGATTTACACTAAACCGCGAGAACAAAATATGGAAATCGCAGACGTAAGGTCACGCCGAACCGCGAAAATAAAATATAACGCAGACGTAGCTTTATGTCGAACCGCGAGAACAAAATATGAAAATCGCGGATGTAGGGATACGCCGAACGGCGAAAACAAAATATATCACAAACGCATGGTTACACCAAATCGCAAAAATAAAAATGGATATTTTCTCTAATCGCAGAGACATATACGTTACTCCCGTAACTACAGTAGGTGTCACCATGGTCGAGAAGAAGAAAAACTCACCCTCTTAGGAGCTGGGAGCGCAAGGAAGAGTCAAGTCAGTGTGTTGAGGCGAGCAAGTATTGAACATATATATCTATACTGCAAAGGAAGAAACCCTGGCGTCATAAGTGTTTTGTTGAGACATCAGTTTCATTATCTTATAGTTATCGATGCTTATGAAGGTCTAGAATACGAAAATGATGGAGTTAAAATAATCTTGAAATTTGAAAACAGGTGGTAGGGCAATATATTCTTCTGTTCAAAACTTTCGAACAAAAGAGTAGGGAGCAATTGATATGCCCTACAAAAAACTCGAGTGAAATATACGTCAATCTATTAATTCCAAGCCACCCTCGAAAAGCCACGGCTAAACGGCAAATCAAGATGATATAAAGCTTGGCAATTGGAATATTTAATTAAACAATTAATGGTGTCTTGGCAATTGAAGTTGAAACCCTTCACGTGAAAGCACAATTGAAGCAACATGAATATTATTAAACAATTGAAAGTGAGCATAGGAGGAGATTAAATAATTGGAAGTTCAGGAAGTCATGAATATTATATAAATATAATAGCAGGAATGGGCGTGACAAGTAGGCAATGAGAAGAAGCAGCAATTGGGGAGAAAGTGGGGGGCCCAGATGCCCCCATGTGGTTTCAATTTGGCCACCCAATGGTGGCCAAAATTGAGACCCACTCGGTTGAACCGAGTAGTGTCTCAGTTGTAATTAGGGAGCCTCTCGGCTCCCCTCTCTCATTTTAATTTTAATCTCCCACAATCGATTCCTTGGAACCGAGATCCACCCGGTTCCTTGGAATCGGGTGGGTCTCGGTTATTATTAAGGGGCCTCTTGGCCTCCTCTCTCTCAGTTCATGGTGGCCATTAAGTGGCCACCACCGAGACCCACTCGATTCTTTTGAACTAAGTGGGTCTCGATTTCTTTGGTGGCCAAAATGGCCACAACTGAGACCCACTCGGTTCTTTTAAACCGAGTGCATATCGGTTCCGTTGACCGAGTGGGTCCAAGTCGGTTCCTAACCCGTGTTTCTTCAAAATCCCGTAGCCGAATACATTGAGAATATGTCATCCGAGAAGCTCCCAATGGTTTCCACGTGTCCCCGGGAAGCCGAATACATTGAGAATATGTCATCCGAGAAGCTCCAGATGGTTGCCACGTGTCCCCCGGGAATCCCAGGATGATTGCCACGTGTCCCTCACTCTCTCCTCTATAAATAGGAGACTTGGCTCTTCATTAGGGGGATTCATTTTTGGAGGGACAAGGAGTCTATTTTGCTCTCAAGCATTTTAAGGGCAGTTGATTTTTTAGAGCACTCAATTCTTTACAGCCACTCGGTTCTCGGGGCACTTGGTTCTTAGGCCAATCAGTTCTTGAGGCAATCGATTTTTGCTATAGTGTCGGTTCTCAAGGTCACTTGATTTTTAGGCCAGTCGGTTTTAATCAAGACCCAATCGGTTCTAATGAAAACCTACTCAGTTCTTGGGCCAATCAGTTTTAACCAAGACCCAGTTGATTCTTTAGCCAATCGGTTATAATCAACACAGTCGATTCTTCAGCTATTCGGTTATAATCAGCAACTAGTTTGTTATTTGAACCGTACTATTGATGAAAGAGTAATTATTCACCCACAACTATTCGTCAGCATAAACATGAACATTTATGCACATATTAGTAAGGTCATGCATAATATCTGCAACATGCATTGGACATATTTCTCAGAATATTGTCTGACTTGGCCATCGGAGGGCCCGCGCGGGGAATTCCCCCGCATGGCCTTCTAACTGTTGTTGTGCCTGCAGGCTAAATTCTGGACGACTTTACCTTAACCTTGGAAGACCAATCTATTGAAGGCCCCATCAGGGTCCTTCATCACTTGTCACACGAAGTACCCTGGCAGAGAGGATTCTAAAGACTATTCCAGGCCTAGGCCTTGTTGAATTCCAACTCTAACCCAATCCAGGCCCGTTGAAGCCCCGCGAATGACACCCTGGACCCTTGACATTGATGGATACTTTTGCTCGAGTTGATCCCTAGATAAATAAATATTATTGTTGTATCTTGGCCACAACACATATAATATCAGGTGTTACCACATTTGATATGCATCGCTAATATTATTTTGGGGCATACTAAGTATGGAAATCTATATTATATGTTATGCATGTTGATGTACATTAGGTGATATATAGAAAAACTATCGTCAATATTATTTGGGGGTATCTCTATTTGTCACACTTGTGTTTAATTATGGTTTGACTTAACATGTTTTGCATAAGAGCGTCACTAATATTTGAGTTTATGCAAATATGAGACAAAATAGCTTAAGGGTTTCATGAGATGTAATTGGTAAGACCTACCTTTTAAAATTACTATAAGAGCTACGATATTATTCGAGTTTATGGTAAATTTTAATTGGGTCTCAAACCTACTGGAAAGCCTATGTATTTAAGCTTTCCAAATCATATCTTGAGGGTGCTAAGATTTGACTAAAATAGTGAGAGTATCACTTATGACAAAATTCCTTAATCATATGTGAGTGTAAGTGATTGAATGTTGAAATGTATGATCATGTTTATCTTTACAGATTTGTGAAATAAAAAAGGGCCAAGAATCCAATTGTTGGTTTGCTAGACACTAACAAGTTGACAGGTCCCAATTATCTGGATTGGCTGAGGAATCTCAAAATTGTTTTGGATTCCGAAAAAATAACATATGTGCTGGATACGGCCCTACTTGAAAAAGTTTCAAAGGCATTCACCCTAGAGGAATTGACCACTTGGCAGAAGTGGAAAGATAATGATCTTCAGGCTCATTGCTATATGATGGCATCGATGTCTAATGAGTTGCAAAAGCAACATGAGAACATGGAGCACGCAGCAGAGATCCATTTGCACCTACAAGAGTTGTATGGTGAACAGACTAGATATGTGAGATATCAGATCTCTAAGGAGCTTTTCAGGTCCCGTATGACGGATGGTGAATCAGTTAGTACTCATGTATTGAAACTGATAAACCTCATAGAAAAGCTTGAGTCTTTAGATGTTGTTATGGATAATGATCTATATGTAGATCTTATCCTACAATCTCTTCCTGATTCATTTGATCATTTTGTCATGAATTTCAATATGTATATGTTGATATTTCTAGGTGATTCAAAATGTATTTGATTATTGCATTTTATGTTTGCAATTGGGTTTTATGCGAATTTGCATTTCACTTATCTTTGCATCTCATTTGCATTTATATTTCGTTTGCATTTCATTTGGTTATCTGTTGTATATACATTATGTTGGATATATATATGGTGGGCCAAGTTTATTAGTAGCCCAGCCCAAGCACACATTTGGCCCATCTCTATTGCTTGGCCCAAGTCTTCAGCGCCCAAGTATGTAAGGGTTTGTTCATGCCTTAACCAGCAGAAGCTCGCGATCTCTTTATCTCTCGTTTGAAACCCTAAATCGATAATCGACAGACACATCATGAATCCTTTCTATTCTTGGCAAGAATCGGCTTCAGGTATCTGTATATCTCGGTGTAAATCGCCTATGGTGTGTGAGATTGGTCGGTAAGAAGCTCGTTTCATTTCTGTTACTCGTTCTGAGATCGAGTTGTATTTTCGCTGTATCTTGTTTCTGTTTTGATTCCGATAGCTTTGTTTCTTGAGGGATTCGGATGTAATCTTGGTTGTGTAATCACCTATTCGTATAGTGGATTGACTAGTGGCGAAACCCCTGCCGTGAGTAAGATCTTTCGATCCGAACATGTATATGCTGTTGTCTCGATCTTGTGGTTTGTTCTTGTGATTTCTGGTTTACGTTTTTCTAATTGTTTCTTTGAGTTTGTGGTATTGCTAAGATTTTGTGGTGTTGGCCGATTATAGGAAAATCTTAATAGTATAAGCTTAAGACTACTCTTCCTGAGTTTCTTAACATGTTGAAAACTACTGAGATGATAATGAAGAAGGAGAAACCTGTCATGCTTATTGGTTCCTCACATTCCTCAAAACTAAAGAAGAATTGGTTAAAGCAAGGAAAAGAGAAGAGTTCTCAAAAGGGGAAGGTAAAGCCTAAAGGTGGAGTCAAGAAGGCAAAGCCAAGTCCATCAGAGAAAGAAAATTGCTTCAATTGTGGAAAGATTGGGCACTGGAAAAGGAATTGCAAGACTTATCTTGTAGAACTTAAGCAGAAACGTTCTGATTCAAGTATGTACTTTGTCGAAATTAACCTTTCAGTTAATGATGATTCTTGGGTATTAGATACCAGATGTGGTAGTCATATTTTCAATGATTTGCAGTTGATGACAACAAGCAGGAGACTAAATAAAGATGAGACATCTCTATGGCTAGGGAATGGAGCAAGGGTTGTTGCTATAGCCATATGGATAGTTTATTTAGTTTTAGAATCTAGAATAAAGTTAGTTTTGAATGATTGTTTTTATGTGCCAGACATTATCAAGAACATTATTTCTATTCCTGTTTTGGACAAGGAAGGTTTTAATTTTACAATTTCTAATGGAGTTTGGTCTATTTTCAAAAATGGTTTTTTATATGGTACTGGTGCATTGTCAAATAATTTGTATACTGTTCAAACTAATGATTCCATGATTTGTCTACAACAAAGTAACAAAAGAAAGGCTGATGATCAAAATTATGCTTACATGTGGCATCTAAGGTTAGGTCATATATCCAAAGACAGGATAAATGAGTTGGTTAAAAATGGGTTGTTGAACTTATTTGACTTACAGTCACTTCCAATTTGTGAATCATGTCTTAAAGGAAAGATGACAAAATCACCATTTGTTGGACAAGTGGAACATGCATCTAATCTATTGGATTTGATCCATTCAGATGTCTGTGGGCCACTAAATGTTAGTGTAAGAGGTGGTTTTTCATACTTCATTACCTTCACCGATGATTTCTCACAGTATGGCTATGTGTACCTTATGAAGCACAAGTCAGAAGCCTTTGAAAAGTTCAAAGAATTTAGGAATGAAGTAGAAAAACAAACAGGAAAAAGTATTAAGGTCCTTTGATCTGATCGAGGGGAAGAATACATGAGTATAACATTCATTAATCATCTTAAAGAGAATGGGATTCTCTCCCAGTGGACTCCACCAGGAACACCACAATTCAATAGAGTTTTTGAACGAAGGAATCGAACCTTATTAGATATGGTTAGATCCATGATGAGTTTCGTTGATCTTCCTTTATCCTTTTGGGGCTATGCTCTTGAGACAGTTGCCCATTTACTAAATAGAGTTCCCTCTAAATCAGTACCTAAGACACCATATGAGATGTGGTTTGGTAAGATACCCAGTTACAAATATTTAAGAATATGGGGGTGTCCTACCTATGTCAAGAAAATAGTGGGAGATAAGTTGGATACTAGATCCACTAAGTGTAAGTTTGTGGGATATCCAAAAGAATCAATTGGATATTATTTCTATCATCCCCTTGAACAAAAGGTGTTTGTTTCAAGGAATGCCACTTTTCTAGAAAAGGAGTTCCTATTGGATAGGAATAATGTCAATATGATAGATCTTGAAGAAATTCAAGAATCCCAAACTACTATCCCACAACAAGTGGGAGCAGAAAATAACTTTGAACCTCAAAGTATACAATCTCCACGAAGATCCCAAAGGATCTCAAGACCTCCTGATAGATATGGTTTCTTAGTTTAGGGTGATGAGTATAACTTTCTATTGGATGAGGATCCAAGAACCTACAAGGAGGCGATGTCTGATATCGACTCAAGAAAATGGAAAGAAGCTATGAAATTCGAAATGGATTCCATGTACTCTAACAAAGTGTGGACTTTGGTGGATCCTCCTAAAGGTATTATACCTATTGGCTATAAATGGATCTACAAGCGAAAGTTTGGAGTTGATGGAAAGGTAGATACTTATAAAGCTCGTTTGGTGGCAAAGGGTTACACTCAAACTCAAGGTATTGATTTTGGGGAAACCTTCTCAATAGTTGCGATGCATAAGTCCATTTGGATTTTACTTACCATAGCTACATATTATGACTATGAGATATGCCAGATGGATGTGAAAACAACCTTCCTTAATGGTGACATTAAGGAGGATATTTATATGGAACAGCCAGAGAGATTCATATCCAATGGAAATGAGCAGAAAGTTTGCAAGCTTCAAAGGTCCATTTATGGACTAAAACAAGCTTCCCATAGTTGGAAAATACGTTTCGATGAGACAATCAAATTGTTTGATTTTATCAAGAACTTGGATGAACCGTGTGTGTACAAGAAGGTTAGTGGGAGTGCAGTCACTTTTCTGGTGCTATATGTTGATGACATACTACTCATTGGGAATGATGTAGGTATGTTACAAGCAACAAAAGTCTGGTTATCTACTAATTTCTCCATGAAAGATTTGGGCAAAGCATCTTATATTTTGGGAATTAAGATCTATAGAGATAGATTAAAAAGGATGCTTGCTTTGTCCGAATCAACGTATATTGATAAAATGTTAAAAAGGTTTAACATGAAAGGATCTAAAAGAGGATTTCTTCCAATGCGCCATGGGATTTCTCTCTCCAAGTCTCTGTCTCCAAAGACTCCAGAGAAGAGGAAAAGAATGACATCTATACCCTATGCTTCTGCCATAGGTAGCATAATGTATGCTATGCTATGCATTAGACCTGATGTCGCACATGCTCTAAGTGTCATGAGTAGATATCAGTCTAATCCAGGTGAGGAGCATTGGAAAGCTGCGAAAGGGGTTCTTAAGTACTTGAGAAAGACGAAAGACGGTTTCATGGTTTATGGAGGGGGAGAACTGAAATTGGAATGCTTTACAAATTCTAGTTTTCAATCTGATGTAGATGACTCAAAATCTGTGTCTGGTTATATATTTACCCTTAATGGTAGAGCAGTTTGTTGGAAGAGTTCCAAACAAGAAACAACTGCAGATTCTACCACTGAGACTGAATATATTGCAACATCAGATGCTGTGAAGGAAGTAGCTTGGATGAGAAATTTTATCTCAACATTGGGAGTGGTTCCTACTATTGTTGATCCAGTTCTAGTGTACTGTGATAATAATGGTGCAATTGCTCAAGCAAAGGAACCGAGGTCCCATCAAAAATCCAAACACATATTGCGGCGATATCATTTAATCTGCGAGATAATTTGTCGAGGTGACATCAAAATGGAGAAGGTTGCATCAGTAGATAATGTAGCAAATTCCCTCATAAAGCTATTGTCACAACATGTATTTGAACATCATCTTAAGAAGATGGGCTTAAGATACATGGGAAATTGGCTTTAGGGCAAGTGGGAGATTGTTAGAGTTATGCCCCACAAGCCAATCATGTTTTATGTAATTGATCATATTTTACATTGGGATTCTTTATTTCCAATCAATTATTACTGTAAGGCATTATGTTTTTATTTGTCATTGATGGTTGTCATCATTATTTATTGCAATCCATATTTAACAAAAGTCCATAGATCAAATAGAGGCTCATGGAATATGGTCATGCAAGAGATGATGATCATGAAACATATTCCTTATAAGTCTTGATCTTAAATGTTCCTGATCATAGAGTTATTAGAATTGAACACTAATAAGTCAGATAAATTAGCACATATGATGCATGCTCAATCAGGAAAATGTCTTGTTTTATGGACATTAGTGTGAGGATACTGGTGCATATTTGTGGGTGCTTATTATAAGAATAAGTACACTGAACTGACCCGCTACAGAATTCCTAATGGTAATTGTTTAATGTCGAATTGGAATTCCTATGTTGTAGTAGTGCAGATTAGTCCTTAGAGTTGAGACATCATGGTAGTCTTATATTTAACTAGTTACGCTTTGGTGCTTTTTTTTATTCTAATGGAGTCATTGACAAACTATCACTGGGCGTGGCTTTATCACATATGAAGTCTTGTGAATGTCGAAATAGGATTCATCGTTTATCGTCAAGATGAGAGGATGTCTTATGTATTCTGATGATTTCATGACTGAGAAAATCCTTGGCCAAGGTGAGGTGAAAATCAAAATATGTTTTGATTTCACCTATCAAGTCATAAATCTGGAATGGATACATAGTTATTGAATGATTAGGGTTTCGTCATAAAATTATACCTAAATTCAATCGGGACATAGATCGATGAAATGATTTTACTATATGGTATTGAAAATGTCCGTGTTTTTCCATCATTGGCTAGGTATTCATGGCTTGTTGCTAGACGTTAACCATGATATGTAGGGTTTTAAAATTAATTTGATTAATTCTAAAACTATTAATTAAAGAGTTTAATTAAGAAGCCCATGAGATGTGTTAATTAAAAAGCCCATGAGTTTAATTAAAGAGTTTAATTAATTTAATAAGTTGGGCCTTGATATAGCCCAATAGAATTGGCCCTACATCTAGTCTAATGGTGAACCTAAGGAGTCACACACTTAGATAGAGCTCATTCCACAAATAAAATGAGAGAATTGGCCCAATGTGATTAAGGGCCGAACCTAAAGTGTTTAGGGTTTTTTTTTCATGGTGTGTCTAGGGTTTTTAATTCTATTTATAGTTGCTCGAATCCTATGGATGGAACAAAAAGACTATGGCATAAATCCCCACAATATTCCAAATCAAATGTGCAAATACAAATGCTATAGCCCTAGCAAAAATTCAAGGAATCTTGCTGAAAAAGAAAATATCAAATGGTATCATGTCCAAATCTATTGGAAATCAAACTCTAGATAAATCCCCATCAATCCTTGAGTTCAAGTGATTTTATCTAAAGAAGTTTCGATCCTTCATGTCTCTCAAATCTATCATTGGTTAAATCAAAGGGCTTTGCCGTCAATCTCTTAGATCTCAAAAAATTGATGAATGATATATTCTTGATGGCATATAGTATTCATGTCTTGAATCATTTATAATGCTATTTTTCTTGTATGAAATAGCTTGATTATCTTTGTGTGACAAATGAATACTTGAGTATAAAATCATGCTTTATTTGCTAAAGGATCATCTTGCTTCTTGAAGTTATCTATATGTAATGATCCTATGTGATTACAAGTATGGCTAATATTATCAAAAGACAAATGTATGTTCTTAAAGCCTATCCTTAATATGTCTTGCATTAAATTTGCCATAACTTGTTTAGATTTATGTTTTTGGATGACCACTTATTCTTTGAATATATATGTGAGTGCATGTGGTTCATTCCTCAAATTTATGATCATTGTTATATTTTACTCTTGTGAAAATCATTTGAATTGAGACAAATTACTATTCTATTTTTTCATGAAAAATGTCTTTATATCTTAAAACCTCCCGTATAAGTTTAAGGGGGAGTCTTTTTCAAAGAGAGTCTTTCTATTTGCTCGAAATGATTTATTTCACTCCTATATTGATCATTTAATGTATATGCCTCTTATATGATGAATGGCTATGCATTTGATCTAGTGCTTTGATTGTTTAAATATGAGTGATTACTTTGAAAGATATAGATTGGCTATGATATGATCATGAGTTTGCAATATGGTATGAAAATTTTTTTTTGGCATCTCATGAAAAATGTTTTTTTTATATATATGACACGTGATGAAAAATTATATATGTTTGATATTAACAATGTCATCTTAAGGGGGAGCTATCTCTAGTTTTGAAAACTATCTTTACTTGATTATGTTTATCTCCAATTCCTTTCTATTGAAAAGATTTTGGTTTAAGGGGGAGATTATCTATTTTAAGATTTGTGAAATCGTTTGAAATGTTTTTATTTCAAAATGAAGTTTTTCAAACTATCGTTGGGGGAACGTTAAAAAAGGGGGAGAGATATTATCTTTTGGTTTAAGGAGGTTTCTATTATTTTTTTTAAGTATTGCCTTTTTGATTTATGATAAAAAGGGGGAGAGATTTGTGAAATTGATTTTAAGTTTTGTCATCCTCAAAAAGGGGGAGATTGATGTTCTACCCTTGTGCTTAGTTTTGATGATGAAAAACATATGTTATTAAATCCCTAAGTCATGAATCAAGGTGGTGGTTTTCAACAAAATCAATTTCAAGTGCATTGTTAAAATGAAAACCAAAAAGATTTATGATTTTCTATTTTAGTTAGAGATTTGCAAAGTCAAGTTTTTAGTCTTAAAAGAATCTCCTAAAATGATTTTCAAATTAGCTTTGAAGTCGTTGGTCAACATAGAGCTAAAATTGTTCTAAGGCAAAAGACCAACTAGAACATGTTTTTGAAAGTGTGTTCATTTTAGAAAGTGTTCATTTTAGAAAACTATCTCCTAGTATTTTGATATCTAATATCTCTTAGTAATGAAATAGTTTTGATGAATGTCTATATAAAAATCAATTTCTATCATGTGGATTATATGAATGAGAAAATGAATTTTTAGTATATAAGTTTTGAAATAAGATATGAAAACTTATAGAAGAAATATTGAGTATGGTTGAGAGTGATTTGAAAAACTTGCTTGTTGAGAGTGATTTGTTTCAAAATATACTTTTGATAATCTCAACTTGCTTTCAAGATAATCAAAATGAGGTTTTAAAAGAATCGAATAAGGATGTATTGAAAATTCAAGATTTTCTATAGAATAGTCGACTATCAGGATCATTCTGTCGACTATGCTTCAAAATAGTCGACTATTTTTGATGTTCTGTCGACTATTTAAGCATCTGTCGACTATTTTAGCATCTGTCGACTATCGAGTAAAAATAGTCGACTATGCCTTTTGATCTGTCGACTATTTTTGTTCATAAGTTTCAAAAATTTCTTCATATCTCAGCATCTGTCGACTATTGGAATGTGTCTGTCGACTATTGAAATTTTGTGTTATAAAATAGTCGACTATTCGTTTTGTCTGTCGACTATTTCTTGCTTTAGTTGTAAAAATAGTCAACTATATATTTCTTCTGTCGACTATTTCTTTGTGCAGAAAGTTCCAACGGCTATTTTTTCAAATCCCAACGGCTCCAAACGGCTATATTTCTCTTCAACTTCATGGGACACTTATATATACATGTCATAGATGATCAAGAGGAGGCTAATGGACAGAAACGAGATGATCTAGCAATTGCAAATAATTTTATTCGAGCTTACAATGTTTGGGCTTTCATTGTTTTATTTTTCTCTCCAAGGCTTGGCTGTTCTATCATTGTAAATTTATTGTTAAGCCTTGTTTTTCATTGTGAGAGAACTTGTAATTAAGAGTGTTAACTCTTAGCTTATCTCTTTCATTTGTATCGTTTCTATTTTCCTAGCTTGTGTAGCTAGAGGGCCCATTAAATTGGGAGGTTGTATTTCCTAGCTTGTGTAGCTAGATGGCCAACTTGTGTAAGTAGGAGGTTTTAGTGAATTGGTTTAAAATCCTTAGTGGGAGCTAAGGTAGTGGATTAGGCTTGGTTTAAGCCGAACCACTATAAATCCTTTGTGTCTTTTATTCTTCTTGCTTTACATTTATCATCTCATATGTTCTATGTTTTAAGTCACTAAAACCTCAATTGAGTCAAAAAGTTTTCAAGTTTCTACCAAGTTTTTAATTATACCAATTCACCCCCCCTCTTGATGTGTGCTATAGCATCTCCCGTTCTAACAAAATGTACAATTCTATATTTTCAAAATGAGCTTCGGGTATTTATAGGCATTGCTGAAATCACTGAATGGCAAAAAAGTCATCGTAGCTAACGGTCAAAATACTATAGCAACAATTAAAATATTTTATAAATTAATAAAAAATAATTAGGTACTACAATTTGTATATTTATTCAAAAATATCATTTTTGTTAATCATTAAAACTTAATTAGGAATTAATAGAGTAAGTTGGCTCAACAATTTTTGGCATTATTAGGACATTGAGAATATGACGAAAATATTTTTTACCCTTTTATGATTTTGACAAAAATATTTTTTTCACATTTTTTAATTTTGTGAAAAACAATTTTAGCAATATTAATACTTTCTTACTAAAAAAAATTGCCACTTGTACTAATTACTGACACAAATATTTTTGTCACTATTGGAAAATTAACAAAAATATTTTATCACTATTAAATAATTTTGAGAAATTTATTTTGTCACTATTTCTTTTTTTTCAAAAAAATATTTATCACAATATTAAATAATTGACAAAATTATTAGTCATTATAGAATGTGCAACAAAAATTTATTGTCAAATTAGCTAATAAGTGACAAAATTAATTTTATCACATTAAAAATTATGTCAAATAAATTTTGTCACTATTTAAATTGTGACAAAAAATATTTTGTCACAAGATACATTTTGTCATGATAAAACATATGATTTATATCTAAAATTTGGATTTATTGTGACTAAATAGTACCTATTGTGGCAAAAAATATTTTCTTTCACAATAAAATAATTTGTCATAATAAGTTCATTTAAGTGATAAAATACTTTTTGTCATAATAGAATTAGTGATATTGTGACAAAACTCAATTTTGTCACAATATACGTATTAAGACAAGTTTGTTGTGACTAACATGATGACAAATCAAATTCGTCATAATAAGTATATTGTGATAATTTTTATAATTATTGTGATAAATTAATTTATTACGAAAAAACCTAAATTCTTGTAGTGTTAGTGGTGTGTAAATTCTATTGTGTGCACTGTTTTTGTTTTGATCTTACAATGCTTCTATTTTAATCTTACCATGCTCTCATTTTACAGTGCTCCTATAGTAATCTTGCAATACTCTTATTTAACTTTTGTGGTGCTTTTATTTTAATGTTAGGGTGCTCCTATTTGCTTTATGGGTGCTCTAATTTTATTCTGGCAATGCTCCCATTTTACTCGTGGCATTATGAGTTTATGTACCATATACATAATATCTATTATTATACTGACCACATTGATTTAATATATATCATAATATATACAATTTTTGATAATATATAAAAAGTATACGTATTCACAATTAATAATTATTTAGTGTCTCATAAGTATTAACTATGTTTAATTAAACTATTAAGTCTTTTTTATTAATAAATCTCAAAGGACAATTATATATATTTTTTAAATTTTCTTTTTCAGTGGATTTAAATTATTAGTAATAATATATTAATATCCTTTTTTAATATATTTCCCTACAAATAGTTACAATTTAATAACAATGACATAAATAATGTCAAATTAATATATATTTTATAATATATTATAAAAAAATTAATAATATCTATTTAGTGTCTCACTAGCATTTTAATGCATTAATAATATCTTAAATTGATATATTATAGTTTGTAGATGATATTATAGGTTTTACTTTATTAAATGTCAAAGATAACTAATCAATTTTAAAATATTAAAATTTCTTGTCTTAATACAGCAATAAGTTTGTAGTGCGGGAAAGTAAGTCTCAAGGTGTCTTGAGAGTCTCATTAATGATCAAGTGTCTTGATGGTCCTCTACCTGATGAATGAGTGCACTAATGATCGAGTGACCTGATGAAATGGTGCCCTGTTGAGAAGAACAACTGGTTAGGGGCATGGGTGGTGTCCCCATGTAAACCCTCCGATACTTAAGTTAGAATTCAAGAGCTCGAGTGCAAAAATAGAGTTTGAGTATTGAAGTAAGCATACTTGAGGGAGAAGACAACTCCTTTATTTATAGAGGAGGGTGAGGAATGACAAGTGGCAACAACCCACATTTTTAGGATGGCATCTTATGAGGAATCTTGAATATTCTTGTGACCTCTAGGGAGGGTCTTGGAAAGAGGCTCTCGAGCTTGAGTAATTTGGCCTAAGAAATACCCCAGGAGGGTTCCTTGATCACAAAAGAGGCTTCCGGGGTTGGCAAACCATGTGTTTGGGAGTGAAAGTGGTCGGAGAAAGGGAAACAAGACCGAGTGGCCATGTGTCCACATGGTTATGACGAGTGAAGACTATGCCACTCGGTCATAACTGATTTTAGGTCTTTCCACTGGGTTATGGTTATTTCCTTTACATGTTTTTGCCTTTCCTTGCCCCGAGCTTCATTTTGGTAACTATTTATTGTCTTATTGCTTAACGAATTCTCCTTGATAGGGGCTTCTTGCGGATTAAAAAGGGTGAGGCCACTCATGACGTAGTGGCCTTGCTTCCACTTGGTTATGACTGGGTGGACTTGCCTCCACTTGGTCATAGATGAGCCTTTTGGATTTTTCATCTTGCCTTGTCTTCTTTTGGCTTGTTTAGCCCATTTGGCTTAGTTGTTGCTTGTTTTGATGGTTTTAGCTTGCAAGGCACCTGATCGTTTGTAAGCCACCTAATCATTTACAGGCTACTTGCTCATTTGTAACTCTACCACTTGGATACCTGCTCATTTGCAACTTTACCGCTCGGGTTTTCATGGACCTTGGTCAATTATTGGGTATAACAATTGCTCGCCACTTTTTCCTTTGGGTTTCCTAGTAGGAAAGTAGTTGTCTGCTTCTTTTTGTGTCATTTCCTTCTTAGATAATGGTACTCTTGTCAAAGGATTATTGGATTTTGTATTCTTGGGGGGTTTTCGTTTTCTATAACTTATCTGTCCTTCTAACTTCCTATTGCCTTTGATGATGGTCATTGATATTTCACTCTTAGTAATAAAATAGTTTTGATAATGACTATATGAAAATCAATTTCTACTATGTGGATTATATGAATGAGAAAATGCATTTTTAGTATATAAGTCTTAAAGCAAGATATGAAATATTGAGTATGGATGAAAGAATGATTTGTTTCAAACTATACCTTTGATAATCTCAACTTGCTTTCAAGATAATCAAAATGAGTTTTTAAAAGAATCGAATAAGGATGTATTAAAAATTCAAGATTTTCAAAAGGATAGTCGACTATCAGGTTCATTCTGTTGACTATGCCTCAAAATAGTCGACTATTTTGATTGTTCTGTCTACTATTCAAGCATCTGTCGACTATTTTAGCATCTGTCGACTATCGAGTAAGGATAGTCGACTATGCCTTTTGATCTGTCGACTATTTTTGTTCATGAAATTCAAAAATTTCTTCATATTTCTGCATCTGTCGACTATCCAAGTGTATCTGTCGACTATTGAAAATTTTGTGTTATAAGATAGTCGACTATTCGTTTTGTCTGTCGACTATTTCTTGCTTTACTTGTAAAAATAGTCGACTATACATTTTTTCTGTTGATTATTTCTTTTTGCAGAAAGGTATAACAGCTAGTTTTTCAACTCCAACGGTCACAAAAACGGCTAGTTTCCTCTTCAATCTTTATGGATGCTTATATATACAACTCATGGAGTATCAAGAGAAGGCTAATGGACGGAAACGAGATGATCTAGAATTTGGAAATCATTTTATTTGAGCTTACAGTGTTCTCTGTGCTTTCAATTTTATATTTTTCTATGCAAGGTTTCGTTCTATCATTGTAAATCTATTCTTAAGCCTAGTTTTCATTGTGTGAGAACTTGTGACTAAGAGTGTTAACTCTTAGCTTCTCTCTTTCATTTGTATCGTTGTTATTTTCCTAGCTTGTATAGCTAGAGGGCCCATTTGAGTGGGAGGTTATAATTTCTAGTCTCGGACTAGAGGACCTACTTGGTTTAAGTAGGGGGTTGATAGTGGATGGTTTGAAAAATCCTTAGTGAGGAGCTAAGGTAGTGGATTAGGCTTGGGTTAAGCTGAACCACTATAAATCCTTTGTGTTCTTCTCTCTTGCTTGTGTTTTTATTTCATTTATTTTTTCAAGCATTTCAATAATCTTCACTTGCATCAAATTTTCCATCAAAAGGATTTCAAAATTCTATCAAGTTTTTAATTATACCAATTCACCCCCCCTCTTGGTGTGTGCCATAGCATCTCTCGTTCTAACAGTCATTAGATCATGTTCATGTGTTTATGCACTTTTGATGCTAAGTTTGTCTTGATGTTATACTCTTGTGTTTAGTTTTGATAATAAAAAACAGATTGATGTTGTACTCTTAGTTTTGATGATGAAAAACAACTATTAACTTTTTCTCTAAGTCATGAGTCAAGCTTATAGTTTTCAACATAAATCAATTTCAATATCAAGTCTTATTTTGTTAAAATAAAAAAAAAATGATTTATGATTTTCTATATTAGCTAGAAGATTAACACATTATAAGAAGACATATAAGAAAATGTTTTTATTTTGAAAAACTATCTCCCAATATTTTGATAACTAATATTCATTGTTGTTAAAATAATTTTTAATTAATTTTTTAAGAAATATAAAGTATGTATTCTAGGAGTGATAAAATTGTTAAATCTCAAGTCTGTACTAAAATCGAAATTCTACTTTCTTATTGTTATGAATTTTAATTTTTTTCGGATATTTTTATTGAAACCAAATGAGGGATACTTTCTTATTTATATTTATGTATTAAAATAAATGGAAGGTAAAATATAAATTAAAAAAAATGTCACATTTTCTTTAATTTGTATTTTACCTTCCATTACTTAAACTAAAGAAATGTAAATATGTTGTAATGTATACATGCTATGGATTGTATCATCAAGCAAATCTAATTTTTCTCAAAATCTATAGATCAGCAAAATGTCATGTTTCTGTACATGTTTTGAACCTCTCTTAGTAAAGTTTCAAATATGTTTCTAAATGCATATGTTATATTTCGAATCATCTATGTAATGCATATGTTTTGAAATCATGTTTTGGTATATGTTTCGAAACCTCTGACATTTCTGTCAGTAGAGCATTAAAGATCCGAGATGCTTCTTTCTTATATATTTATTTTCATTCAAAAAGGTTCTCAATCATTTTTTAATATAATCTACATCCTCTTATATTCAAATTCAAATTTGAATTGGAGATCATATGTATAATCATAGTGGACATAAGATTATGTCTCCCATTATATGTTGTCTCAAAGTGCTTATCTAGCTGTAAAGGTTGGATGTTTTGAAACATGCAGTATATGTTTCGAAACCCTAGTGTAAATTTGTGTTGTTTCGAAACCTTGTTTTAAATCTAGTCTCTAACGACTATAAATGGTCAGATTTCTATCTATTGATATAAATAGTTGGTGTTTACTCTTGTGCATTGAAAGTGAGAAGGAGAAGCAAGCTAAAACAAGAAGTTATATCTATTCTAGCTCTCCTCATCTTAAGCCGGTACAAAAGGTTTGTACATCCACCGATAAGGCATTTGTTATTCATTAGGCTGTGAAGATAAAACTCTATTTATCTTGTTGATTGTTGTAAGGTTTGAGTTGAGCTCGTAAAAACTCATTGTACAAGATTTTAGGGTGAATCGTGGAAAAACCCTTGTGATTCTTTCACTAGTAAAAGTGATTAGGATTGAAAAATCCTTCAAGTGGGAAGACTTGAAGGTAGTGGACTATGCGGGGTGCCGAACCACTATATATCTTATGTGTAGTTAATTTTTTGCTTTCGCTTATCCATTTTTGCTTAAGCCTTCAAAAGAATTATTTTTTGAGCATACGCTTATACACATTCATATAAACATAAGTACCTAAATTGATCTCAAGCATTTTTGACATACTCTCTCTTAAAGATATCTTTGATCTCAAACACTTTTGGTATACTCTTACTTATATAAATCATCTTTGCCAAAGATCATTATTTTGAAATACAAGCTAAAAGATTTCGAATCAAGCAAAACAAAAAAGTATATTTCGAAACATACATTCTATATTTCGAAACAAGCTATAATAGTGAAGTATATTTTGAAACATATATAGTAGGTTTCGAAACCTACTAGAACAAAAAGGTTTATTTCGAAACATATACCCTATATTTCAAAACATAGTATTCTACTATCAATCAGTGTTTAAATTATCAAAAAATTTATATGAATCCCAATTCACCCCCCTCTTGGGATATATTTTCCATCATTAGAACCAACATGTCTCAGATCATTGTTACACTTTCGCATTTCGGCTACCCATGTCGTTCTCACACCTTATGTACTTCTGGTTCTAAGCTTGTGTTCATTTCTCTGTATAACATATTAACATCTAAAATTATATAAAATTTTGCAGTTATTCAAAACTTTTACTACTTATGCTTCACTTTTCCATATAAGAAGGGGGACATGCCCTTTTTTTAATCCTTAGTGGAAGATGGACGAGCATTATGCCTGTTCCCCAATTCTTTGTTGACGATGCACTTACGCTTTTGCATTTTCAATTTTAATTCTATCTCATGCATTTTGCACTTTTGATTTCAGTTTTCTTTGCGCTTTTTTCGCTTTTGATTCTGGGTTATCCTAGATCATTTTTGTGTTTTCTCATTTTCGGTTCATAATCCGATCTCACGTGTTTTGCACCCTTGATGTTAGGTTTTCCTTTTATCATTATAGCTATTCTTGTGTTTTTGTTTTGTTTTGTTTTTGTTTTTAGACCGTTCTCACACTCTTGCCTTTCAATTTTTGGACCGTTCTCATGCTTTTACACTTTAATTTTTGTACTATTCTTACATTTTCATGCTTCAGTTTTTGGACTATTCTTGCGCCTTTATACTTCGATTTTTGAATTGTTCTCGCATTTTTTGGCTACGATTTTTTGGACCATTCTTGTGCTTTCGCACTTCAATTTTTTGGACTGTTCTTGTGCTCTTGTACTTCGATACTATGCTTTGTTTGTCTACTAGAGTTTTAGCCCCTTTTTAGTGCATTCATTATTCTTAAAAACAAAATACACAAAAGGGAACTACAACAAGATGAAAGTTATTTTATTCATGCATCATTACATAAATGTTAAGACATTTAAACCTACCTAGGATACATCCCTAAAGCATACATTTAGGCTCTAAGTCTAAAGTCTCTTGTGGATCTTAGGCCTCTGAGCAATGAAGCTCGTTTCTTGGAGAAAGCTTATATTCTTTTACCACTCTTCTTACCTTGAATTTTGCCATTAGCTTCCATGGCAATCAAGTTGTTCTTTTCCCCAGGCCCCTGTGTCCACAAATTTTGCTAGTTCTTCGTCCTTAATCTATACCTTATTTGATTCTTCAAGCCTTGGCATTTGTTAGTAGAGTGGGCACGAGCACTGTGGAATTGGCAGAACGCGTCCCTTAATCTAGGACATCGTAGTGTGACTATATAAGCGTAGTATAATCCGTATATCGGAGTTAAGGAGTATTATTGTGTCTTTTGGCATTTTCTTCCCTTTAGCTTACCTTCCCATCAATCTTTTTCCTTTCTTTTTTGATTTTTCTCTCCATTCACTCCTACTATTTTCATCAGCTCGACTTGGAGTATGTATTTATTTGTCCTTACAAATAAATCAACTAGGGTTATTGGCTGATTAAGGATTGAGGATTCTTATAATGGTATCGATGTTATCCCTTGGGTATTGCAGCGGTTGCCATACTAGTTTGTAGATCTCATACCTCTAATGTTGCGTTTCTAAAATGATCAACATATTGTGTGCGATTTTCTTTGCTGCCTTATTGGATATTGTGCAGATACGTGCAGTTCTTCTTTTTGTGGCTATTAATGATAAAAGCATTGATGAATTCTGCCCTCAATTGGTTAAAAGAGAAGATGGATCCTTTAGCAAGACCATTGTTCCAAGTGTAGGCATGATTTGCCAAGGTCAGAGGAAAAGCCCGACACATGATTGCATCCTCCTATCCATGAAGTAGTATTAGGGACTTGTAGCTCTAAATGTGATCATGTGGGTCGCCTTTGGTTGAGTACGAAGATAGCTCCGGCATTTTAAATTTCCTCGGTAGTGGTTTATCCATTATGGTTGAGGCAAATAGGATTCCTCTTCGAGTTCGATCTTCTAACGTAGGCAACAATCTTTTTTGTTCTAGCACTTCCTCGATCATCCTCCTCATGTTAGCTATTTCTTGAGCCTTGACTTTCGATGGATTCTCAATTTTGTCATTCTTCCTTGATCTTGATGAGGCTTAATCTTCATCCATGGACGTACTCGCCATAATTTCTTTATATTTTCCTCTATGGGGGCTTTGTTTATCATCTCTCAATCTTTGTCGATCCTCTTTCTTCCTTTGTTTCGAACTTGGTGAGAAGGGGAATCCCGAGGATGTGTCCTTAGTGGGGGAGACCCCAAGTGAGTCCCTAGAGTAGCTTCCTGGTAAGAATTGTCCCTCGACTCCCTCTATTAGGTCTCGTGTAGTGGAGCCATTTTTGGTACAAATTTCCTTAAGGAAAAAGGCATCAGGTCACATGAAACCATATTTTGCAACAGTTAAGCCATTTCTCAAAGTGCTTGCAGACCCTCAAGGTGTTGCTTTCGTAGGGCCTCATATTCTACCCATGAGACCATAGGCAGGGCTTGCTTAGATGTGCCAAGTTTCCTAACAAGGTGATCATAGGGGTAAACCTCTTGGTGTTAAATGTCTCGTGGGGGCGGATCAGTTCCCATTTATTGCTAAATGTCTCATGGAAGTGGGGAAGTCCCAACGTCCAGAGAGGTCTGTCAATTACTTCTCGTTCGGGCTATCCGATTGAGTTTTTTTTGGCATCTTTTCTTACAAATGACACTAATTGTTATTATCTTAATACAACAATAAATTTTTAGTGTAAGAAAGTGAGCCTCAGAGTGTCATGAGAGTCTTGCTAATGATCAAATGTCTTGATGATCGTTCGCTTGATGAACGGGTGCACTGATGACTGAGTGACTTGATGAACGAACGCTTTGTTGAGAAGAACAACTAGTTAGGGGGCACAGGTAGTGTCACTGCACAAACCCTACATTGCTTAAGTTAGACTTCAAGAGATGAAGCGTAAGAATATAGTTTGAGAAATGACGTAAGCATACCTAAGGAAAGAGATGACTCCTCTATTTATAGAGGAGAGAGATGAGGGATACATGGTGGCTAACTCGCTTTTTAGGATGACATCTTTTAAGAAATTTTAGAATATTCTTGTGGGGCTCGAGGAAGGTCTTGGAAAGAGTTCCTGGGCTTAAGTGCTTTGGCCTGAGAGATGACTCGAGAGGGTTCCTCGACCGCGAGAAGGGCTCCCAAGGGTGGCAAACCATGTGTTAGGGCTTGGGAGTGAAAGTGGTCAAAGAAAGGGAAACATGATCGAGACTCAACGATGTGTCTACTCAGTCATGGGCAAGTGGAGATCTTTCCACTTGGTTATGGTTCTTTCCTTTACTTGTTTTTGTCTTTCCTTCCCTTGAGCTTCAAGTTGGTAACTATTTATTATTTTGTTGCCTAATGAATTCTCTTTGATAGGGCTTCTTGCAAACTAGAAAGGGTGAGGCCACTCAAGATCGAGTGGCCTTGCTTCCACTCTGTCATGATCAGGGGGACCTGTCTCTACTTAGTCATGGTCGAGCTTTATGGCTTCTTCTTTTTATCTTGTCTTCTTTTGGCATGTTTGGACCATTTGGCTCACTTGTTGCTTTGTTTTGATGATTTTGATTTGCAAATCGCCTGATTATTTATAACTCTTACCACTTGAATACATGCTCATTTGCAGTTCTGCCACTCGAGTTTTTATGGACCTTGATTGATTATTGGGACTAAACAACATTCTTAAACTATTAAACTACGGATTTAATACAAAAATAAAAAACCAACCGATTTTAGAAGCGGCTGGTTTGGGGTTGCAAAGCTGTGACCTTTACTACAAGGCGCAGCTTGCTTGTTAAATGGTTGGGCATGCGGTAACCAAAGGGTACAGTGGGAATGTCCACAAGGGACCCACTTTACATTACCACTTCGGAACCAAACCGGACAAAAACTGAACTTAAGAACGTCAATTTCAGAATCCAGTATTTATCATCATCTAATCTTTCCCGCAAATCCACCATAACCAGGCTCTGATTGTCTTCCAATTCCTCCACCCAATTCATCATCTTCCGCCTTGGGCCTTTCTTCCAATTCCTCTCTCTCTCTCTCTCTACATAAATACTTCAAGTTTTCCTGTTTCCATCAATTTGGACCAAAAGTTAGGGTTTCTGTGATGCACTTGGTCAAATCAACCAATCTTCTCTGAGATGAGAAACGTACAAGGCCTCACCTCCCGTATCGCGCTTGCTCTCTCGCCGGTACCCAGTCTTACAGGGGAAATGGGCGGCCGCAATGACCACTCTTTCCGGTCCGCTTCCTCTACCTCCTCCTCCTCCTGCCATGGATTCTGGCGTGACGCCGTTCTTGCGGTACCTTCGGCTTTGTTCGTACTCTACATATCGTTTCAGGCTAAGAAGAACCTCAAGAAGCTCAGCCAAGGCCGCTCCTACACCATGATCGCCTACTACGCCCTTCTTTGGCTCGCTGCACTTCTCAACCTGGCATGGTGCTCTCTTCAGGTACTCAAGTTCCAACATTTGCATTTGCAATTGTTATTTGCCTTAGCGATGCTGTGTTCTATTGCTGAGAGAAACGAGGAAAAAATGGGGGAATTAAAATTAGGGTACAGCGAAATTGAAATTGAGGGAATTATATCTATTCGTCTATAACCGTAACATGAAATTCTAATCAGCCTTGAATTCTCTTGTTTTCTTTCTCTTAATAAATGTTAGATATGTGGATTCTTTTTATCCAATTTCGGGAAGTTCTTGTTGATTGTTTGGTGAATTGGTACTACACCTAGTTATAGTAGCCAAAACCTTAATATTTTATATCTTACCAAAATTGGCTGTAATTTGTTTAGGTTGTTCTTTCAGGGATGAGAATGATAGCATTATCAACAAACAATGATTATTAGGAGACCACCAAATGCATGCCATCCTTCAGACAGAGCTAACTGACATGGAGAATATCCCTTTGAACTCCTCATTCATTTGAGTTTTTTTATGAAATTGAAAGGCCCTACAAAAAAAAAAAAAAAAAAAAAAAATCAAACTAAAACACCCCCTAAATTATTTCTCAAAATAAAACTCCCCTGTAGAAATAGACAAGAAAAAATGGATGGATGTGTCAGTAGCCTTAGAGGAGAACTGCTGGCATAGCGAGCAGTTATTGAACCACTGGCGGCAGTTCCATTTTTTGGGATCCACAAATTTGGTTCCCATTTTAAAATGGGAACCAAGGTGGTTGTTCCTATCTTTCAAATGGGAACAGTGAACCGTTGCTGCAGATCCATTTTTATATGGGAACTGCAGTGGTTCCCCATGTAAAATTGGGACTGTAATACGGTTCAATTGTTTGATTCTTTCCTGACTTCTTACTCTTTTTGTTTGATATGAAGTCTGTGATGTGATGTCGAGAGTTTTAATTTGGAAAATAATTTAAATGGGGTTTTAGTTTAGAAATTTTTTGTTGAGAGTTCTAGTTTTATAAAAACACTATGCATTATTCTGCTGAAGCTGTCTACAATTAGAATGAAAAGCAAAGGGGCTACAAGATCTCCCTGCCTCAAACGTGTGAAGGCCCTAGAGAATTCCTCTCTGGTTCAGCTACTGAACACTCTCATTGGCTGCCAATGAATCATCCAAGATTAGCTTTCTGTCCAGAAATGCATGACAGGAACTTTCAACAATATCAAGTGTAGAATTTCCTTTAGCTAGTAGCCAACAATGAAGGGATCATTTGACAGAGCTTTCATTTTTCATTTCTCTGTTTCTAATTTTTCAGTTTTCGTTTTCATTTTAAAAAAATGAAGCCTTAACCTTTTTTTTGGCAACTTTGTGTTTATTTTCAGTTATTGATGTACTTTTTTATTTCGATCTTATCTTTCTCCTACCCAACTTTACTGGCAATTGGGGGAGTTGTCAAATCTAGGAGTTGCTGGCTCCCATGAAGTCACATGACTCCCAAGTCCCAAGTCTGGGAGTCAGACTCCCATGGGAGCTGCAATGATGGAGGAATAGGAGATGCCGGCAATGGCAGAGCAAGTTGGGTTTTATGAAGGAGATGGCAGTGATGATATTGGACATGCACATGAGTAAATGAAAGATGCTGGGCATGAAAGTGAAAATGAAACTAAAAGCAAACTCAAGGTTTCATGTGTCTTCAAAATTTTGGAAAGTTTTGAAAATTTTTTAAAATGGAAATAGGGAGCCAAACATAGTTTTCTGTTTTTGTTTATGAAATTTTGAAATGAAAACAAAAAACTGAAAATGGAAGTGCAATCAAACAGGCCCTATGCCACTGGTACATTTGCGATGCTTGGAACTTAAACCGAAAATCAAGCTTTCATAAACTTAAATAAAATTTCTGTTGAATCTAGGATCGGATTCCTCACAATAAAAGGCACTCTCTCACACCCAAACTCTTCCCTGATAGTAATAGTGTTGTTGCCAAAATACAACAATTAAAATTTGTGATGTGGGGTCCACTCGAGCTTGATGTTAGGTGAAGTTAGGTTGCCGTAAGAGATGTCGCCTCAAGGGAGATTGCCGTTAGGATGCTCGCCGCAAGGATTCGCCACTAGCTCTTGCCATTAACTCTCGCCACTAGCTCTCGTCACAAGCTCTCGCCACTAGTTCTCGTCACTAGCTCTCGCCACAAGCTCTTGCCACTAGCTCTTGCCACTAGCTCTTACCACTAGCTCTCGCCACTAGCTCTCGCCACAAGGTTTCGCCACTAAGTCTCGCCGCAAGCTTTTGCCTCCGCCACGAGGTCTCGCCGCAAGCTTTTGCCTCCGCCACGAGGTCTTGCTGCAAGCTTTTAGCTTTGCCACTAGGTTCACCGCAAGGATTTGGCTCTGCTGATGCTCAAAAAATGAGTTAGAAGGCTCGGGGGAATCTTCCCCTGTGAAAACCCTCCGATGTCAAAGTCAGTCTCGAATCCCAATGACTATTCACGAAAATAGTGAAAGTGCATTCAAAGTGTCTAGATGTTACCAAAAATTGGAAGTCCCCATCAATGCCTTGTAACTGGGTATTTATAGGGCACAATTCTCAAGGATGGTGGGTGTTGACACGTGTCGATTACTGAATGGGTCGGATTTAACAAAAATAAGGGGAAAATAGTCACGAAGCCGCCATGAGGCCGCTCGCGGCAAGTTGCCGCGAGGCTGGTCCTCGTGGCTAGCCCAGCTCGTGGCTAGCTTGGCCGCGAGGCTGGCCTTCGCGGCCAACAACTCGTGGCAGGCTACCGCGAGGCTGGCCCCTAACTGCCAGCGACTTGCGGCAGGCTGCCGCGAGGCTGGCCCTCGCGGCTAGCTCCCGGCCAGCCTTGCTGTGAGGTCGGCCCTTGCGGCCAACACTTGCTGGCCACGAGACTTTGTCCTGCCACGAGGCCAGCTCGCGGCCGGGAGCTTGGCCTTTTGCGGCCAACCTTTTCCCATAAAAGGGATTTTCTATTTTTTATTTAAAAATCCCTCACTTTCTCCTACCAATTTTCCATGGCACAACAAATAGAAACGCAAAAGAAATGCGAACAAAACAAACAACAAGTAATAACATAAATAAGAGCAAGAAGACTTATCCTAGTTCGGGCAAGAATTTGCCCTACATCCAGACTGCCAGAAGCTGCTGACAGAATCCACTAGAGATGAATCAAGAATACAACACTCCCTCTCTGATCTCTCTCGCACACCTTTAGACTAAGAATCACTAGTCTCTCTCCGAGAATACAAGGACCGAGCCTTAGCTCTCTCTCAATTCTCTAACTCTCGTGTGTGACTATGATAGAATAAGATGAATGCTGAGAGCTCAAAATAGAACCTATCCACCTCTATTTATAATTGATAGAGGCGGTTACAGACTAGGGACACAAATGATAAATAAGAAGAAATAAAAGGACTTCCGGAACTAATTCTAAAGAAATTAGGTCCGTTACATTATAACTCATTAAAACGTAAAATACAATCATATTTCTAATTCTATTTGACATCCTTTACTGAGGCTGATACTAACTGCTGCAAATCTTAACAATTTTCTCCACCAATTTGCAATAGTTAGGGCTTCAATCTTTAGTCCTCCAAGTCTTGCACCTGCTTCACATCTCTTCTGACTACTGGCTTCCTTCTAAGCTTGATTGCTTAGACTTCTTCAAGCTACATTAAGTAGCTGCATGCAGTGCTTCATCTTGGTTGTTGGAATAGCCTTGGTGAACATGTCCGCTGCATTTTCCTCTCCTAATACCTTTTCTAGCCTCAGCAGTTTCCTGTTAAGAATTTCCCTGATAAAATGCAATTGAACATCAATATGTTTTGTGCGTTCATGGTGTGCCTGGTTTTTAGCTAGGTGAATGGCGCTTTGGCTATCACATCTTAGGGTTGCATTTTCCTCTCCTAATACCTTTTCTAGCCTCAGCAGTTTCCTGTTAAGAATTTCCTTGATAAAATGCAATTGAACATCAATATGTTTTGTGCGTTCATGGTGTGCCTGGTTTTTAGCTAGGTGAATGGCGCTTTGGCTATCACATCTTAGGGTTGTATCTATCTCCCTACCTAGCAATTCTCCTAGAAGCCCTTTCAACCACATAGCCTTCTTTATTGCCTCTGCTAAGGCAATATATTCTGCCTTAGTAGTGGATAAAGCTACAACATGTTGTAGACCAGCCTTCTAACTCACTGTGGCATCCCAAACCTTGAAGACATAGCCTGTGGTTGACCTTCTCCTATCCTGATCCGCTGCATAGTTTGCATCGGAGTATCCCAAGATCTTAGCTTCTATTTCTTTCCCTGCTCCACCATAAACTAAACCAGTACCTAATGATCCTCTTAGGTATTTAAACATCTATTTCACTGCACCCCAATGAGCCTTCCATGGGTTTGCCATAAATCGGCTAACCACACTCATGGCATGGGCAAGATCTGGCCGAGTACAGACCATGTTGTACGTCAAGCTCCTTACTGCACTAGAGTCTGGAACATTCCTCATTTCTTCCTTATCACCCTCATTTATAGGAGATTGCCTTGCTGATGGTTTAAAGTGCTGAGCAAACGGAGTGCTGACAGCCTTTGTTTCAGCCATACCAAACCTTTGAATTAATTTCCTTAAGTAATTCTCTTGAGATAGGCCTAGGGTTCTTATCTTTCTATCCCTCTTAATTTCAATTCCCAATATTTTTCTTGCTTCTCCTAGATCTTTCATTTCAAATGCTGACTTTAAGTTCAATTTTAACTGCTGAATTTCTTTCCTTGATTGACTTGCAATCAACATATCGTCAACATATAATAGATGATACAAGAATATGCTGTTTGATACTTCTTTAAAATATACACAACAATCATATGAACTTTTTGCAAACCCATTTTCAATCATAAAAGTGTCAAATCTTTTATACCATTGGCATGGAGATTGTTTAAGCCCATATAGGGATTTCCTAAGAAGGCATACTTACTCTATTTTTCCTTTAGATCTGAACCCCTTTGGCTGCTCCATGAGAATCTTTTCATCTAATTCTCCATGTAAGAAAGTAGTTGTAACATCCATTTATTTGTTCTAAACACAAATCCATATGAGCAGTCATGGCAAGAAGCATTCTTATTGCGGTGTGCCTTACAACAGGGGAAAAAACCTCATTATAATCAACTCCCTCAACCTGAGTAAATCCTCTTGCAACTAGCATAGTTTTATATCTAGGCTTAGAATCACTCCCAGCTCCTTCCTTTATTTTATAGAGCCATTTATAGCCCACTATTCTCTGCTTCTTAGGTCTATCAACTAAGGTCCAGGTTTGATTTTTCCTTAGAGAGTTTATTTCTGATTCCATAGCTTCAATCCACTTACTTGAGTCCTTAGAGGCTATTGCTTCCTCATACGTTTGAGGTTCATCACCCACAACCTCGGATGCACTTGTAAGTGCATAGGAAACCAGGCCTGCAAAGCCATATCTTTTAGGGGGTTTGGATTGTCTTTTCTGTCTATCCCTAGCAACATTATACCTATGCTGGTCAGACTCATCTTCTGCATCTGATCCCTCTTTTCTTTCTCCATGAGGGTCAAAGTCTTGGTTAGCTATGGGTTCCTCTAAGTCTACCTGATGATCCAAGTCCTGGCTTTGCAAGCTAGATGTTTCTACACTAGGGGAATCTTTCTGCCATCCAATTTCTACATTTTCTATTGTAGATGATGGCTCATTTCCACTATTATCATGCAGACCCTTAGCTACAGATTTCTCATCAAAGATGACATCCCTTGTAACTAAAATCCTTTGATTTTCAGGTTCTAGACTCCATAGTTTATACCCTTTTACCTTGGCTGGATATCCTATAAAAATGCATTTTTGCGCCCTAGGTTCCAGCTTTCCTTGTTTTACATGGGCATAAGCTATGCACCCAAATACCCTTAGATGTTTTAGGCTAGGTTTGTGACCTATCCATTTCTCATAGGGAGTTTTAAATTCTATGGCAGCTGAAGGGGATCTGTTTAGCACATAGGCTGCAGTATTTACTGCTTCTCCCCAAAATGTCTTTGAGAGGTTTGCATGAAATAGCATACACCTAACTCTCTCTAAGAGAGTCTTATTCATCCTCTCAGCAAGGCCATTTTGTTTAGGATTTCCTGGGGCAGTCAAATGCCTTACTATCCCATTCTCTTTACATAGATCTGTGAACTCCTTATTGCAGAATTGAAGACCATTGTCAGTCCTAATGGTCTTTATCTTCCTCCCCTTTTGATTTTCTATCATGGTTTTCCATGTTTTAAATGCCTCAAAAGTATGCTCTTTTGTTTTCAAAACATAAATCCATACCATTCTAGAGAAATCATCTATTATGGACAAAAAATACCTACCTCCACCATAAGTAATAGTCTGGGCAGGCCCCCATAAGTCGCTATGGATGTGATCTAGAGGTCCCTTAGATGAGTGTATAGTAGTCTTGTTGAATTTTACCTTAGTGGTCTTTCCATAGATACATGATTCACACTTATCTGATCTTGCCACTTGGTTTCCTTTTAAAATCCCTTGATTTGCTAATTCTTTAAGGCCAAGCTCACTAATGTGAGCCATCCTAAGGTGCCATAATCTGGAGTTTGTGACTACCTTATTATTAGCAACAGCTGCTTCCCCATTTGATGCAATGGCTTGCAGAATATATATTCCATTCTGCTGGCTAGCCTTCATACATACTAGAGATCCTCTTGATACTTTAAGAATTTCTCCCTCTCCCTTAAAACTATAGCCAGTTTTAGTTAATGCTCCTAGAGAGATTAAATTCCTTTTTAGCTCCGAGATGTATCTTACCCCTTGAAGGGTCCAATAGGTATTGTTAGGCATTTTAAGCCTTACATCTCCTACACCTAGGACCTTACACTCATGATCATTTCCAAGAAGAACCTTGCCCCCATCAGCTTCTTGGTAATTAGCAAACTAGTGTCTATTGGGTGTCATGTGGAAGGAATAGCCTGAGTCCAAAATCCACATATCCTTTACCGAGTTCTGACATACAGTTAATGCATCAGAATTGTCATACCCAAACTCACATACTGAAACTCCACCATCTGAGGCATTTTTCTCCTTGAAGTCTTTCTTCCTCTTTGGACAATCTCTCTTAAAATGCCCTTCTTCTTGACATTGATAACACTTAACTGGACCTCTCCCATTCTTTGACTTAGACCTAGATTTATTTTTCCCTTTGAAATCCTTTTTTGTACCCCTATTTCTTGCAGTCAGAACATCACCACTGGAGGATCTTTCTTCCTGGTTATGCCTCAAGTCTTTTGAATTTAGGGCTCCTATAACATCTTCTAAAGACAACTTATCTCTGCCATGTTGCAGAATATCAACAAAATGCTCATATGACCGAGGCAAAGAATGTAATAAAACTAATGCCCTATCTTCATCATCATATTTAACATTGATGTTTTCCAGGTCTAGGCATAGTTTATTAAATTCGTCTATGTGGTCTTGCAGCTTTTGTTTTTCTTTCATCTTAAATGTAAAGAATTTGGTCTTTAGATATAACCTGCTTAACAAGATTTAAGTAAAGATTGTCCAATCTCTTCCAGATTTCTAAGGCAGTAGACATTTTAGACACTTCCCTTAAAACCTTATTCCCTAGGCTAAGGATTAGAGTATTAAATGCCTTCTCTTCTATGTTTGCTCTCTGTTCTGCCGAGAGGGTTTTAACACTATCCCCTGCTTTTTCTTTATCCCTTGGTTCCTCTCTTAGCGCCTCCTTTAAACCTAGATTTTCGAGGAGGGCTTGCATCTTTATTTTCCATAGAGAAAAATCGTTTGAGCCATTAAATTTTTCAATATCATATCTCGATGCGGAACTGGACATAGCCATTTCTAAAGATTTCTAAGACTGATCTAAGGGTTCTTGGATGAATCTTGAAAGAAATTATGTGAAATTCTAGGCTCTAATACCAAATTGTTGAATCTAGGATCGGATTCCTCACAATAAAAGGCACTCTCTCACACCCAAACCCTTACCCGATAGTAATAGAAACACAAAAGAAATGTGAACAGAACAAACAAGCAGCAATAACAGAAATAAGAACAAGAAGACTTATCTTGGTTGGGGCAAGAATTTTCCCTACATCCAGACTGCCAGAAGCTGCCGATAGAATCCACTAGAGATGAATCAAGAATACAACACTCCCTCTCTGATCTCTCTCGTACACCTTTCGACTAAGAATCACTAGTCTCTTTCTGAGAATACAAGGATTGAGCCTTAGCTCTCTCTCAATTCTCTAACTCTCGTGTGTGACTATGATAGAATAAGATGAATGCTGAGAGCTCAAAACAGAACCTATTCGCCTCTATTTATAACTGATAGAGGCGGTTATAGACCAGGGACACAAATGACAAATAAGAAGAAATAAAAGGATTTCCAGAACTAATTCTAAAGAAATTAGGTCCATTACATTTTAACTCATTAAAACATAAAATACAATCATATTTCTAATTCTATTTGACATCCTTTACTGAGACTGATACTAACTATTGCAAATCTTAACAATTTCAAAACATACTTTATAGCATTCATATAAAATCTAGAATTTATTATTGAATTTTTTTTTATCTCAACAGAAAGAAGGAAAGAAGAAAAACTTGGATTGGTTTATCTAATAGACATCCTAAAAAAACTGAAATTAAATTCTTGAAATCCCTTTGAAAATGCCACCATGTGCCACATCTATGCTCCAACCTCCTTTTACATAGCCACCTGAGGGGGGTAAAACATAAGGGGGGTGAGATAAATCTCAATAAACATAAATGAATTATTAATCGTATTTAAACATATAACTTGAACTTGCAATATGAGGAGACACGATAGATTCTACCAACTTGTGGGGGTAAGAACTTTCGTGCGTAGCTACTAAACTCCGGTCCCAAAATTGCTTGTAATCATGACATGAGGGACCGTGAAACTTGATTTCATGAATTTATTTAAACACGAAGATAGTTCATAATGCACTTACCTTTAACTTGATTGGAATAAAATAGATCTTTAACTCTTTTCTCCTAATCAAAACCTTCACACCTTGCTGTATTGCTTGTAGTAAGAAAGGAATAAACAAAGAAAAGGGAGGGAGGGGGGTCGGCCAACTAAGGAGAGGGGAAGTGAAGAATTGTGAAAGGGGAAAGTCATATTTAAAGTCAATAATCGTATTTGATAAAGATCCCAATCAAATATCCTCTTTTCCATAAGGTGAACTCAAATCTTACCTTATCTCTTATCAATTAAAAAGATTTAAATCAAATCAAATCAAATATCCTCTTTTCCATAAGATAAATTCAAATCTTACCTTATCTCTTATTAATTAGAAAGATTTAAATCATATCATGTCATATCTAGAGAAATCAACTTATTCATATCTCCTCTTTTCCATAAGATAAATTCAAATCTTACCTTATGTCTTATCAATTGGAAAGATTTAAATCATATCGTATCATATCTAGAGAAATCAATTTATTCATATCTCCTCTTTTCCATAAGATAAATTCAAATCTTACCTTATCTCTTATCAATTAGAAAGTTTTAAATCATATCATATCATATATAGAGAAATCAATTTATTCATATCCATAAAATCAAAGAATCTTACTTTATCTTTTATCAATTAGAAAGATTTAAATCATATCATATCATAGCAAGAGAAATCAAATTATTCATATCCATAAAATCAAAGAATCTTACCCTATCTTTTATCAATTAGAAAGATTTAAATGATATCATATCATATCTAGAGAAATCAATTTATTCATATCCATAAAATCAAAGAATCCCCAAGAATATTCTAGAAATTCGTGTGTCATGGTAGGGCTAAAATCTGGACTATCTAAACTTTTTATTTTGGTCCCCAAACTATGGAAAAAAATGACGTTTGGGTCCCTAAACTATTATAACTCAATTTTTTTTTTTAATTTTTGCCCCTAGAATTATGTTTAACGGTCACTAACGATGGTTTCGGGTGTTACAACATTGGTTTGCAAATCATCACTACCCCTGTGCATGTGCATGTGCATGTGTGCACTCTGATTGATTTGGAGAATTTAACATCTTCAATGCTCTTGATTGACATAGGCTTGGATTCATCAAAGATGGACTGAGTTCCATACATTTCAACCGAGGAAATCAAGTCTTATACCGTAAAATACTCCTTATAAAAGCTGCTGCCCCCTTGTCTATCTGGGATCAAAAGTGTAGAAACCATTTGTGTCTTTTTGTGTGGGCCCTAAGTCACTGCTACACTGGTTTGCAAACCTTCACTGCCCCTGTGCATGTGGTGATTTGGAGAATTTAACATCAATCCTGTTTGATGGAGGATGCGGGAAGCAACCTCTAAAGACATAATAAATGTTTTAAAAATGGTTCTAAGGCCCAAACATTGATTTGGGATGCTTTTTATAAAGAAAAGCCTTCCTAGAAGCATTGTTAGGCTTAATTTTAATAATGTTTCCTAAAGTCTGTTTTGGTAACTCTAATTATGTGTTAGGGTTTTATTTATAGTCTTTTCCTAATCTGATTATTAATAGGTTTTAGATTTTGTTTAGTTTCCTAATAAGAAAAAATTGTTCCTATTTCTAGTAAGAATAGGGCTACTTGAACTCTACAAAGACTATTGCAATCTCCTTTTTCTCATTAGTGAATTAATTATTTCAGTTTTCTCTAAGCGTGATGCTTTTTTTTAATAGTGAGATGCAATTTTAACCTAGGTATGGTGCCTAGTAGATTTTTCTCTCTCTCTCTCTGATCTTTCAATATCAGGCCCTGATCTTCGTGACCCTACTTCCAGCCCTGTTCTCAACCGCTAAGTCTCATCTTTTGAACCATATCTTGCCTCTACATTGCCTACCAACATATTATATACCTAAACTCTAGCCTTTTCAACAACCATTCTAACCCTCATAAGCCTCCGATCAGTCTGTATTGGTAGGATTCCAGATTTGTCCTACATCACTCTTGTTGACACAGGCTTGGATTCTTCAAAAATGGACTGAACTCCATACATTTCAACTGTGGAGGTCAAATCTTATACTCTAAATACACCTTATAAAAGCTAGCTACTCCATTTAATCTGGAAGCAAAAATGCAGAAACCATTTTTATATGTCCTTTTATATGGGGTATTTCTACAAATACAGCTGTCAAACATGGGAATTATTATATAGATACTTAATTTAGTTGAGACCAATATAGGATTTTTTTTTTCCCAAATCCATTGATTCCTGCCAGTTTTGTCATTTGCACCTCCTATCTTTGATCTGCCTTGAATTGAATACCACCAAAAACCATCCCATAGGGTTGGAATTGGCCAGGGACCTGAATTTTTGGGACCTTTGCATCCCTACTAAGGCCAAAGATGAAATGCAATGATGGAATTAAGTGGGAAGGAAGCTGAGATGAAGTGGAATACAATTTTGTTTCTGGTCTTTGGTTGCTGAATGACAATATTTCATCAGTTGATTACTGCAATGTTGCTAAACCTGCATTTAAGTGAGCTAAAGTGCCATTAAAGTGCAAAGCACAGTTCTAATGTTTTATCATGTCAAAGTGAAGTGCAAATAAGAAAACCTAGCTTGAGCAGTAAAAGATTGGGCTTTTTTGTTAAGCGCAGGGCACATTTATTTTTGACCTTTTATTGTTTACAATAATGTATTAAAGTAGTAGTGTATGGGTGCTACCCATGTATATCGAAAATACAGTGAAAGAAACATATATGCTCACGATAGAACATTATTCAAAGGTCCAGGTGATCATATTGTAAAATAGAATGTGCAGCATGGTCATTTTCATTTCAGTTAACAAGACAATCCAAAAGCAAAAGAAACCCATTCCTCATACAAGGTGTACATATATGCAACAAATTGTGTTCTTGTTTCACAGAATGAAACAATTTACATTTGGGGTAACATAGGTTTTTCCTTTTCAAATAAAAAAAATAAAACAAAACGTTTTAAAACAATATCTGCAAATAAATTACAAATAAGAAATTGACTCCACAAAATTCTAAAACAATATAATAGAAATTGAAAACACAATAATAATAATTATCTAATTTAGCATTCATACATGAAGTAATACAATACCACACCACGACAATGTCCCTTGAGGATTAATTATTAATAAAACATAAGTTCTTTTGGATATTTACCAAAAATATTGCCTTGACCTTCTCCTACTCTCCTCCCCCCCTCCCAGAAAAAGGGAAAAAGGAAAAAAAAAAAAAAAAAAGAGAAAAAAAAAAAAGGAATGATTTTGGGTAAAAATTCTTTGTTCCTTGTACATGCTTTGAGATGACCAAGATAGGGTCTTAACTGGATTTTGATTTGTCTGCCTGATGTCTAATGTCAAATATCTTTCAGTTGAGATTATTAATAAGATTTTATAGGGTTTTATAAGAATTGTTTTTATTTTTATATTAGAGAACATTGTCTCTTATATTAATCATCAGTCCTAGCTATGTTAATTTTGTCTCAGTTTGAAGAAGCTGATTCAGCATTGGTATTACATCATAGTATTCTTCTGATGAAATAGGCATGGCAGTGTGCTCCTGGGAAGAACGTTGCATGGAACATGTTGTCATTGTTTACAACTGCTGTGATGTTATGCTTGGAGATTAGTTTGATGGCTTTCTTACTTCAAGAAAATTATGCTACTGGTTTGGAAAAGCTAGCACGTACTTTCATCCTTTCAGGTCTCATTGTGGGCATTGATGCACTTGTCAAGGTAATAGTTGCTTTAGTTTCTGAAATTGTGCTTGTCACTGTGCCTATGGTTGTACTAGTTCATTCACTTGTGTTATTCAAGTACCCACGATTATAATGTTTGTATATTTATTCGAAGATTGTTAGAGCATTGGATGTG
The DNA here is from genome assembly GCF_014633365.1 of Diospyros lotus. Lineage (NCBI taxonomy): Eukaryota > Viridiplantae > Streptophyta > Magnoliopsida > Ericales > Ebenaceae > Diospyros > Diospyros lotus. The sequence continues at coordinate 22,537,387 of NC_068351.1, forward strand.
CCTGATTCAGCAACCACAAGTCATGTTTGCAGTCTATGAGGAATGATTTTTAGAGCACTGTACAGGGTTCTCCCCTTTAAGACACCTTTTTCTTTTTTTTCCTTATACATGCTTTTTCCTCTTAAAAAAAGCATGAAGATTGTTGGAACATTTGGCTGTGCTCTATTCCAGCAATGCTAATTAACTGGGATGCTTGCCAGTCTATGGTGCAGCTTGTTTGCTAGCTTCTTTCAACTTGTTCACTACCCTAGCGATAGTTTAATTCTAAATCTCCAGCTCAACTAAAGAAATGAGATGAGCGTGATAAAATGTTTGCTACTAGGTTAGTGCAATGAATGAATAGATGAGCAGTTGCATTTTAAGTGTTCCATTCTTGAAAACTATGCCATATGAAATTCTCTAATCTGAAGAAGCACATGCTGAAGTTCTGCTGCATTGTGGTTCACCAGCACTTGTGTTATAGAACTCTCAAGCTGATTACTTTTATGGTGACTGCTGTTAGGATATATGCTTTACGTTTACCAGTTGAGATGATGATTTTGACTGCACAAGTAAGTTCACAGGCTTACCTAGATATGCTCCTAGCTTACATGAAAGGAAGAGACACTTGACTATATTTTCACTAAACCTATGAAAATACTATGGTTAAACTTTTTAAATACACCTGAAACTGTTCCTTTATTTTTTGTCAAAACCATCATAAATATTGATTCACTAAGTCAGGTGGAAATCAAGAGCTTATTGTGCTTCCCAATGTCAATTTATGAGAAAAGCTTTCACTGCTTAGCTTAGAGTGCAGGTCAAATAGACCATAGTTGATGCAACTTGTGCTTTACTTCCTGAATGATTGTGCTGATGCCTATATTTGTATTCCATTATTTTTGCCTCATTTGTCACTATTGTTGCCAAGATACAACAATAAATTTATTTGACGGGAAACGTCGTTGTCAAACATCCTGAATCTGCAAGAAAGAAAATAGTCAGAGGGCGCGGGGAGGTCCCCTCACAAATACTCCGATACTTAAGTCATACACTAAAAATAATAAAGACTGTATTGAAACTAGTATTTGAGATGTCCCTTTTTAGGAATGATTGCCTGTTTATTTATAGAGTGGTATGGAGTAATTCGAAGTAATTCGGGATTAAGATTTTCACAGATAACATTTCACTTGATATTTTGAAACCGTTAGGATTAGGATTCTTATGGATGACGTTTATCCCAATATTCTGAAATTGTTTTAGAGTTAGAATTCTTCATGTATAATTGCTTATCATTTTCTTGGAATATTTAGAGGGATTTTTAAATGTCGAAGTTATTTAGTTTGCGCGTTGCGTTTGACCCCCCTGGTTATGAGGAAATTTACACCTTTTACCCAAATAATTATTTTGGGCTTTTTTGTCTTTTAATGAGCTTTTGCATATAACACAACAATTGTTTCCCACTCTTTCATTTGAATTTCTCGAATGGAGGAGCAGACTGTGTTGTGGTTTGCCCTTATTTCTTTTTCGTTTTGATGGTTGTTATTGATATTAGATCACTCTAGTATTTTCGATTTTTAGACCGTTTTCGCTTCACGCTTTAGTATTTTTTTTTTTTTTTTTTGAGTTGTTCTCGTGCATTTGCGCCTCAGTTTTTAGACCGCTCTCCTGTCTTCGCGCTTTGGTATTTTAAACCGTTATCGCCTATTTGTGCTTCTATTTTTTGACATCTGCATTTGTTCGAGGTGAGTCATTTGTTTGTTGACGCAATTGATCCTCGATCATCTTAATGATTTTTTCATTAGTAGTTTAGCCGCGTGTGTCCGAGGCGAGTCTTTCGTCTGCCGAAGCAAGTGACCCCCAAACATCTTAACGATCTTCTCATGAGTAGTTTTTCCACGTGTATCCGATGCGAGTCTTTTGTTCGTCGATGTTATTGACACTCAGACATCTTAACGGTTTTTACGTTTGTAGTTTTGCCATGTGTGTTTGAGGCTAGTTTTTCGTTCGTTGATGTTATTGACTCTCAAACATCTTAATGGTCTCGTTGGTAATAACTTTTGTCGCGTGTGTCCGAGGTGAGTCTTTCGTCTGTCGACGTTATTAACCCTCGGACATCTTAATGGTCTTTTTTGTCATAATGTCATGGCTCCTCAACTTCATATGTATATGCTTCCTCGAATTGTGGGCTTAACACCTACGTTCGCATTTAGAAAGAATATTCATATTTTGTTTTCGCGGTTTGACGTAACGTCTATGTCCGCAATTAGAAAGAATATGCATATTTTGTTTTTGCGGTTCGGCGTAATGCCTACGTTTGCAATTAGAAAGAATATGCATATTTTGTTTTCGCAGTTTGGCGTAACGCCTATGTCTGCAATTAAAAAGAATATCTATATTTTGTTTTCACGATTCGATGTAATGCCTACATCTACAATTAGAAGGAATATGCATTTTTTGTTTTGGCGTAACGCCTACGTTCGCAATTAGAAAGAATATTCATATTTTGTTTTCGCAGTTTGGTGTAACGTCTATGTTTGCAATTAGAAAGAATATGCATATTTTATTTTCATGGTTTGGCGTAATGCCTACGTCTGCAATTAAAAAGAATATCCATATTTTGTTTTTGCAGTTCGATATTACGCTTATGTTCGCAATTAAAAAGAATATCAATATTTTTGTTTTTGTAATTCGGTGTAACACCTACATCTGCAATTAGAGAACATCAACATTTTGTTTGGGCGGTTTGACGTTTTGACTACGTTCGCAACCAAAAGATGTGCCAAGACAGAAAGTCGGTCCGGTGAACAGCATGATGGCTTCAAGGGATGCACTTGCCTTTTTCCTGTGTTACCGAGGGATCTGGCAGCCGCAATATAGGAAATGAAAGTTCTATTGGGTGTTGCGCTGTCCCATGGTGTCGTGTAGATAGAGGCTAAGTTTTTGTTGTGATGCATATAGAGAATCTGATATAATGCATACAAGTGCAGGAGAATCTATTACAGTATGAACCTCCAACATTGAGAGAGATAAATCTCGAGATAAAAGGGGTTTTGTGGATGTTCTGTAGTGCCAACCTTAATATCTCGAACTGACAGTCCTTCTTTTTGTGACTTTTTTTCGTGCACTTATCGTCTTGCAATGTATTCACAAATTTTGATTTCTTTTGAGAGATTGAGGCGTTCAAATGGCGAAACATGCTTCTTGAATCCTTGTTTCATCATATTAGTAAGAACTCTTGTTCTCTTCTTGTGCTTCTCGCCTCAAGTTATGTCCCTCATCTCCAGGGTAGTTAGTTTGTTCTCCCCCCGAGCTTTTGTGTGTGAATGAAAATTAAGCCGCCATTGCCTAGATTTGGAGCCAGATTGGTTTCTTTAGCAACTCAGATCTGTTCTAGATCTGCTCCTTCAGCAACCCAGATTCGTTCTAGATCTGGGTGCTTCAATTCCACCTCAGAAGAATACAGACCCCATGTTTTGGAGTAGACAACAACTGGATTTTCGCTAATTGCCTTCTTCATACCCTCCTCCATTAGCCATTGTTGTGGTTGGTCTTTTGTGGCCGTCACTTCACCATGCTTCACTCCCTTCGTCTTTTGCGACTACCATGTTGTCGTCGTTGGTCTTCTATGGCCATCGCCTCGCCAAGTGTCGCAGTCTTCCATCGCAGTTTTGCTTCATCTCTAGCCACTGCCATTGTATGGGCTTCCACTGCTGGTCTTCCGTGGTTTTGTTCGCCATTGTTCGTCAGTCGTGGGTCTCCTGTAGCTGTGCTCCGCCGTCAGTCTTCCTGGGTCTCCCGTTTGCTGCAAGCACATTGCCTCTGCTGTTTAGTCTTTCGCGGCCATCGCCTCGCGAATCACTGCTATCCTCTGTAGGCCATTGTCGTGGTCGGCCTTTTGTGGTCGTCGCTTCACCGCGCTTCATCGTGACCGCCACTGATGGTCTTCCACAGCCATTGCCTCGCCAAGTGGTTGTTGGCCTTTCGTGGTCACCATTGGCCACCGTTGCTTGGTCTTCTGCTGTTATGGCTTCTTAACTGGGTTTCTTCCCCCATTACAGCCAAGCTTCCTCCAAATCCTCTTATAATATATAATATAACAATGTGAGCTTCTTTTCTTACTTTTTTTTGTCAGGCTTCCATGAGAAGCTTCTTTTTCTTACAACATATATATATATATATATATAAATGCTTGGCTTCTTTTTCAATTTTTTTTCCTTTTCGTTTATATATGTATAAAGCTAGGATTGGAAAATGAAATAGTGATAGGTGTGGAATCATTAAATAAAGGAGTAGAGGATTAATGAGATCATCACATATAGGTATATTATATAGCCAACAACAACATATCCAGCCTTTATCCCACTATGTGGGGTCGGCTACATGAATTCTAGATTTCCATGTATTTCTATCTTTTGTCATATCTTCATTGAGATCCATACACTTCATATCAAATTTTAATGTCTCCCTCAAAGTCTTCTTAGGTCTGCCTCTATCTCTTTTTTTGATTAATTGTTTCATTTTATCAACTCTCCTTACAGGAGCGTCTCTTAGTCTCCTTCTCACATGACCAAACCATCTTAGTCTAGTCTCTCTCATCTTCTCCTCTATTGGCACTACTTCTATCTTATTACGAATAACTTCATTTCTAATTTTATCTTTTCTTGTATGGCCGCACATCTATCTTAACATCCTCATCTCCGCTACACTCGTCTTTTGCTCATATTGGTATTTGATTGTCCAACATTCTGAGCCGTACAACAAAACTGGTCTTATAGTCCTATAGAATTTTTCCTTTCAATTTTAATGGGATTTTACCATCACATAACACTCCCGATGCATTTCTCTATTTTAGCCAACCTGCCTTAATTCTATGTGTGACATCCTCGTGAATTTCCCCATCTTTTTGAATCACTGATCCCAAATATCGAAAATGGTCTTTTCTTTGTAAGATTTGATCTTCCAATTTTATTATAATATCCTCCACTCTTGCATTCTTACTAAATTTACATTCCATATATTCTGTTTTCTTTCTGCTTAATTTAAATCCCTTACATTCTAAATTGTTTCTCCATAACTCAAGCTTAGTGTTCACTCATTCTTTTGTTTTATCCACCAACACTATGTCGTTTGCAAATAGCATACACCATGGCACTTCTGTCTTAATATCTTTAGTGAGTTCATCTATTACTAAAGCAAATAAGTATGGGCTTAGTGCAGAACCTTGATGCAATCCTATTGTAATTTTAAACGGTTCAGTATCCCCTTCGCATGTTCTGACCCTTGTCTCTACACCATAATACATGTCCTTAAGGGCTTGTATATAGGCTATTCGGACTCTTTTCTTCTCTAAAACCCTCCATAATACTTCTATAGGGACCATATCATAGGTCTTTTCTAGATTTATAAACACTATATGTAGGTCTTTCTGATGATCCCGATACCTTTCCATTAGGCGCCTCAGTAGGTATATAGCTTCCATTGTTGACCTACCGGGCATGAAACCAAACTGATTTTCTGACACCTCTGTTTCTTTTCTGAGCCTTTGCTCTATTACTTTCTCCCAAAGTTTCATGGTATGGCTCATTAACTTAATTCCTTTGTAATTTTCACAGTTTTGAACATCTCCTTTGTTCTTATATATAGGGACCAAAGTACTATTCCTCCACTCATCTGGCATCTTTTTTGATTTAAGAATCGCGTTAAATAATTTCGTTAGCTAGGAGATACCCTCTTCTCCCATGCATTTCCATGCTTCTATTGGTATATTATCCGGTCCCACCGCCTTATGATTTTTCATCTTTTTTAATGCTTGCCTTATTTCGTTTGGACTTATGCGTCGATAAAATGTATAGCTCACCCCTCGGAGTTACTAAGTTGTCCCAACCTAACTCTTGTGTCGCCATCATCATTGAATAATTTTGTGAAATACTCCTTCCATCTCTCCTTAATTGCTCCCTCATTCACTAATACATTTTGATTTTCATCTTTTATGCATTTCACTTGATTTAAATCTCTTGTTTTTCTTTTTCTTGCTTTAGCTAATTTATATATATCCCTTTCTCTATCTTTTGTATCAAGTTGTTTATATAGATTCTCGTATGTTTTTGACCTTGCTTCACTAATAGCTTTTTTTGCTGTCTTTTTTAATTCTTTATAATTTTTTTGATTTTCTTCATTGTTGCACTGATATACAGCCTTATAGCAATTTTTCTTATTTTTAATTTTCAATTGCACTTCTTCATTCCACCACCAAGACTCCTTAAGGTTAGGGGCTCTATCATTTGTCTCTCAAAGCACTACCTGTGCTGTGTTTCTCAGGGCAGTAGCCATTTCTCTCCACATTTGATTTGTCTGTCCTTCTCCATTCCATTCTCTTCTACCCTTAATTTTTCTTTGAAGATTAGTTGTTTCTCCCCTTTTAAATCCCACCACTTGATTCTTGGATTTTGTTTTATGTGATTTTTTTTCTTCCAATTTCTTACTTGGACGTCAAGTACTAGAAGTCTATGTTGAGTAGTCAAACACTCTCTCGGTATCACCTTACAATCCCTACAACATACCTGGTCCTCTTGTCTGATGAGGAAGTAATCTATTTGGGTGCTTGATGTGACATTTTTATATGTGATTAAGTGTTCGTCCCGTTTTTTGAACCTAGTATTGGTTATGATGAGCCCATATGCCATTGCAAAATCTAGAATAGACTTACCCTCATTATTAATTTCCCCGAATCCATACCCTCCATGTACCTCTTTATAGCCATTTCCGTCTCTACCCACGTGACCATTTAAGTCACCTCCTATAATCACTTTTTCTCCTTTTGGTATCATTTGTATGAGTCCCTCTAGGTCCTCCCAGAATTTTGCTTTTATCTCCTCACCTAACCCCGCTTGTGGTGCATATGTACTAAAGATATTCATAGTCATTCTTCCTAGAATAACCTACACCATAATAATCCTATCCCCTATTCTCTTTACATCCACTACCTCATCTACTAAGCTTTTATCCATAATGATCCCCACTCCATTTTTTGCTCGATCATTTCCTGTGTACCATATTTTATATCCATTTTCTGACAAAGTTTTTGCTTTTTTCCCTACCCATCTCGTCTCTTAAAGGCACATAATATTAATCTTTCTCCTAATCATCACATCTACCACTTTCATAGCTTTGCCTGTTAATGTTCCTATGTTCCATGACCCAATCCTTAATCTATGATTTTGTTTTTGGCTTTGACTTTGAATTTGATTTTGTTTTTGATTTTGTTTTTGGTTTTGGTTTTGGTTTTGATTTTGATTTTGTTTTTGATTTTGATTTTGATTTTGGACTAACTTCTTTACCCGCATTCGTCCAAGCAAATGCGGGAACCCTTGCTCATTTGTCACTACATCCGGGCGCCGATGCAGCGGCCCTAGCTCACTTGACACTACACGCGGGCAGTGTAGCGCGTCGCTATGAAGGGTTACGCCCACACCCAAACGTTTTTTCATAGTTTGTCTAGAGTTCATGTTTTGGATCCGACTAAATTTTACGTTGGCTGTCGACTACCTAACACAACCCTCCTCCTTTATCCGGGCTTGGGACCGGCAGTGGATAACATCCTCAGGCAGAGTTAGGTATATTATATAGCCAATTTGTGAATTTGCGACAAAATTCTGAATCTTGCTGCATTGTTCGCTTCTTACTTCCTTCATGCAATGCCTTATTTTCCAATTGATTTGATTTAGCTTCTTGCGGCTTGAAATAGTGTAAGTGCCGTTGTAGCATTCTTAGGCTTTTTGGATGTTTCCCACATATGGCGTCAATTATTGTCAAGATACAACAATAAATCTAGTTGACAGGAAATGTTGTCGTTAAGTCGCCTGAGTCTGCAAGGAAGAAAACAGGGTAGAGGACGTGGAGAGGTTCCTACCCAAATACTTCAATACTTAAGTCAGATGTTATAATCACTTGTATTAGATTAGCTTTGGGATATCTCGGGAGGGTTTTATGCTGTTAGCATTTCTATATCACTTGTGTTATTCTAGAAGGATTGTTTCTAGAAGGGTTAGTTAGCGGTTTTTGAATCCAATTAGTTGGTTGTAACTATTGGTTTCTAGATAGCTTTCTGTTTTGCCACCTCTATGTTATATAAATAGAGGTTGGGTGTGAGGTTTTCCGTAGAGCATTATACCGTCTTGGGATGACAAGGTGAGAGGAGTATGCGCAGGTTCTACTTGAGTACTAAGAGGGTATATCTTTGTATTCTTGGGTAGGGAAACTCTCAACAGTTTTGGGTAAAAGGCTGGTGAGGTTATTGGTGCATGTAATTCTTGAAGTTTCATTCAAGATAGTGGAGATAAGGTGCCTTGGGCAGTCTGGATGTAGGTCTTGTTAAAAGACTGAACCAGGATAAATGTTTTGGTGTTCTTAATTCTCATTTTGTGTTCGTATTTTTTTGTGTTTCATTAATTCTTGTGTGCGTCAAAGAGTTGAGTGATTCTGAGAGATTTGTTGTGAGTGCGAGTGTCATTGAGAGAGAGAGCTATGAGATTATTCCAACATCAGACACAAAAAATGATGAAGATTGTATTGAAACCAGTATTCAAAGCGTGTCTTTTCAGAAATGAGTGTCTGCTTATTTATAGACTGGTATGGGATAATCCGGGATTAAGATTCTCACAGATAACGTTTATCTTGCTATTTTAGAACTTGTTAGGATTATGATTCTTATAGATGATGTTTATCTTAATATTCTAAAATTCTCTTAAAGTGAGAATTCTTTATAGATAATTGCTTGTCATTTTCTTAGAATATTCGGAAGAATTTTTGAATGTCGAAGTTATTTAGTCTGCGTGTTGCGTGAGACCACCCCCCCGCGGGGTTATGAGGAAATTTACACCTTTTAGCCCAAAGAATTATTTTGAGCTTTTTTGTTTTTTAATGGGCTTTTGCCTATTACACAACAATCACTTTGGATCACGTTGTCTTTCTTGTTCATGCTGCTTATGGATTTGGGTTTTTTCTATCCTTTCTAGATTTTGAACACTTTTGGAACAAAGTCTTTTCCTTGAATGGTCACCTTTTCCATTTTGCAGGTGGTTTTTGTATTTGGATTCAGTGTGCCTCTATTTGTCGCCACGAATGAAACTACACACGGGGTGAAATGGGGTTTATGGACCCTAAACAAACTATTGCTGACAGCAGTTTATGGCTTCATATTGTTTGTGAATTACTCGAAATCCGAAGACAAGCTGCCTCGTGAGTTCAGCTTTGTGCAGCCATCATTCTTCTCACTGTGAATTTGTGTAATCTAACCTATAGTGTCTAATTTCCGTTATGCAGCAAGGCCTGAATTCTACAACTATGCCCTCGTCATGTTTGGAACTCATGCAGTTGCATTGTTTGCTTGTGGACTCGTTGGAGTTGCTTCTAGCTTTGGACTTTGGTAACCTTAAAGCTAAATTATTTTGAAGCCATTTGAGAAGTGAAAATAACAAGAATTTCTTTCTTCTTTTTTTTTTTTGTCTTTACATGTGCAGGTTGTACAATTTCACTGTTGTTTGCTATCATAGCTTTTATCTTCCTTTCTTGTATATAACCTTTCTAGTGGACTTTTTTCAGGTGAGTTTCCTGTTTTACCTGTATATTTGCTTGTTTAAGGTTGTGTCTGGAACTAGGATTTTGGAATGAAAAGCAATATAAAAAGGAAATGACAAAAATTATTTATGTAAACATTTTTACACGCAACACATAAGAATATTTTGGTGATGTTTGGATAGACAATTTTCTTTCTTTTTATGGGAGAGGAAAATGGTAAGAAAATGACATAACTCAAGTATTGAAATAGGTGTACATTAAAAACATTCGTTTCTTTTCCTTTGTGCTAACGTTTCTCAAATTATAATTTGGAACATAGCATTGGGAATATTTATTTTGCTTTAATTTCTCTCCTGAGAAAAACCCACCCTAGTTCCAAACATAGCAGAGATGCTTGACAATGAGCTGCAGTTCGGATGATTATTGAGTGCATTAATGTATTACATCTGTGATGATTGCAGAAGGAGGATTTGCTGTTGGACAATGCATATTACTCTGAGATGAGAGACGCAGGCTTCTTTGACGACGCGGATTGGGACTAGCTAGCTTTGTTGGGTGATATATAGATATATCATGTTACCCTCTGTTACAGTATATATATATATATATATATAGGTGAAGTGAAGGGGAACAAAATAGAAAAGAGAAAACAGAGAACCTTGTTTTTTAGTTCCCTTGTCAGTTGTAAATGTAGTCTTTTTTAAGTTCTCACCCAAAAAAATTAATCTAAAAAATAAAAGCCTACCGTTGTTTGACTTTTGAAGCATGGGCTTGGATGCACCAATGACTGCGGACGCAATCAATTGCATTGGCTGAGGGGTGGAATTACAATCAGTGAAGGACTTAAGGGTAGAATTGTATTCCTATTTAAACGTGTCGGTTGACACAATTAGTTGATTGCATTGGCAGCTATAACGGGGTTCTTTCATTATATATTCCTGAAAAAGTGAGATATGGCTGCTACTCTTTGACAATTGCATCACGTTGAAAAAGGGTTTTATTATAGGCTTCTGTCTTCATCTCCTCTTTCTTTGGCCATTACCTATTCTTCGTTGGCTGGCCTTCTCTTCCTCTTGTCTGAGAGTCCCTTCTCTCTTATCTTAAACACCAAGCCTTCATCTGAGGTTGAATCATCATTAGCTTCCACCTTCTACTGCCATCACACGCCATTGCACGTCGCCTTGTTGTGTGCTATCTTTGTCTGTAATTGCTGCACACTTTTGTTGCGTTATCAATGGCCGTTGGTGGCAACAGTTGTGGCTGGTATAGGCTATTTTTGGGGTTGGCCTAGGTTGGCGAGGCCCAACTGGTTCATGGGCTCGTCCAATGTGCTTGGGTTCGGGTTTGGCCAGTTGTGGCAGCCTTTGATCGGTTCAATTCTTAGGTGATTTGATTTTGTATTTATTCAATTCTTATATAATTTGATAATCTTGTTAGGTGACGTTGACGATCATGGTCTCCAAAACTGCGAAAAAGAAATAGTAGAGGAAATACCAAATGAAGTAGTAGAGGAAGTATCAAATTGTGAAATCGCACCAATTCGCATTGCATTTTGCGTTATGGTTTGGTGCGATTTTCGTGCACCAAATCAGACTGCGTGGTTTGGTTTATTGAATCTCCCTTAAACTGCCCAAATTGCACTGTGCCCACTCATAGGTTCATATGTGCAATAATACACCCCTTTTCTAGAGATGTTACGAGCAATCTTAAAGGCAAAGTTGCCACTCACTCAGTAAAGGATATAAGTCCATCATTGTTGGTATAAAAAAGCATAAAAATTTTTGAAGGAGCACAACGTAATTCACTAGGGACTAACTCCCTTTTCAAATATCCCTCTCTAACATGATTTGATTCAGATGGAAGAAATACAAGGACAACTATTGTCACAACTTGAAATTTACTTAGTTTCTCTTTAAACACGCTTTGAAACTAAGAGACAAAATGAAAACAAAACTTGCTCAAGCAAGCCACAAGACAGTGTAATTTAGCTCAGTGGAAACACGATGTGTATTTACATAGATAACTCCAATGCCATTTTTACACACAAAAGAAAATCAAAAGGAAAACTTGACACCCTAGAGAATACGAACTCCTCAAGACTCGAACGGCTGAGATTGCCTTGTACACCATCTACCTGGCTAGCTCACACCTCGTCACCTTCGCCCTTGATCTTGGCCTTTCTTTTCCCTAGAATGATGCAAGCATATGTGAGCCACAAGCTTAACAAGTATAATAGAATAAAGATAGGCATGAATGTCGGAAACTCCAGAGAACATTGAACCACAGGAAGCATAAAATATCTCCCCCCCCCCCCCCCCTCACACACAAGAGTAGATGTGCCATCATTTGCACCCTTAGCTATATGACAATATGCACCCATAACATGCCCCTGATATACCTTTCATAAATCATGTTTAGTGACAAATATTGTCGTATCAAATCATATTTGAATGGGGCAAAGCCTCTCCACGAGTTCAGCGTTTTGTGTTAGAACAGTAGGTTCTATGGCACACACCAAGAGGGGGGGGTGAATTGGATATTTTAAAAAAAACTTCATAGAACTTTGAAATCCTTTTGATGAAAAATTCGATGCAAGTGAGGATTATTGAATTGCTTGAAATAATAAATGAAATAAAACTACAAGCACAAGAGAAGAACACAAAGGATTTATAGTGGTTCGGCTTAACCCAAGCCTAATCCACTACCTTAGCTCCTCACTAAGGATTTTTCAAACCATCTACTAAAACCCCCTACTTAAACTAAGTAGGTCCTCTAGTCCGAGACTAGGAATTACAACCTCCCACTCAAATGGGCCCTCTAGCTACACAAGCTAGGAAAATAACAACGATACAAATGAAAGAGAGAAGCTAAAAGTTAACACTCTTAGTCACAAGTTCTCTCACAATGAAAACTAGGCTTAAGAATAGATTTACAATGATAGAACGAAGCCTTGCATAGAAAAATATAAAATTGAAAGCACAGAGAACACTGTAAGCTCAAATAAAATGATTTCCAAATTCTAGATCATCTCGTTTCCGTCCATTAGCCTCTCCTTGATCATCCATGAGTTGTATATATAAGCATCCATAAAGATTGAAGAAGAAACTAGCCGTTTTTGTGACCGTTGGAGTTGAAAAACTAGCCGTTATAAAATCTGTGAAACACAATAGTCGACAGAGAAAAAGATTAGTCGACTATTTTTACAAGTAAAATTAAGAATAGTCGACAGACATATACTGATAGTCGACTATTTCTAATACAAAAATCCAATAATCGACAGACATACTTGAAAACTTATATACTAACAATTCATTTACTCATTCACATAGTAGAAATTGATTTTCATATCTTGCTTCAAAACTTATATACTAACAATTCATTTTCTCATTCACATAGTAGAAATTAATTTTCATATAGTCATTATTAAAACCATTTTATTACTCAAGAGTAAATATCAATCTCCCCCTTTTTGATGATGACAAAACAAATATAAAAATTATGAAAATCAATTCACTCATTTTATCTCCCCCTTTTTGTCAATATCAAATAAAATGAATACTCCCCCTTTTTGAAACACACTGGGGCTCCCCCTTAAACCAAGAGATAATCTTTCTCCCCATTTTTAACTCTCCCCCAACGATAGTTTGAAAAACTTTATTTTGAAATAAAAACATTTCAAACGATTTCACAAATCTTAAAATAGATAATCTCCCCCTTAAACCAAAATCTTTTCAAGAGAAATGAATTGGAGATAAACATAAACAAATAAAGATAGTTTTAAAAACTAGAGATAGCTTCCCCTTAAGATGACATTATTAATAAAAGAAAATATGAGCACATGCCATATACATAAACCTTTCTCATGAGATGCCAAGACAAAATTTTCATACCATATTGCAAACTCATGATCATATCAGAGCCAATCTATATCTTTCAAAGTAATCACTCATATTTAACCAATCAAAGCACTAGATCAAATGCATAGCCATTCATCATATAAGAGGCATATACATTAAATGATCAATATAGGAGTGAAATAAATCATTTTAAGCAAATAGAAAGACTCTCTTTGAAAAAGACTCCCCCTTAAACTTATATTGGAGGTTTTAAGATATAGAGACATTTTTCATATAAAAATAGAATAGCAATTTGTCTCAATTCAAGCAAGAGTAAAATATGACAATGATCATAAATTTGAGGAATGAACCACAAATATATATATATATATATTCAAAGAATAAGTGGTCATCCAAAAACATAAATTTAAACAAGTTATGGCAGATTTAATGCAAGACATATTAAGGATAGGCTTTAAGAACATACATTTGTCTTTTGATAATCTTAGCCATACTTGTAATCACACAGGATCATTACATATAGATAACTTCAAGAAGCAAGATGATCCTTTAGCAAATAAAGCATGATTTCATACTCAAGTATTCATTTGTCACACAAAGATAATCAAGCTATTTTATACAAGAAAAATAGCATTATAAATGATTAAAGACATGAATACTATATGCCATCAAGAATATATCATTTATCAATTTTTTGAGATCTAAGAGATTGATGGCGAAGCCCTTTGATTTAACCAATGATAGATTTGAAGGACATGAAGGATCTAAACTTCTTTGAATCAAAGGTTTCGAAATAGAATGATATGATGTTTCGAAACTTCTTCAGATAAAATCACTAGAACTCAAGGATTGATAGGGATTTATCTAGAAAATGATTTCCAATAGATTTGGACATGATACCAATTGATATTTTCTTTTTAAGCAAGATTCCTTGAATTTTTGCTATGGCTATAGCATTTGTATTGGCACATTTGATTTGGAATATTGTGGGGTCTTATGCCATAGTCTTTTTGTTCCATCCATAGGATTTGAGCAACTACATATTCACCTTTAATGAAAGAGAATGAAATGGAAATTCACTTTCTTCTAAACAAAGACACTAGGAATTTTCTTAAAACTTGACATGGATCACTAGTGTTCTTTTTAGCTATTTTGCCTCTAAGATGGAATTCATTAGGATTGGATTGAAGTCTAGCTCATAGGTAAACATTAAACATGATGTTCATCCTAGTAGCTATCAAATGTAGCAATGGTCCAATCATATATCTATATAGCTCATTTTCTACCATTTGGCCTTTCCATAAATGTCTAGGCTTGATGAACTGCTCTTTTGAGAGGCTGGAAATATTAAATTTCTTAAGAAGATGTATTTTGCTTAGACATGAGGATTATATTCATTTCAAGTTCCCTTTGCATTAGATTGGAAAATTGATTCCATAGGAATTTATTTGAAGATGCTACATAAATCATTTGTAGATTCATAAAATGTCCTTGTTATGAGGCTTAGAAGCAATGTTATATCTATTTGAGCTCTTTTAAGGTTTTCTTCTAGAACAAACTTGCTAGGACTTCCATACCATGACTTAGGAGCTTGTTTTAAACAAAATACTTCCTTTGAAAATTTGAACATATAATCCTTTCATTGAGAATTCTCAAAACCAAGAGAACTTATCTACATATACTTCCTCATTTTTAACCATTCAAAAATGCACTTTCAATATTCATTTGAAATAGCTTAAACTTCTTATGACATGCACATGCCAATAATATTCTCAATGCTTCTAACTTAGCTACGAGGGCATAAGACTCATTATACTTGATTCATTTTTCTTGATTGTACCCTTTAGCTACTAATCTAGATTTAATTCTAATTTTGTTTATAAGATTCTTTTGGTTACTATGATTGGGTGATCCTTAGGTCTTGGAACCAATTGCATACATCACTTCTTTCAAATTTATTTAGCCGTTCTTGCATAGTCATAAACCATTTTTCATCCATTAGAGCTTCCTTAATATTTTTGGGTTCTATTTGAGAAATAAAGCAACACATTTTCTCATTTATAACCATTTAAAGATGCACTCTTGACATTCTTTATGTAGCTTAAAGTATTTGTGGCATGCAATGCCAACGACATTCTTATGGATTCTAGTCTTGCTATGGGAGTATAGGTTTCATCATGATCTTCCCTTTTTTTTTCTTAACTAAACTCTTAAGATACTAATCTAGCCTTTTCTAAACACCCATTTGGTTTGAGAATGGAAATAAGAATTTCTATAAGAGGGTGGGAAATTTGAAAAGAATAATAATTTTTTTTTAAATCTTTTTCAAATGAAAGGATGTCACCGGTGAAGGCCACGACTTTGTTAAACCTCAAGACCTTGAAATGGCACGATGAGGTATCAACCGTATAAAGACAATCCCTTTTTGTAAGTCATAAACCTAGATTTGAAATGCAGAGAAACAAGTTTCGAAATATAGATATGAAGATTTTGAAATAGAAGTTTTTGTTTATGATATTTCTATTTGAGATAACAAGGTAGCAAATTTACATTCATTCTAAATAAATGATCTAGTCTTTATTTCTTTAAAAGGATCTTCTATGATCTCATTATCTTGCACATATTTTCTCTTAGAAATGATGATTCTCCTTCTTCATAAGATATATTAGCATATTGTCCTTTGATAGATTTGATTCCTTTTGATCTAAAGAGAATTTTTCAGATTTTTATCCTAATTCTTCATCACCATCTTCCATAGGTTTTGGAAATTCAACACTCACATAATTAAGTATAACTGAAATAGATTCTTCTACTGTTAGAGTTTCTTTAAATACTCTATATGATTTACTTTGAGAAAAATATTCTAAGAAAATTCTTTCCTCGCTCTTAGCATCAATTTTTTTTTTTTTTTTAAAGAGTTTTTACCACTATTAAGGATAAAACATGTACTACCAAAAATATGAAAATATGAAATATTTGGCTTCCTTTCTCTATATAACTCAAGGGGTTTTCTTTAAGATAGCCTTTATAGAAATCCTATTCAACATATAGCATGAGGTGTTAATGGCTTAGACTAAAAATGAATTTTGTCACATAGCACAATTCTAGCCATTTATTGTAAAGTTCTATTTTTCTTTTCAACTACCTCATTTTGTTTTAGCACTAGAAAATTATGATCAATACCATTTTCATCACAATAGTGCTTGAATTGTTCATTTCAAAATTCTCCCCATGATTGCTTCTATTTTTTTGAAATACATATACTTTTATCTTTTGAAAATATTTCAAATGGGCTAAATGTTTCTCTTTTAGATGCAAGAAATATTATCAAGTGAACCTAGAGTAATCATTTGCAATGACGAGACCATAATGCTTTTCGCCTAGTCTTTGGATTCTCATAGGTACAAAAAAATCTAAACAAAGGTTAGAGACCTAGAGATTGTGACTCTATTGTTAGGCTTGAATGATATATTTATTTATTTGCCTTTCATTCATGCACCACAACCGTGGTCTTTTCCATATTTAAGCTTAGGCAATCCTTTTTAACAAGATCATGTTTGGATAGATTATAGAAGTATATTCATATTTGTATGACTTAGTTCATTATGCCATAGATAAATAGATGAGAGATGAATGATACTAGGCATTTCTCTTATACTAGATGAGAATAAGTCTATGCACAATTTCTATCCAATTTTCTATGATTTTCATTTCATTTGTTTCGTGAATGGATACTTCACATGAATTAGCATTAAAGCATATTTATATCTCTTATCACACAATTGACTTATACTAGTTAGAAACGTCTATCAAGAAAGCATTTCTAGCATATATCAATAAACTTAATTTTTCCTTTACTCATAAGCATATATCTAAACATTATACTTCTCCCTTAATTTTTAGAAATAAGTACAAGTTTTCAACAATATCATAAAGTAAAAACTCATAATTCATTATCACCAAAAACTAATAAGCATAGGGAGGTTAGGGATAGAAACATACCACCAAGATTTTAATTAATAAAATCTTTCTTACACTTGGTTGGCAATACATCATTTGGGGTTGAATTTCTTTTTTCATCCCCTTTTCTTTCATGCTTGACTCATCCACGAAAATTTCTCTTTAAAGTTCATTTGGATGTCAAGCAACCTGCACAAATACCTATCCACAAGCCTTTGGTGCCCAAACCATCTTGGGATCACCATTGTTAGCATAGAGCTCTTCCTTAGGAACCCAAATTTGTTTAAACCCTATGTGGACTATTTCTTTCAAAGCCTTTGTTTCTAAATTGATACCAATAGCTAGGATGTGAAGCAAAGGATTTTTGTTTCCTTTTTATGACGATTGTTTGCTTCTTATCCTTATGCACATTCCTCTTAAAATGAGAGTTTTTAGGTATCAAAACTTGCTTGGATCCTTGGGGTTTAATATAAGAAACAGTAGACACCTTAGTTCCCTTAGGAATCCATTTCAAATTAGGACCACTAGATGATTTCCTTTTAAAAGGACAACAAAATGCAATGTGGCCTTTCTTGCAACAATAAAAACATTTAATATCATGAGAGGTGTGTGAAGGTGAGCTTTTGACATTAGCTCTTTGACTAATAAAATTTTGAACACCTATTTCATGATCACAAGAATTTGAAATCTCCTCTTTTAAAATAGATTTCTCATTTAATGCACTGTTCGAGGATTTCAATTCAATTTCTTCCAAAACTTTTTCTTTTAAAAATTCTTTATTGGAAGTAATCAAATATTCATTCTTAGATTTTAAAACTTCCAATTCTTTTGACAATAAATCTAATTTCATTTGAACAGCTTTATTTTTCAAACATAGCTTTTTAAAATTTTCATATAAATCATTCAAAGCATTCAATAACTCTTCATTTGAAAAATCATTTTCACTGTCATCATTATAAGTATACGAAGAACTATACTCATGATCAATATCAATAACAAGAGTAGAAGTAGAGGTTACCTCATCTTCTTCATTTACCATAAAACACATGTTTGAGCTTTCTTCTTCCTCTCTTTGTTGATGATTCAAGTGATTTTCAACCTGTAAATTTTCATCAACATGCTCACAACATTTCTTAGTGAGATAAATTGAATCAAGAGTATTCAAAATATCTTTGGCATTAGTACACTTAGAAATTTTTGCATAAATATTTTCATGCAAAGCTTGATGCAAAATTTTCATGGCTTTGATATTTAAAACAAAATGATTTTTATCATCTTCACTCCAAATGCATTTTGGTTTTGAAACGAATCCTTTATCTACAATATACCACAGATTAAAATCAATGGATTGCAAGTAAATACAGATTCTTTTTCTCCAAAAATCATAAAATGAGCCATCAAAATAAGGTGCCACATTAGTAGGATACCCTTCCTTAAGAGCCATGGATCTCTCCTTAGGTTGTTAGACCTTGAAACAACGAGTTAGGCTCTGATACCAATTGTTAGAACAATAGGTTCTATGGCACACACCAAGAGGGGGGGTGAATTGGATATTTTAAAAAAAAACTTGATAGAACTTTGAAATCCTTTTGATGAAAAATTCGATGCAAGTGAGGATTATTGAATTGCTTGAAATAATAAATGAAATAAAACTACAAGCACAAGAGAAGAACACAAAGGATTTATAGTGGTTCGGCTTAACCCAAGCCTAATCCACTACCTTAGCTCCTCACTAAGAATTTTTCAAACCATCCACTAAAACCCCCTACTTAAACCAAGTAGGTCCTCTAGTCCGAGATTAGGAATTACAACCTTCCACTCAAATGGGCCCTCTAGCTACACAAGCTAGGAAAATAACAACGATACAAATGAAAGAGAGAAGCTAAGAGTTAACACTCTTAGTCACAAGTTCTCTCACAATGAAAACTAGGCTTAAGAATAGATTTACAATGATAGAACGAAGCCTTGCATAGAAAAATATAAAATTGAAAGCACAGAGAACACTGTAAGCTCAAATAAAATGATTTCCAAATTCTAGATCATCTCGTTTCCGTTCATTAGCCTCTCCTTGATCATCCATGAGTTGTATATATAAGCATCCATAAAGATTGAAGAAGAAACTAGCCGTTTTTGTGACCGTTGGAGTTGAAAAACTAGCCGTTATAAAATCTGTGAAACACAATAGTCGACAGAGAAAAGGATTAGTCGACTATTTTTACAAGTAAAATTAAGAATAGTCGACAGACATATACTGATAGTCGACTATTTCTAATACAAAAATCCAATAATCGACAGACATACTTGAATAGTCGACAGATGCTGAAATGTGAAGAAATTTTTGAATTTCATGAACAAAAATAGTCGACAGATATGAAGGCATAGTCGACTATCCTTACTCGATAGTCGACAGATGCTTGAATAGTCGACATAACAATCAAAATAGTCGACTATTTCAAAGCATAGTCAACAGAATGAACCTGATAGTCGACTATCCTTTTGAAAATCTTGAATTTTCAATACATCCTTATTCGATTCTTTAAAGACTCATTTTGATTATCTTGAAAGCAAGTTGAGATTTTCAAAAGTATGATTTGAAACAAATTATTCTTAACAAGCAAGTTGAGATTATCAAAAGTATAATTTGAAACAAATCATTCTTACATCCATACTCAATATTTCATATCTTGCTTTAAGACTTATATACTAAAAATTCATTTTCTCATTCACATAGTAGAAATTGATTTTCATATCTTGCTTCAAAACTTATATACTAACAATTCATTTTCTCATTCACATAGTAGAAATTAATTTTCATATAGTCATTATCAAAACCATTTTATTACTCAAGAGTAAATATCATTGCCCACCCGAGATTTGTAGGATATAACATATCCCCGTGGATCTTGTCTATTACATATGGATAGGGTCAAACCCTCCACGAGTTCAACATTTTGGCCACTCAAAATTTGCAGGATATATCATCGCAGATCAAGTTCGTTGCACACATCAAGTACCATATACTTTTAGAAAACAATTTCATGAAAATGCATATACACAATGGCTCCTAAATGCCCATGCATTTAACTTTTCATGCACAACATGTCTCAGACCATAAACGAGATCACAACCACACATAATATGCATGGGACACACCCAAGGATTACAAAACATAGTGCAAGGTGAAAAACTCATAACCAATCAATTTGCAAGATGTTATAATACTTTGCATAAATCTGATCCTAACCAACAAGTATCATTCCCAAATAATTATAGGGTAAATAAGCTCTACTTATACGCTCAAAAGAGGTTTCAAGCCAAAGTCAACAAATCAAAAATAAAATTATGATGTGTTCAACGGGCTTATGAACCCGCAAAGGACTTGCAAAAGGAGTTTATAGATTGAGGACTTACATCTGTAAAATAAAAGCTTGCAAGAGGGTTACATAAAAGAATTAAAGGAATAGGAACTTGCAACAACAAGAAATAAAGAATAGAACTTGTCTCAAGTATTTCTTTTTAAACCATTAAAAATATCCGGAAGACCAATGCTATGGCTCCACATTCTTTTAATAAAATCCAACATAAATTTTTCTCCTATTTCTTTCCCAGTGATTATTCACATTCTTACCTTTAATTCTCCTTGCTTCTTATTTTTTTCACCTTCACAGCCATTATTCCTCAAGATCTCTTCTTATTTATACTCTCAAATTTCCTCAATTGAAGTCTCACAATTAATTTATATAATCATCACCAAAACTAAGCTATTCTAAATTTGAGAGACATATCTTTGATTTCTCCTCCCCCACCAAAGCATCCCATCATGATCCCAACTTCATTTCTTTACTTGGCTTTGGCTGCAAAGCAAATTACACAATTGAGGAAGGAGTGGAGCTGGACGCGCGGCTACTTAATTTGATACCTAAACGGCACCGTTTTGGTGCCTTGTAGCTAGACATGGCCACGGTTCATGAACCGCCGGTTCCGGTTCAAGAAATCTTTGAACCTGAACCGAACCGCCCAAGGGCAGTTTGGGACGGTTCGGTTCCGGTTCCGGTTCGTGCCGGTTCGGTCAACGGTTTGGACCGGTTCGGTCAACGGTTTGAGCCGGTTCGGTCAATGGTTCCGGTTCCGGTTCAAACCGAATTTTTTTAATTTTTTTTAAATATTGTTGTATTCAATTTTGGTCCTTGTTCCGTTGTTCGGTTCGGTTTGGTTTCGATTTTTAATTGTTAAATGTAATTGTAAATATAAATATTCTCAACCATATTTTTAATAAAAAAACACTACTAAAAATTGAAGAAATATAAGTAATAATTTCATTAAAAATAATTAAAACAACTAAACAAGTATGTAATACAAGTAATTAATTTTTACAAATGTGAAAAATAAAAAATAAAAAATAGAATTAGACTTAATTTCATTAAAAAATAATTACAACAAAAATGTAATACAAGTAATTAATTTTTACAAATGTGAAAAAAAATAAAATATGGACTTGGATGAGTTGAATCCTACGCATCTTCATTGGAGTCGGAAGTCGCCATTGTTGAACCATCATTAACCCATTCGTCAGATGATGATGAATGGATAAGTTCTTCTTGACGTCGCATGTTAGCTCTTTCCCAATCATCGAGGCAAACTTGAGCTTCCAATGATTCTGGAGCCAATCTTGATCTTCTTTCGTCCAAAATGTTGCCTCCACTACTGAATGTTTGTTCAACGGCTACAGTTGAAGCTGGAACTGCAAGAAGTTGACTTGCAATAATTGCAAGAGTTGGAAATGTCTCCTTGTGCCTTTTCCACCACTCCAAAATTTCAAAATTTAAACCTGTATCATCACCAAACTCAAAAACTGTGGTTAGATAAGTTTCGAGCTCCGAATGTGAGCTCGATCTAGGTTTTTTCCTCCTTTAATCTAAAAATTTATGACCCCATTTCATTGGTTGGGAGGAA
Source organism: Diospyros lotus (assembly GCF_014633365.1). Taxonomy (NCBI): domain Eukaryota; kingdom Viridiplantae; phylum Streptophyta; class Magnoliopsida; order Ericales; family Ebenaceae; genus Diospyros; species Diospyros lotus. Next base: position 22,559,715 of record NC_068351.1, read on the forward strand.
GAGGAATGCGAAGCCATGGATGGAAATGATTCTTCACTACTAGGAGCAATAACATATGCTTCATATAATTGATTGCATAAAGTTCTAACCTTAGAAATTATAATATTCACATCAATTTCTTCATTATTTTCTAATCCTAACAACGAATAATAGTTAGACAAACACTCAATTAAACCATCAAATTTACACCTAGGATCAAATACCATAGTAACAAGAGAAATTTCAGGAATAAATTGATAATAACGTAACCATTTTTCTCTCATTTCTAAAACAACATGACAAATTTCTTCAACATTAATTCCTTCCATTAATACACCGGCCACATTCATTGCTTCTATTAAAAATTGATGTGAAGTTGGTTTATAAACACTACTAAGTGTATGAGTAGCATCATTAAAAGTTCGTAAAATATTCAAAATTGAACTACAAACATTCCACATAGTTGGAAAAATAGGATATTGTGGAATATAATTTGCTGCAAAAGAACACAATAAATCTTTATATTCAAAAGATTGATTAAGTAATTTAAAAGTTGAGTTCCAACGAGTAGGGACATCTTTTGAAAAACGTTTTGGGGTTTGACCATTGGAGGTGCAAAAATGTGCCCATGCTTTTGCAGTTCGAGGGTGTACCCAAATATAAGAAATAACATTTCTAATTGGATCTAAATAAGAATTAAGTGACTTAATGCCATCTTGAACACATAAATTTAAAACATGGCATGCACATCTAACATGAAAAAATCTTCCACCAAAATTTGGTTGGCAAATTCTTTTCAATTCATTAATAGAAGCAGTATTAGCCGATGCATTATCAAAAGAAATTAAAAAAATTCTATTAACTAATCTATATTCTTGTAAAATTTGTTGAATTAATCTACAAATATTTTCAGCATTATGACTTTCATCAAAACATCGATACGCAAGAATTCTTTTTTGTAAAACATAATTTTCATCAACCCAATGACAAGTAATACCCATATATGAATGAGTTTGCCAATGATCACTCCAAATATCACTACAAATAGAAACATTAATATTATTGTTTTGAAAATATGTTATCAATTCAATTTTTGAGTTTTTAAACAATTTTAACAAATTCCTTTTCAAAGTATTTCTAGGAATTGATTTAAAACTAGGATTAACAAAGTTTTGACAAAATCGAGTAAAACCTAATTTTTCACCAAAACTAAAAGATAAATGATCAATTGCTACCATTTCAGCTAAACCAGACCTACAATTAGCTTCATTATAATGAAATAATTGAGGAGAGTTTGAAGAGGTAGCAAACCCGGATATTTGTGTTTGATCGCGGCTCAATCCAACCTTGAGCGGGTGCTTTGTTTGCAAATGTCGGGCGAAAGTACCATATCCACCTCTTTGCTTGAATTTGTATACCTGATTACAATAATTACAAGATACATCAAATTTACCATCTCCTTTTGGTGTTTTCTTGAAATGAATATTAAAAATATCAGAAGTAGAAATTTTTTCACCTCCCTTTTGTTGAGTTTCACTCTCTTGTGTTTGAAAATTTTGAGCTTCAAACTCAACATTTTCAAAATTTCTACCTTCACTTGCCATTTTTTTTGAAAAAAGTATGATAATAAAAAAATATAATAATGATAAAATAATATAGTAACAAGTAATAAATAATTAACAATATAATTGAATAAATTGATAAATAACAAAATGAGAAGATTGAAGAAATTGAAATTGAAATATTAAATGAGAGACAAAATTGAGAGAATAATAGCTTGAGACTTGAGAGAGAGAGAGAGAGAGAGAGAGAAAGTGTGAAAAATGAGTGGGGGAGGGAGGGGTATATATAGATAGGAATTATAAAATTAAAAAAAAATTAATAAAATTGGCAGCCAACGGTCCAATTTTGGACCGTTGGGGGGGGGGGGAGGGGGGCACGGGGGGGTTTGGACCGTTGGGGGGGGGAGGAGGGGGGGCACGGGGGGGTTGTTCCGGTTCCTCGGAACCGGAACCGGCGGTTCCGGTTCCGCGGAACCGGCGGTTCCGGTTCCCTGGAACCTTGAACCGGAACCGGACCGAATTTCGCCAGTTCAGTCCGGTTCCGGTTCGGCCGGTTCCGGGTCCGGTTCCGGCCGGTCCGGTTCCGGTTCGAACCGCCGGTCCGGTTCAATTTTGGCCATGTCTACTTGTAGCTGCTGGAAAATTCCAGCATTTTCTCCAAAACAGCCTGCCACCTTCTCACTTGCACGCTGCTGTCTCCCCAGGGATTGACCACAAGGCCTGCCGGATCCCTCAACGCGCGCCATGACCACATGACCAAAAGATGGAAATCATTTTTTATGAAAAATTTGAGTAATCAAACACATCAAAATTTAGAATTTAGATGAAAAATGATCATTTTTCATGAAAAATGTGGCCAATCAAACAGGGCCTAAATGTATTTATCTAGGTAGAGTTTGTCAAAACAAGCAAAATAAGATTGTATCTATATAAGGTTGGAATACTTTTCGAATTAAGATATAGAATAATCAAGATAATACTGCAAATAATTCTAAAATTTCTATCAAGTTGTTTATTAAATTTTTTAAAATGAGAATTGCACTTTTATGAGATGGGGGCATATATGTTATTTTTTCTTATATATAAAATTTCAGATAAATTTATTTCTCTTTCCCCTCTAAGGTAGTATTTGTTAAAATGAGTAAGATAAAATTATATCAAGATAAGGTTAAAATACTTTTCGGACTAAAATATTGAATAATCAAGATAAATCTGTGAAGCATTCCAAAAATTTTATCAACATGTTTTGTAAGGTCCAAGATATATTTATCTTGAGAAGGGGAGAGATAAACATATTTAAAAAATGTCAGATAAAAAATTACATGACTTATTTTTCAAGAGTTGCCATATAAGTTTAATAAATACATTGAAAAGGATAAAAGTTTGTAATACTTTTCATATCTTACCTTTTTTTCAGTCTATATCTTAGTTAACAAACACTATCTAAATAAATTTATCTATAAAATATCAGATAAAAAGTTATGCGACTTCTTTTTAGTGGATTGTCAGATAAATTTAACAAATATAATAAAAATATTTTTATTTAAAATACTTTTCATATTTTATTTTTTCAACTCATATCTTTAAGAACAAAACTACCTTAGTTGGAAATCAACCAAAAAGCTTATCACATTAATCATTCCCATAACTTTCCTTTTTTTTTACATGAAAAAAAAAAAAATATTACTCTGTGACCTAGATATCGTGAAAAATTGAGATTCATATCATTAGGTCGTGAATTCAATTTATTGTCTTGCATAATGAGGTAAAGTCTTTACTTGTGATTTATCTCCCGTGTCAAAATCGAAAGCATGAGCAGTGAAGGACCAAAAATGATAATCCCAATATATCGTGGATTCAAGATGTTTATAACTATACATATGTATGGTATGTATTACACATTATATATACATTGTGTAAGTGTATGTCTATATATATGTGTGTGCATATACATTACAAATAAAACGAACTCATCGGCAGATGACTATAAATAACTAAGATCAGAAGCAGTAGACCCGAAATACAGCCCTAAGCCCGACTCGACAACGACGAACCCTGAAGACTGCAATCTCACAAGCATTGACTCCAAATTCGACTGCCCCATCTTATTCTCACCTCGGTTAGACTCGCAAAACGATCTTGACGATGCTGAAGATGAGCGGGCGGTAGAGCGATGAGGTGTCGCAGCGGCACGATGGATCGATGGCAAGGATGCTCTGAGCAGTGCCCAAGAATGCATAGCATTAAGAAGATTTTGATAGCATTGATTTAGAGAAGAATTGATATTTATTCGCGGCGCAAATACATATAAACTGTGTTACAGGAATATGCGTGAGAAGCTGAAGATTGGGTGCCGTACGGATTTGATTTGGGGGTCAGCAACAATAAACTCATTACTGTAGGTAATTGCATTTGGTATTCCTGAAGCTTTAATAAATTATAATTGCCCTTAATTTTTCTCTCTCACTGAGAAGCTATTTGGAGTTGAAGTTTGATTTTTTAAAAATAATTTTAGGAGTTGGAACTGTGTGTGTAGGATAGGGAGCACATTCCCTGCCCCCTGCCCTTCCCAATTGCCAGAACGAAAGCCTTTCCGACTTCTAGGAGATTAGCGAGTGTCGTCCCAAAGGAAAGGCCTTTCCCAGTAACACGGGAGTTGCTGATTGTCTCCTTAAAGCTTGCATTTCCATAATTGCTTTGGTAGCATAATTAATGCATATCTTGATTCTTTTCTCATACATACTTTGTTAATTTTCTATTATCTCATCACGAGATTCAATAAATATTTAGTATTTAACCTTAATTTAATCAATGCATTTTGCATTCAGGGTGGTTTCGACTGTTCAATGGGCATATAGATTCAACCCCATTGAATCTGGCGGAGAAGGATGTTCCTCCCAGTGGCTACCACTACCAGCCCTTCTGTGGGTTATTACTCTCTTTTGCCTCCCACGTAAAGGTCTCAAATCTCTCTCTCTCACACACACATCATGTGATAATCTTTTTGCCGCAAGATAAATTACTTTTGAGTCCTTTAGAATTTCTCATCGTCGATCGAGCTCGCCGCTACTGTCCATCGCAGTCACTGCTTCCATTCGAACCTCCGTCGTCGCCACAGCCGTAAGCCACTGCAAACCCTTTGCGTCGCAGGCCGTTTTCTTGCTCGACCTCTGCAGCTTCGCCATCGACCACTCTTGTCGTCGATTGATCTTCCTTGCTGTCAATCGTCGGCCGTGAGCTTCATCGCCGTCCGTTGCTCCAAGCAACCATCAATTACTTTATCGCCGGCCGAGAGCATCGTTTATCTTCAAATCTGCCATCAACAGAAGCTTCAAATCAGCAAGACCCAGATCTCAAATTGGATCTGGTCTGACCCGATAGACCTATTGACCCATCAAGACCCACTCTAGATCCAGCAGATTTGCAATCCAGATCCAGATCTGATTTTTGCCCAATTTGAGCCCAGATTTGGTATTTTTAATCCGTTTTTCAGTTGGGTTTATTATTGAAATTATTTGATATTATTTGGGGATATTTAATGACTTTGTTGAAGTACGATATTCCCTTATTGGACTAAAATATCAGATTTTTCCTATAACAGGTTAAGATGCGTGTAATTTTGGCACAGATAGATTTAGATGATGCACTTGGGTTTCAAAAAAATGCCACAATCATGGAGTATTGAAGAAAAATAATATAAGGATCGTAAGGCTTTGTCTCAGATATATCTGCATTTATCGAATCAAATTTTGTAAGATGTTTTGAAAGAAAAAACTGCTGTCGCTCTATGATTAAAATTAGAACAATTGTGTATGACAAAGAGAGCTTAACTCGTAAGTTGCATCTGAAGCAAAGATTATATTCTCATCGAATGGCTGAAGATACGTTTATTGAAAGTCATTTAACAGTTTTTAAAGAAATTACTTCTGATTTGGAGGCCATGGAAGTTAAGTATAATGATGAGGATTTGGCTCTAATTTTGTTATGTTCTCTACCGTCATCTTATTCAACTTTTAGAGACATCATACTCTATAGTCAGGATACTCTCACCCTAGATAAAGTTTATGATGCTTTATTTTCGAAAGAAAAAATTGATAAGCAGTTATTGGGGACTTCTGAGAATCAGGAGAGGGTCAGTTGATTAGAGGGAGAACACATGATAGAAATTCTAGTGGTAGAGGGAAAAGTAGATCAAAGTCTAGGAACAGAGAAAAAGTTTGTAATTACTATAAGAAGAAATGACATATAAAGAAAGAGTGCTATAAGCTATAAAACAAACTTAAGAGACATGAAACTGACCAGAAAGGAAAACAACTAGAAATTTTAGGTGAAACCAATGTTGTTGAAAATAATAGTACTAATACAGAATTTATGATAATTACTAATGAAGTTACTAAACCTAGTGAAGATTTAATCCTCAACACAACATGCACGTTTCAATGTCTCCTAATAGGGATTGGTTTTCAATATATAAAACTCTAAATTCTGGTGATGTGTTGATGGGCAATAATTCTTGTAAAATTGCTGACATTGGAATTGTCAAAATTAAGATGTTCGATGGTATTGTTCAAACTTTAACTGATGTCTGACATATTCCTGATTTTAAAAGAAATCTCATTTCATTGAGTACTCTTGATTTAAATGGGTACAAATTCACTAGTGAAGGTGGAGTTATTAGGGTCAGTAGAGGTGCTCTTGTTGTGATGAAAGGCATAAAAAAGTACGGTCAATTATATGCTCTATAGGGTTTTATCGTTACAGGTGATGCTTTTGTTTCTACTTCTTCTTTATCTGATACTGATCTCACTCAGTTATTGCATATGCGTCTTGGGTATATGAGTGAAATAGGTATAATTGAATTGAACAAAAGAGGACTTCTTGAAGGGCAGAGTACTAGAAAATTGGAGTTTTGTGAGTACTATGTATTTAGTAAGCAAAAATGGGTTAAATTTACTAAAGGCATTCACAATACGAAAGGTATATTGGATTATGCCCATTCTGATCTCTAGGGTCCAACTAGAGTACCTTCTGCAGGTGGTGCCAGATATATGTTGACTTTTATCGATGATTTTTCTAAAAAAGTTTGGGTATTCTTCTTGAAGCAGAAAATTGAAGTTTTTGCTACTTTCAAACAGTGGAAGACTATGATTGAGAAACAAACTAACAGTGTAATACCCCGAGAGCCCAGAGAAGTTAGTATATATCGAGGATAGTGTAAGAAATGAAACAACACCAGCTGGATACCTTTTGGGCTGAATGCAGGCAAATAACTCTCAAGTTAAGCGTGCTTGACCTGGGGTAATCCAATGATGGGTGACCCCCCTGGAAAGTTCGTGTAGGCCTATCAGGGTAAGTTGTTCCGGTCCTTTCTATCGCTCGATCAGGTCGTTACAAGTGGTATCAGAGCCGACCCCCGAGCCTCCGAGCGCGGTGGTGGGGCAAACCTCAGTGATGAGGCTGAGTCCCGAGGGGGGTGTGTGTAGGCCCCTATGGGGGGTGCGTGTAAACATCTTAGGCGAATCCCACATCGGCCATGCATTGGGGGAGATCTGGGACTGGTTGTAAGGTCGCATGACGAGGACGTCATGTGCTTAAGGGGGGGAGAATGTAATACCCCGAGAGCCCAGAGAAGTTAGTATATATCGAGGATAGTGTAAGAAAGGAAACAACACCAGCTGGATACCTTTTGGGCTGAATGCAGGCAAAGAACTCCCAAGTTAAGCGTGCTTGACCTGGGATAATCCAATGATGGGTGACCCCCTTGAGAAGTTCGTGTAGGCCCATCAGGGTAAGTTGTTCCGGTCCTTCCTATCGCTCGATCGGGTCGTTACAAATAGACAGATCAAGCGTCTCAGCACAAATAATGGTTTAGAATTTTGTTAAGGTGAATTTAATGATTTTTGCAAGAAAGAAGGAATTCTAAGGCATTTAACAATTCCAGGTATGCCACAACAAAATGGTGTAGCCGAGCGGATGAATAGAATCTTGATGGAAAAAGTACGGTGTATGCTATCTAATTTTAGTTTATCAAAGTCTTTTTGGGTCGAGGCTGCTCATTTGGCATGTTTTCTGGTTAATCGGTCTCCGTCGTTTGCTATTGATAAGAAAACCACAGAAGAATTATGGTCAGGTACTGCTACAAATTATTCTGATTTGAAAATTTTTGAATGTCTTGCATTTGCTCATGTTGATAATGGGAAATTGAAACCTCTAAACAGTGTCTCTTCCTTGGTTATAAGCATGGTGTTAAGGGTTATAATTTATGGGATCTAGAAGCGTCTAAAGTTATGATTAGCAGAGATGTCATTTTTTATGAAATTACTATGCTTCGTGGTTCATTTGCAAAAGAAACTAATCCTACAAGTCACCAAAATTCTGATATTCAGGTGGAGCTTGAAATCGACAAGAGTCAGACATCTAAGCCATCGTCATCATCTTAGATTAAGTCAAGCCATAAGTAAAGTCCAGAAACAAGTGTTGGTCCATTAGATTATTGTATTACTAAGGATAGACCCAGAAGAATTATCAAACCTCCTCAAAGATATGCTGAAGCTAATCTCGTTGCATATTCTTTGAATGTGGCTGAAGATATTGACTGCAGTGAAGAACTGTAATACCCCGAGAGCCCAGAGAAGTTAGAATATATCGAGGATAGTGTAAGAAAGGAAACAACACCAGCTGGATACCTTTTGGGCTGAATGTTGGCAAAGAACTCCCAAGTTAAGCGTGCTTAACTTGGGGTAATCCAGGGATGGGTGACCCCCCTGGGAAGTTCGTGTAGGCCCATCAGGGTAAGTTGTTCCGGTTCTTCCTATCGCTCGAGCGGGATGTTACAAGAACCTTCCAATTATTCTGAACTAGTTAGTTGTCCCGAATCTGGGAGATGGATTACTGCAATGCATGAAGAGATGGAATCCTTACACAAAAATAGTACTTGGAAGTTGATGAAACTACTCGAGGATAAGAAAACAGCTAAGTGCAAATTGATATTCAAGAGGAAAGAAGCTACACCAAGAGTTGAAAAGGCAAGATACAAAGCCAGACTCGTAGCAAAAGAATATAGTCAAGTTTCAGGTGTGGACTTCACAGATGTATTTTCCCTAGTTGTGAAACACAGTTCCATCTAAGCACTACTTAGTATTGTGGCTATTCAAGATCTTGAATTGGAACAGTTGGATATTAAGACAACGTTCTTACATGGGGAACTTGATGAGGATATTTATATGCAGCAACTAGAAGGTTTTGAAGTTCCAAGCAAAGAAGACTACGTGTGCTTGTTGAAAAAGTCTCTATATGGCCTAAAACAGTCTCCTTGGTAGTTGTAAGGTCCCATATTTGAAATAAATAATGCGTGACATGTTTCATTATTTCGTGACGTTAGAATAGTCGTATTCAAAGATTTAAAAGACAGATTTTCAATTTTGATCAATCGAATCGATGGGAGGGAAATACTCGGGAATAAATACCCAAAAAGAAAAGCATATCTATGACGAGTGATTCAAAACAAGATTTTTAACATTGAAAGAAACCAAATCAGAGACTATTTTTGGTACAGCTTTGATGTAGCCTAGAGAATCGAATCATCCTAAGGGGACTTCTGAAAAGGCAACGGAACCCTGAGAGAGTTTAAGTGTTGCATAAGAAGCAATCCTGAAATGGGTTTGGGTTAAAACAAAAGGATTCGTGATTAAATGTAAATTTGTGGGTTAAAGTGTAATTATTTTAGAGTAAAAAGTGTAATTTTTCATAGTCAAGGGTCTAAGGATAATTTTCAAAAACCTAAGGACTTGAGGGCAAGAGGATAAAGTGATAGGGGGTGAAAGAGGAAGGACCAAATTGCAATTTGGGCATGAAAACATGCCAAAAAATCGAGAAAGTCAGTCAGCCACTGGCCCTTGGCGTCCCATCGCTGTTTGCAGATGTGGGCTGGTCATTATGACCTAAGGAGTAGATCTGGCAACGTGGGGCGACTTGATTGGCCGAAAATCCAACCAAAAATCATTGGTTTTGGGAAGAATCGAGAGAAATGAATAGAGGGTTTTTGTTCCTAAGGTTGCGAGGATCAATTCTAGAAGTTTTGGAGCATTTTGGTGTTGATTTCAGTGGGTTTTAAGAAGTGGCCAGAAAGTTGAGCTTTGCCGGAGCCGAGTTTAAATCAGCCATTTGACGGTGATTTGGCTGGAGTCTCGGGTCGAGGGTGCTACTAATGGATTCAGTAGGTTGAATAGGCTAAGGGAGGAGAAGAAATCGAGAGGAATCGCGGCGTTGCAGATTGCCAGCGTCCCATGTGCTGCAGCTGTGAGTAAGGTAAGAATAGGAAGAAAAAAGAGAAAAAAAGAAAGAAAAATAGAAAAAAAATTCTGAAAAATTCTAGGAAAATAGGAAATATTGTTTTGTTGATATTTAAGAAATTTTGGCCAAAAAATATACCCAGGCATGTGTTTTGAGGCAAGACGTGAATATCGAGGTAGCCCGATAAGCTTGAGAAAGTAAGTGTTTTAAACCAAATTTTACGTGAGCGGTCCTACTAAACAAATTTTAGTTTTCATGTAAACGATTTTATCATATTGTCATGCCTTACTATGTTATACATCATTTAGAGTGCATTTTCATATATTAATGATGAGATATGCATATGTATGCGAGGATACTTTTTGTCATACATCGTATAGATTTGGGATTAGGGATTGACGCCGCTACTCTGCCAAGGGTGCCCCCATACACCTCGGCCTGGTAAGGAGGCTGTTAAAATGAAGAATAGCAGTTGGGTGCGGTCGACTCAAACGAAAAGAATGATGTCATGTTGCATTGCATACACGCATGAGATATGAATAATGTACCTTTACTTAGATGATTCAGCATCTAATGTGGGCTATGTCCCTAGAATATTCAAACGTTTCAGTTAGTGTAAGGGCCCACTCTCGAATATTCCTGCTAGCATAGGATACTCGAGAAGAGGTCAACATAGTGATGATATAGAACAAACCATATTAAATCAAATAACTCATTTCATTACTAGTAGCGAAAACTAAATTAAGGTTCAATTACATTTCCAATATCTTATGAGTCTAGGCTTGAAGGCCATACAAAATAAATAAGAGGTTTTAGTATGAATTAACAAAATAAAACTCATTTCATTACATGCTTCTTCAAAATGCTACTAAAGATCTTCAAGCTATGACACGTCTCCATACACCACTATTCCTAGGCCTTAGTCCTATTAGACTTGCCCTAGTAACAACATTTCCTTTACCTGGAATGGTAAAGAAGATCAAGTGAGCCATAAGGCTCAGCAAGTTTGAGAAACAATGAACAATGTATAGGATGCTAGAACATAATGACACCAAGAAGAGTAATCAAGGACTCCGTAGTTATGCATAAGATTCATAATTTATGAATTTATCAATTCAAATTTAAATATATCATGCCATCATGTACCACTATGCAAATGTGCATAAATCTCAATGTTAGTATCAAATTTCGTATGCTCTTAAGCCATCAATCAACACATGCAAAAGTGCATTATTTCAATGTCATTATCAAATCTCACAGGCTCTCAAGCCATCAATCAACACATGCAAAAATGCATCATTTTAATATAATCTCACAAATAAATATGAAGCCAACTTGCCGGGCTATGGCCACCTCGTCCCGCATTAGGTGCTCTAGGGTACCTTTTCCCTTCGTGCAAAATAATAGGTGCGTAAAATATATATATATATATATATGACATGTACATGTATACATCATGTATGTATTTGCCAACCACATGCATTTAAATTCTCATTTCCTCAATATTCATACTTTCAACACCATTTACCCGTATCGGGTATTTTACCATTATAAGATAAATTCAACAAATCTTATTTCATAGCATTTACCACATTCAAGATGTAAATTATAACATAAAAGTAATTTTGCGAGATGCTATTTAAGGTTAAATCTTGATTCACATTTGGGGAGTATTATAGACTTAATATGCTATTTTTTCCATCGTAATAATCCTTTAAATTCATTCCATAATTATGCTAACATTGATATGTAATTTGGGAAAAATTAAAGAGGGGCCATTCGAATGGTATATAAGCATATACGTAAGGGTTATTCGATTAGGGCCAGAGGTGATTTGAATAAGGGTAAGCATGTATATATGTGATTCGAATCATTCCAAGGCAATTCAAATAAGGCTTTTAAATCTTGTTGATTCGAGTGGAGGCTTGCCGATTTGAATGGGACTTTAAATGAATGGCCGATTCGAATGAGACATGGCCGATTCAAATCGGCTTGCATAAGTATATGAGAGTGATTCAAATCAATCCAGAGGGAATTTGAATGGCATGTGTATATATGTATAAGGTTATGCGAATGGCAGGGCATGATTCAAACAGGGCATGTATATATTTATATAGGTGATTTGAATGGCAAATGCATATTTATATAAGTGATTCGAATGATATATGTATATATATATATATAGGTTATTCGAATGGTGTGTGTAGATATATATGGATGATTCATAAGGTAAGGGGGGATTCAAATGGACTTATGCATATGTGGGAGTGTGATTCGGATCACTCAAAAGGCAATTTGGATTGAGCATGTGTATATATATATATAGGTGATTCAAACAGTAAATTTCATATTTTTTTAGTTAAGATTGACGGGGCCATTACGGACTCAATATAAAGCCAAATAATGCAGTTACTATATCAAAATGAATCCTAGGATGTTTAGTTTACATTCTAACAAACGGATCTCAATTTGGAGATGGGAACAAAAAGTTATAGGCTAAAGAATACCAGGTGGTCAGACTACACAAAAATAGTAAGCTACAAATTTCTTGGAGGAAATTAATCGGGTTGTTACATGCTCAAAACATAACCAAATCATTTGAATAATGCATCAAATCGAAGCTTATGAAGTCTAGTTTCCAACTCATCAAACTGATCTTAAATCGGATATCATCACAAGGAGATATACCCAAAAGAATGAAACATAGTTAGACTTGCTATATTGCATTCAGATGGAGCATAGAAGCATTCAGATAGGAGGAAAGTGGTGGTAGGGTCATTCGGATGCTACAACAACTCATTCGGATGGCTTCTTGAATTTTTGGTGAGAGTGATTCGAATGGCAAGGGAGTGATTCGGATTGGGGAGTGAGTGATTAGGATTAGGGAGTTTCCAATGTGCGGTTATCCCATTAAAGCCCAATTTTGACCATAATGGAATCCGGATATCTCAAAACTCGAAATATAAAAGTTGTAGATATTTCTCTTGTCGTTCTATAGAATCTTGAATCGCCTTAATCGAAGCTTAAACTAGAGAGTTATACCAAAAATTTGAAAGGATGTCAAATCTGTCTAGAATATGCGTTTTTCATTAAAAGCCTATATATGTGTGTGTATAAATCTTTATAAATCTCAGCTTCTTCGGATACGAAATGAGCGAAGTTTAGTACCCTTACCTACTACAAATTCCATTCACTGAAAAAGAATAAGGGGTGATGCAAATCCCAAAGAGACATCAATGAGACAACGACAAATCAAGTAGAGAAATCCAAGGACACAACAGTAGAGGGAAACCACATACCGAATAGACATATATGATAAACTCATAATTTTATAATTTTATTTTTCTAACATTTAGTTTATTTAGCATGTTTTAGGTCTTATAGTGTTTGTTTGTAATAATATTTTATATATAAGACATTAGTGGCAAAGTTTAATAAATTATGTTTAAAAAATAAAATAAAAATAAAAAATAAATAAATCTCACACTTTTTTTATTTATTATTTATTATTATTTTCTTATATGTATTTATATAAATGTTATATATTAATTTTGCAGGAAAGATAATGAAGAATTGGAGCAAAAGTGAAGCAAAAGCCTTCTTGAGAAATTAAAGTCCTAATTGCAATTGGAACATGGAGGCCAAATAGAATATTATAATAAATTGAAAGTCCAAGTCCAATTGAATTGAAGGCCCAGTAAATCGGAAGAAAGAAATTGAGGTGCACCATGAAAATTGGAGGGCTTGCCATGCGCTGCACTTGATATATATATAATATATTAAGGTGGCAGCAGCGACAGAGATTGATGAAATTAAGAGGAACACGCACAACGCTGCATTGGAGAATTGGAAAAGAGAGTCGTACATAGAGAAGAATGGACGGAACAAGAGGTGCTCGTTCTTTTCTACCTCGGACGTCTCTTTTCTTCTCTCTTCCTTAGGTGTTTTCTTTTACTTTTGATGGATTGCTAAACTCTTATTCCAGTACAAGGATAGTCAAAGTTTTGATTCTGCAGGAATGTGGGATCGAATTGATTTTCATTATTCTCTTATTCTTTCTCTATTTGTATATCTTCTGTTTGTTGAAATTATTGTTTTGATTAATTAATACAAAAGGCCCATTGTATAATTGTTAGAACAATATATCGCCAATTAGAAATCTGAATTTGTAATTGTTTAGATATTTTAATATTGGTGGCAAATAACATAATTGATTACGAATATGTCTTCATTTTATGTTATGGAGATATATAATCCAGCTTAAATGAATCGAGCTTGTATGTTCATTGGTTAGAATTGATCATCTTTCTAGTAATTAACGTTGTTGGTAAATTAAACCTTAAGAGCTTGTTTAGGGTTGTTTATTAAAAAAGGAAATAATCAATGAGCTTGTCTTGATTATTAGCAAAGTAAGGAGAGATAGGTTATTAGAGCTTGTTAATATCCATAATCAATTTAGTGAAAGAATAGAGGGTTTTATTTTTGCATCGATGATCAATTTCCCGCATCAATTTTGAGATTATACCTTGGACTGGATACTTGCTTAAATTGGTTTTTCATTAATTCATATCCCTGCAATTATTTATTTATTTCTAAATTGCTTAAATTCCAAAATTCAAAACTCCCCAATCGTTTCTTCTATTTATTTTAATTTTTCAAAGGAATAGAGCTAACCAATCCTTGTGGATATGACCTTACTCATCACTATCACAATTTGCATTTTTAAGAGCAAGAATTTATTATTTGTTGGATTCGACACCCACCAAATTTTTAGCGTCATTGCCGGGGATTGGTGTCAAATAGATTTATTCTTTTTATTTCTAGTTGTATTTTTATTCCTTTTTTTTTTTATTTTATGCCTTGTTCTTCTCGTACAGGTGAACTCCAATACGATCCTGAGATTGAGAAGGCATCTCGAAGGTTGAGAAAGGAAGCTAAATTGCACAAACAAGTATCTTCATCTTTATCCCTCGGATTAGATTTAGCAGTGGATTCGATTGATTCATCTAGCGATACTAAAATAGAATAAGAGATGGCCAACGCAGAAAGAACCTTAAAGGAATTGGCTACACCAAATGAAAAACAACATCTGCTCTGCATTTAGTATCCAGCTTTAGCAGTAGATTTTCAATTAAAATCTAGCTCGATCCATTTGCTCCCTAAATTCCATGGCTGCGAGAATGAAGATCCCCACAAGCATCTAAAGGAATTTCACGGTGTGTTCAAGCCTGAAACCACAAGGAGTGACTGAAGAACAAATCAAATTGCATGCTTTTCCATTCTCGCTGGCTGATAAGATAAAGGATTTGCTGTTTTACTTATCTCCAGGTTTTGTAACTATATCGGGAGGGATGGTCAGATTGTTTCTTGATAAGTTTTTTCCTGTTTCACGAGCTGTTAGCATCAGAAGGGAGATATTGGCTGCACTCCTCACCCTACAATTTAAATAGCCTTAATCAGTTTGGATGTTCAGTGTTGAAATGGTGAGGAGGTTTAAACTCACTAGTGTGTGAGTGTAGTTGTAGCACAAATATAAATTTCGGACAAGTTCGGGTCGATTCACTGTGAGGTTTATTTAACAAAAGAATTGTTCATTCGGGTTGATTTATCCCAAGAGAGTTAAGTTTTCTTGATTGTGAAAAGGTTTTTTTTGGAATATTAAAAAGGTCTTGGGTTGAGGCGAGTTTAGAACCAATGCCTAATAAATCTCTTATAGCAATTTAAACAGCAACATTAATCTGAAATAAACAGAGGATCATTTGGTAGTTATAATTCAAGATACGAATGATTCTTAGCTAAGCAACCCTCATACATGATATGAGGGTTCTAGGTTAAGATGTCACTGTAAATTGTATTATACTACAGACTATGATTTGATTGTCTGAGCTTGGGTATATCTCATCTCCAATTCTATCAACTCTCATACATGACATGAGAGTTCTAAGTTAGGATGATGACTCAATCCAAACTCACAAAATCATTTACACACTCAACTCAAGTTTAACTCAGATAAATCTTGCATTCATCGAGGTTTGGCTTATCTTGAGATTCAAGAACACTGGACACTGTCCTTGCCTTAACCCAAGATTAGATTTAGCTACTTATTTCCATTTAAAAATTAATTGACATGAATTTAAATGACAGAATTTAATTGACAGGAATTAAAATAACAGAAACTAACCTGCCATTTAGGCGGTGGATAATTTAAATGATAGGAATTAAAATTGCAGAAATTAACCGGCCATTTAGGCGGTGGATAATAAAGTAACAATAAATGACATAAGAATTTAAAAGAAGAAAGAAAGGAAGTAAGATTACAAGAGAAAACAAGAGAGAGAATAAGAGTAATTCTCTAAGAGAAACTCTAAGAACAAAACTAAACTTTGATTCAAGTAATAACAACCTCCTCATAAATGTACCAAAGTGAGCTATTTATAGCTCACAAGATGCAATACAAGCCACACAATTATTCAACAAAACATTCACTTAACTAATAGAAGAAAATTAGGTAAAAGACAAAAAATACAAAAGACTTTAGGTGGTGGACTTCTCATAAGAATACAAAAGACTTTAGGTGATAAAACATTTATAAAAATTCAAAACAAGGAAAAGTCTTCTACAAATTGGGCTTTGTTGGGCCTTTGATTAGTCTTGAGCCTTTGATTGGTTTGGGGCCTTTCTTATGTTGGATTCTATTTGATAGTTGGGCCAAATGCACTTGAAACATCCTCTAGACTCCATAGTTGGCCCTTTGAATTTGAGCAACAATAATGGGTAATCCAATGTCTTCGATTATGTCCCTAATTAATTGTAGAAGTCAACTTCCTTGCTTTATCCTGAAATAATATGTAATACGAATAATTATTTATTTTAAGCATAATTATAAAGTCAAAATGAGGATATAATTCATTAAGATTTAGGAAATATTAACCCCTCATCAGATATGTGGAATAAAGCAGAAAAATACAGAAACACTTCACGAGTATTGGGAAAGATTTAAACAATTGTATACCTATTGTCCTTAACATGGAATTTCTGAACAACTCCTCATTCAATATTTCCATGAAGGGTTACTACCTATGGAGAGGAAAATGATGGATGCAGCCAGTGGAGGTGCTATAGTGAATAAAACCCCTAGTGCAGCTAGAGATTTGATTTCTGTTATGGTTGCTAATTCACAACAGTTTGGATTCAAATAAGACACCCCTTTGAGAAGGGTGAATAGGGTAAGTATATCTTTCCTTGAAAATCAAATATCCAATTTAACTTCTCTTGTTCAACAATTGGCTATAGGAAATTTACAACAAGTGAAAGCTTATAATATTTGTGCTGCTACTAGTCATCCAACTGATATATGTCCTACACTTCAAGAAGATTCTTTAGAGCATGCCAATGTAGTTGGAGGATTCCCAAGCCTACCACAAAGTAAGTACAATCCTTATTCAAATATGTACAATCCAGGGTGGAGGGATCATCCCAACTTCAGTTATGGAGCAAGACCACAATTCCAACATTACCAGCCTAGGCCACATATTCCACCACAACAACCTTCTTCAAGTTCAGGTATGTCTCTATAAGAAATTGTTAAATCACTTGCAACTAACACACAACAATTTCAACAGGAGACAAGAACAAGCATCAAGCAATTGGAGAATCAAATAAGTTATCTAGCATTTTCAATGAGCAAGATGGAATCTCAAGGTAAATTGCCTTCACAAACTGCTGTTAACCCAAGACAACAATGTTAGTGCAATCACCTTGAGGAGTGGGAAGGAGTTGGAAGAACCAAGCAAGATGAAGCAAAGAATTTTAGGAGAAAGAGCTGAAAATGAAGTTGTTCCTTAACCTCAAACTGACAAGTCTAAAGGACTTAGTAGTGAACAATCCAAGGCGTTGGTGACAAATGACTGCACTCTCACCCTGCAATTAAAACACAAAACAAAACACAATAAAAATTTTATATTTTTTTATTTATTTAGGCGAGAGGTTTATACTCGTCAGTGTACGAGTGCAGTTGTAGTTCAAATTTAAATTTATACTTTCTGGATAAGTCCAGGTCGTCCACTGAGAGATTTATTTATGGCAAAAGAAAAAAAAAAAGAATGTCACACACACGCACACGCATTTAGATGGATTGATAACATGATTTTTTATAATTTTTTAGATAACAAATACTAGAAAATAAAGCAAGACAGAAGTTGAAATAAATACTAAACGTGAGAATATGAAATTGGAAAGTACTTGAGTTAAGACAATTTCAGTGCCAACCCGTTGATTCCCAAATATTAGCATAAAAGATTAGCAACATTAATTTAATTTCATATATGAGGATTTGTTATTAAATGCAATTAAAGATAATGATAGCTTTAGTTTAAGCAATCCCCATACATGATATGCGGGATTCTAATTTAAAAAACTACCATAAATTTAATTACAATTAATACACAAAACAACTAAATTAATCATCCGGGTTTGGGTATGATAGCGTTTCCAGTTCTAGTAACTCTCATGCGTGACATGAAAGCTCTAAGTTAGGTTTACGCTCCAATCCAAACCTAGTGATTTTTCAATAATCAAAACAAACTCATATTGAAGTTTAAACCAATGTTACTCATTTAAAGCGTAGCTTTCTTTGGGAATCATTGGCGTTAGACACTGTCCTTGCCTTAACCCAAGATTAGATTTAGCTACTCATCTCTATTAAATTAATTGACAACAATTTAAATGACATAATTTAAATAACAGAATTTAAATGACAGGAATTAAAATAGAAGAAACTAACCGGCCATTTAGGCGGTAGATAATTAAAATACAAGAATTAAAATTGCAAGAATTTAAAGGCATAAACTAACCGTCCATTTAGGCGGTGAACAATTAAAATACAAGAATTAAAATTGCAAGAATTTAAAGGCATAAACTAACCGTCCATTTAGGCGGTGAATTATAAAGTAATAATAAATGACATAAGAATTTAAAAGAAGAAAGAAATGAAGGTAGTAAGATCACAAGAGAAAATACTAAAGAAAATGAGAGAGAACAAAAGCAATTCTCAAAGAGAGAACTCTAAGGAAATAACTAAACTTTTATTCAAGAATAATAATCACACTTACAAATGCAATCAAGTGAGCTATTTATAGGCCACAAGATGCAATACAAACCACACAATTTCAATTATTCAATTAGACATAATTATATCTAATGGGCACTCACACACTTAAAGTTAAATGGATTTTAGCTATAATACACACCTAATATTAAATGGATTTTAGCTAAAATACATACCTAATAAAGCACTCATAAAGTTAAATGGATTTTAGCTATAATATCCACCTAATAGTTAAATGGATTTTAGCTAAAAAACATACCTAATAAAGCTCTCACATAAAAAATAAAAATAGATTTCTATAAATTGGTTTTTTAATCTTTATTAGGATTAAAAATAATCCTTGGGCCTTCTCCAAATAATATCTTCCATGGGTTGCTCAAATTGGGCCTTAATTCTTCATGGGCTTGAATTCTTCATGGATTTGATGTCTTCATGGACTTTAAATCTTCATGGGCTTGATTTCTTCATGGGTTTGATTTCTTCATGGATTTGATGTCTTCATGGACTTTAAATCTTCATGGGCTTGAATTCTTCATGCCTAAAAAAAAAAAAATAATTTAATGTTATTAATAAATTATATATTATATATATGTATTACACATGGCACACATATATATATATTAGATTATATTATATATATATTACATGCATGCATATAATGATGTATATGTATTATATATAATTTTATATATTATTATTATTATTATTAAATTTTACTTTAAAATTTCATTTCATTCATTTTTCAATTTAAACTTGCATATAACCATAAAATATATATTAATATCTAATTTAAACCATTTTTAAGATCAAAAGAAGGGTTTAATTATAACAAAATTTTTACAAAATTAACCACTAATCATACCCCCCAACTTAAACATTGCTAGTCCCTTAGCAATCAGACTATACACATGCCAAGTTTTAATAACTGTATGAATGTAAAAATTTCAAATTTGAAATCGAAATGCATAAAATTGAATAAATAATTTAGCATTCTAAATCAGATTTTTGGTTAAAGATCATACAATCTCAGGAATAGCAATTAGGATGACCAACACACAGACTTACTCTCTTGAAGTTTTGACTCAAATCTCACTATGGATTTTCCCTCCAATAAAAAGGATTTCTCAGGTGTACACACAAGGGGGTGCACCGTTATAAGAGTAAATGCAGAACAAGTTCAAAACTCAGTGTCATCCCAAATACAAGGAACGTATTTTCATGAAAGAACAAGGAAATTGATATAGCTTCATGATTGGAATAATGCTCTAGATGAGTAACTTCTGAATTTAAACATGATTCCCTACTCCAAACTCGAATTCTGAGATCACATGGTTTATAGCATAAAATGGGACCAGACTGGGTTGTAATGGGGTTATGAGGTTAATACGGGTTGTCAAAGAAAAGGTAGATTATGGAAAGTGTGTGTGTCGGGATTTTTTTTTTTTTTTTTTTTTTTTTTTTAAGCAGTTATGCTGAATAGCTAAGAGAAGTTGCCCCATTTTTTTTCACTTTTTTTTTTCTTTCTTTTTTTTTTCTCTCTTTTTTTTTTTTTTTTTTTTTTCTCTCTTTTTCTCTTTTTCTTTCTCTTTAAATATGAAAATAGATAGACAGATTAATTCCCAAAAACACACCAGGTTGGTCAAAATTCATATTGTTTTGGGTAAAACGAAGGTAGCGAAGAAAGTTGTACTACAAATGGCTCAAAAGGGCTACCAAAGGAGGTTAATTTAAAGAAAGAAAAAGGTTTAATAAGCTCAAAATGAAAGAAATTGATCCCCTTATCATGCTTCTACAAAACGATGATACTCAGTCATCTAATTCAGAGTTTGAAACCAGTCAAACTTATCCGTTATCATACTAGACATTCAATGCGAATTGATGTTTTGAAGCCATTGAAAAGATAAGATAAACAATAAAGCATATTTAGAGTAAGTGTTATTTCACTCAGAATTAACGGTTATTAGGCTCAAACACTCACTTGGGTAATAGTCTCCACTTTTGTTGAGAGATCATACAGTGTACTAATCAGCTAATTACTGTTACCTTTGACTTTATGATCGATAACTAATTTTTAAATTTTGAATCCCCGATGAATGCAAATTACTTATTTTAATGCATATACGTTTTCAAATAAGAAATCAATGCATTCATGTTTTGTATTGCAAACTTAACCGGCTATCAGTGCATAACTTCAAGCTTTAGGAATAGCATTATTTAAAACACATAATTTTTTTTTTTTTTTTATTATTATTATTTTTTATTTTTTTAATAAGAGCAGATAAAGATAATCAAAATCACACAATACTACAAACTAGCAATAGCAAACTCACAGTTAAATATGAACCAGATAATTCATAATTAGACCTTACACCCCCCAACTTGAATTGCAGTAATAAACTAGGGTTGTTAGGAATACCTGTAACTCCACAAGTCCATAGATTTGCTGTGAACTGCTAAAACTTAAACAACAAATGAGCATACCATATATATATATATTTATATTTTCACACCAAAATAAAAATTCCATGCAAGTCATAAGATAAAAAAAATGCGTCTCAAGAGTGCAAAAAGTACTCCTTACTCAGCCATCTTATCAAAGACTTTGCCTAACAACATTCCACAGTTTTTTTTTTTTTTTTTTTTTTTTTTTTTTTAAGAACACAACCAAGAAAAATCCTGCAAGTTGTTCAATACTTAAAATGCGTCTCAAGAGTACAAAAAGTACTCCTTACTCAGCCATCTTAATAAAGAGCATTTCTCACAGTGATAAATCTAAATTAATCGGACCCCTTTGGCGCTTGTTACTAATTGCCTTAGACCAGTCTATCCAAGGCTCATAAGGATCGTGCTGTGGAACATAAGTGTGTAATTTTTCTAGCAGCTCATCAATGGTGGATGCGGAAATGAGAATCTTTCTTGCTGAAAGAGAAATGAACTTTTGATCCACAGCCTGATCAAGAAAAGAGAGCAACCCATCAAAAAAATGGTTAACATTTAAAAGTCCAATTGGTTTGGTATGGAGATTACTCTTGGCCCAGGAGATTATACAAAACATTTCTTCAAGTGTTCCAAAACCTCCTGGTAAAGCAATGAAGGCGTCTGACTGATAAATCTTACAAGCCATACGCTCAGACATAGAAGTCGTTTCTATAAGTTGACCGCGTGTAATCCCAGAAATATGTGGTTCAGCTAAAGGGAATGGCATTACACCTACCACAGATGAATTTCCAAGATGTACAGCTTGTGAAACATAACCATTCAATCCACGACTTCCCCCTCCATATACCAAATTAATTTTTTTCTCTCCTAATTTTTTGCCTAGTTCGCTTGCTGCAAGTGCGTAACAAATATCACTCCCAAGTTGAGAGCCACAAAGTACACATATGGTTTTGATTCGACGAACTAACTGACCTTCCATGTTTGTTCCTTTTGTATGCCCTGGAAAGAGATTTAGCGATCAAAAGTAGCTATACAACAATTCAACAAGAAATAAATACAAACAAAAATCATGCGTATGTATAAGTAGTTGTGATTGTGGCTCACATCTTCCTCTGGTTTTACGTCCAGAAACGGCTTAAACACTTTCTAT
Organism: Diospyros lotus; assembly: GCF_014633365.1. NCBI lineage: Eukaryota > Viridiplantae > Streptophyta > Magnoliopsida > Ericales > Ebenaceae > Diospyros > Diospyros lotus. Next base: position 22,582,243 of record NC_068351.1, read on the forward strand.
GAAGCGGGGATAAGCTTCCCATCCAATTTTCTTATAGATTGGCAAACAGGGTCGTTTTTAGTCAGATTCCCAAGACTATAGCGTTGGTGGTCACTTCTGAACTGGGTCCATAAAGCAAGAAGTTCTCTTTGCACTATTCCACATGGATGCGTCTCAAGAGTCAATCGGATATCATCCAAAGACTCCTTACTCAGTCCATCCTTTATGAAACTAATTTTATCTTCTCGATTTATGGACGTAAACCCCACAGATTTACATCGTGTGTTACAGGTCCATCGAGCACATTTGTAACAACCATTCACTCTTTTCGCTCTTCTTTTCTTCGAAAAACTACTCTTCCCTAAACCTGGAAAGTGCTTAAAACTCGGTGAAGTTTCACCAGCTAATCGAACTTTTGCTTCGATCAGCCAACGAATATCTTCAGGAATGTTATTATGCATCAACAGCCTAAGTCTTTCACACCTAGCAGCATAAATCTTTTTCAAATCATTCTGTGGGAGAGATGGATAGTATTTGTGAATTTTTGAGAGATAAAAATCCATTTTTTTTTTTTTTAAATAACTATACTGAAAAGAAAGTAAAGAACTATAAACTTTGCAAAAGGGATGAGAGTACCTGATCGGAGGATAACACAAAGGAGAGAAGATTGAGCTCAAGAAGGGTGACTTGCCTCATACAGATATGGAGTCTCTTATAGAGCAACGGTCATCACTATTCTACACTCGAGTCGAGACATGTCACAATTACAGGGTCAGGCTTGGCGTCTCTTTTTCAACGCTTGGTGCCTCATTTTTCAACATTTGGCAGTGTGCCTTATCCTTTATAGGGCAGTGTGATTGCACTGCCCAAGAAAAGATAGCTACCACCAGCGTTAATTCTGTCTCTCTCAATTCAAATTTTTTTTTTTTAATTTTTTTTTTTTTGGGTAAATTTTTATTTTATTTTTTTTTTTTTTAGTAGGGGCCCAATAAAATCATATATATCACACAAGACAATATTATCAAGTCAATCAAAATTATTTCACTAATAAATCAATAAGTACACCTTACCCCCCAACTTAAATTGCGCATTGTCCTCAATCGGCAATAAAAGGATAGAAGATAGGCATACCTGACGGTCTTCAATACATGAACTCGTATGGAAAAAATTTTATTTAGACTGCATACAGAGAAACACTATTTGAATCAAAGTTAATTAAGTAATGCAGAAAATGAACAACTTATATATATACTTCTTTATTATTATTATTATTTATATTTTTTTATTATTATTTTTTTTTATTTTTTTTTTTTTCAGATCTATAAACATCCATTTAACCTAAATGGAAAGGTGGTCTTTTAACGTCAGATTCCCAGACGACATGAAACTTCCCTTATTCATCAGATGATGGTGGATCATCCAAATCCACAACTCCTTCATTCTCCTCAACACTACCCTGGTATGGTTTCAACCTATGACCATTGACTGTTAGAAGCTGTCCTGACTCCGGATTTTCTATCTCAAATGACCCATATCCTGAGATGAACTTGATTACAAAAGGGCCGACCCATCGAGACTTCAATTTTCCTGGGAATAGATGCAATCGAGAATCGTACAAGAGTACCTGTTGCCCTACCTGAAAGCTTTTTCGAATGATGTGCCGATCATGTAACTCTTTCATGCGAACCTTGGCCAATCGTGCATTTTCAAATGCTTCATTCCGAATTTCCTCAAGTTCATTCAATTGGAGCTTCCTGGATAAGCCTGCTTCAGTTAGACTCTTGTTGATCTTATGAATTGCCCAATATGCTTTATGCTCAATTTCCACCGGCAGATGACAAGATTTACCGTATACTAGCCTATAGGGAGACATTCCCAAAATTGTTTTGTAAGCTGTCCTGTATGCCCAAAGAGCGTCTACTAGTCTTAAGGACCAATCCTTACGATTAGCAGCAACAGTCTTTTCCAATATGCGTTTAATCTCCCTATTGGCTAGCTCGGCTTGACCATTGGTTTGGGGATGGTATGGTGTTGCAACCTTATGCAGTACACCATATCTCTTCATTAATCCTGCCACAACTTTATTACAAAAATGGGAACCCCCATCACTGATGATTGCTCGTGGCATCCCAAATCGACTGAATATGTTTTCTTTCAAAAATTTCACGACAGTCCTATGGTCATTTGTTCTGGCCGGGATTGCTTCTACCCATTTGGACACATAGTCAACAGCAAGTAAGATATATTCATGACCAAATGAATTAACAAATGGGCCCATAAAATCCATACCCCAACAGTCAAAAACTTCTAACACTTGGATCGGATGTAATGGCATCATGTTTCTCCTTGACAGACTTCCTAACCTTTGACATCGATCACAATTTGAACAGAACTTGTACACATCCTTGAACAATGTCGGCCAATAAAATCCACTCTGAAAAATTTTTGCAACTGTTTTCTTGACAGAAAAATGGCCTCCACATGCAAGAGTATGACAGAAATTGATGACACTTTGTTGCTCATGATCGGGTATGCATCTACGGATGATTTGATCAGGACAATACTTGAAGAGGTAGGGCTCATCCCAAAAGAAGGTTCTGACTTTTCTGAAAAATTTATGCCTATCTTGCTTACTCCAATGGTCTGGGATCAGACCAGTTGCCAGGTAGTTCGCAATGTCAGCATACCAAGGGACAACAGATGATGCACGAATAACATTCACTTCAAACAGTTGCTCATCAGGGAAATTGTCATGAATTGGTTCATCAAATTGTGTGAGATCTTGACTTGGAATCCTTGACAAATGGTCAGCCACCACATTTTCTACTCCCTTCTTGTCTCTGATTTCAATGTTGAACTCTTGCAGGAGTAAGATCCATCGGAGCAGACGGGGTTTTGCATCTTGCTTTGTGAACAAATACTTCAGAGCAGCGTGATCAGTAAAAATGATCACTAGTGACCCTACGAGGTAAGATCGGAACTTGTCCAGGGCAAAGACAACTGCTAGTAACTCTTTCTCTGTAGTGGTGTAATTCTTTTGTGCCTCATTAAGAGTTTTGCTAGCATAGTATATCACATGAGGTTTCTTATCCTTCCTCTGCCCTAACACAGCTCCTACCGCGTAATCACTAGCATCGCACATAAGTTCAAACGGGAGGGACCAATCAGGGGACTGAATGATAGGTGCTGAAATGAGTGCATCTTTCAATTTATCAAAAGCATTTTGACAGGCAGGACTCCATTCAAACGGAACATCTTGAGACAACAAATGGCACAAGGGTCTTGTTATGGTGCTAAAGGAAGCAATGAATCTCCTATAAAACCCTGCATGTCCCAAAAAACTTCTGATGTCTTTCACATTCCTAGGGATGGGGAGTTTTTGAATTGTTTCAATTTTTGATCTGTCTACCTCCATCCCCCTAGATGAAACGATGTGCCCCAAGACTATGCCCTGTTTCACCATGAAGTGACATTTTTCCCAATTGAGTATCAGATTTGTTTCCTCACATCTTGCTAAAACCTTTTTCAAATTCTCCAAACAGGCCTCAAAGTTACTTCCATAAACAGAAAAGTCATCCATAAATACTTCAACAATCTGCTCAACCATTTCACTGAAAATGCTCATCATACACCTTTGAAAGGTGGCTGGAGCATTGCATAACCCAAATGGCATGCGCCTGTATGCAAATGTCCCAAATGGACATGTGAAAGTTGTCTTCTCTTGATCTTCTAGTGCAATTTCTATCTGATTGTACCCTGAGTACCCATCTAAGAAACAATAGTAGGCTTGGCCTGCTATTCTCTCCAGAACTTGATCCAAGAAAGGCAAAGGAAAATGATCTTTCCTTGTCACAGAATTGAGCTTTCTATAATCAATGCACATACGCCATCCTGTCTGGATGCGTGTGGGAATCAGTTCATTGTTCTCATTTTTTACAACAGTGACTCCAGACTTTTTGGGTACTACTTGTGTTGGACTTACCCACTTAGAATCAGAGATTGGGTAAATTATTCCAGCATCCAATAGCTTCAGCACTTCTTTTCTGACAACTTCTTTCATGTTGGGATTTAATCTCCTTTGCATTTGCCTAACTGGTTTTGCTCCTTCTTCCAAGAATATCTTATGAGTACAGATCAAAGGGCTAATACCTTGCAAATCTGAAATGGTCCATCCTAATGACTTCCTGTGTGCTTTTAGAACTTCTATCAATTGTTGCTCTTGCTGAGGTGTCAAACTTGAAGAGATCACTACTGGGAATGCTTCCCCTTCTCCTAGAAAGACATACTTCAAATCACTGGGCAATGGCTTTCTCTCAGGCGTGGACTGATGGCTATCAGGAGCCATGAGCTTACTGTCCAAGTTCCTTAATGGCTCTAAACCAGGCATCCATGTAGGCTTCTCACTTTCTTTGCTTATGACTTCCATTTCTTTTATTTCTTCAAAATCTTGACTTCCTTCTTTGGGTCTTCTCATGAACTCTTCAAAATAGTCATTGGTCAGTGTTTGGATCAAGTCTACCTCCTCCACTTCACTCTCAGTGTCCTGATGTTTGGCTACCCTGAAGATATTCATTTCTACAGTCATGTTCCCAAAAGATAGCTTTAACACACCATTCCTACAGTTGATGATGGCATTTGATGTGGCAAGGAATGGTCGACCTAAGATGACTGGCACAGGAGGTTGAGGCCCCTGATGCGGCTGGGTGTCCAAAACGATGAAGTCTACTGGAAAGTAGAACTTATCGATTTGTACCAGAACATCCTCCACAATTCCTCGTGGAACTTTGACTGATCGATCAGCCAGCTGAAGGGTCACTCTAGTGGGTTTAAGCTCACCTAATCCCAACTGTTGATACACGCTGTATGGCAACAAATTGACACTAGCTCCTAAATCCAAGAGTGCCCGATCAACCTTTTGACTTCCTATGATGCATGTAATGGTTGGACAGCCTGGGTCTTTGTATTTGGGAGGAGTTTTCAATTGGAGAATGGCGCTGACTTGTTCAGTCAAGAATGCCTTTTCATGCACATTTGTTTTCCTTTTGACAGTGCACAGATCTTTCAAAAACTTTGCATATGAAGGTGTTTGTTTGATTGCATCCAACAGCGGGATGTTGATTCTCACTTGCTTAAACACTTCATATATATCTGTATTTTGTTGCTCTTTTTTCAAATGATTCAACCTTTGTGGAAAAGGTGGTTTGGGCCTGTATTGAATTTCTTTCTCATTTTCTTTTTGTTTTTCATTTTTTTCATTTTTTTCCACGGTGGATTCATAATCTTTTGGTTCTTTTTCTTCATCAACATGTTGGTTTATCCTAGGATCAGTTGGTTTCTCAATTATTCTTCCACTTCTTAGGGCAGTCACTGCTTGCACTTGTTCATGAGTGTTGGTTTCACTATTTGAAGCTTCTACCTGGTTGGTTTGTCTAATTGGGTTAGGATTAGTTTGGGATGGAAACCTTCCGGGTTCTCTCACACTCAATGTTTGTGTTATCTTGGTCAACTGGCTCCTAATGTCTTCTACAGCTCTATTTGTTTGGTCTTGATTTTTGACAAGCTGAGCAACCTGATTATTGATACCTGTTTGACTTTGGATGAACTGGTGCAAGGTATCTTCCAAAGATCTCCTATGAGGAGGTTGGTAAGTATTGGATGAAGAACCTTGATTTTGTTGGAAAGTGTGCTGTTGTGCAGGGAAGGGAGGTTGAGAATGATTTCCAAAATCATTTCTCCAAGAAAAATTGGGGTGATTTCTATTATTGGGATGGTATGAATTGTAGTTCTGATTATTCCCATAATAGGCTCCACTCTGATTTTGATTTTGTCTCCCCTCAAAGTTGTGTGAATGATTGTTATTAGTCTGCCCATACAATACCTCCTTGAAAGCAGGTAGGGTAGGACATTCTTCAGTTGAATGATCTATTGCATCACACACAACACACTTTACTTCCACTTGATTAACAGATTGCACCTTTTTGGGTTGCATGTTTTCAACTTTCTTTGTTAAAGCAGTTAGTCTTGCATTTAAATCATCACTCTCACTTAGTTGGTATCTCCCTCTAGGTTGTGGATTTTCTCTTGAATCAAGAGCAGATGTTGGACCAACTTCCCAGTTTCTTGTATTCTCAGCCAATGTGTCAAAGAAGTGGAAAGCTTCTTCTGGAGTCTTCTCATAGAATTCTCCATTGCACATTGTAGAAACTAGCATTTTCAATTGTGGAGTGAGTGAATCATGAAAGAAACTGACCACTCTCCATTGCTCAAAAGCATGGTGCGGACAAGTGTGAAGAAGGTCTTTAAACCTTTCCCACGCTTGAGCAAAATTCTCATTTGGTTTACAGGCAAAGTTCATGATTTGTCTTTGAAGAGTAGCAGTTCTGTTGGCAGGGAAGTATTTTTTTAAGAAAGTTGTTTGCATTTCTCTCCAAGTTCCTATAGATCTAGGTGAGAGAGTGCTTAACCATATTTTTGCCTTATCTTTCAGTGAGAATGGAAAGAGTTTTAATCTGATGACATCCTCATTTACTGTATGGTCCATGCAAGTGCTACATACTTCCTCAAATTCTTTCATATGAGTATATGGATTTTCAGAATCCATGCCATGAAAAGTTGGCAACAATTGGATTGTGCCAGGTTTGAAGTTAAACCTATGGTGGTTGATGGGAAGAATAATACAAGAGGGGGTTGTCTGCCTAGGAGGATGAAGATACTCTCTGAGGGGTCTGATCATCTCCTGATCAATGGGATCAGGGTCACCGTGGTCACTACCACGTGCAGACATGTTGTGTGCAAGTGGTATGTTCTCATTGTGTTGAGACATGAGCGATTGATTTTCTACAGTTCTACCAGACCTAAGTATCATACACAATGGACAAACAAAAATAAAGTAAAAAGAAACAGAGTTACCGAATTTATCAGGAGATGCTTCTTCTTTCTCTTTTTTTTTTTTTTTTCTTTTTGTTTTTGCCTCAATCTCCCCGGCAACGGCGCCAAAATTTGACTGCACTCTCACCCTGCAATTAAAACACAAAACAAAACACAATAAAAATTTTATATTTTTTTATTTATTTAGGCGAGAGGTTTATACTCGTCAGTGTACGAGTGCAGTTGTAGTTCAAATTTAAATTTATACTTTCTGGATAAGTCCAGGTCGTCCACTGAGAGATTTATTTATGGCAAAAGAAAAAAAAAAAGAATGTCACACACACGCACACGCATTTAGATGGATTGATAACATGATTTTTTATAATTTTTTAGATAACAAATACTAGAAAATAAAGCAAGACAGAAGTTGAAATAAATACTAAACGTGAGAATATGAAATTGGAAAGTACTTGAGTTAAGACAATTTCAGTGCCAACCCGTTGATTCCCAAATATTAGCATAAAAGATTAGCAACATTAATTTAATTTCATATATGAGGATTTGTTATTAAATGCAATTAAAGATAATGATAGCTTTAGTTTAAGCAATCCCCATACATGATATGCGGGATTCTAATTTAAAAAACTACCATAAATTTAATTACAATTAATACACAAAACAACTAAATTAATCATCCGGGTTTGGGTATGATAGCGTTTCCAGTTCTAGTAACTCTCATGCGTGACATGAAAGCTCTAAGTTAGGTTTACGCTCCAATCCAAACCTAGTGATTTTTCAATAATCAAAACAAACTCATATTGAAGTTTAAACCAATGTTACTCATTTAAAGCGTAGCTTTCTTTGGGAATCATTGGCGTTAGACACTGTCCTTGCCTTAACCCAAGATTAGATTTAGCTACTCATCTCTATTAAATTAATTGACAACAATTTAAATGACATAATTTAAATAACAGAATTTAAATGACAGGAATTAAAATAGAAGAAACTAACCGGCCATTTAGGCGGTAGATAATTAAAATACAAGAATTAAAATTGCAAGAATTTAAAGGCATAAACTAACCGTCCATTTAGGCGGTGAACAATTAAAATACAAGAATTAAAATTGCAAGAATTTAAAGGCATAAACTAACCGTCCATTTAGGCGGTGAATTATAAAGTAATAATAAATGACATAAGAATTTAAAAGAAGAAAGAAATGAAGGTAGTAAGATCACAAGAGAAAATACTAAAGAAAATGAGAGAGAACAAAAGCAATTCTCAAAGAGAGAATTCTAAGGAAATAACTAAACTTTTATTCAAGAATAATAATCACACTTACAAATGCAATCAAGTGAGCTATTTATAGGCCACAAGATGCAATACAAACCACACAATTTCAATTATTCAATTAGACATAATTATATCTAATGGGCACTCACACACTTAAAGTTAAATGGATTTTAGCTATAATACACACCTAATATTAAATGGATTTTAGCTAAAATACATACCTAATAAAGCACTCATAAAGTTAAATGGATTTTAGCTATAATATCCACCTAATAGTTAAATGGATTTTAGCTAAAAAACATACCTAATAAAGCTCTCACATAAAAAATAAAAATAGATTTCTATAAATTGGTTTTTTAATCTTTATTAGGATTAAAAATAATCCTTGGGCCTTCTCCAAATAATATCTTCCATGGGTTGCTTAAATTGGGCCTTAATTCTTCATGGGCTTGAATTCTTCATGGATTTGATGTCTTCATGGACTTTAAATCTTCATGGGCTTGATTTCTTCATGGATTTGATGTCTTCATGGACTTTAAATCTTCATGGGCTTGAATTCTTCATGCCTAAAAAAAAAAAAATAATTTAATGTTATTAATAAATTATATATTATATATATGTATTACACATGGCACACATATATATATATTAGATTATATTATATATATATTACATGCATGCATATAATGATGTATATGTATTATATATAATTTTATATATTATTATTATTATTATTAAATTTTACTTTAAAATTTCATTTCATTCATTTTTCAATTTAAACTTGCATATAACCATAAAATATATATTAATATCTAATTTAAACCATTTTTAAGATCAAAAGAAGGGTTTAATTATAACAAAATTTTTACAAAATTAACCACTAATCAACAAATCCTCATTTTTTCCCAATAGATTGAATAAATTCAAGAAAGAGGAGGAGGAGAAGGAAATCCTAGAAACCTTTCGCAAAATTGAGGTAAATGTTCCATTACTCGATGCAATTTCTAACGCTCCACTTTTCAATTACACAATGAAGCAATATGATTTTCATTCTATGTTAATAACCACCTCAGGCATTATTGGAAACCCTTAATCAATGGAAGTGTTGGATTGAACCTGTAAGCTTAATAAAGGGGTTTCCACTAGATTTCCTTTACAAGCATAAGAAATGCATATGACTTTCAATAGTCCAAAAAAAACACAACACATCACTATAAGTACAACGATTGTAGAATATTCACACACACCTCTTACAACCTTAAGTATCCTAGCCGTTATTTACAATACATCATTTGAACTACCAGGGTACATAATGAAATACAACCCAGAGCTAGCTGCAAAACCCAAGCTAACCAAGCACCACCTCTTCACCCTTGCTCGAATTGGAACCTGGATCACCTAGCACGTCTAATATACCTGTAACGTGGAAAGTTCTAGGGGCATCAACCCAAGTTAGATATTACATTTAAGTGAGTGAATCAAAAAAGGAAAGATATATGCGTGTAAGTGCAATAATGTTATTATGAAATCCACCCCTGTGGTAGCAATGCCAAGGTGTTGCAATCACATTCGCTGTCATCATAGTCATTCCTTGGCTCACCGTAAGAGCACGAGATCTTCCATGATGTCCCAACAACTAGCTACAGTCACCAACATGAACATGATGTATGACAAAGCAGAAGGAATATGCATAACTAAGGGAAAACATGACATGTAAGCCACAAAAGCATGATATGCAAGTTAACACCCACAACCAATGAATCCAAAATGAGGTCATTATGAGCCATCATGTGACTTTATCTTATCTTTCAAGTGGCTAATGGTTGATTGCCATGTGTCCTTGAGGATAAGATTTGGAGACTTTGGAGGCTAAGTAATATTGGAGGCTAAGCAAAAGACTTGGGGAAGACTTTAAGAAGACTTGGACTTTAAGCAAAGACTTAGGAAAGACTTGGAGAAGACTTATAGCAAAGATTTGGACTTGGACTTCAAAATGATTCAAAGCTCCATTTAATTTGAGTTTGAAATTCAAGATATTTTGAAGAGATATTTTAAGGTTTCAACAAACGACGCTTTAGCCCAAAATTTTCACGTAACTGCAGTTAGACCCTTTGCAACTTGGTCCCCAGGCCATTTTTAATTGCACTTTTTGGTCCCTAAAAAATGGATAAATTACGCTAATACCCCAAGGTTTTAGATAAATTACATTTTTACCCGAACTCCAATATTTACGATTTTGCCACTAGCGTAGAAACTGAATTTTTCTCTCAAGACTTCCGCAATTCCTTAAAATGCCCTATTTCCTCAAGTATTAGAAGCTAATAATCTCAGGTATTACATTATATTTGAGTTTGAAAATCTGGGGTATTACACAATTAAACAAGTGCCTCGATATGCTAAGTTTCTGAAGGAATTGTGCACCAACAAGAGGAAGTTAAAAGGTAATGAGAAGGTAAGTATGGGAGAGAATGTTTCAGTTGTCCTTCAAAAGAAATTACCTCCCAAATGCAAGGACCTAGGTATGTTCATTATCCCTTGCAAAGTAGGTAATGTCAAGATTGAGAAAGCAATATTAGATCTAGGAGCTTCAATAAATGTCATGCATCTTTCTGTTTATTCATCTTTTAATATCGGTCCATTGAAAGAAATGAGTGTGATTATTCAACTTGCTAATAGATCTAATGTGTATCTTAAGGGAGTTCTTGAGGATGTTTTAGTGCAAGTTCATGAATTGGTTTTTCCTGTTGATTTTTATGTGCTTAACATGGAAAAAGATGACTCATTTAATCTAGCACCAATCTTATTAGGTAGACCATTTCTAAAAACATTTAGGACAAAAATTGATGTGCATGATGGAACTCTCACTATGGAATTTGATGGTGAAATTATTAAATTTAATATTTATGGAGCTATGAGATATCCTAGTGATGTGTCCCTTGTTTATGTTATTGATGTTATTGACCCTTTAGTACAAGAAATTTTTGATCTTATTAATGATGATAAGTTGAAAATTGCACTTAGCAGGAACTTCACTCTTGAAGGATTAGAGAAAGTTATGAAGAAGTTTGTGCTAGATTTTAATTTGTAAGATGCAATCCATGAACTGGACTCGCTTAAACCTATGAAGTATAATGTGTCTCAAATAGAATTGATGTGAACCCGCAATGGGACAAGGCCAAAGGAACCCATAAAAGATTGAAATGAACCCCAGAAAAGCCAAAATTAGATAGAAGGCAAAGAATTCTCAACCCATTGATTCACGAACCAAGAACCTAGACTATATTAAAATCTAGACTCGTTGATTATGCAGAAATAAGAACCAAGAATTGTTGAACTCCACAAAGACTACCCAGATCTTTGATAAGTTCGGGTTTTGAACGTCACAAAGGAATCATTCATTTGATAAGTTTGAAGTTTTGTTCATTGAAGAACAAAATTGAAGAAAGTGATCTCTCAAATTCAATTTGTCAACCAAGCTAGTGCTAGCCACATTAGTATAACTCCCCCCCCCCCATTAATAATCATGCTACATACCTTATTGTTGACATGGCATCTAGTATGAAAAATGTTATCACGTTGCTCTTTCGCATTCGTTTTGACTTGCACACTAAGAGCTCTCCTTGCCACCAAGAGCTCCCCATCAACCGGGTACTCAATGCCACTTGCATCCTCTAAAGGTGGCATGGACTCATTATCAGACTCATTATCAAACTCATCTTTGGTCTCAATATCACCATCATCTTTAAAAATCATCACTCTTTTGTTTGGGCATTAAGATGCAATATGGCCTGTCCCCAAACACTTAAAGCATTTGATACCTCTATTTCTAGGAGGTAGAGAATCATATTTTACCTTATTTGGTGCTCCTCCATCTTTGTTGGTTTTGGAGGTTTTGACTTTAGGCTTTTCATCATTTCTGCTCCAATTCGATTTCCATGTCGAAGAGCCCAAATTTTACCCAATTCGTGTGGACCCCTTTCTCTTCAATTGTCACTCCACTTTAATGGCCATGTGCACTATGTCATCTAACTCAACGTAATGTTGTAATTCTACCACATCTGTAATATCATGGTTCAATCCAACTAGGAACTTGGCCATGGTAGTTTCTCGGTCCTCCTCCACATTGGCTCGAATCATGGCTATTTCCATCTCCTTGTGGTAGTCTTCAACACTTTTGGAACCTTGAGTAAGGCATTGCAACTTATGAAATAAGTCCATATAGTAGTGACTTGGAATGAATCGCCTCCTCATAATAGCCTTCATTTCTTCCCATGTCTCAATGGGTCTTTCACGATTCCTTCTTCTACTCAAAATAAGTTGATCCCACCAAATAATAGCATAATCAGTATCATGGAGGGTAAACTCATAATGATGCAATCGGACGAGTCAACTAAGTCGGAATTGGATGATTGATGAGATTTGAGCATAAAAAGGAATGGTTGTTGATTGGAAGATTTGGGCGCATGATTGATTGATTGATTGGTTAATTGATTGACAAGATTTGAGAGCATAAAAAGAAATGGATGATTTATTGATTGAAAAGATCTGGGAGCATAAAAGGAATGATTGATTGATTGATTGACAAGATCTAGCTATTTATTTTCTATGTTATTTAGGATTTTTATTAGTTTCCAAGTAGAATTAAGATTTATTTATTCTCTTATTTAAAGGTTTTTCCATTGTAAATATGAGAAATAGATTATTATGAATTTTTGAATTTGAGAGATCCCTCTCTTCAATTTTGTTCTTCAATGAATAAAACTTCGAACTTATCAAGGGAATGATTCCTTTGTGGCGTTCAAAACCCAAACTTATCAAAGATCTAGGCAGTCTTTGTGGTATTCAACAATTCTTGGTTCTTGTTTCTGCATAATCAACCGGTCTAGATTTTAATATAGTCTAGGTTCTTGGTTCGTGAATCAACGAGTCGGGAATTCTTTGCCTTCTATTCGATTTTGGCTTTTCTGGGGTTCGTTTCGATCTTTTGTGAGTTCTTTTGGGATTCGTTTCAAGAATGGGTCCTTTATATATTTGCTTCTATATGTCGATAATATGCTAGTAGCATCGAAAGATAAGGAGATTAAAAGCTTAGCTCAACAAAGAATTTGAGATGAAAGATTTAGGCTCAGTGAAGAAAATACTTGGAATGCAAATTTCAAGAGATAGAAAGACAGGTAAATTATATCTAAGTCAAAAGGGATATGTTGAGAAAGTGTTGACTAAATTCAATATGCAGAAGGCTAAACCTATGAGTACTCCATTGGCCGCACACTTTAAGCTTTCATCGAGCTTATCTCCTTAGTCAGATGATGAAATTGATAATACGTCAAAAATTCCATACTCTAGTGCAGTGGGTTGTCTCATGTATGCTATGGTTTGCACACGCCCTAATTTGGCTCATGCAGTGAGCGTGGTTAGTAGATACATGGCTAACCCTGGTAATGAACATTAGAAGGTTGTTTAATAGATTTTTCAATATTTGCGTGATACCGCTGATGCTTGTTTACAGTTAAGAAATATTAGAGATGGAGTTATTGGTTTTGTTGATTCTGATTTTGCAGGTGATCTCGACAAGAGAATATCGCTTACTCGATATGTGTTCACCGCTGATAGTTCACTACAAAAAAAATAATTTTTAGCGGCGATTTTTTTTTGCATTTAGCGACGGTTTTGAAAACTGTCGCTAAATCAGCCATCACGGAGCATTTGGCGACGGTTTTCAGCAACTATTGGAATAAACGCCAGTAAGTAATATTCTTTGCGGTGGTTTCAGAACTGCCGTAAAAAATTCCTAAAAAATTAAAATTTTAATTTTAGCGACAGTTTTTAAAATATTAGCGACGATTTTAAAATCGCCGCAAAAAAATTCCTAAAAAATTGAATTTTTAATTTTAGCGGCTGTAATATCCCAAAATGTTAGAGATGATAATAATTATTAAATTTCGGTATTTGGGATCCGTAATGAAAATTTGAGGATTTAAGGTAACCAAATAATAGTAAAAATAATACTTATAATAATAGAAATCCTAATAATGGTAATAGAGATAATAACAATAATCATAATAATAATAATAAAAGAATAAATCAAATTAATTTAGATTAAATTAAATTAAATTAATTATGTATATTTTTGTGGTTGTGCGCTAGTGCTTGGGGGTTAAGTTTTGCACAGTGGCTATCTTGGAAGATTAAAACAGAGCAGAAAAACAGAGGAAAGAAAGAATGAGAGCTTGTGAGAGAGAGAGAGTAGTGGGCCGAGATATTGGGAGAGGGAGAGGACGGCCAAGTGAGGGAGAAAGGGAGAGATCGAGATTGAGAGAGAGAGAGATGAAGGGAAATAGAGAAAGATGGAGAGATAGAAAGAGAGAGAGAGGCGAGGCGGCTATGGAAGTTGGCCGAGCTTCACTCGGCCATGGTAGCCGAGCAAGGAAGCAGCAACTGAGGGGGGGAGTGACGCGGGCAGCAGCGCAGCCGTGGGTGGCGGCGCCGGTAGCGGGGGTGGCCGGTGGTGTCGCTGGCAGGAGGCGGCGACGACGGCTGGAGAAGTTCGGCCGTGGCTGGTGGCCGTTGGTGCGTGTGGTCGTGCTAGTGTGCCAAGGCAGCTATGCGCGGGAAGAAGAAGAGAATAGAAGAAGAAAAAAAAAGGAAGAAGAAGAAGAAGAAAAGAAAGAAGAAAGAAAAGAAAAGGAAAATACTTCGCGCATTAATAATAATACTCCGTGTGACAACCACCTTATGATTTATATTTTATTAATGAGGTTATTGTTGATGGAATAACTTAAGCAAAGATATCTTGGTGTCTTTCATTTTGACATTTACGGAGCTTTGTATCGCTCCATTTTCCTTAGGAATGATACTGAACCCGATGGGTTAGGTTCTTAGAAGAGTCGGTATGATTTATGGGGTTATGTTAAAGAGTTTAATTGGAAAAGTGAGTGATTCATTTCCATGTTTATAAGAGATGAGATTGAGAACGATATTATAATGTTCATGGGATTATGTATATGAAGAGTTATGGAGAAATGTTGTGTAATGTTAAGTTTAGAAGATGTAAAGTTAATAGTGTCAGTAAGTGTGTCTAAGGGTATGGGTACAAAGCCACTGACTGTCGGTCGTGGGTCGTGGCAGTTGATGGCTGGATGTATGGGTGCCAGTCATCGGTTGTTACGATAAGCGCTAGATTAGTCAAAAGAGCTGGTACTTCAGATTCCCGCCTTGGTTTGTGCATATCATGATGTGTGTGCTACATGGGGTTGGGTTGCATTCATTTGGGAAAACATGCTTTGTGTGTAATGGGATGTGTGAGCATTTGCATGACCCGGTTGGTCTAAGAGCCAATTTGGGTACCTTAGACGAACATGTGCATTTAGAGCATGCCGCATGTGTGAATTCCTATGTGGGCGTAGCATGGCCTGATGCTTGGTTTATGGGGGTCTTGTCATGATGTTGATGCTGCATAAGCCATTGCATTTCCTATTTGTTGCATTGCATGGTGAGGATGCAAGCTCGAGGAAAGACCTTAGAAATTAGCTTGGGGAAGGCTCGATGGAGCTTCGGTTCGGTTTAGAAATTAGCTCGGGGAAAGCCTGAGGGAGCTTCGGATCAGCTTAGATATTAGCTCGAGGAAGGCCCAAGGGAAGACCAAGATCGCGGAAGGATATGATAATGTGATGGATGACAGCAAGAACATATGAGGGTATGATGAGTATCAGGAAGAACATGTAACGAGTATTAGGAAAAGCCAAATGTTGAATGTCAGGAAAAGTTGACCATGTCAGAAAAAGGCGGGTCTAAGAGAATGATGAAATGGTAGCCTATGTTAGGCTGCAACAAGTTTGTATGCAGGACCTCGGTGTCAATGTGTGACTTATGTGGGCCCCTAGTTCCTTTATGTGCGATTAACTTTATGTTATGCATTTAGACGTAAAGCACGTATGGCTCATGACATGGCGTGGTTACATTGGCATGAATTGCGTGGGGTGTCATGAGAAAAGTCCAATCTTAAACCTATAGCCTTCTTTTCATGAGCTTGCTGAGTCTCGCAACTCACGTTTGCTTTCCATCATTCCAGGTAAGAGAAATGCCTGTGATAGAAGGTACATTCAGCGGGATTGGGTTCAATTCATCGAGCCATGATAGCAAGTGCAGAGCTCTCCCGAAACTAGATCTTGGGTGTAATGTGTCTTGGTCAGAGGAATGCCTTTATATTTCCAGTTAAGTGTATATTATGTAAGTTCAGGTGGGCCCAAGTGGTGAATGGTTATGTAAAAATGATTATGAGTTGTTATATGATAAAGAGATTATGGTTTCAATAAGGGTGGTGTCCGAGTTTTAATTTGTGTTATTGTTCTATATCACTCAAGTAATGATTCTCTCATGAATCCTCTATGCTAGCTGGGATTCCGGGAGGCGGGCCGTTACAGCGATGGTTTTTAAAATATTTAGCGGCGGTTTCAAAATCGTCGTAAAAATTAAGAAAATATTTTTTTAATTTCAACACCTTGCGCAAGCGTGGGCGCGCCCCGCCGCCTGGGGGCTATAGCCCTGCTCGTGGGCGCTCACGCCTAGCTCCTGCACGCCACATGGCGATGCTGGAAATTAATTTCCAGCCTTCCCCTCCCCAAGTTTCGAACCCCAGACCTCTCGTCTGATATGTGAAGCCTCCTTGTATTATATGCGCGCATATAAATTATATACTTAATACAATCATTATTTTATAGAATTATATTTTATATTTTTTAAAAGAATAAAGGAATAAATTAATTGAGTTAAATTAAACAAATTAATTGATTAAAAAATAAAAAGAAGATTTTATATATTTTTTTAAAATTATTAAAATTTTATATATTAAAATTTTGTTAATTTCTTTTTATTTTTTTAAATTAAATTTTGTAATGAATTTTTTCATTAATTTAAATTAAATTTTAAATTTCTTTTTAAGATTTTATATTTTTTATTAATTTATTTTTTAATTATTCTCTTAAGGAGTTTTTAATTTTTTAATGAATTTTGTGGCAAATATTAATTTAATTTTATTTTTGAATTATTTAATTAATCTTTGAATTTAGCGGCAGTTTCTCAAAAATTGCCGCTAAATTCAATGTTTTAAGGAATTTTGCGACGATTTCAAAAAATTGTCGCAAATATTAATTTAATTTTAATTTTAAATTATTTAATTATTTTTGAATTTAGCGGCTGTTTCATAGAAATTGCCGCGAAATTTAATTTAGTTTTTTAATTAATTTCCTAATTTAGCGACGATTCTTTGAAAAACGACGCAAAATTAAAAGTTTTAGTGAATTTTTTGGCGGTTTTGAAAAATTGCCGCAAAATGTAAAAAAAATCACTGCAAAATACCATGTTTTGCGACGGTTTTCAAAGCCGTCGCAAAAAAATCGTTGCAAAAAATTAATTTTTTTGTAGTGATTGTGCTATCAGCTGGAAGGCTACCTTATAGTCCACCGTTGCCCTAACTACTACAGACGCAGAATATATGGTAATTACTGAAGCAATTAAAGAAGTTATTTAGCTAAAAGGGTTAATTGGTGAAATCAGTGAAGATCTTCGTGACAGTACAGTTTATTGCGACAGTCAAAATGTTATTTTCCTCACTAAAGATTAGATGTTTCACAAGAGAACGAAGCACATTAATGTGCGATGTCATTTTATTCGGGATATTATTGCTTGTGAAGAAGTTATTATAAGAAAAATCAGCACTCATGACAATCCCGCAGATATGTTAACCAAGTCCCTGCCTATTTCAAAGTTCGAGCATTGCGTGGATTTGGTTGGTATTCATTAGGGAGATTGATTCTCTGTGATTTTGTTAGAAGAAAGAATTCTGGATAATTTCGTTTGCGGATTTAGAGTTGTGATAATTGTGACTCAAAATCCTTGTTTATCTGCGATTGGGTTTCCTAATTTGGCTATGACTATAATTTCGGATTTGATTGTGATTATATTGTTGTCAAATTCGATTTTATATGAGATTTATCTCATCTGGATTAATATGCTCATGTGCCATTTTCTTATTAGGATATGGATTTCTGTATTCATCCATAGATGATTTTAGGTCTATAAATAGATACCTAGGTCACATGAAATTATCGTCACAGAGTGTGTGTCAATATCGCTTTTGTATTACCATTTTTGGTTAGTGATATTTTGTTGTTTTTGCCTGTGATTTTTCTTGACTTGAGTTTTTTACGTTAAATTCTATGTTCATGTTTGGTTAATTGGTTTGGTCGTGGTTTGTATTCGATCCTATTTCGTAACACATCAATTGGTAGCTCCATCCATTTTGAATCTTCAAGGCATCACGTCAGTGCCATGTTAGAATGGTTGCATCTAGTCTTGAAATTTTATGATTACTTTGCAGAAAAAAAGAAAATTGATAAATTATATAAAATTTATGTAATGGACTCCACTTAGTGCAATGAATTTGATATGCTCTTGTTGTTTGATTTGTTTTCTACAAAACATAGCCTAAGAATTTAATTCTCTTCGTTATTTTTGCTTTTTATCTCCTCACCTTTTCTACTCTCTCATTTCCTCTCCATTCCCCCCTCCTTGCTTGATTTAAACTTTATCTTTTCCGACATATGTGAAAAAGCATAAATCTCATGATAGTTCTAAGTTATTACAACTTGAATATGTCAAGGTTATCATTACAAACTTGAGAACTATAAGCTTGTTGAGCTCATGAACATTTGACTGGCAGCTGGTTTGATCATTTGAATATTTGAATCCTTGTTATAGTTGTTCCTTTTCATTCTGGAAACATAAATCTGATAATGAATAGCTTAGATTCTGGTTGTTCATAACTTTAAGTCTGTTCATTTTAATGTAATAGACACATTATGATGATGCACGCATTACTAATCAATAAGCAAAGTGCAAGGTAAAGACTACATTCAAATGCCATTTTTTCTTATATTTGAATACGTGCCATGTGATGCTCTTTTTAAGGGAGAACTATTCCCTATTCAACAATTTGTTTTGTTTTTTTTTTTTTAATGAATAAAAATCTCAACCTCTCTGTAATTTAGCATTCACTGGTCCATCCGTGTAATCTCCTAGCACTCCCCATAAACAGGACCAAAAATATGGCAAAACCATACCCAATACTCGTCTTGTTTTGTCTGATGGATCATGAAGTCAATTCAGTGCTTTGCTAGTGGATCATGAATTAACTATGAGTTGGCTTGGAAAACTTGAGTTGACCAAAAGAATTATTAAGTTATTTTCTTGTTGTATCTGGTGGATCGTAACCTCTTGATGAATCTCTGGGTTTTCTACTAATTTTGTTAATCTTTTTAATGTTCAGTTCTAGAATTATTTAAAATACTTTGCTTAGGGTCAGTGTTAGCTAAACTTACACTACAAGAAAAACGGATTTTAACGACGGGAAAATCAATCGTTGAAAGTTGATTTCCGATCGTTAAAAAGTTATAACGACGGGAATTTTTCTGTCGTCGGTCGTCATTATTGCTTCCGAGGATAAAAGTGTTTAACGATGGAAATGATAAACCCGTCGTTAATTGTATTAGCGACCATATGATTTCCGTCGTTAAAAATAATTATTAACTACTAAATTATAAGCCAATAACGACAATATTTCCCATCGTTAATAATCTAAACAATTAGCGATCGTATGATTCCTGTTGTTAAAAATAACTTTTTAGTTATCAAAACACAAACCAATAACGATAATATTTCCTCTCGTTAATCATGTGAACAATTAGCGACGGTATGATTCTTATTGTTAAAAAAATATATTTTTATTTTTTTTAATAGTATGAAAACAATTACTAGTCATCAATGACAAAAACATCATGTTTTGATATAAACCACCAAACCTATATATCATTATCCATATCAAATTGGAATAAAACTCATAAAATTAAACATGTCATTCAAATAACACCAAAGTAATCGTTATCCATTAGCATTTACACACCAAAAGTAGTATATATATAAGTGTTAATTGCTAACAAATTACACCAAAAAATATGTTCAACTAAAAGTAACGCTTTGACAATTGTATATACTGATGATGCGGTCGCCGATCACCTTCTCCTGCCTCTACTATATACCTGCAATAGAGACGGGGACTTGCTCCCCCGATTTTTCTCCGATGATCAAGTCAGAACTCTTGACGAAAAATCCTAGGAAAAATTCCTTATACTCAAGTAATTAAAAGATGATTCAAAAAAGAATCCCCTTACCTTTCCTTCTTTCTTTCTTTTATCCTTGCGTTAAGATAAAGATTCCAGATAGAGATCTTCGGGATCTCTATCTCACTTTTCTTGGAATCTTATCAATAAGGGCTCCATAATCGTAGCCGTCTCCGAAGAGTTTGGGATAGCTTTCTTCCTCTGCATCCTTCAACGAAATGGTCAATTCCTAAGACCTCGGAGACTTCCTTACTGAACATCATGCCGGCTGGCATGGTGATACATATCTGCTACGTGTTCTTCTAGACCCAAGCAGGGTAGTATCGACGAAGTACCTCTTTGGCGAACATGTGGCTTGACTGCCATTGGACGCCTTCCCGGGGTATGGGAGTAATTACAGACCCAAGGGTATTCCCCTCATCATTTGCCCCCTCACTCCTTGAGCTCTTCGGCTCGAATGGCTCGAGGAGTGTTGGAATCTCCGAAGCTCAAACTCTTATTATCTTAAGGGTCGGTATCTACGGGGCCCGAAGAGTTGATGCGTCTTTTTCTCTCATGCGTGTCTAGAGGGCACATATATCAATTTCGCTCCGATAGTAGTCTCTCTTCCCAATGCGCTGTCCAAACCTTTTCATCTTTCGAGGTGCGCCAATCTTAGGTAGTTAATGCTCATTGTTATTCGCCCTTTGGCCTTCCATCCCTATGGTTTAAACAAGGATTTTCCACTCTTTCCTTCTTTCTTCCAATTATTCTCCACTTTCTATCTATTGTCCCACTGTTGGGTGTTCTCCTCTTCTTCATTTTCCTTAATTAATCTCTCTGCAATGGCGATCACTGGTTCCGGACGTTTCACTTCAACTGGCGTCGAGCTCGTGGAGTGGGAAAAACACCCTATCGCCTCCATTACTCGCCAATGGATGAGTGAGTGGAAGGCCAACAATTTCGGGAGAAATACGCGATTCCCGACGAGTGGGAGGTCGAGTTCAACACACATCTCCGAGCGTGCCATCCCGTCGAGGGTCGACTCTGTGTTTACAAGTGCGCTTTTGATCGGGGCTTCCGACTACCTTCTCAAGGATGGGTTATGTCACTTCTTCAACATCTTACCATCGTCCCTGCTCTACTTTCTCCTTTCGGGTGGAGATATTTGATGGGCTTCATCGTTATCTACCGTACTACTCGGGTGGAACCCACGGGAGAGTTGTTTGACTGTTTTTTTACCACCAATCTCGACCCTAGTGGTTGGATTTCAATCTCACCCAAAATCATAAAGGAGGGTTGCCTCCTTGCCCCAAAGAATGCCCCGAACTTGAGATCAAAGCCTCAACCCTATTACATTCTGGCAGATCGAAAGACTCGGACGATTGGAAAGAGCATTTAGTCTTCGTCCGTCCTCGATCAGCTAGCTCTACCCAAGAAATTTGGTCAGTTAGCAATGGGTGGACTTTGGATTCCAAGCACAAACGTCCGAGCACCGACAACATCAAGGGAACTGCCAGCAAGCTTATGAAGGTCAGCTGGGACTAGGTAGAGGGATGGCTTTCTAACCCAGCTCTTACCAAAGCGGGATTGGATAGTGTAAATTGTAAGTTTTCGCCCTTCGCCTTCTTCTTCATTTCCTGCTCCTATCAGACGTTGACCTTTGTCGTTATTTTCACAGTTGAAAATCTTTGGGAGATAGCCTACTCTCCCATTACCGAGGAGACGATCTTGGACTTCCCTTTGAGCAAGGGCCCCAGAGCAGAAAGAACTCCAAGAAGGTTACAAAGCCCTCTCCAAGCCGCAGACCTTCAGCACTGCCCGAGTCTGCCCCAAAGAGCACTAGGAACAGGATACCTTTGGGCTCATCTCGACCAAGAAAAACGGTAGAAGAGGACCCTCAAACGTTCCAAGAGGCTTCCCAGGGCAGCATTGAAGCGTGTTTGAGGGATCCTCTCTAGGATCAGCTACTCACATTAACATATCCACTGCTGCCTTCCTTGCTTCTGCTCAGAGCCCCTCCGACGAGGATACTGAGACCATCTCTCAGGCCCTGGAGATAGTCAGGGTGCAGGCCCAAGGCGGTCAACCTCTTGGAGGTACAAAGCCTCTCTCGATGCTTCCTAGCATTCCTATCCCTTCTGTTTTCAAGCGGATATTAATGCCACTAGCACTAGAAGGGCGCTCAGAATTGACAGGGGAGGCTTCGTTGGAAGGGGCTTGTGTGTTGTCAACGAAGGAGATAATAGCATGTCGGACGAAGCACCGACGGGTGGAAGTTTCTCCCGCTGCCGCTACTATTCTCGAACCTTCGGTCCCAGAAGCCAACGATGCCCCCGCTAAGACCTTGGCCCTCCCCAGCATTCCACTAACTTCGAGCGAACCGGATTACTGCACCGAGATTCTACGGGTATAACCACATAGTCTTTTCCTTTTGAATTCTTTTATATCAATAGGTCTTAATCCTTACCTTGTTTCTGCTTCTCAGAACCTTGCGGGCTTCCAAGATTCAATCTCCCGGTGGGAATCCGAACTCCGTGCCCAAATTACCTTCTTAGAGTCCAAGGTCGAGAGGCTTCGAGGGTTTGAGTCCCTTTCTTCCCAACTGTCAAGTCTCGAACACCACGTTCACATATTGACTAAATTTGTGGAGCCGGCGCAAGAAGATGCAAGGCTCGCCAATGAAGCCGAAGCTCAAGCGCGTGAGGATCTAGAGTTAGTCCAGAGAAATATGCTCGAGGCCAACCAGGCTAACTCCAGGCTCGGGGAGGAACTGGATGCAGCGAAGGGAGCCAACGACCTGCTCCAAGAAAATATAAGAAGGCTCACCTTAGAGCTGGAGGAGGCCAGGAAAGGGCAGGTCGAGGCGTTGGAGTCCTATTCTCGGTGTAAAGAAGACCTTCGCACTGCTCATGCCCAACTTCAATCTACGCTCAAGGATGCCCAAGTAGCCTTCCAGAATGGCCGCGAGGATTTTCGAAGCTCTGAAGCTTATGCCGAGGAACTAGAAGAATTTCTTTGAGGCAGGTTCAAGCACCTGAAGAAGCTTGGGAAGGAGCGTTTCCCGAACTTAGATGTGGACTCCATCCCCTTTGATGTTGCTGCCGCTTTATCCTCCTTAGAGTAGATACCTTTGTATTCAAACTTGTTGTCATATAAAATTTTAGCTCTTTTGTCTGAGTTTTGGAATTTTTCTTTAGTTGTTACCTTGCTTTCGTTGTCTTCCTTTGCTTTTCATCGAGAGAAAAAAAAAAAAAAACCCTTAGGGATCAGGCTTGATCCTTCGTTTTTGTCGAATTCGTTTATTTTGTCTGTCGCAGAAACTTGAATTTGCACTTTGCTTTTTGCTTGCTACAAGGGTCTAGGCCCCCCCAAGGATCATGTCTGATCCCTTTGTCTTTGTTAAGGGTTAAAGCCCCCCGAGGATCACATCTGATCCCTTTGTCTTTGTTGAGGGTTAGGCCCCCCAAGGATCACTTCTGATCCCATCATTTTCGGTCTAGGGCTCGAGGCCCTCTTGAAGTTAGGCTCAATTTAATCAAGGGCGCATTCCTGGGTTCTTTGAGACGAAGAATTTTTACTAATAAGAGAAAGAATAAGTTTATTCCAGAGTAACATATGAAAATAATAAAGAAAACATTACTGGTAGAACTTTCTTAAATTTTGCACGTTCCACGCGTTTTTCACTGGTGTGCCCTCGGGGGTCTGGAGTTTGTAAGCACCAGGGTGAAGAACTTCCACTACCTTGAAAGGACCCTCCCAATTTGGCGTAAGCTTATTCGTTTCTCGAGCCCTTCGAACATCTGCTTGTCGCAATACCCAGTCTCCAGGGAGAAAACTTCGTGCCTTTACTCTTCGGTTATAGAATCTCTCTATACGTTGATTGTAAGCAGCTTGTCGAATCTTTACCTGATCGCGAAGTTTGTCAAGGAGATCTAAGTTGTCCTTCAGATTTTGTTCATTGGATTCGGGGCTAAAAAGCTCCACTCTTAGCGTAGGTACTCCTATTTCAACTGGGATTAGTGCTTTCGAACCGTAGCATAAGCTAAAAGGGGTTTCTCCCGTGGATATCTTCACTGTAGTTCAATAAGACCACAGGATGCTCGATAGTTCTTCCACCCAACCGCAGTCTGCCTTCTCCACTCGCGCTTTTAGACCATGCAGCAAAGTTCTGTTGGCAAGTTCAATTTGTTCATTAGCTTGCAGATGAGCCATTGAGATGAATTGTTGCCTTATTCCCAATTCCTGGCACCATTCTTGGACAGATCGGTCGGTAAACTAGGCACCATTATCAGATATCAGTACCTGAGGAATCCCAAAGCGACAAACCGCATTCTTCCACAAAAATTATTTTACCCTCCGAGCGGTGATGGAAGCCACTGCTTCAGCCTTGACCCACTTTGTAAAGTAATCAATAACGGCCACGATATACTTAATCTACCCCGCAGCTGGGGGAAAAGGCCCCAAGATATCAATACCCCATTGAGCAAATGGGCAGGGTGCCGCCAGATGAGTTAGGGTGACTGCTGGCACATGGACCAGGTTGGAGGTTTGTTGGCACTTGTCACAGGTCCTGACCAGCTACTCTGAGTCTTTTACCATCGTCGGCCAATAATACCCCTGCTGAAGAGCTTTTTGGCTAAGGGTTCGGGCTCCAATATGACTTCCACATATACCTTCATGAATCTCTCTCAAGATATAGTCTGCTTCGCAGGGCCTGATGCATTTGAGCAATGGCTGTGAGAATGATCTTCTGTAAAGTTCCCCATTAACCAATACGAATCCTCGGGACTTCCTTATAACTTCTCGAGCTTCCGAATCATCCTCGGGAAGCTTTTCCTCTTTTAAGTATAACAACAAAGGATCCATCTAGCTAGGTTTGTCGTCTACACATAGTTGATCGTTGGCTTCTTCGATACTCTTCTGTGGTAGGGACTCAATCCAAATTTCCCGAGAGCTTCACGGAAAAGAGGAAGAAGCAATTCGAGACAATAGATCCGCTTCTGTATTCATGGCCAGGGGAACATATTCCACCTTCACATGCTGGAATTGCACAATTAATTCTTTGGCCAAGGTTAGATACCTGGCCATGTGGGTTTCCCGAGCCTCATACTCCCTATTCATTTGCTGCACCACCAAATTAGAATTTGAATGATCGAGGCTGTCGAACTGACCAGATTAGTGTATATATTAGGATTGGTTTGCAGCTAGGATGCTCCCCAGGTCGTCTCCCAACGAACTGTCAACGAACTATCAAAACAAGATTAAACGAGAGGGGTTGTGATGAAAACCGAACTTAAAAACGCTCAAGAATGAAACAAAGATGAATTCTCGACCAACTAAAACGTAACCCGCTACAAACCCTACCTCCTTATCGCGGTAATCCCCGTCTCACTTATGAAAATAATTTGTTTGGTTTGATTTTTTTCTTCTACAACCGTAAAAGATTAAATCAAAACGAGCAATCACTCATACAATTTATAATATACCGTTTCTTTCTAATCAAATCCTCAACTGAGCACGTCAATTAAACTCATCCAAAGATCATGCAAGCATTCACACAACCGAGTAAAAGAAACATACATAAACTTAGAGAAGGAAAAGAAACGAAATCATCAATAAAAACATGAGAATCGAGTTCCAAACCAGATTCGACTATATGACCGAGACTCAAACCGGGAAAGGGGTACGGGAATGTAGCAGATTACAAGCGAATTAGCCTTCCATAGCTTCTAAGTTGAAACCGTGAGAATCCTCCAAAATCGGCCACCTAATGCCTCTTAGCTAGCTCTTATTTGTAGGGATTTGGAAAAGAAAAACCTAGGCTAAATGGGCTTAGGGTTTTTTTATTACATATGGCCCATAATTTAATTAATTAAAAAGGGCCCAATGGATTCTAAATTTGCCCATAACCCATAATGAAGTGTGGTTGCCTCTTTCAAACTCGATGTCCGTCCACCTTGCGAAGTCTACTTGTGCCTCTATCGAAATAGCTCAAATCTGCCAAATAAGAATAAAAATAGTGTGAAGACCAATAAAATAAAATAAATACAAGACAAATGAAATAACCTAAATAGAGTGCAATGAAGATGGAATAAGAGGGATAAATAATATAAAATATGCGCGCTATCATTGAACTCACCTCGACTCGACGGGCTTCCAACTATTCGGCTAATCTCAAACCTGCCAGTAGGGCCTCATATTTCGCCTCATTGTTAGATGCTTGGAACTCAAAATGCAAAGCATAAGGCCATGCTTATCCATCGGGGCTTTTAATCAACAAACCTGCTCCACCACCCCCAGAGGTGGAGCTCCCATCTATAGCCAATATCCAGGGCTTGTGATCTTCTTCCGGGGCTTCTGAAGACCCTATTCCTTCTACAATAAAATCTGCCAACGCCTGAGCCTTGATAGCCGGACGAGGCTTATATTCAATATCAAAAGCTGTAAGCTCCATTGCCCATTTCAACATTCTTCCGAAGAGCTCAGGTTTGCTAAGAACCTGCCTTAAAGGTTGGTTAGTGAGCACAACGATCGTATGAGCTTGAAAATAAGGCCGAAGCTTTCTTGCTGATATTATCAAGGCAAAAGCTAACTTCTCCATGGGAGGATACCGAATCTCCGCCCCTGTTAGTCGCTTACTAGTGTAGTAGACGTGCCTCTGCCTTTTATCTTCTTCGCGAACTAGGATCGAGCTTACAGCCTCCCCCACTATCGCCAAATAGATGTACAGTGGTTCTCCCGGCTGCGGTTTCGTGAGAATCGGAGGTGTGGCTGGGTGCTCCTTCAGTTTTTCGAAGGCTTCCTGATAGTCCGCGTTCCATGCAAAGTTGTTTTCCTTTGATAGGACCTTATAGAAAGGAAGGCCCTTTTCTGCCAAGCAATAGAGGAATCTCCCTAGGGCTGTCATTCTGCCCGTAAGGCTCTGTACTTCTTTGACATTCCTCGGGGCTGGTATATCCAAAATGGCTTTGACCTTCACTGGGTTTACCTCAATCCCTCGGTGGTGCACTATGTAACCCAAAAACTTTCCTGCAGAGACGCTAAAAGTACATTTGATAGGGTTAAGTTTCACGTGGAACTTACAAAGGGTTTTAAAGCACTCTTCCAAATCTTTCGGATGCTGCTCTGCTACTAGGATTTTCACTAGCATGTCATCCACGTATGCCTCCATATTTCTCCTGAGCTGGTGCTGGAAAAGCTTATTCACCAAGCGCTGGTAAGTGGCTCCTGCATTCTTCAAGCCAAAAGGCATCACTGTATAATAGTAAGTTGCCTTATTGGTAATGAATGTTGTTTTCTCCTAATCTCCCGAGTGTAACGGGATCTGGTGATATCCCTGAAAGGCATCCATAAAACTCATAAGCAAACAACCGGTCATCCCATCAATCAGGGCATCAATCCTCGGGAGAGGGTAGCTGTCCTTCAGGCAGGCTTTATTAAGATCAGTGAAATCAATGTAAAGCCTCCACTTGCTCTCCCCTTTTGGGACCAACACGACATTTGCTAACCATTCGATAATCAACTTCCCGAATATATTGTGCCTCCATTAACTTTGCAACCTCCTCCTTAATTTCCCGAGCTCTATCAGGGGCGAAGCTCCGCTTCTTCTGTTTAATAGGTCGGAATCTTGGTCGTATTCCTAGTTTGTGAGTCATAACTTCTGGATCTACTCCCGGCATGTCCTGAGCGGTCCATGCAAAAATGTCCGCATACTGCCTAAGGAGTGCCAATATCTCCTTTAACTTCGCACTCACCCTTACACATCGATCTGGGCAATCTTCCTTCAAAGGTACTTCTTCCAATCTGTCCACTGGCTCTGCCGTTTTAGGATCTTTGGGCCCTTCTAGTAGAAAACTGATCTCCTTCGGAAGATTTTCTCCCTTCTTTCCACGGAAATCTCCTTGGGGGATCGGAGCTTCCCTTTGCGACATTGCTTCTTTATCCTTTGTTATACCTATGGAGGCCATATAACATTCGCGAGCTAAGCGCAAATCTCTCGCACTTCGCCTACTTCGCCGCCCGTAGGGAACTTCATCATCATATGGTACGTGCTTGGAATAGCCCGAAGGGAATTAAGGCCCGACCTTCCAAGGATGATATTATAAGCCGAAGGCACGTTTGCTACCAAGATATCTAGCATGACTCAAGAAGTTTAAGAGCCTCTTTCCATAGTCAACGGAAGTTGAATGATTCCTTCCGAATATACGGCTTCCCCATCGAATCCCACCAAAGGGACCCTCGCTAGCTTTAACTGCGCCATTTCGTATCCCATGCCTAAGAAGGCTTGTCGATACAAGATTTCCAAAGAACTTCCTAGATCAACTAGGATTCGCCGAAGCTCCCACTTTTCGAGATCGGCTGTTATTACCAGCGGGTCATTTCAATTCGGATAACCCGGGAGATCGCTATCTGAAAAAGAGATCGGCTCAACGCATCTCTACCTTTTTAGCCCTCCGGTCCGACTGCTAGCACTTTCTTCACCCTTCACGATTGGGACTTCCCCTACAGCGAGTGTATGGAATACTAGAGGGTGATCACCTTCTGCCTGCGGTAATCTCTCCATTCGAGGCGAGCATCGAGTATGATCTTGATTGTCTATTCGGTCCCCCCTGGGGGGACTTCGCATTCGCAACCATCGATCCTTCCTTCTTCGGGAATCCTCTTCCTTAGCCACATAACTCCTTAGGAAGCCTTGGTTGATTAGCTCTTGGATCTCTTCTTTCAACTGGTGACATTCTTCTGTATCATGGCCATGATCCTGATGGAAACAACAATATTTATTCCGATTCCTTTTATCAGATGGTGCTTTCATTGGCCGAGGTTTCTTTAGATAGTCCTTGCCTTCGATAATAGGAAGGATCTCCCCTCTTGGGGCATTCAGAGGAGTAAACCCACTCGAATCCCACCGGGTACGATGCTTTTCCCTCTAATCTTCATTCTTCCTCTCTTCGGGGTGTTTCTTTTTCTCCTTCTTTTCTACATGTTTTGCCCTCTTCGCTTGCATGATCTCTTCAGCATTTATGTACTTCGTAGCACGGCCAAAGATGTCCGTGAATGTGATCGGGGGAGTTTTGGCTAACGACTGGGCAAAAGGGTCAGGCCTTAGGGCATTCTTGAATGCCACCATAGCTACACTGTGATCAAAGTTCTCAATGCTCAACGCTTCCATATTGAAACGCGAGATGAAGTCTTTTAAGGGTTCCCCCTAGTTCTGCTTCATACTCACGAGGGCTATAGTGGACCTTCGATGCCTCCGAAGGGGTGCGAAATGCGCCAGAAAACTGCCCCGAAGCTATGCAAAACTTGCTATGGAGTGGTTGGCTAGATTTGAATACCAAGCCCGCGCGTGTCCTTCCAAGGTTGCCAAGAAGACTCTACACCACATTGCATCTGAAGCATCCTGCACCATCATATGAGAGGTAAAAAGGTCTAGGTGATCCATCGGGTCGGAGGTCCCCGCATAAGGCTTGATGGTTGGAATGCGGAGGCGCTCTGGCGGTATAGCAGCCGGGATCTCCAGGCTAAGGGGCTGATTCACCATTGTCCCCTGGACTTCTCCTGACTTCGGCTTCAGGGCTGCGATCTCCTACTCTAACTGCCATAATCTCTTCTCTTGTCGCTGCTACACGTACGACATGTCGGAAGATTCGGATGCCTCGCCACATCCATTATCTTGTCCTGGCCTACGAGGATCCGCCTCTCGCGAATAGGACTCCTCCTCCCTTGGGGGCTCTTGTCTTTCCTCCACCCAAGAATGTTGAGCTTGCTGGTGCTGGCGATTTAAGAAGCCAGTGAGCAACTCCGTCAGTCGCTGAACCTGGTTTTCTAGGAGCGCTATCCGGTCAGGTGGGAGTGGAGGGACCTCTGGACTTCGATCCCTTCCCAGTGGACTCCTTGGAGGATTTTGCAGGCTCAGCTCTGGAACGGGGTTACCCCTAGCGACTCGAGATTGCTTTCTCCGCGTGGCCATCAAAAAAGGAGTTTGCCAAAGACCGTCGCGATCCATCGTGCTTGAGAGGTAGAAAAGAAAATGTCTCGGCCCCACGATGGGTAGCAATTGATGATGTGGTCGCCGATCACCTTCTCCTGCCTCTACTATGTACCTGCAATGGAGATGGGGACTTGCTCCCCCAGTTTTTCTCCGACGATCAAGTCAGAACTCCTGACGAAAAATCCTAGGAAAAATTCCTTATACTCAAGTAATTAAAAGATGATTCAAAAAAGGATCCCCTTACCTTTCCTCATTTCTTCCTTTTATCCTTGCGTTAAGATAAAGATTCCGGATAGAGATCTTTAGGATCTCTATCCCGCTTTTCTTGGAATCTTATCAATAAGGGCTCCATAATCGTAGCCGTCTTTGAAGAGTTTGGGATAGCTTTCTTCCTCCGCATCCTTTAACGAAATGGTCAATCCCTAAGACCTCGGAGACTTTCTTACCGAACATCATGCCGACTGGCGTGGTGATACATATCTGCTATGTGTTCTTCCAGACCCAAGCAGGGTAGTATCGACAAAGTACCTCTTTGGCGAACACGTGGCTTGACTGCCATTGGACGCCTTCCCAGGGTATGGGAGTAATTACGGACCCGAGGGTATTCCCCTTATCATATACTATTCAAAACTAATGTACAACAAAATACTATATATAGTCATAAAACTGTTCATGTACTCCAAGGTAGCAGTTGCTTCTTTTAGAGTCTTGTTGTTTCATTAACCTATAAAAAAAAGAAGAAGATGAAATTAGAGTCAAAGAAATGTTCATGTTTTCTTTATAAAATGTTAGAAATGGAATTAATAAAGCCCAAAACGTCTCCATCACAAACTACATAACATACAATCACTAAAATGTACCAAAACATAGAAACCCTTAAATATAGAGTAGATTGAGATGTAGATTAACAAAACACAAAGCCTTAGTTCTATGGAATGGGGCCACCTATATGAATTCCAATTTGTGAATTATCTTTATCCATGACCATATCTTCTGTAAGATTATTAGTCCTATGACCCAACATAAAATATTTGGAAGATGGCATGTATATCATTTTTTTCATTCATGGCTAATCTCACAAATCAAAAAGCCACTTTCTCTTCGTGCAACAACTTTCAAACATAAAATCTCCTTCCAATAATCCATGAATCCATATTGGAAGGATTCAAATCCTATATTTCAAAATTCTCTTTTTTTTTTTTACAGCATTAGAAATCACAATATCAGATCCTATATTAAAGTTTTAAAGGCTTTTTAGGTTTTATATAGATATATATATATGTATGAATCATGATTGATACATTAATTCTATCTCTACGAAGACTCAAAATCTGCTCATATGTTAGCTTCCCTAGCATCTATATAATAGCCTTTGTAAGAAAGCAAAGGAAGCATCCAATAGCCATTAAGCATGGACATTCCAAAATAAATGTTGTAAATGTATTCAACACGTATGCCCATGTGATATGCTAAATATGCATTCTACAAGCACAAGCTGACATTGTATATAAATATCAGATACACAGTATAGTTATTGTCTTATATAAATAAGTGTTAATGGAATTTCTTGTGGCTTCTTCCAACTTCAGTTTCAGGAATGCACAAGTGAGTGTTGCTCTATTACATTCACAATTCTTCAGAAAACATTATTAAGATCTCCTAGCTTTGTGTTGATAGGTATAAGAGCCTTTATTCCCATATCTTGACTTACCTAGGGAGTAAAAATTTTATGTCTTTTGTGTCACTAGTTTTGATCAATTTGGACAGTTATTTACATATTTAGCTTTCTTGAAAATTCTTACAAATTAGAGAGATTTTGTGAAATTGGTAAAATTTTATTCTAGAAGTTTTGGTGAATTTGTTCCATTTTCCTAACAGCTGTGACTGCTGTGTATCTCTATCACAAATTCAACAAAACTAGCTCTATTTGGTGCTACAATTCTAAATGACCTTCCATTGTCTGCAACCACCCATTTTTTGCATTCATGACAATTCTAAATTTCTCTTAGTTTAAAAAAGAAAATAAAGATTTCTAAAAAGTAATTTAATTTCATGCCCGATAAGCCAACAACGGAAGCTATACTTGCAAAAATCTAAAAAAAGGTCAGGGGGTAAACAGAATTATTTATATAGAAAACACCTCGGAGTTAGCCCAACAAATCATTTGCTCGGAAGGAAGGACAGTTATGCCTCAAGGCTGTCCAGTTCAATTGTAGGGTGTATCCCTTACTAAGGCAACCTCCCTAGTAAATCTTCAAGAAAATCCAGAGTATCCCTCGCTCATTCACAACTGGGGGAGGAATCCAGCCATAGACGCCTTTATCATGAACAACTTGCACCCTAAATGCAGCTTTAAAAGTTCCCTTAATCACTTCCCTTAGACGAGGTACGTGTTATCCTTAATCTGCATCACTAATAGACAATGGTTAGGGACCCAACAAGTCCACTACAAGTCAGGTGTCCGGTCCACTCAATCTTAGCGAAAACGGTCCGGAACCAAATGTCCATCGTAGGCCAAACCTGTGACTTCCCAGGTTCATACTATTCATCACATCAGATCACTAGGATACTCTTTGCTAATAGCAATCACTACCGGATTCCTAAGGATCCCAAGGCTCATAAGTTTACTAAATACATCTCATTACATAATACCTTCAAACATGGCACATGATATTTGTCAAACAATTCCCATCCTTACAAAACTCATAATTTACAACCATACATTTACATTATAGCCCCCTAATAATCATACTAACTAGAACTCCCCTCTTCACCCCTGGAAACTGAGGTAGCTTCATCTGCCAGGTAAGCTAAGTCCTCATTGCTAGCTATGCTGGAGCTGGGTTTAACAGGTCCCTCTGGTGGCTGCGACGGTTCCCTCACGGTGGCTTGGACTGACTGGGTGTAAGTAGTGCTCCAATCTTAGGCATATCCTGTACCAGTCCTTGGTAGGGCTCCCATATGGTAGTTTGTTACCTCACAGCCCTGGAAAAAGTATCATAATGGGAACGAAGGCTCACATCATTTATCATTACTTCAGTCAGCCACCTCTACACGTCATTCATGTGCTCACGGGCAAACAGTTGGAACACCATCTCTCACACGAATAAGCAAAACTCAACTTAACGCAGCCTGACCCTATTTGATTCACCTAGACCTCCCTAACTCTACCCGACAACCTTGGTATATAGAAACTCGTCTCCCAAAATTGACTTAAACTACGCTCTGATACCAACAATGTAAACACCCCCGCCTGGATATCCCAACCATCCGAACTACCCGAATGGGAGTGCCTACGGAAGGAGAAAGAATGAAACACAAGACAGGAACCACCCTAGCATGCATACACAAGAATTAAAATAGCGAAAGCTAAGCTATACACATGCATGCACTATGGGTACTCCGCTAGCATAGCAGTCACATGATAAATAAATGCATACAGATTCCTGTGCTGACATACATGAGACACGAAGAATGACCTGGCACAGTTAAAAATAATAGAGTAAATCCCTCTTAAACATCAGAGTTGACGAGGACTGACGGAACTACCTGTACACCATACCGACTTTGTTGCTAGATGCTATCTCCCTTGCCTTTGACTCACGCTGCCACTACCTGGAATGATAGAAAGTAAAGTGAGTCGAGAGACTTAGCAAGCATAAGAGAGGAAGGCAGTAGGTTGAACATACCCAGTAAACTCTCCCCAGAACACCAACCCCCAAGCACACACAAGCCATGAGACGCCCAACACAATATAAAAGCATAAATAAAAGCACGTATCAGTCCTTGGGGCCCACACAAGACACACGGCACCCAAGTCCCATACCAACCTGTCGCTGTCCTGAAAGACAACATATACCTCTAACAAACCTGTACGCACTATCCCAGGTTAGTGCTCCCGTCACCCGTGTGCTCGTGTCGGTCCTCCCGACACCCAAGCTGAAGAATAATCGAGCCGTAGGCTCGCTCGGAACTGTCCTCTCGTCCGAGACCAGTGAACTGTCGGTAACCATGTAATGCACATAAAAATGCAATGGCGTAGTGAGCATAAACTAGATACACTAGCGCCCATACATCTAAGCATCAAGCCATGCTCCGCCCACATAGTAAATCACACGCGATGCATATGCCCATGCCAGATGCAATCTAACCATGCTAGAATGTCCGTGTCCAAGCATACTCAATAAATGAATACCCCAACATGTATCCCGTACCCATGTGCATATCAAATCATGAACGATAGTACAACATATCGAATCATGCAGTAAATTACATAAAGGCAGTGCTAGTCAACAATGTCCGGCACTGGTCAACGGTCAGTGACTAGGAGTGTCTGCCTGACGGTCCACTTCAGGGCCGTACAATAGTCTACTTCAACGTCACCAAGCAGCCGACCCCTACCCCACTACTCAATAGCCCTGACCGACCCACACTCGAGAAATTCATGAACAAACTTGCACCTCTAAGAACCTAGTCCCCAAGTTAGGTTCAACATCATTTCGAAATGAATGTGGGCGATACAAACCCCCGTAGGCTTACAGCAAATAAAATCCCAACAAGTCTCATATTTAATTTAAATTAATTCATGATAATAAAATCCTCGATTCGTATAATTAATATGCGAAACCGAAATGAATTAAAGAAATGCGCGGGGTTCATAAAATGGAAGGAGCTCACAAAGGTAGAAGAAAGTTTGCCTTTTAATAGCAGATTGCCACCTCCTCACTCTACCGCTGTGCAAATTAATAATTTTAACCAATTACACTAAGCTTTGATACAAGGCCTATATGCGTATTTTCTATAATCTTGCTAAATCGGTATAAAATTGAGGCTATTACAGGTATAAGAGGTCACTAAAAATTAGAAAGTAAATAGGGCTTGCCTTATTTCACATTTTTTTTCCCTAAATGCCCACGCACTGTAAAATAATAATAACACTAAAATAAGCCAAAATATAGCCTAAAAACAAGATTTAATCCATAAAAAATATTTAATACTAGCGGATTAACCTACCTCGCCCTTCAGATCTTCAATTGCATGGAGTAAAATCAAATTTTTGAATTTTTTCTCTATTTTCTCCCTTCTTCACGCCTCTTCCTTCTCCCGAATGCTCCTTGTTTTGCTCCCAATTTTGCTTCAAT
Organism: Diospyros lotus; assembly: GCF_014633365.1. Taxonomy (NCBI): domain Eukaryota; kingdom Viridiplantae; phylum Streptophyta; class Magnoliopsida; order Ericales; family Ebenaceae; genus Diospyros; species Diospyros lotus. Next base: position 22,617,669 of record NC_068351.1, read on the forward strand.
TGAAGCTTAAAATAGCCATCTAACACCCACAAAAAATCAGCTAGAGCGCATGGCCAATTTGGCCTTAAAAATCATGTAAAACAAAGGGCGTGGGAGCAGCAGCATGGGCGCACCAGCGCGCGCCACATGGCCGCGCATTGTCCTGCACTGGCGCCCCGAAATGACGCCATTTGGCCGCCCCTTATTGCCCAAATTAATTCTTTCCTTCCCCCAACGCACGGAGCCCTCAGCGGTGAGTCGAACCCGCGACCTGGCGTGACCCCTCGCGCGCGCATGCCTTCCCATCTACTAGCTCCTTCATTATAATATACACACCCCATTAATCTTAAAGGGACCTCACGGCATTTTTGAAAATTACACCTAGACCCCAAATTTTCCAGAATTATCACTTAAGCCTCACTTTATAATTACAATTATACCTTAACTCTTTCCAAATAACACCTACCCACCAAAAATAAAAAATAAATAAATATTTTTTCTTTAAATTAACCCAATAAATAATTATTTTCACCTACCATTAAATAATTCAACATTTCCTGTATTCCTCAAATAAATTATCACATTCTCATACATCCCCAAAGATTTAGAAATTAATTACCTCAAGCCCTATTATGAAGTTTATTATTATTCTCATCATTTATAAAATATATTAACATATCATTTAAATTAAATTAACACTATAACTGAATAACTAATTTAAATCCCGAATAACGGGCCCACTATAAAAAAACAGGCATTTAACGGCGGTTTTTAACCGCCGCAAAGTGATTTAACGGCGATTTTGAAAACCGTCGCTAAATCAGCCGTCGCGGAGCATTTAGCGGCGGTTTTGACCAACCACTGGAATAACCGCAGCTAATCACATTTTTTTGCGGCGGTTTTAAAACCGCTGCAAAATTAGTGATTTAGCGGCGGTTTATAAAATATATAGCGGCGATTTTCCAACAGCCGCAAAAATAAAAATAAATTAAAATTTTAATTTTAGCGAAAATAAAAAAAATTAAAAATTTTAATTTTAGCGGCGGTTTCTAAAACCGCCGCTAAAATTAAAACAAAATTAAAAATTTTAATTTCTTCCACCGGCCCGCCTGTGCCGCCCAGCCACGTGGCCGCATGTCCGCGCGCCTCATGGCGAGGCTGGAAATTAAATTTCCAACCTCCCCTTCCCCAGAATTTCGATCCCGCAACCTCCAATGTGCACGTGTGTGTGCGCGATCGTTTGATTTGCCAAGCCCCCTTGTTATATAACCACATATATAAATTATATACCAAAACAACCACTACTTTCCATAATTATATTTTATATTTTTTAATATAAATTAAAAAAATTAATTAATTAATTATTTTTTAAAAGAGTAAAGGAATAAATTAAAAATAAATTAATTGAATTAAATTAATTAATTAAAAATAAAAAATAAAATTATATATTTTTAAAATTATTAAAATTTTGTTAAATTTATTTTTATTTTAATTTTTTAAATTAAATTTTTAATTAACTAGTGGTGAACCCATATGGGAGAGTTTAATTTAAAAATAAAAAAATAAATTTATTATTTTAAATAATTTTAACAGAATTGATAATTATAATTTTTTTTAATCTTTAATCATGTTGAAAAAATTTAAGTTTACTTAATTATTCACTATTCAATATACTAATGGAAAACACTTTTAATTTAATATACTGTCATTCAATTAATGTATTAAATAATAATTAACATATTAAATAGGTCACTTGAGAAAATATTTATAAATTTTTTTTATTATATTATATTTATTTATAAATAAACATTTTCACTTAAAAACGTTTGTTATTTTCTATTTATTATATGATAATTATAAATATAAATTAAAACTCTTAAATATGAGTAAAAATAAGTTTTTTCAATAATAACAAAATTTTAAAAAAATTAATTTTGATTTCTTCCATAGTCTTAAAAATGTGATACTTTAAATATTAATTAGTATTGAAAAACCGTAGCATTTGACAACCTTAAATAATTTTTTATGAATTTGTTAAGACATCACATTTTTAAAACTATAATATAATTATTAAAGTAATTAATAATTAATTAATCACTACCTTTGATTTAATGCAAGTTTTTGAGGGAAAAAATTCATCATTGATTGACACTTGGTAAAATACTTTATTTGACTATCATATTTTAATATTATATAAATATACATAGAATAAAGATATAAAAATAATATTTTAAATAAATGAATAATTTTCTATGACTTAATTAATAGTTTAAGTTGTCTATTAATATTTCTCATAAAACTCATGCAAATTTAATACAAAACAATTAGCATTGAAAAACTCGTATATTTAAAATTTATTATTAATTTTATAATAATTAGTACATATTAATGTAAATTATGTAAATTATTAATGTAATAAGTACTAAATACAAATCATTAATACAAGTTTTGGGAGAAAATTTTATTACTACTTATTACTTCAAAGCAATTGAAAAATTTAAATTATTAATACAAATTACAAAATGTAAATTATTAATACAATCAGTATTAATTGCAAATCATTAATTAATGCAAGTTTTAGGAGGAAATTTCTTTTTTCAAGACTATCCTACTTTTATATATATAAATATGCAAATTACAAAATATAAATTATTAATGCAATAAGTATTAAATGCAAATCATTAATGCCAGTTTTGGGAGAAAATTTTATTACTACTTATTACTTCAAAGCAATTGAAAATTTTAAATTATTAATGCAAATTACAAAATGTAAATTATTAATACAATAAGTATTAATTGCAAATAATTAATTAATGCAAGTTTTAGGAGGAAATTTCTTTTTTCAAGACTATTCTACTTTTATATATATAAAGATTTTGTAATTAATTTAAATTAAAATTTTAATTTCTTTTTAAGATTTTATATTTCTTTTTATTAATTTAATTCAATTTAATTTTAATTTTGAATTATTTAATTATTTTTAAATTTAGCGGCGGTTAATAACCGCCGCTAAATTAAAATTTTTAATGAATTTTTTGGTGGTTTTTAAAAACTGCCATTAAATTAAATTATTTAATGAATTTATAATTTAATTTTAATTATAAAATATTTAATTATTTTTGAATTTAGCGGTGGTTTTTCAAAAACTGCTGCTAAATTAAATTTTTTAATCAATTTTGCGGCGGTTTCGAAAACCACTACAAATATTAATTTAATTTTAATTATAAATTATTTAATTATTTTTGAATTTAGCGGCGATTTTTCAAAAACCGCCGCTAAATTAAATTTTTTAATCAATTTTGCGGCGATTTCGAAAATCGCCGCAAATATTAATTTAATTTTAAATTATTTAATTATTTTTAATTTAGCGGCGGTTTCTCAAAAACCGCTGCAAAATTTAATTTAATTTTTTAATTATTTTATTATTTTCTAAATTTAGCGGCGATTTTTTAAAAATCGCCGCTAAATTGAATGTTTTAATGAATTTTGCGACGATTTTTCAAAAACGCTGCAAAATTTCATTTTTTGCGGCGGTTTTAAAAACTGTCGCTAAAAATCAATTTTTTTGTAGTTGTCGTTACACAGATACACAACGAAAGTCATAAACACACACCATACACAGATTGACTATTTAAACAATAAGCCATTTCATCACATGAAATATAATAAATGAATACTTGAAGTTCGATGTTAAGTTGGAGTATAGAAATTATTTCTATACTGAGACCGTGTCCACCTCACATTGTGGTGGTCTTAGGTTGTCCATACTGAGCGTACTGTCTGATACCATTCCGATCACCTTTTCCCTTGCTAGACCAGAGGTTCCCTGTATCACTAGCACTCGTGTCTCAAATTCTCCACGTGACACTCACGCTCTAATGAATTTCAACGAAATGGAGCAAAAAAAGAACGAAAACTTAAGTTACAATAAGAAACAAGTAATAACTCCGTTCTATAATTTCTCAATTCATGCCTCAAATAACTTTTGTCGTTTAACCCCACCACCGTTCCCAATTAACTACCATGTGGACAGCACTACCGTTGGCTGGGGTGGTGCAGGAGTCAACTGGCAACCATCTGGAGTCGACTGTTGCGGTAGTTGATTTCCACCGATAAGGAGTCAACTCTCCTCCTCTAGCAAGTCAACCTTTGATCGCCACATCATTCACGCTTAATGATAAAATTGAGACACACCGGATGCACAATGTCTATACCAGACGTAACATTATATGGTGTGTGACTTTCTAGGTCCACTGTTCACTAGTAAATAGATAACACCAAAACCCATTTTAGCACCAACCAACACCTTGACCCATCACAAGAATCTCTTCATATCCTAGTGATGATCCGAGAGGTCCTGGATAGTGCCTAGTAACGGTCCAAGACAATATAGGTGACAATGAAATCTCACTTCAAGTGAACCTATTACAGTTGACGATTACCGTGTGCTATAATTCTTCCATCACCTAACGTCTCTACTAAGCGAGAGACATGGAGTGATAAACTCACAAATTTAGTAACTATATGTCTGACTTCATCAATTTGACTAGATGATATCTCAGAAAACACCTTTCTTGACAATTAATATGCATGCCCCAGCTAGGGACTGTCTCATCATACTAATAGTAGATCACATAAGATTTTCATCCCATCAGTTATGACAAGGGTGATAGATCCTATTTCCAACACCTGTCTCCATATACCAGCAATATGGAACCACATAGATAAACCTATCCACCTCGCAATTGGATGGTTCGATCCATTAGCAAACCCCACACACTAATACACAAAACAATTGTACCAGTTCAAGTCTAAGGATCAGCTACACCATCGCAACTAGACGATATGACCATTATCCACTATGGCATGTGGTCAGTCATCAGCGTCACATTCAGTGTGTTGTTCTCCAACAACCACCCACAGGTTTACTAGAGACATCTCCATGTCATATGGCATGTGACACACCATCCTCCCATTAGTATCTCATGTTGAACAAGGTAGTAAACACTGTGCTAATCCATATTCGACTAATCAGAGCCCCTATCTGATTAATCTAAGGATCAAGAATCATTTAAGAAGTCCTATCACCAGAGAATCTTGTCACACAGTTGCAATATCTTGAGAATAAGATTTTCAAACAGGAGATCTAGGGACTTATTCATATATCAAACTGGAGAGTTTATGAATGATGATAAACTTGTCTTTTGTTAATAGATACAAAGATACAATAAATGTACTAATTACAAGCCCGCTAGACGTCATTCAAATCTAGCGGAATTAGCATTCCACGGCCTAATTAGTCTATTTGACATCTCTACTTGAATATTAATTTTTAATGTAAACCTATTTAACTTTTACATACTGGTTTCATGTGTTTCAACGTAAAATTTTTTACACTAGAAAGTAATTCACAGATGAAATTATTTTACACAAAAAGTTATTTTCATTTTATTTTCTAGTGTTTGGTTTGTATGTAAAGAAAATATTTTTCAAAAATTAGCTATACTTATATATGTGTGTGTATGCATATTTATGTATTAATTTATATACATATACATTTGTCTAAAGGTGCTCTGATAGAATTAAAGATGATTTATGAGTTTTTGTGTGGAAAAAAAAGATGATTTACCAAAATTCTTTTGGTAAGTCATTTGTACTTTTTTAATGTAAAACATTTTTATAAACTATATATCAAGTCTTTATTTCACTATGGGGGTGGATGTAAAACATTTTAGCTATAAAAATATTTTACCTAGTTTTTATCATCCAAACATTGGAAAACATGTAACCGAACAAAGCCTAACATAAATTTGGCAACTTACATTTCTAGATAAATTTGGCAACAAAGATTTATTTTGTAATTGATTTTTAAATGGGGTACATTAATCATTCTAAGGCACAGAATATCGAGTGGTAAAACACCAACATGTGAGTGTAATTTAATTAATGGAGATAAGGATATTAAGGTGGCGGTCATACAATAAAGAATAGGATTAGAGATGAGGTTATTTTTTGTTACTCCCTAATTACAATAATAAATTTATAATGTGGGAAAGTGAGATGCAAGGAGTCCATCCTGATGACTGAGAGAGTGTTTGGTTATGTAACACCCAGTGTTACTAGTGTTAGGAGAATGAGAAAGAAGGTGAGAAACTTTCAAAAATGCCCTTAAGAAGGTGATGGATCCTTAAGTATAAGGGTGTCCTATGAGAGGGGCATTTTGATAATTTAGATAGTGAAGTCTAATAAAGGGTATTTTGGTAAATTAAAAATAATTTCCAGGTGGAATTAAGTATGTAAGTGAATTAAATTCCTAGTTTTGTATTTATGTGGAGATAAATGAGATTAATAATTCACGAATGACATTTTAGTAATTTGGAGTGAAATTCTATAAAGGAATTAAATTATGAAAAATAGGAAAAATGGTGAATATTCAATTATATGTGAAATAATTGATTTTTCCTAAATTTGGTAAATAAATGTGGTGATGCCAGATGGATGGTTGAGATGGATGCTTGGAAGCCAAGTATGGTGTCTTAGAGTGACACGTGGCAATATGTAGTCCAAGATAAATGGAGAGATTTAATTAAATGCAAAAGAAATTATATTTTGTCTTTCAAGCATTTAATGATGAGCATGATTATGGTGAATTAAATAAATTCAAAAGAAAATAAAAAATTAGTCACCCATTAATGTTTGGAAAATGTGGGATTTATTTAAAGGGGAAAGAAATGTATTATGTCTCTCATGTGATGGATATGAAAATAGTCTCATTTAAATAAATGGAAAAGAAATTGGAAATTCAAGAAATCCAATGGGTGAGATTTATTCTTGAAAAGAGAATGGATCCAAAGGTGAGGATTTAAAGAGAGGAAATGGCATGGATTGTGTTTCTTCCAAGAGAGAGGAATTTAATCTAAAGAGATGGATGGTCGAGATTTAGTCCTCCTTAAGCACATGGATTGTGCTTTTAGTGAATGACATAGATTCATTCTTGAAAAATGAGATATAATATAAAATGGCAAGTGAGGAAGACTTATCTCCCTTTGGCCATTTGTAGAAAGAATAGAAAGGAAGATGAAAGAAAGAATGGGAGAAGAAAAGAAGAAGGAAAGAAAGAAGATCAAGGTAAAGACTCTTCCTTAGTTTAGTAAATCATTTTGTTCCTCTTGAGTGGTGGCTTAGCTATCTTATATATATATATATATATATATTTTTAGGTTTCTTTGAGTAAGAAATTTGAAGCAAGGAGGCTCTTGGAAGCCAAAGATTGTGGGAGCTTCAAAGAATGGAAAGAGGTAAGGGATAGTCCCATGGGATGATGGCTTGCAAGTTGTAAGTATGTACTTAAACTTTTGAATGTGTGCATTAGCATGTTTTTTTTTTGTGTTCAAGGACCTATGGCCATGAGGTTGTGTGGGGTAGGGTAGTTTAAAGCCTCAAACCTAGGTGGTTGTGAGGATGTGGAATCCCTAACCATGTTGCATGCATGCATTTGGCATCACATGATATGTTTTTGTTCATACTTATTGTCATTGCACCCTTATTGAGCTTAATAATTCATGAGGTTTTTACCCTCACATATAGGTTGTAAAGGCATGGAAAAAATCAAGGCAAAGATGGAATGGCATGTGGAGTCATGGGAATGAAGATCCAAGACCATTGTATGGCTTATGAAAGCCTATTTTTTGTTGTATTGATTTATGTTATAATAAGCACCATGAGTAGGTGTAAGAAGTAATATTTTTCCTTTGTTGTGTAAGCTTTGTGGAAGAAGAAAATGAGTTTTTTTTTCTTTGTAAGCTTTTGTGGAAAAAGTGGGTTATTTGTGATGTATGGATGATGTGGGTAAAATCTGAAAAATTTGAGCTAAAAAGGCTAAGAAAAATGTTTGAGTCATGTAGGCGAGTCGCGGGCGACAGTCGTGCAGCAGGCGGGCGCAAGGGTGTGCTGGGGCACGCGGGGTGCTCTGGGGCCCGCGGGAGGCCCCACGGGCATGCGGCCGTGTGCGATAGGCGCGGGCAAGCACGCGAGTACGCGCGGGTAGGGCACCGCGGGGCCCAGCTAGCCAATTTTTTTGAAAAAATTGGAAAACTAGGGGATTCTTAGGGCAATTCTTAGTTGATTATGGGCCCCTGAGGAATTTTCAAAAATAAAGAGATTTTGGGTATTTTTTGAGAAAATGCCAAAAATTTTTGAAAATTTGAATTATATGAGTTTTTTCTCTAAAATTGGTAAAAATCCATGGGTTGATTGAAATGGTGAATTTTATGAAGCCTAGTGGAATTCTTGGAAAGAAGAAGAATTAAAATAAATAAAAATGGCGATTGAGCAAACTTAATAGAAATTAATTAGCCAAGCGTGGTATGGTTAAAGCCCAAATCTGCTAGTGGATCATGGGGTTGAGGGAAATAAATGATGAAGCCTAGTTCCCACCTAGGGCGTTTCATGTTGAAACATAGTCTGCCCTTCACGAATGGCCGGGCATGTGAGCAGTTTGGTTGATTGTTCACGAGTGGCACTCATAAGTGGGAACGAGGCGTCACAGGTTACGAAAAGAGTGCCTAACGATCAAGAGAGTGTCTGGTGACCTAGAAACCTGTATAGAAAGAAGCAAGATAGGGTTGCTAGTGAGGCCACCCGTGAACCCTCTGATACTTAAGTCAGTCTTGACCTAAAGAGAAGTTGGAGTTTAATTGGCATCGCAAGAATACCTTTATTCGGAGGAGGAGACTCTTATTTATAAAGAGGGAGGAGATTGACAGGTGGTGGGAAACTCGAACCTCTCGGCAAGCATCTCGAGAACGGATTTGATTGGGTCTTACGTGGTTCGCACAACCCATTAGCATGTGGCCTAAACAACGATTATGAGTTGGGGGGTAGCCACTAGATTTTGACCGAGTGAGTTTGCACCAAGTAACCTGCACACTCACTCAGTCATGACAAAGTGACCCCCCAAGCTACTCGATCGGCTTCTAAATCTTTGTGCACATGACTGTATAGTCATGACTTGATTTGTTATGGCTTGGGATAGAAAAATAGATTAGAGTATGGCTAAAACAACTAATCAAGAGTGAAGGGGAAGATCACTCGGTCATGATCTAGTGACCTATATACCCCACTTGATCATGACCGAGTGACTACCCAAGTCACTCGGTCATGGCTGAGTTTCCTCAATTGCTTGCTTTTGTGGTCTTGTTCAGGCTCTGGAAGTGCTTCTTTGGCCCATTTGGCCCTCTTGGTCTTGGTATCGATGGTCTTGGCCCATATTAATTTTTAACTCAATTTTGCCACTTATATTTTCGTAGACCTGGATTGATTATTGGGCATAACATTTTTAATAAGGTCAAAGTGGCTCCTTTTAAAATATAAAAAGATGCAAGATACAACTAAATAATTTAGTCATGAGAGAAAAAGACTAATAGAGGTTGTTGCAAGGAGGGTTGATTGAATATAATAGTTTTAGCCAAAGCGATAAAGAAAGACAAGAAAAAAAAAACTAACACTTATGTAGGAGATGAGAAATATTAATGTTAGTTCAGAACAAAGCTATGATATTTGGGTATTGGGCATCAAATATATGTTAATCATTCATAGGTGCCTCACAACAAAATTTAGAAAATCAAATTTAGAACAAACTAGGTATGTACATTGAACCTTCTTTAGATGGGTGATCGCTTATGTAGGAACCTGGCTTTGATCTTCCAAAGGTTATCCATAACGAAATAGTAGCAAGAGGTGATGAAAACCTCAACGAAGTGGAACCATACTCGTCTCCAATGAGGATTTATGTACAAAATTCCTACAATAGATAGTAACACAGACAAGTAAGACCCTACAAAGCTCGAATAGAAAGTGCCCATGTCAATAAAGCCGAATTCCACTTCACTGCCATTGTTGGGTGATGCTGTTGGTAGGGGTGAATTGCAACTATTTGGAACTTCTTCTCCACAAAGGAGTGGATTTCCAATGTAGCTACTCCAATCAAAAGTTTGAAATTGGTTTAATCCCTGAGGTATCCTTCCACTTAAGTTGTTGTAAGACACGTTGAAGCTTTCCAAAAAGTGTAAACATGTGAGTTCATAAGGGATATTCCCTTGCAAGCTGTTGTAGGAAAGATCCAAGCTCTCTAAGTTCTCCAAGTTGGAGAAAGTTGCAGGGATTGGTCCAGTTAAGTTGTTGTGGGACAAGTTCAATGATTTGATATGGCGAAGATTGCCAATTCCAGGTGGTATACAACCAGTCAATTTGTTATTGGAGAGATCAATTGCCGAGAAAAGGTCTAGAGGAACTCCCTTGTAAAACAGAGTTATTCCTTTTGTTGTGAACTCCATCTGATTCGTGAAATTACCCATTTCTATATAGGGTTTGAAAACATCTAATGATGATGTGAGTTTTGGATCCCCAAAAAAAGTTACCGATGTGAAAGTCTTTTCTGTATCGGTGGTATGCAAGCAATGTGGAATATCACCAAAGAAGTTGTTCCAAGAAAGATCAATGACGGCCAAGCTGGACAGGTGGCATATTTGATTTGGAATATTTCCCTCAAAACTGTTATTTTTCAAGAGAAGCATTTGCATCTGGGAAAGGTTGCCAATCCACTTCGAAATATCATTGCTCAGGCGGTTATTAGAAAGATCAAGCACCCTCAAATCAAAGCTGTAATGAAAGGCCTCTGGGAAAGGACCACTTAGCCTATTATTTGACAGCCAAACGAATTCTACCTTTTCCAGGTTTGAAAAACAAGATGGCACAATTCCTATGAAATAATTATTTGAGAGGTCCAACGCAATCAGATCCTGAAGCTCACAAAATTCAATTGGGATAGGTCCTTCAAAATTATTATTGCGTAAGGAAAGGAACCTTAAAAATGAGGTATTCCAAATCCATCCTGGAATCTTTCCTGCTAATTGATTGTGACCCACATTCAACACATACAAAGAGTTTATTGACAAGCTATCTGGAATTTGTGTGAAGTGATTGTTGTCTAGAAGTAAAGATTCAATTGTGTTTGAGTTTGTTTGAGGGGGTAGGATAGGACCTGTCAAGCTGTTGTTTGATAGGATCAACGACTTCAAGGACTTACAAGCCTTAGCCAAATGCACTGGTATTTTTCTAGATAATCGATTGTTTGATAAATCTAGAATTTGTAAAGAGGTTAGGTCACCCAACGAGGAAGGAATTTCACCTTTGAAGCCATTTGTAGACATGTTTAAATATACTAAATGTGGAAAGATACCAGCAAGTTTATAAGGGATGTAGTCTTCAATATGATTGTTGGATATATCCAAAAAGGAAAGCCTTGTCATGGAATTCAAAGGCAACTGTAAAATTGATCCATGTAATGAATTGTCTCGTATAGCAAGAGTTACCAATCTTGAATTATTCTCCAACAACCAATTCGGCCACTTCCCATTAAAATCAATTCGAGAGAGCTCAATCTCATGAAGTTCATTTTGATGGTAGAGGAAATGGGGAAAACCTACAGAGCAATTGCTGGATTTTGAATCAGATAGACGGATAACTGTTAATTGGAAACTTGGGGTTGAGGAATGACATTCCCCTTCCACCACCAACTTGTTGTTAAGGCTTTCAAGGAACTTAAGTTTAGAATGGTTTAAAAATGACTTGAATGAGACTTGAACTTCAAATTGATTATCTGAAAGTGCAAGGTATTTCAAGGTTGTTAGATTGACAAGAGGAGAAAAGGCGATATTTCCGTTGAAATAATTGGAAGAGATATCTAGCCAACGAAGTGATGTTAAGTTGGCTAAGCACGAAGGTAAGGTGCCCTGAAGTTCATTTCCCTGAATGTTGAGTTCTTGAAGAGTCTTCAATTCGCACAAACCTGAAAAATACACAACATATTGAAGAAATGTTAGTTGATGATTTATCAAGTAGAATAATAATTTCTTTATTTTTGGTATATAGAACATAATATAAAATGTCCACGCTAAGGGACATAAAAAGGTACCAACAACTTCATATAACAATAATGCCATATGAAGATTGGTTTCTAGAAGATCATCTCCTTCGTATAACAATAATGCCATCAGATTGTGCATCTATCCAACAAACATACTAAGTTGGTGTGGAAAGGAATGGGGTAGAGATCACTTACTGTTGATATCAGTTGATCCTCCAATATGATTATTTGAAAGATCCAGAAACTTTAGTCTTGAAATGCCACCAATAGAAGTTAAAATACTGCTATTTAAATGGTTGAATTTAAGATCGAGGAATTTAAGATTGCTCAGTCTCGAAAGTCTTCTAAAACCTGTGAAAGGAATTACTTAATATAGTGCTAAAACTCATTAAAATAGCTAAGCAAAAGACATACACACACACACACATATATATATAAGAGGTGGCAACAATGGACTTTCATTTTCAACCCAGCTAATGAACTACTATAGCATAAGTTGAGAGACTAGAAATAGATCACATTAAAATTTTTGAATTTTTAAAATTATTTTTTATAGGTTTGATTTTTCTTTAATTTTGTGTACCTTGCTATATTCTATCTACTGGTATACATAGAGATTCCTAATTTTTTTTACAGGAACTAGAGGAATTCTTATAATGGAGTGTTTAGTTAGGTTAAACTTTTTTTTTTTTTTGTGATTTACAAATAATGAACTCTAATTAAAAATATGAGAGAGGCACTTAAAATGATAGTTGGAAGTGAGTTATTTTGAAAACTCCAAATTAAATAATCATTCAAATACTTCCTAAATGCAATTACATAAAAAGCAGGAGAGAAAGCTGAAAATATTTGAGATGAATTGGAATTATATGAACACCCTTATAAGTATATTACATATAAATGATTTTACTTTCTGCCTTTTTATTATTAGGAATACAATTATAATCGTAAGCAACCAAGGCTATATGATTCTATCGATCTTCTTTTCTTAAAGTTTGTGAATTTCTTTCTCGCACTTTTGAGGATGAATAATTTAATAACAAAAGTGTTTTTTTTTTTTATATTTTATAATTGGAAGCTCCATAACTAATTCCCTTCTCAATCCTTGAAGGGCTATAGTTTTGCAAAAGTAAGTCTAGCATAGAGGTGAACTTACTATTCAAATCAATTGATGTTCCCATGTCATTGTATGCAAGAGATAGGGATCTTAGAGATGAAATTTCACCAACAAATTTCAAAATGGTACCATTGAATTGGTTATCACTCAAATCAAGAACTTTTAGATTGGTCAACATTTTGGAATTCAAAACCTATGAACAGAAAAGTCTTTTAAAACCTATAAATGAAATTGAATTAATTAATATTCTCTTCTAGAATTCAGAAAAGAAAAATTGAAAACATAAATAAAATACATAATAAATTATGAATAGAAAATCCTTCATTCTTAACCTAACCAGCTAAATAATTGACACTCAAGTAAGAGTCTTGAGTGTCAATTGGCACTCAAGAAATAGTGAAGCATGTTGACATAGCGCACCCATAATCTTTTAATCTCCAATCCCTTGTATAATTAAAATAGAATTGGATCACTCTTTTTGAAGTGTTGCTACACTCAACTACTTCCCATTAATAGCAATTGGCAGATTGATTATCCACCCAAGAAGGTAATTAGAGAGTCCTATTTGGATAGTTGATAGAAGCTTTGAGGTGCAGTAGGACAATCCCCTCTTGCTCCTAACACCCATGACATCGCATCCCATTTACCAACACCAATACTACCAATTTTATTATCCAAATCCATGTATATGAAAGGGAACTTCCGATATTTTTCACCAAGGTGTTCATCTCCTCGATCATATCATTCTTTTTATTTGTTTTTCATGAAACAATCTACCACTTTTCTTTTGATTCTAAAGTTATTTATATAGAGAATTGGTTATGGTCTTTTGGTCTTAATTATATAGAGACTCACGTGGAAGAGATACAATTAGTTATATAGGAGTCTTGAATTTGACATGTTTTACAATTTTTTCATACATTTATAGATGGTAATACTGAATTTTAAGATGCAATTAGTTAAGGAAACAAGAATAGAGATCGTTCTTTACTCATGAGCTATTTTTTTTCTTTTTTTTATAACAAAAAAACTATAAATATTAGGAAAACATGAATGTAGAGGTTTTATGTGAAAGTGTAAGCGATATAATAGAGTGTCGCATGTTTTTTTTTGTCATGCTCTAAACTTTTGACCAACGAATTTAGCGTGCATGGTTTATGAGTTATTATGTACACTAGAGTTTTATTTAGTACATACATAAAGAGTAAATTGAAAATTTTCATTATAAAAAAAAAGTAAATCTAAAAAAAGTGCTTGAAGTGACATGAAAATAATTTATTTGAAAATTCCAAAAAGATCATAGAATATTAAGTTCTCCAAATGAAATGTGATGGATGCATATAAAGAAGAGAACATACGTATGCCATGCAAAATGAGATGAATTTCAATTATATAAGAACTCTCTCATGACAGATAACAGATTTTGTATATAAATGGATTATTTTCTTCCATATAATGATCAGGGGCACAATTTTTAACATTTGAGCATTACTACTGTAACGACCCGCTGGTGAATTCGTGTAAGATAAATGGGGATAGGATATTTATTTTATTTGAGTAGGAATTGTGAGGAATTATATATGATATTTTCAGGTGTTGTGCAAAGGAAATGAAAATGTGGAAAAGTCAAAGGTTTGACTTGAGATGAAGTGGGACCCACACTTATTTGCAAGGTATGTGTGTTGTTATTATTTGAAGAGTTTGTGGTATTTAATTCAAGCTAAGCTATTATTTGCATATAAGCATTTTCCATTTAAGTTATTATGTACTAAGGGCATTTTGGTAATTAATAGAATGTGTGTATATATAAATAGAGAAGGGTTTGATTTTAGCTTGAAGAAAGAAGTTACTTGAGAAGGAAATGAGGAGAAGAGGAACGGACACTTAGCCAAGAAGAGGAAGGTGAGCTAGGGTTCTCTTCTTTCCCATTTTTTCTTAATTTTGTGCCTCCAAGAGAGATTAAACAAGTTGGGTTTGTTTCTCTTCTTCTTTCCTTACTTATTTCTCTTATTTTGGAGTGTGAAGTGAAGGATTGCTTGTGTGGTGATTGTTCTTCAAGTGGAATCCTAAAGCAAAAGCTTCTAAAGGCAAGCTCTACTCCTCTCAAACTCTTATACACTCTTTGATCTTAGTATTTTGAGGATTTGAGTTGAATACCTCCATGTTTTGCAAAGTCACACCCATGTTGATACCTATGTAGAAATAATTGTAAATATCCCTTAACTCTTGGTTGTCCTCCTTGAAGTGTTTTGGAACTTCAAATAGGGTATCTTCAACTCTATAATCCATCGGAATTGTGGTGTTAGTTGAAAGGGTGTGGATTATATGGGTGTGTTTTGGGTGTTGGCTTGCATTTGGGTATGATTTGGGGGTCTTTTGCTTGTAGTCGGTCGACAGATGGTAAGGCATCTGTCGGTAGTTGTAACGCCTCACTCCCACTTATGGGTGTTACTCACGAATAATTAACTTATGATTCACATGCTAGGGCAAAGATGAAGAGAACGGCTACGTTTCGATGAGAAACGACCTAGGTGGGAAACTAGGATTCGCCCTCTCTTCGCTCCACTCAAGGATTCGGGAAGATAACGAAACGACCCCGCGAAGCTAAACCCAAAACCTCGAGAAGTGCCACCTTCTCAAGCTCTTAATGAAGAGCTAATGATGGCTTCCCGGGATCGAAGAAATAACTAACTCACTAAATTTATACAAATTATGGCATAAGCCTTAATTATAAGGAAATAATAATTTCTTTGCCCCAACTATTAACCCAATTATCTCACCTTTATCTCCTTTAGAAAATATTTGGGTTAATATTCCCTTGGAAATTTTTTTTATAAAACTTCCTTATCAAATCTCCCTTGATTTCTCCCTTTTAATTTATTTCAAAATTCTCACAAATTTTCAACCCTTAGGAAATTTATTTTTGAAATTCAAACCTCAAAGCATCCTCATCAAATTCCAAATTTAAGGAAAATACTCCATTATTTAATTTCCCAAAATATAAAAATTTTTCCCACAATTGCCTCAAATTTATATTAATTTAATAATTAATTTGGAGGCTAAAATACTCCTTTATTTATTTAAACATAATTTATTTCAGAATTTTACAAAATATCAGAAATAGTTAATTAAACAAACAAAAAAAAAGAAATAAAATAAAAAAAGAAAAACAGCACAGCAGCAAGGGCCCCCAGCACTAACCGTGCGGGCCATGCGCGCTGGCCGCTCTCGCGCACCTGCTGCGCGTGGCCGCGCCCCCTTGGCTGCGCCCAGCACACTGCCACAACCATTTTTTTAAATATATATATATATATATTTTCTTTTTAAACTCAAATTTTCCAGAATGCTTTTACACTACAAAAGGCTTCCAAAACATTCAAGTTTGCCACAATACATCCATATTAAGCATTCATTACACATTAACAAATAATTTCAACATTTAACCACAAAATACATAAACACTACTACTCTTGCTTTTCTTCCTTGCTTCCAACCCTTAACCTTGCAAAACTCCCTTTGCTTTTGATGGCTCTCCACCTACATTGAGGTCAAAGGACCTTATGAGCCAAAGCTCAGTAAGGGTGCTATGCAAATGTAAATGAAGTATGAGAAACATAACATGTAATGCAAATGCAATGCATATCAAGGGTAGTTCTCCATGCCCTCATAACCACTTAGGTTAAGGCACCAACCAACCCCTCACTCCCATCACAAGTCCTCCTTATGGCCATAGGTCCACTAGGGCACAAAACATGCAAAGAACCATCACATGCAACTCATACAAACCATGTACAAATGCAAGCAAAACTGTAATACCCCATGTTCGTATGAGGTTGCCACGTAATTTTAATAGGTTTAGAATTAATTTGATAGCAGTTATAAGTACCGAATCAACTGTAGGGAATACCTCGGAGTGAAATTATCTAAGGAAAATTATATGGTCTCGACGAGCGTATCGAGATAGGATTTATGGTATCAAAAGAAATCAGATCGGGAATAATTTTCGGTACAGCTAAAATACAATTGTCATTTAGGCTGTAAAACCGAATCGTTGTAGAAGACTCTCGAAAAATTAACGGAACCCTAGGGGGCCTCCGGTTTTGTGTAATGAGCAACCCTTCAGTGGTTTCGGGATTAAACGATAGCCCGGTGAGGACACTGGGGCGAAATCGTCATTTTCAGCTAAGATTGGATTATTAATTGTGGAATTTCAGTATTATAATGAAAATTAATTTGAGATTTAAGGCCGTAGTTGCAATTAAAGAATTGCACTAGTGTAATAAGGATAAAAGTTTGGAGTTTAATGTATAATTTTATGTAATTTTTATATATTAAAGTGGTATATAATTATGCATATGCGTGTGCGCGTGTGGGCAAGAATGGGCAGTGGGCGTGAATGAGCAATGGCCAGCTTCTGTGAAGCTTTAATGGCCGCGATTTTGGGCTGCAAATTGGAAGATAATGGCAGCCGAATTTGTGGAGGATAAGTTGCAGCTGGATTTAAGGGATATAGTAGCCGAATTTGAGAGATTTTGTAATTAATGTGATGTATATATGCATATACATACACGCCATTGGAGAGCAAGCAATGGCTGCCTATAAATAGGCAGGGGATTTGGCTGATTGAGAAGCACTGAGAGGAGAGCCGAGAGAGAGAGTCGCAAGTGAGAGGGAGGCTGATCGGTGGCTGCCCCAAAGCAGCAAGCGGCCATAGCCGCAAGCTTCAAGCGGCCATGGCCGCAAGTTCGAGCGGAACAGGGCAGCAGCGAGGAAGGTGATTGCGGAGGCTAGCGACGATGCTGGGCTGCGCGAGAGGAGGCACGCGGTGACGCGGGCAAACGGCGGCAAGGCTGGCAGGCGATCGGAGGAGCTGCAAGCTCGCGGCGGCAGCCATGGCCGCGAGCTCGCAGTGGCTGGGCAGCGAACCAGCGGCGGCCGCGAGCAGCAGCTCGCGGCGATGTGGGGTGCGGCGGCCGCAGGCGCTGGGAGCGGGAAGTTGCAGGGAGAAGAAGGAAGAAGAAGGAGAAGGGAGGAAGAAGAGAAAGAAAAAGAAAAAGAAAAAGAAAAGGAAAGAAAAGAAAAGAAAGAAAAAGGAAAAGAAAGAAAAAATGGAGAAAAAAATAGAAAAAAATGCTAGAAAAATTCTGAAAAATAGGACTTGGGAATTTAGTAATTTTTCAGAGATTTTGGCAAGAAATATGGTTTGGGCACGCTTTTTCGAGGATATGACACGCATATCGAGGAAACCGGAGATGCTAAGTCAAGGTGAGTAAAATTCTCTAAAAAATTTTCAGAAATTCTAAAATATTATTTTATGAATTTTTGTAGTGAAATATTTGAGAAAATATTTTAGAAATATTTAATCTGGATTTATTGAGGAAAAAATAGGAAGAAATAGAGAGAAAATTATAGAAAATTCCAAAAATTATGAAAAAATAGGGTTTAATGTTTATTTAAATAATTATGGTGATTAGGATACTTTGAGGCTGAAGTTGGAGAGACTCGTGTAAATTTTAAGATTGGCACGCAAATCGAGGCAAGTCACGGATATCGAGATAGCCCGATAAGTTCTAAAAGGTAAGTGGTACTTCCTCGAAAATGTTTTCATCATATTGACATGCCCTGATATGTATCCATCACGTAGACTGCATACATGACTATGAAATGCATAAATACATGTTGATATCATCGATCACACGCATATGAGGCCGTAGGGAGTACGAACTGGCACCGCTATCTTACCAAGGGTGCACCCATACACCCCGGCTTCGAAAGAGGTGGCCGCTAAAATGGTAGGTAGCATGAGGGGTGCAGTTGACACCTACGATGAAAGACATTGCATACACTCATAACATAGCATTATGTACCCTTACTTAGATGGTTCATCATCTAACTTGGGTTCACCCCTGGAACATTCAACGTTCCAGTTGAGACTTGCAGAGATGATTTCGAGATTGGTGATATGTGGTGACGCGAGACGTCAAAAAGCGAGCAAATGTACCATGTTATGTTAGTAGTCTAAGAATTATGTATATTGTATTTATTGTCAGACGCTTATGAATTAACTTTATAATGAATGTCATGTTTAGTTATTATTATATGAGCAGGTTCGATTCAGCTTCCGCTTTGTATTTATTTCTAGTGTAGATATCTCACACTAGATAAGGTCTTAGGGAATTTCGGGATAATGTAAAGATAAAAATAAATAAATAAACCAAATTTCCTAAGGCATAACACGCCCTGAAGAAGTGGGCTATTACAAAAACCCCACCACTTGGGGCTATCCCTTACCTTGTTTTCTTTGAAGCTTCAACACTTCCACAAGCGAAGAATCTCTCTTAGACTTTAATCACCCTTAAAGAAAAATAATAAAGGAATTTTTAGCTCTTATACATAAGCATTCAAACTATTTCAAGAGAGGGAACTAGGTTTACCTTGCTAGCCTTTCTCTTCCTTCTCTTAGTCTTGATTTCCTTCTTGCTTCTTTCACTTCACATGTGGGGAAAACTTTGAACCAATTTCCCCACTCCCTATTTATAGAACTTTTCTTCTCAATCCATGCCAAATCTCAAGATTGCATCCTAGCCATAGATTTCTTCTTAATTCAAGAGACTAAATCACCACCTTTAAATACTAGCACAAGCCTTGTGCTTCTCTCAAATTTAATCCTAGCCATTGATTTTAGGAGAACACTTCTCTAGACTCAAAGGAAACACAAATCCAAGAGACTTTGTCTCCTTGAATCTCATCCATTGATCTTTCTTTGGAGACTAAATCTCCTCCCTTGGATCAATCCCAATTTCCCATAATTTTCCTATTTTCCAAATAATTAAATAATGACTAATTTCCCAATTTTCCATTTAAATCCACAACTTTTCAAGCATTTAATGGAGACTAAAAATAATTTCTTTTTGATTTAAATTTAAAGGCTCTTGAAAGACATAATCCATTTACTTTAGCATTTATTTAAATCTACCATTTTCCCACATAAATGCATGACTAATTTCTTTTTAATTTGGATTTTCTTTTAATTCTTTCCATCATGGCTCTCATTTAATGTTTGAGAGACTAATTTCTTTTTCTTTTTGCATTTATTTTAAACATCACTCTTAATTCATAAGATCATGCCATGTGTCACCAAATTCTCTTAATTAAATAAATCCTTGTTCTCCAAATTTAATTAAATCTCATTCCATAAGATTTTGCCAAATGTCACAAATCTAGCCATACTTGGTTTTCCAATTTAATTCCTAATTATCCATGCACTTAATCAAGAATTAAATTCTCCAAAAATTAATTCTCCAATATAAATAATTTCTCCAACAAAATAATTTATCTTCCTTTGGGATGGAACTCCAAATTACCGTTTTTCCCCTCCTAAGACATCCAATATATCATGGCATTTTCTTTAATTCAAGGGCAATTATGGAATTTTTCATAGACCAATACTCTCTTAAATGATAAAATTTATCATGACTCATCAAGGGTATTACAGTAGTTTGCTTAAATTGTCGACAAATGGCCTTAAAGTGTCGACAGTTCCTTTTCGTTTTGCTTGGCAGCTTGCGCATGTTGTACTCTTTTGGGTATAACTTTCTATGTTATATCTGATTTGAGATCCATTTTTTTTGTTTTAAATTAGACTCGATAGGCTTCGGTTTGGTATAGATTTCAACCCTTTTGGACAACATTTGAGCAGTTTATTCTTGTCAGATTTGAAGGGTTTGATTCTCCCTTTTGTTTGTTGTTGGAATGAAGCTAGGTTGTTGTGGCCATGAGTATTTGTATATTTCTTTTATTTCTAGTATATTATTAGTTCATATGCACACAGGAGCTTGGGATATCTGTTGGGGGTTCATGTGACTTGAGTGCTTGTCACACGACCATAATATTTACTTACTAGTTGTTAAGCACAAACATTTGCATTTAACGTGTGATTTACTAATTGGGCGAGGCTTAGCGGGATGCTGGGCTTATGAGGGCTTTGTATCCTATCCAGTCTACTACGTTACCCCTTATTTGTTGCATCTGCACGAGTCATGGCCCCAGTTTTGAGATACAGTTGTATGGTGTTGGGTTTTTTGAACCGAGTTTTTTAGGGACACCTTGGCTTGCCCAGTTTTTATCTTGGAAGCTTATTCCTGCCAGCGGGTGTGGTAGCTCCCACCCGAGCGAGCTTTAACTCGTAGAACAGGTACAATCAACCTTTAGGGAAGTAGAAGGTTTGTTATAAGGACTTAGGTGTTAGTGCATTTCTTATTTAGGCCCCAAGATCCTGTATATGAGCAGTGCTACTTCTACAATTAGTACTTGTGTCAGTTTATAAGATTACATGGCATGTTACGCATGAGTTTCGATTTGCTATGCACTTGAGATATAGGTTTACTCTTAGCACCTACTATATCTGCCGTTCCTTTCTTTATGAGCTTGCTGAGTAATTTGGACTCACCTTGTTTTCTCTTCATTTCAGGTAAAGGTAAGGACCCAATTATGGGTGAGTCCAGTGGTTCTCGGCTTTCGGGTTAGGTGGTGTACAAGACAATGCAGACCTAGTAGTTATCAACCTGAGGGTTTTTTTTTTATGCATTTTGTTGCTTTCGAACTATATTTTTCTTCAGTTTATTTGGGTCTGTATAAATTATGTTTATTTTGTGGTTGGTCTGCCAGTGATGTATGTTATTCATGCCTTGGCTATGTAAGCATAGAGATTAATTGATATATAGTAGCTTGAGGTTTTGATATTCATACCGGGATGGCAAGTTTCCTTTATCCAATTTCTTTTCTAGTATTTTTCAGTTGCATGCATGACAGCTTCATCAGGTCCTAGGTGGTTTCTATTTTAGTGGGGCACTTGCTCTGGTTCTTTGGGGACTTGGGTGGGGGCCTTACATTTGGTGGTATCAGAGCATGTTTGGAGTTATTAAGGATAAGATGTCCCTGTACACCTAGGTTGTCGGGTAGAGTTAGGTTGTTTTGTTGTTGAGTTCATCTTTGAGGATACGCTTTGTTTATAAGTATTGTTCTTTATGTAGGAAGCATTAGCAAAAGAGGAGATGGGAGTCTAGTTTTAGCGAGAGATCAGTTAAGGCTACAGAGTGCAAGACATGTGGAGATGGCATCGAGTACAGTGTAAGGTAGCACAGGGTAATGTGTGCTACCATTGTGGGCAGCCAGGTCATATGGGGAAAGATTGTCCGCGAAGATTAGGTGTAGCATCCATCCAAGGGATCACATGTTATCGTTGTGGCCAGCCAGGTCACAAGTCCAATGTATGCACACAGTAAGCACCAGTTAAGGGACAGAGGACTGGGGGTTCAGGTCAGAGGCTAGCATAGAGATCTGCAGTGACTAGAGGACAGGGAGTAACTTCGCAACCTGCCATGACTGACAGACCCCAGGTATCAGGTAGGGTGTTGGCACTGACAACAATAGAGGCTGGGGGAGGCAACGAGACTGTACAAGGTATTCTCTCACTCTATGGCTCAGTTGTTCATGCTTTATTTGACACAAGCTCCACCCACTCCTTCATCGCACCACGTGTTCTGCATTTTGCATCTATTGCCAATAGTCATCTACCGTACATCTTATCTATCATGACACCGAGTACCGTATGCTGTTAGGAAATAAAGTGGTGCCGAATTGTGAGATTGTAGTCCATGATAGAGTTATACTTGGTGATTTGGTGGTGTTAGCTATTCAGGACTTTGATATTTTATTGGGCATGGATTGGCTATCTCGCCATTATGCCAAGGTTAACTGTTGACACAAGATAGATCTATGTTCCTGGTTCCATCAGGTTCGGGTGAGGGATGAAGATATAGCTATGACTGCCTTTCGTACTAAGTATAGACATTATGAGTTTGTAGTCATGCCATTTGGGTTGGCTAATACGCTAGTGGTGTTTATGGACTTAATGAACCGGGTGTTCAAGGATTATTTGGATAGCTTTGTCATTGTTTTCATCGATGACTTCTTGGTATACTCGCCTAGCCCAGCAGATCATGAGAATCAGTTGAGGATGGTGTTACAGCGACTCTGAGAGAAGTAATTATATGCTAAATTTTTCAAGTGCAAGTTTTGGCAACCTCAGGTGATATTCTTGGGTCAATAGTATATGCGGAAGGTATATTCAGTGGATCCTGAGAAGATCAAGGCAGTGTTAGATTGGCCAAGGCCTACTACGGTGACTGAGGTACGTAGTTTTCTGGGACTAGCTGGTTACTACAAGCGTTTTATTGAGGGTTTTGCATGTTTAGCCTCTCCCATAACCAATCTAACGCGCAAGGGAGTTCCTTTCATTTGGGATGACGCCTGTGAGCAGTGTTTTAAGGAGTTGAAGCAGCATTTAACCTCTATCCCAGTATTGGCTATTCCTAGGAGTGGCGAGTTGTTCACAATTTACAGTGGCGCTTCATACTCAAGTCTGGGTTGTGTACTGATGCAAGAGGGATGTGTTGTTACCTATGCTTCCAAGTAGTTGAAGAAACATGAGATGAATTACCCTACCCATGACATAGAGCTTACTGTCGTGCTGCTTGCTTTGAAGATATGGTGACATTATCTATTTCGAGAAAAGGTACAGATCTTCACTGACCATAAGAGCTTAAAATACTTGTTCTCTCAAAAGGAATTAAATATGAGGCAAAGGCATTGTTGGAGCTACTCAAAGACTATGACTGTGAGATACTCTACCATCCAGGTAAGGCGAACGTTGTATCTGACGCCTTGAGCTATCGAGGAGCGTCCACTACAGTGGTGTTGGTTCAGGAGTAGTCCCTACTGGAGCAATTGAGCGAGCTCACTATCTCAGATTCGGGTAGTGCTCCTGGTATTTACTGTGCTTTCATGGCTATTCATTCAGACTTGGTGAACTAGATTTGTAACAGGCAGCAATATGATGAGAGGTTGGTGCATATCATGGCGGACATGGATAGATTTAGGCCTTTGGGATACTGTCTGAGGGATGATGGTTTATTGCTATATCAGGGTAGAATCTGTGTGCTAGTGGATAAATAGCTTAGACAAGAGATACTATCAGAGGCACATCCTTCGCGTTATACTATCCATCAGGGAGCAAGCAAGATGTATCAAGACTTGCGCTGCCGATATTGGTGGAGTGGTATAAAGAGGCATGTGGCAGAGTTTTTGTCTCGTTGTTTAGTGTGTCAGCAGGTGAAGGCTGAGCACCAAAGACCAGCAAGGTTGCTTCATCCATTGTCCATTCCCGAGTGGAAGTGGGATAGGATTGCTATGGACTTTGTTTTGGGACTGCCACATTCTAGAAAGGGTCACGACGCAGTATGGGTGATTGTTGACAAGATGACCAAGTGGGCACATTTTCTAGCGATTAAAAAGACTTGCCCTATGCACCCCTTAGACAAATTGTATGTGGATGAGATAGTGAGACTAGATGGAGTGCCGGCTAGCATAGTGTCAGACTGAGATCCATGTTTTACCTCATGTTTCTGGGAGGCGCTGTAGAGTGCCATTGGGACTAGGCTGACTTTTAGCACATTATTTCATCCCTAGACAAACGAGCAGACGGAGCGGACTATCAGGATTTTGGAGGATATGCTCCGAGCTTGTGTATTAGACTTTTATGGTAGCTAGGATGAGTATCTATCTTTGATAGAATTTGCTTATAATAATAGCTTCCAATCAATGTAATACCCGAAAATTTCAAAATGACTCAAGAGTAAATTATCTTGGGGCAAAAGTGAAATTTATAGATAAATTGAGGATATGGGGTAATTTCTTATCACTATGAATGACCGAATCATCTGCAAGAGTGCTCTCGAGTCGAGATGCCGAAGGAAAATGATATGGCATTGATGAGTATTTCGAGGCATGATTTATGGCATCGAAAGAAATTGGATCGGGAACGGTTTCTGGTACAACTAAAATGCAGCTACCATTTAGGTTGCGAAATCGAATGGTTATAGGGGACTTTCAAGAAGTCAACGGAAACTTGAGGGGACTTCGATTTTTTATAAGGAACAACCCTTTAGTGGTTTCAGGATGAAACGATAATTTGGTGAGGACACTGGGGCGGAATCGTCTTTAACGAGTAAATCTTGGATTATTAATTTTACATTTTCGGTATTGAAATGCAAATTAATTTGATGTTTGAGGGCATAGTTGCAATAAGCGAATTGCTCAAGTGAAATTAAGATGGAAATTGGGGTTTAATGTGCAATTTCCTTTAGTTTAAAGTGTATTATATAGTTATTTATATATATATATATACATAGGTGTGTGTGTGCAAGGAGCTTCTATAAGCTTCCAGATCCATCTTGGCAAGCTTCATGGCTAAGTCTTTATGCAAGTGGCTTCAAAGAGTAATAGCTAAGGCTCTTGAGGCTGTGGGATCTCTATATATAGGGGTCATTTGAGAGCAAGAATGGAAAATGGAAAGAAAGAAGGAAGAGCAAGCAATGGCCGAATGCAACAAGCATAGGCAGCCGAGGTGGCGAGCAATCAACCAAGTGATTGAGGGAGAAGCTGGAAGTCGACGCTGGAGGTCCGAGGCAGCCACGAGGGAGGCTGGAAGCAACCGAAGCAAGCCACAATAGCTTGCGGTAGCCATGACCACAAGCTTCCAGGATGCTCGAGCTGGCTGGGGCGGTTGACAGCGGCCAAGGCCACGTCCAAGCAAGGTACAACGGGTTTAAGGTAGCTCGTTGTCAACCGGTGTGGCCGAAGGAAGCCAAAGCTAGTCGCACAGCAGCGGCAGCCATGGCAACCGCTGCAAAGCTGCAGGGCGCAGCGAAGCTAGCCGGGTGGCTGACGGGCAGTGACGGCTGGTGCGAGTTGTGCGCGCAGAAGTTGCAAAGGAAGGAGGAAGAAGAAGAGAAAGAAAAAGAAAAAAGAACAGAAAAAAAAAGAAGAAAAAGAAAAAAGAAAAGAAAAAAATTAGGAAAAAATGGAAAAAAAAAAAAGAGGAAATCCTAGAAAATTCTAAAAAATAGGATATGGGGATTTATTATTAATTCAAAGATTTTGGCAGAGAAAAATTATCCCAGTGTGCTTTTTGAGGTCAAGCACAAAAATCGAGGCAGTGCACGAGAATTAAGGCGATGCACGAAAATCATGGTTAGTGCACGAAAATCAAGGTAGTGCGGAAGAATCAAGGTGGTGTACTAGAATCGAGGATTGGCATAAAAATTGAGGTCGATCACGCAAATAGAGGCGACGCGTGTTTTTTGAGGTGTCTTGATCTATGGGCAAAGGTGAGTGGTTTTATCCCAAGAACTTATATTTATGATGTGATTGCTTATATATGCATGCTATTTATGAATGTTATGATCATTTTGTCATATTGCATGGAAAGTCATCATATGCATGGCGTGATATTATTGGCATATTAATATTTGTGCATGGGATTGAGATGTCGCCCTAATAGTGTAGCCGTAATTTTTCAAGGGCAATTGATGGAATAACGTTAGGATTATCTTGCCGAAGGTGCCAAAATTCTGCCTAGGATTCTATGCCGGGCTATTGGGCTAAGGAAGTTACACTAGGGCAAATGTTATTATTCATGTTATTGCATCATGTATTAATATATATGTTTTTGGACCCTCACTAGAAGTTTTATCTTATAATTGGGTTATGCCCGTAGAACATTCAACGTTCCAGTTGAGACTTGTAGCTTAGGCAAGGTGGTGATTGTGATATAACGGCACGGGGTGACGTGTCCAATGGATTCAGCAGATGGTTCTGGTAATTTGTCTATTCGAATATATTTCAGTAGTTAGGAAATGGCTATGTATTAGAGGTATCATTTGATTGCACTTAGGGTGTTTAGATGTTATCTTGGGAAACGAGTCTCCATGTGTTTATGTATTAAGGATGTTAAAGATATGATGTAATGGTACGGATTCTTATATTGTTATAAAATGAATTGATTATGTATCATATCAAGTTTCGATTATCACTTTCGCATTTGTAATGACATGCTGGGGGGTTTCTCTTTGAAATACGGTATTTAAGGTTTAAGGAATGTATTTAAGAAAGAGAATATGCATTTATATGATGGGCCCTAGCATAGTGACATGCCCTCTGAGAAGGCGGGGTGTTACAGTTAGTATCAGAGCGAACCTAAGGAAAAGTTTGTGTGTGGCTAGATAAGCAAAGCCACTACCAGAACGGTGGGACATTTTGATGTGCTCACAAACCACGAGGAGCCTGAGGTATGGGTTTTCGCAGAAGGAACTGAATGACAGGTAGCGACGGTGGATGGAGTTCCTAGAGGACTACGAATGCACTACTTCGTATCACCCAGGGTGTGGCAGTGAGGTACCCAACGCAGGACCTGGTGGATAGTTGTGAGTGTCAGATGTTGGAGGCTTGTTAGCCTGCTAACTATGAGTGTAGTGCCGAATGGATAGTTTGTTTTTAACTCTAGCCTGACTGTTTAGCTGGATTTGGTGAATGAGATACGAAAGGCATATGCGGTTGACAAGTGTACTTATCTATGATTGATGATTATGGCCAGCCAAAGGGTCAAATTTTTTTGAGATGCGAGAAGGCATTCTCAAAAGTTTTAGGGTAGGATGTCCATGCCTAAAATGTTGGAAGATGTGTGGTCGTTTGAAAAGAGCCACAACAGGAAATTCAATAAATGACACGGTATGCTTGTTGGCATTGGACGTGTAAGGAATGCAAACCGAGGTGTTTGTCAAGGATCAAATAGATATTTGATTTGGGATGTTCGGGTAATAAACTATGTATTGTCTTAGTTACCTGATCGGTCAGATGAAAAATTTGAGGAGGAAATTTATTTAAGGAGGGGTGAATGTAATATCCAAGAATTTCAAAAGGACTCAAGAGTAAATTATCTTGGGGCAAAAGTGAAATTTATAGATAAATTGAGGATATGGGGTAATTTCTTATCGCTATGAATGACCGAATCAACTGTAGGGAGTGCTCTAGATTCGAGATGTCGAAGAAAAATGATATAGCATTGATGAGTATTTCGAGACATAATTTATGGCATTAAAATAAATTGGATCGGGAATGGTTTTCGATATAGCTAAAATGCAATTGTCATTTA
The DNA here is from genome assembly GCF_014633365.1 of Diospyros lotus. NCBI lineage: Eukaryota > Viridiplantae > Streptophyta > Magnoliopsida > Ericales > Ebenaceae > Diospyros > Diospyros lotus. The sequence goes on from NC_068351.1 coordinate 22,645,743, forward strand.
GGCTGCGAAATCGAATGGTTATAGGGGACTTCCGAGAAGTCAACGGAAGCTTGAGGGGGCTTTAGTTTTTCATAAGAAACAACCCTTCAGTGGTTTCAGGATGAAATGATAACCCGGTGAGGACACTGGGGCAAAATCGTCTTTATCAAGTAAATCTTGGATTATTAATTTTAGGTTTTCGATATTGAAATGCAAATTAATTTGATGTTTGAGGGCATAGTTGCAATAAGCGAATTGCTCAAGTGAAATTAGGATGGAAATTGGGGTTTAATGTACAATTTCCTTTAGTTGAAAGTGTATTATATAGTTATTTATATATATGTACATATGTGCGTGTCTGCAAGGAGCTTCTGTAAGCTTCCAGATCCATCTTGGCAAGCTTCATAGTTAAGTCTTGATGCAAGTGGCTTCAAAGAGTAATGGCCAAGGCTCTTGAGGCGGTGGGATCTCTCTATATAGAGGTCATTTGAGAGCAAGAATGGAAAACGGAAAGAAAGAAAGAAGAGCAAGCAATGGTTGAACGCAGCAAGCATGGGCAACCGAGGCGGTGAACAATCAACCAAGTGATCTAGGGAAAAGCTGGAAGTCGATGCTGGAGGTCTGAGACAGCCGCGAGTGAGGCCGAAAGTAGCCGAAGCCAGCCAGAATAGCTTGCAGCAGCCATGGCCGCAAGCTTCCAGCATGCGCGAGCTGGCTAGGGCGGTCGACAGTGGCCAAGGCGACATCCAAGCAAGGTATGGCAGGTCTAAGGCAGCTCGTTGGAGGCCGAAGCGTTAGTCGGAATGGCCGAAGGTGGCTAAAGCTGGTCGAACAGCAGCGGTGTAACGACCCATTAAAGGGCCCAGTATTTATTCAAGAATAATTTAATTAATTGTTGAAGTATTTGATTAAGCGATTTTTCCAACTAATTATTTAATGTGGCAATTTAGAGATTTTGAAGGAAAAGAATAGCATTTATTTCTTTTTAATGTTGGAGTTAAAAGAATTTCCCAAGGTGGCAATCTAGTAATTTTTAATTGAGAGAAAAGCATTTAAAGAGCATTTAATTCTAGTTATTTATTGTGAAAATTAAATGCTAGGACATGAAGGTCATTTAGAAATTTGTTATTATAATTTAATTATTAATTAAAGTTATTATGAATAAGGGATTAAGATAATCCATAAGTGAGATGGTTTTGGTTTAAAGTCTCCTAGTTATATTAAGAGAAGGAATCTAAGTTATAGAAGGAGAATGAGATGGGCTTAGGGTTGCCTATATATATTTAACCATAGCATTGAGTTTTCTTCACGTCGCAGAAAGAGAAGAAGTTGTGAAGAATAGTGGGTTCAAGTTCCATAAGAGATTTTCATTAGAAGCAATCGAATCCGATCAGAAATTGTAAGGCAAGTATTCTTCCTATAATCTCTTCCATTACAGGTTCATATCAGTTTTTCAGATTATTCCAGTTCTTCATTGAGTTCTCAGATTTTATCAGTTGCAATGTGTGTATATATATATATATATATGTGTGTGTGTGTGTAAACAGTGAATGCATGAGATAGATGTGCATGAGTTATACAACGATTCTTACAAATATCATTGTCAAATCATCCTTAATGTTGTTTCATACCAATTGGGATTCATGTTTCCAAGATTTCGTGCAGAATGGCATAGTTTCATTGAGTTTTGATCAAGAGTGAAGCCTCTGTAATCGTTCATGTTCATCAAAAATAGTTGCAGATATCCGGATGATTTCTTCCATATCTGGATGGATATTTCAAAGCTTGTGAGTAGCATCCGAATGGAATAGAGTCTATCCGGATGAGTCAAAAAGTTTTCTATGAGTGCCATCTGGATGGCCCTTGGGCATATCCGGATAGCTTTAGTAATATATCCGGATGGTTTGTATCACATCCGGATGAGTCCAGTGCCTATTGTGAGTAATATCCGGATAACTCTTGTTCATATCTAGATAGCCCAGTAATATCCGGATGCTTCGTTTTCGTATCTAGATGTGTCCAGCAGTGATTGTGAGTAGTATCCGGATGCCTTGAGTCGTATTTGATTGTGTCTAGTTGTTGTGAGTCATATCCGGATGCTTCGTGTTGTATTCGGATGAGTTTAAGGCTTTCTATGAATAATATCCAGATACCTTGTATCGTATCTGGATGTATCTAAAGTTCTTCGAATATGATATCCGGATGGTTTGTTTATACATCCGGATAGGTCAAGATAATATCCGGATGTCTTACCTGATATTCGGGTGCCTTCCTCAAAAGTTGAAATTCGTATTCGAATAGTCTCTTGTGGCATCCGAATGCCTCAGTGAGATATTCGGATGTCTAGTCCTTATCCGAATACTATCCAGCATATCCTAATAGCTAGTTCTTTGTGGTTCCAGTGTATCCGGATGACTAGTATCATATCTGGATGTCCTAGTTTCTATCCGAATATCTTCCAGACAGCTTCTTATTTGAGTGTCAATGTATCCGGATGAGCCTTCTTCATATCCGGATGTCTTTCATCATATCTGGATATCCTTCCTGATATCCGGATGGCTTTCCCAGAAATTCAATTTAAACTTCCAGTGATGTTTTAATTAAATTAATGTATTCAATACTCCTAAATATTGAATTTTCATACCAAGAATGATAAATTTAACAAGTTAATCATGCACATACCATAAATTATAATTCATAGAATCTTTGTATTCTAATATATAGATGAAGATCATATCATGTTCAGCATTATTTTATTATGACATGATCAACATTATTTTGTGAGATTATGTGCATACATTTTGGTATGACCATTGAGCATGACTTTATATGGAGCATTACATATCGTGTGCCAGCATTTATGTGAGCATTGTATTGCATTATGCGCACCAGGCGGCTTATCCGTGGGGATCCCATCAGTTTTAGTTTCAGCTCAGTTTATGAGTTGCCCGCCTGGGGGCCACCAGGGGGCTAGGGGCATATTGCCCACAGTATGTGCTTACAGTTTTTTCTGTTTACAGGATTCAAATCAGTCAGGTATATTTTATCAAATTATGTGGGTCTATGAGCCAAAGTTGCATACCTGCATTTAGTTTACAGTTTATGTGCATTACATTTTTATGAATGTAATTAGACAATGATTATTCAGTACAAGTTCAATGAGTTATTTATCAGTATTGATATTCTTTGATTCAGCTTCAGTATTCTTTCCAGTTTATTACTTGCTGAGCTTTGTAGCTCACCTTGTACTCTTCACCCCTTTAGGTTCTAGCAGGGGAGTACTAGACGTGGGGCCTAGCAGCAGTAGTCTATAGTGTGTGTATGTGGAGTCGCTCAAGATAAAAGATGTCTGGGAGTCTGTTGAGTTTTATAGTGTTTTCTCAGTTTAGATCTAATTTATATTTCAGTTGAGGGATTGTCCCTTAGACAGAGTTTATGCTTTTCAATTTGTAATGTCTCAAAGTTCTATTTCAGTTGACTAAGATATTCAGCTATGGTATCAGATTTCAGATTATCAATTAGTTTATTTTATTTTTCCCCATAGCACCTCTTCTCGGGCAGTTTTAGGAGAGTGGGTGTTACAAGTGGCTACCATGGCAGCCCGCCTCAAAGCTGCAGTGAGCAGTGGGGTTGGCCACGGTGGCTCACTGCGATTAAAGAGGCCGATGTAGCGGTCGACGAAGGCGCCAACAGCCGGGGTGGGCAGCGGCAAGGTTGGCTGGCTTGCGAGCGATGGCGGCTGGTGCACGCTGTGCGTGCGGAAGTTGCAGAGGAAAAAGAATGAGGAGGAAGAAGAAGAGAAAGAAAAAGAAAAAAGAAAAGAAAAAAAAATATGAGGTGTTGTTGCCAAGTTACAACAATAATATTTATTTATCTAGGGATCAGCCTGAGCAAAAGTATCCATCAATGTCAAGGGTTTAAGGTGTCATTCGCGAGGCTTCAACGGGTCCGGATTGTGTTGGAGTTGGAATTCAACAAGGCCTGGGCCTGGAATAGTTTTCAGATTCTTCTTTGTGAGGTACTCGAAAAGGTCTTCATGTGACAAGTGGTGTGGAGCCCTGAGGGGTCTTCAATAGATTGGTCTTCCAAGTTTAAGGGCGAGTCCTTCAGGATTTAGCCTATGGGCATAACAACAATTAGAAGGCCACGCGGGGGAATTCCTAGCGTAGGCCCTCCGATGGCCAAGTCAGACAACATTCTGAGAAATATGTCCAATACATGTCGTAGATAATATGCATCACATTATCGATATGTGCATAAATGCTCGTGTTTATGTTGATGAATAGCTATTGGTGAGTAGTTGCTCTTTCATGAATATTACTGTTCAAATAACCGACTGGCCTGAGAATCGAGTGGCTTAAGAACCGACTGGTTTTGAGTAAGAACCGACTGGCCAAATAATCGAGTGGCCTTGAGTAAGTAATGATTGGCCTTGAGAAAGAACCGAGTGGCCTTGAGTAAGTAACAACTAGTCTAAGAATCGACTGGCCTTGAGCAACGATTGGGTCTTTATAAGAACCGACTAGGTCTTCCTTAGAACCGAGTGGCCTTGAGTAACGATTGGGTCTTCATAAGAACTGACTAGGTCTTCATTATAACCGAGTGGCCTTGAGTAACGACTGGGTCTTCCTTAGAACCGAGTGGCCTAAGAATCGACTAACCCTTTGAATGCTTGAGAGCAAAATAGAGTCATTCTACCTCCAAGAATCAATCCCCCCCAAATGAAGAGGCAAGCCTCCTATTTATAGACAAATGGAGTGAGGGACACATGGCAATCATCCCAGGCTTCTTGTAGGACATGTGGCAACCATCGGGAGCTTCCCGAATGGGATATTCTCAACGTATTCAGCTCCAAGATTTTGAAAAAGCACAGGCAAAGAACTGAGTTGGACCCACTAGGTTCCAAAGAACCAAGAGTGTCTCGATGGTGGCCAAAATAGCCACTAAAGGAAGCGAGGTGGTGGCCATTTAGTGGCCACCATTTGAACCGAGAGAGGGGGGGTCGATAGGCCCCCATAATTATAACTGAGACCCACTCGGTTCAAAGGAACCGAGTGGGTCTCGGTTCCAAGGAACCGATTGGGGGCATTCGCCCCCATTAATAAAACGAGAGAAGGAAGCCTCTTGGCTCCCCTAATTACAACTGAGACCCACTCGGGTCTTGGTTTTAGCCACCCTTGGGTGGCCAAATTTCAATCGAGTGAGGGCCTCTCAGCCCCCCTACTTGCTCCCCAATTGCTACTTCTTCGAATTGCCTAATTGCTGCGCCCATGCCTGCTATTATATTTATATAATATTCAAGACTTGCTGGACTTCCAATTATTTAATAATATTCTTGCTTCAATTGTGTCTTCACGTCTTGGGTAGCTTGGGCTTCAACTTCAATTGCTAAGCTTCAAGACTCCACTAATTGATTAAATATTCCAATTGCCAAGCTTCAACTTCAGCTTCCTCAGATAATTTAAATTGATTTAATCCTCAAGTGCAAGCTCTATATTTTAATGTTATTGATGGGTTGCCACTTGGTTTCACTCGACTTTTGTAGGACATATCATGAGAAAAATCCTAGAAAATTCTAGAAAAATAGGATATGGGGATTTATTATTATTCCGAAGATTTTGGCAAAGAAAAATTATCTTGGTGCATTTTTGGAGGTCGGGCACAAAAATCGAGGCAGTGCACAAAAATCACAGTTAGTGCATGAAAATCGAGGTAGTGCGCAAAAATTAAGGTGGTGTGCGAGAATCGAGGATTGGCTCAAAAATTGAGGTGATTGAGATATGACGGCATAGGGTGACGTGTTCGATGGATTCAGCAGATGGTTCCGATAATTTGTCTATCCAAACATGTTTTAGGAGTTAGGAAATGGCTATCTATTTGAGGTATCATTTGATTGCACCTAGGGTGTTTAGATGTTATCTCGAAAAACGAGTCTCCATGTGTTTATGTATTAAGGCTGTTAAAGATATGATGTAATGGTACAGATTCTTATATTGTTATAAAGTGAATTGATTATGTACCATATCAAGTTTCGATTATCGCTTCCGTATTTGTAATGAAATGCTAAGGGGTTTCTCTTTGAAATACGATATTTGAGGTTTAGGGAATGTATTTAAGAAAGACAATATGTATTTATATGATGGGCCCCAGCATAGTGACATGCCTTTTGAGAAGGCGGGGTGTTACAGTCAAGCATTCAGATGACACCTTTTGAGGCGTTATATGGCAGACCCTACAAATCTCCATTGTGCTGGGTTGAGGTTGGTGACAATTCCATGTTAGGGCCAGAAATTGTGGTAGAGAGATCAAGTTGATAAAGCCCCGAATGAAGACCGCCCAAGATCATCATAAGTGTTATGTAAATATGAGGCGTCGGGACTTGGAGTTTTCAATTGGGGACCACTTATTTCTTTGTGTCATGTCCATGAATGATATTCGACGTTTTGGAGTTTCAGGCAAGCTCAGCCCACGCTATGTGGGTCCGTTTTAGGTATTGGAGCGGATTAGACCATTGGCGTGTCGTTTAACATTGCCTTCAGAGCTTGCTCATGTGCATGACGTCTTCCATGTCTCTATGCTCCGTAAGTGTGTAGTAGATTCGAGTCAAGTTGTTGATTATCAACCCCTCGAAGTTCGAGAAGACGCCTAATGTATCGTTGATCGAAGGAGAAGGTATTATGGAATCGTTATATTCCCTATGTTAAAGTGCAACAGCAACAGCACGGGCCAGAGAAAGCTACATGGGAATTAGAAGAAGAAATGAAGCGCGAGTATCCTTAGATTTTCGAGTAACCAGGTACGAATTTGGGGGATCAAATTCTTTTAAGGGGGGGAGGATTTGTAATGACTCGCTGGTGGGTTCATGTAAGATAAATGGGGATAGGATATTTATTTTATTTGAGTAGGAATTGTGAGGAATTATACATAATATTTTCAAGTGTTATGCAAAGGAAATGGAAATGTGGAAAAGTCAAAGGTTTGACTTGAGAGGAAGTGGGACCCACACTTATTTGCAAGGTACGTGTGTAGCTATTATTTGAAGAGTTTGTGGTATTTAATTCAAGCCAAGTTATTATTTGCATATAAGCATTTTCCTTTTAAGTTATTATGCACTAAGGGCATTTTGGTAATTAATAGAATGTGTATGTATATAAATAGAGAAGGGTTTGATTTTAACTTGAAGAAAGAAGTTCCTTAAGAAAGAAAGGAGGAGAAGAGGAACGGACGCTCGGCCAAGAAGAGGAAGGTAAGCTAGGGTTCTCTTCTCTCCCATTTTTTCTTGATTTTGTGCCTCCAGGAGAGATTAAACAAATTGGGTTTGTTTCTCTTCTTCTTTCCTTACTTATTTCTCCTATTTTGGAGTGTGAAGTGAAGGATTGCTTGTGTGGTGATTGTTTTTCAAGTGGAATCCTAAAGAAAAAGCTTCTAAAGGCAAGCTCTACTGCTCTCAAACTCTTTTACACTCTTTGATCTTAGTATTTTGAGGATTTGAGTTGAATACCTCCATGTTTTGCAAAGTCACACCCATGTTGATACCTATGTAGAAATGATTATAAATATCCCTCAACTCTTGGTTGTCCTCCTTGAAGTGTTTTGGAACTTCAAATAAGGTATCTTCAACTCTATAATCCATAGGAATTGTGGTGTTAGTTGAAAGGGTGTGGATTATATGGGTGTTTTTCGGTGTTGACTTGCATTTGGGTATGATTCGAGGGTCTTTTCCTTGTTGTGGGTCGATAGATGGCTTTAAACTGTCGACAGTTCTTTCCTGTTTTACTTGGCAGCTTGTGCATGCTGTACTCTTTTGGGTATAACTTTATGTGGTTATATTCAATTTGAGATCTGCTTTTCACGTTTTAAACTAGACTCGATAGGCTTTGTTTTGGTATAGATTTCAACCCATTTGGCCAACATTTGAGCAGTCTATTCTTGTGAGTTTTGAAGGGTTCGATTCTCCTTTCTGTTTATTGTTGGAATGAAGCTAGGTTGTTGTAGCCAAGAGTATTTGTATATATTTATTTTATTTCCAGTATATTATTAGTTCATATGCACGCAAGGGCTTGGGATATGCATTGGGGGTTCATGTGACTTGAGTGCTTGTCACACGACAATGATATTTACTTACTAGTTGTTAAGCACAAGCATTTGCATTTGGCATGTGATTTACTAATTGGGTAAGGCTAGACGGGATGCTGGGCTTATGGGGGCTTTGTATCCTATCCAATATAGTACGCCACCCCTTATTTGTTGCATCTGCACGAGTCATGGTGCCAATTTTGAGATACAGATGTACGGTGTCAGGTTTTCGAACAGAGTTATTTAGGGATGCCTCAGCGTGCCCAGTTTTTATCTTAGACGCTTATGCTTGCCAGCGGGTGTGGTAGCTCCCACCCGAGAGAGCTTCGACTCATAGTACATGTATTGTCTGCCTTTAGGGCAGTAGTAGGTTTGTTATAAGGACTTGGGTGCTAGTGCATTTCTTATTTGGGCCCCAAGATCCTGTATATGAGCATTGTTATTTCTACAGTTGGTACCTATATCAATTTATGAGATTACATAGCATGTTATGCATGAGTTTTGATTTGTTATGCATTTGAGATGCAGGTTCACTCTTACCACCTACTCTATTTGTCCTTTCTTTCTTTATGAGCTTGCTGAGTCATTTGGACTCACCTTATTTTCTCTTCATTTCAGGTAAAGGCAAGGACCCAATTGTGGGTGAGTCGAGTTGTTCTCGACTTCTAGGTTAGACGGTGTACAAGGCCATGCAGACCTAGCAATTGTCAGCCTGGGGGTTCCTTTTTATGCATTTTATCACTTTCGGACTCTTTTTTAGGATGCTCGTCGATGTCGTACCCTTATCTTTAGGTATCTAAGTGTTAGATATGAGCTCTAAAGACCAATTCTAGTGACACAAAGGGACTCGATCTTGTAATTCTTTAAATATTATTTAAATGACAAGTTTATATTTTTATTAAAATTGCAATATAATTAAAATTATAAAACATATATCCATTAGTATAATAAGGAGTTGATACCATTCTTAAGAGTTAAGAATACGAGTTACGGATAATTTACAGTTCGTTATACTATAAACATGTTCCTGGCCGAAGAATTCCTAATCTGGATAATAGCAACTCATAAAGGCCAGCACATCATCTTCTTCCTTATTCAGTATGAGATACTGAAAGATAAGGTTGGTGAGTCTCGTGCCATTCTGTATGAGATATAGAAAGAAGATGAGTGGGTGCTCGTTACAAGAACGAGTTCACTAAACGAGACTGTTAACATTAAATCACATGGATTATTAATTTCTCACATTTCAATGATTTAAGGTTAGCTGCGATTGTGCAACTAGTCCTTAGACCTGAGATGATATGGATATCTATGTATTGGTGGATTAGGATATCAACGATATTATGTGGTTGTTTTAATCAAGGATAATCATACATATCTATGTGCCTGATTCAGTGATACATGAGGTATGTGTGCATCAAACATGGAATTTAACACTTCGAGATTTATGAGGAAGATATCATATGCGATCTAGTAATCACTTGACGATAAATCCTTGGCCGAGTTAATATGACGATGGAATTTGTTTCACAAGGGTTGTGTCATAATTAGTCAAGATTGATTTTGGATTTAGTCATATGACAAGATTAAGAGATTCGACCTACTGACCATGATCTCATATCTTGTCGGGATATAGGATGATAGAAGGACCGTATTACATGGTAATGTAGTAAAAGGTTCACAATGCCCGCTTCACAATAAATTGGGTAATGATGACATATTGCTAGATGTCACTCGTGATTTACGAGAATTAATTATTGATTATTTTTGTTGCCAATTTATTTGTGAACCCAGAAAGTCCCACCCAAAAGAAATCACTTTCAAAGAGAAAATAGATAAATTAGTAATTTTATAATTACTAATGATAGTGCATTTATTCATTGGATAAATAAGAATAATTAAATAATTATATTATGAATATAATTATTTAATCATTAATTGGGTTGGGCCTTTTGCTAGCACATTAGGCTTGGCCCAATTACATTAAATGAAATGAGCTAGAGAAGCCCAACCCATTTAATGTATATATAAGCTTTCCATTTCTTCATTTACTTCACTTGATGTCTTCTTTTTTGGATTACGCCCTATTACTAGCGTCCTCAGCCACCCTGCCCCTAGAGCTACACTGAGGAGGTAAATCGAGGGATGTGCCCAAATGATCAGGGTGGTAGGCCTTAGCACCACTAATAATACTCCTAAGGTCCTCCCCCGAAAGGAAGCATTCTGCTTCCCCCAAGAATCGAACCCATACTAGGAACCTCCAGACAAGCTTTCAGCCTACCCCTTTACCACTTGGCTATGCCCCTGGGGGCCACTTGATGTCTTCTTGAATCACTTGAAGGTTGAAAGAGTTTTGAAGAAGTGTTCTTGAATAGAAAGAGGTAAGTTAGAAATTTTTGTGAAAAATTTCTTTACTTATCATTCTCTTTGAAATTCTTGGATAGAAGTGATTTCGGGTGGACTGACTCGGCATCCTACACTTGGAGGATTAACGGCAGGAAATCTAATGGTGAAATCGGATTTCATCTAAGAGGTAATCTTTCGTTTTTGCTTGTAATTTATTAAACCATAAATTCTGAAAAACGGGATACCTGTAAAAATTAAATTTTAATTCCGCTGTGCATATGATAAGATCTATGTAATCCAACACTAAGTTTCGAGACCTTCCCTATCGTTGATTCGGCATTTTATTTTACTATCAAACCAACTTCTCAACATTTTAAACTTGTCCAACTTACGTGGTGACCTTATGCTGAAACGGGGTATTACATTCTCCCCACCTTAAAGAAATTTCGTCTTCGAAATTTTGCATTTGCCTAGTCAGATCACTGATACTGATAAGCAACCCTCAATTGAAATGACCTAAATACCTCAATCATATATCAATTATCCTACCTTGCATTTATCAAACGCCCAATACTTACTAGGTACAACGTGTTTTTTACAGAATTTCCCATTGTAGCTCCTTTACAAGCGATCACACATATCCTTAAAATGACTTATATCACTCGGTATCACCACAATTTTATGCTACAATCATTTCTAATCGTGTCTTTGAGAGATATTAAATCAATTCATCATAATATCTTTCGAACAAGTCCTTAAAATAACATTCTATGTCACCTAATTAATCATTTGATTCTTTAATAGATGCCCTATATCATGCTTAACTCTTTTAGGTAACTGGCTTGATAATCAATGTTTGGTAGGAACACTTGATCCATACAGTCATTTGGTTCCTAACTTAAATTTTTTCATCTTCTTAACAAGATCCTTATGTTCTCACATTTTGACTTTCGGTGTTCTAAACCTTAAAACTTAACCTTAACCCTAGACCTAATTTCCAAGTTTACTTCCAAGCTAATACATATGTCATGATCATGAATGCATAAAAAATCTATCTAAATTAAAACTTAGCATACCTTTTGTTCTTGTCGGTTAGGTCTCTTTGTCTTCTCTTTCCAAGCCAGGGTAGACTTCTTCGTTCTCTCTCGTCAAGCAATAAACTTGTCCAGTGCGAGGTCCTGGAGCCATGTTTACCTTCCTAGGCTGGTCTATCATTTGTCTTTTCGGACACTCATTGGCGTAATGACCGAGCTAACTGCACAAGAAACACGTAATCCCTATTTGATTTCCAGTCAGAGGTGCCTCTTTATTCTTGGGGCAGTCCTTTTCCTTATGTCCTTTTTCTCCGCATGAAAAACACGTGAGATACCCTTGAGAACAATTCCTCCCTGGGTGTACTTTATTGCATCGAGGACACGGTTTGGCATCTTTGAAATTCCTCCCTCCTATCTTGTGTTCCATGCTTTTCGAATCTCTTTTCTTTTCGTCTGATCTTATCAGTCCTACATGCAATAGGTTTGTCTCAATGGTCAGAGCCCTGTCCAACGCCTCATTGTAAGTGTCAATAGCTCACGCGCTAAGAGCTTTCTATAGATCCACTTTTAATCCACCCACAAATTTTGGTGCCTTTTGCCTCTCGTCGGCTTCATACATCGGCACGTACCTAATCAATTGAGTAAACTTGACATCGTATTGAGACACCGACATTTCTTTTATCTGCCTTAATTTCATAAACTCCCAAGTCTTCTCTTCTTTCCAGTTTCGTGGAAAGTACTTTGCGTTAAAAGCTTCCTTAAATCTTACCCAAGTTATCGGCTAAACTTGTCTCCGCCTTGGATCTTGCTCTATTTGTTGGGGTGTCCTTTGCAAGGCTCTCTGAGTCGATTGCCACCATTACCCAGCTTCTTCCTCTAGCATGAAGGTAGGGTAGTTGACCTTCTCCTCATCACTGCATTGCAGATGTTGGAGCAACTTCTCGGTTTGCTTTATCTAGTACTCAGTCATACTAGGGTCATCTCCCGCCCTTTCTCTAAACATTGGGGGTCTTTCCCGGCGATATTAATCCAGCACATGGGAGGTATGCCTTGGCGACTCATTTCTTACTACACAACTTAGCATGTTCTCTAGGATCCTTTCTATTCAGTCGAGCCCATTCTCACTAGGACCTGATCCCTCTTCTTGCCGTCCATTACTCATGGTGTGATTCGCAGAGCGACCACGATGACTACTACTACTGTCACTCTCATCTCGTCCATTAAGATCTATGATTCTTCGAGTTTTCACCATCTAAAAAGGGAAAACACTTTTCTTAGCCACTGCCAAACCTACTTAGAGACGACCTCAATCTCGTCAACGATTTTTGGGTCCCATGAATGTCTTAGGGGTAACCTACCCATGTATCCAAATCATGAGCCGTCAAATTTTTCAACCCAAAACATCTACGAGTTTCAAGACTATACCTTGGCCACATCATCTTTAAGTCGATACTAGACCAAACATACTTGACTCATTTCATGAGTCGTTTCCTCGAGGACTTCAATCCTCGTAACATCTACTTCGAGATCCCTATCATCAAAATCGATTTTCAGAATCCTTAAACTCTATTCTCAATAACACTAACCAAACCGTCCTAGGTTTCTCATTTGCCTAGGATCCTCAATCAATACCAAATCATTCTTATACTCGAACCTCAATAATTCATATCACCTATTCACAAACCTAACTTGACAACTAGATTACGTCACATTGAACTAACCATCCATGCCTCAATCATTCTCAATTCCCAATAGTACCCCTGAATCTCCAAATCGGGGTTTTTGCAAATTCGCTCTGATACCAACTGTAACGCCCCAATTTTTCCAAGGCATGCATTAACTCGAGATTTCAAGGATATTTTTCTTTTTCAACAATCACACAGCGTAAATTAAACCCTAACAATCTCAATCTACCATATCAGCATATTAACTTAAAAGAATAAGCTAAGACTAGTAATATCATCACATCAGCGGAAGCAGAATCAAAATCTCGATAATACATAACCGTAATTCCTTTATTCATAATATAAAATTTATACCATCGATGTTCAACATGACATCATCAAAATAATAGATAACATCTGGTTATCACAAAACATGGTCAAAGACCTACAAAATTTCCAAAACATAAATGACGGCTATATCTCAATAACTCCTTTTCCTTTAGCGCCGCTACTTTCATCTGGAACGTTTGAATATTTCAAGGACATAGTTCAAATTAGATGTTGAATCATCTAAATGAGAGTTCAAAAATATTTTCATGAATATATGCAAACCATGAATAAAATCGACTAATCCCAACATGACCCAGCCCAAGAGAATCCCACATAGCACTTAATCCTAATTGGGGAAAATGCAATCTCTCTAAAGGAAACACAACCACTTCGACACATTGGCATAACACAATCCTTCTTAAGAGGGACAACCTCAACGCATGAACTCGAGTATCACCCCTATATCATATTAGGCATTACAGTCCCACTCAAAAGCATTTTGGATCTCAACACAACCCTGTCCACAAGATGATCAACACTATCCTCGGAATCAACGTCCACCTAGGCAATAATGTTATTTCTCAAAAGAACCTGGGGTGGTGTCCACTCTTAGCCCCGCCATTTAAGCCAACATTCAGGGTGACGTCCACTCTCAGCCCCGCCACTTGAGTACTGTAGGGTGAAGCCCGTCTCAGCCCTATCCCAAGTGGGTCAAGTAGCATTAATCCTTGGCACGCATCTCGAGTGCTATCACTCAAGTGCCACACACAAGTTGACAACCCATATCCCACATAGACCACATGTAATACCCTGAGAGCCCAAAGAGGTTAGTGTATATTGAGCATAGTGTAAGAAATGAAACAACACCAGCTAGATACCTTTTAGGCTAAATGTAGGCAAAGAACTCTGGGGTTAAGCATGCTTGAGCTAGGGAAGCTCAATGATGGGTGACTTCCTGGGAAGTTCGCGTAGGCCCATCAGGGTAAGTTGTTCTGGTCCTTCCTATCGTTCGATGCAGAATGTTACAGGTGGTATCAGAGCCGACCCCCGAGCCTCTGAGCGCGGTGGTGGGGCAAACCTCAGCGACGATGCTGAGTCCCCAAGGGGGGTGCGTGTAGGCACCTTAGGTGAATCCCACATCGGCCATGCAAGGGGGGGAGATCTGGGACCAATTATAAGGTCTCATGACGAGGACGTCATGTGCTTAAGGGGGGGAGAATGTAATACCCCGAGAGCCCAGAGAGGTTAGTATATATCGAGAATAGTGTAAGAAATGAAACAACACCAGTTGGATACCTTTTAGGCTGAATGTAAGCAAAGAACTCTGGGGTTAAGCATGCTTAAGTTGGGGAAGCTCAAGGATGGGTAACCCCTTGGGAAGTTCGCGTAGGCCCATCAGCGTAAGTTATTCTGGTCATTCCTATCGCTCGATGCGGGATGTTACACCACACATAAACATGCCAATGCCACAACACAAAACATGCATCATATAAACTCAACATTTTAAAGCATGAATTTATAACGCACAAAAAATTGATGCACATGCATAAAACAATTTGGGACAAACCTCCCACATGAAACTAACCCTTCGTAAGTCAAACCGTTTGTATAAAACAAATCAAGTACAGGGTCAAACCACCCAAAATAAACCAAGTTTTTAAGTAAGAACACTCACAAGGTTAGGGTAAGAACCACTCACAAATCAAAACATTTGTATAAACAAGCCAAGTTTTGGTAGTAAACTACTCACTTAGAACGTAACTCAGAATGCCTCAAATAACATGCCAACCTCGATTTTTGTGTCAGACCTCAAGTAATCGTACTAATGCTCAACTTCGAGCCCCAACGATGCCCCAACGATCCCTAGACATCATATTCATTTCAAAATAATATCAACATCTATTTTTCATAATTTTTCCCTTATTTTCTTCCTATTTTCTCCTCAAAAATTCTAAAATAAATATCTACTCAAGGTTTTTCCCAAATTTTTCTCCACCACAAATCCTAAAATAATTTTCTGAGAAGATTAAAAAAAAATCCAACCAGGCACGCGCCCTCACTCGCATACGTGTGTGAAACTGCACATGTAACGACCCATTAGAGGGCCTAGTATTTATTCAAGAATTATTTAATTAATTGTTGAAGTATTTGATTAAGCAATTTTTCCCATTAATTATTTAATGTGGTAATTTAGAGATTTTGAAGGAAAAGAATAGCATTTATTTCTTTTTAATGTTGGAGTTAAAGGAATTTGCCAAGGTGGCAATTTAGATTTTTTTAATGGAGAGATTAGTATTTAAATAGCATTTAAAGAGCATTTAATTCAAGTTATTTATTGTGGAAATTAAATGCTAGGACATGAAGGTCATTTAGCAATTTGTTGTTAGAATTTAATTATTAATTAAAGTTATTGTGATTAAGGGATTAAGAATCCATATGATATGAGGATTGAGATATTCATAAGTGAGATGGTTTTGGTTTAAAGTCTCCTAGTTATATTAGGAGAAGGAATCCAAGTTCTAGAAGGAGAATGAGAAGGGCTTAGGGTTGCCTATATATATTTAACCATAGCATTGAGTTCTTCTCACGCCGGGTAGGAGAAGAAGCAGATAGCAAGAGAGTCAGCAGTGGGCATAGGAGAGTGGCAAGTTTGATCAATCTGATCAATCATAAGGCAAGTATTCTCCCTGTAAATCCTTTCTTTACAGGTTAATAACAGTGTTTTCAGTTTTATCAAAGATCTCTTATTGAGTTCAGTTTTTCAAATACGTATATATATATATGTGTTACAGTGAGTTATATCAGTTCATACATTATTTCATTCCAATGATTCGATTAAATATCATCGTTGAATCATCTCTAGAATCATTTCAGATCAGTTGGGACTTGCTTTCCCAAGATTTAATTCAGAATGGTATAGTTTTATTAAGATTTGTTTAAAGAACAGAGTCTCTGTGAGCGTTCGTCTTTGGGTTTAAAAGTTGCAGATATCTGGATGAGTTCTTCCATATCCGGATGGATTTTTCAGAGTTTGTGAGTAACATCCGAATGGGCTAGAGTTTATCCGGATAAGTCAAAAAGTTTTTGGTGAGTGACATTCGGATAGTCCTTGGGCATATCCGGATGGCTTTAGCAATGTATCCGGATGGATTTTATGACATCCGAATGAGTCTAGTGCTTATTATGAGTAATATCCAGATAGCCCAATAATATTCGGATGCTTTGTTTTTGTATCTGGATGTGTCCAGCAGTGATTGTGAGTAGTATACGGATGCCTTGAGTCATATCCGGATGTGCCTAGTTGTTGTAAGTGATATTCGGATGCTTCGTGTTGTATCCGGATGAGTCTAAGACTTTCTGTGAATAATATCTGGATACCTTGTATCGTATCCGGATGTATCTAAAGTTCTTCAAGTATGATATCCGGATGGTTTGTTTATACATCCGGATAGATTAAGATAATATCTAGATGTCTCGCCTGATATCCGGATGCCTCCCTCAAAAGTTGAAATTCGTATTCAAATAGTCTCTTGTGGCATCCGAATGCCTCAATGAGATATCTGGATGGCTAGAATCATATTCGGATGTCCTAGTCCTTATCCGAATACTATCCAGCATATCCTAATAGTTCGTTCTTTGTGCTTCCAGTGTATCTGGATGACTAGAATCATATCCGAATGTCCTAGTTTCTATCCGAATATGTTCCAGCATATCCGAGCAGCTTCTTAGTTAAGCGTTAGTGTATCCGGGTGAGCCTCTTTCATATCTGGATGTCTTTCATCATATCCGAATATCCTTCCTGATATTCGGATGGCTTTTCCAGAAATTTAATTGAACTTCCAGAATAGTTTAATCCAAGTTTTAATTAAGTTAAATTATTCAATAACTTCCAGTAATGAGTTTATATGCTAGAATATAACAAGTTAATCATACCCATACCCTAAATCATAATTCATTGAATCTTTGTATTCCAATATATAGATGAAGATCATATCATGTTCAGCATTATTTTATTATGACATGAACAACATTATTTTGTGAGATTATGTGCATACATTTTGGTATGAGCACTGAGCATGACTTTATATAGAGCACTACATATCGTGTGCCAGTATTTATGTGAGCATTGCATTGCATTATGCACGTTAGGCGGCTTGTTCGCGGGGATCCCATCAGTTTCAGTTTCAGCTCAGTTTATGAGTTGCCCGCCTGGGGCCACTAGGGGGCTAGGGGCTTATTGCCCACAGTATGTGCTTATAATTTTTTTTTCTATTTACAGGATTCAGATCAGTCAGATTTGTTTTATCAGATTATGTGGGCCTATGAGCCAGAGTTGCATACCTGCATTTAGTTTACAATTTATGTGCATTACATCTTTATGAATGCAATCAGACAGTGATTATTCAGTACAAGTTTAGTGAGTTATTTATCAGTATCGATATTATTCGATTCAGTTTCAGTATTCTTTCTAACTTATTACTTGCTAAGCTTTGTAGCTCACCTTGTACTCTTCACCCTTCTAGGTTCTAGCGGGGGAGTACCAGACGTGGGGCCTAGCAGCAGTGTCCAGTAGTGTGTGTACGTGGAGCCGCTCAAGATCAAAGATGTCTGGGAGTTTATTAGTTGGTGTTTATTCAGTTTAGGTTTATTTTACATTTCAGTTTAGGAATTTTCCCTTAAATGTAGTTTATGGTTTTCAGTTGATTAAGATATTCATTTTGGTATCAGATTTCAGTTTATCAATTAGTTTATTTTATTTTTCCCGTATCACCTCTTCTCGGGCAGTTCTAGAAGAGAGGGTGTTACAGCACATGTAGGCCACACACTTCTTCTTCTCTAACGAACTGCTCGCCGACTGGCGACCGGAATCCTTCCTTGACCACACCATTTGGTAGCCTTCTTCGAGTTGATCATGAAGGTGCTACTCTTGGCTCGAAACAACCACCGAAAGCACCTTGATTTGGTCAAAAATAGGTCAATTTTGGCACCGCCCATGACTTTCTAACAACCCTCAAACATCCTTCAAACGCATTTCAAAATGCTTTAAAATCTCAAGAAATGATACCCAAGACTTCTAAAACAAAAACCCTTTATCTAATCTCTCCAAACACTTCAAAACACAGACCAATCGATGCCAAAATTCTTTGAAACCCTTGGTCGGATTTCTTAGCTATTTATAGTCAATTTTAGCTATTCTTCTGGCCAATCAGAGGCCTTACTTGCTCTCACATGCCTCCTATGTAATATCTCAAGAGTCCAAAGAAAGGTAGTATATATTGAGGATAAGTAAGGAAGGAAACAACACCAGCTGGATATATTTTGGGCTGAATGTAGGCAAAGAACTCCCGAGTTAAGCGTGCTTGAACTGGGGAAGCTCAAGGATGGGTGACCCCCTGGGAAGTTCACATAGGCCTATCAGGGTAAGTTATTCCGGTCCTTCCTATCGCTCAATGCGGGATGTTACAGGTGGTATTAGAGCTAACCCTTGGTGAAGGCAATCTAATAAGAGCGGGGAGTGGCGCCGGGGCTCAAGGGCCTATACAAAGAGCGGCTTCTAGCAGTTTTCTAGGATGACAGCCCCCAAAAGGGAAGAAGATTTGGGACCAGTTGTAAGGTAGCATGACGAGGATGTCATGTGCTTAAGGGAGGGAGAATGTAATACACCAAGAGCCTAGAGAATGGTAGTATATATATCGAGGATAAGTAAGGAAGGAAACAATACTAGCTAGATACCTTTTGGGCTGAATGTAAGCAAAGAATTCCCGGATTAAGCGTGCTTGAGCTAGGGAATCTCAAGAATGGATGACCCATTGGGAAGTTCACATAGACCCCTCAAGGTAAGTTGTTTCGATCTTTCCTATCACTCGATGTGGGATGTTACAAATGGTATCGGAGTAGACCCTTGGTAAAGGCGATCCGATGAGGGCGGGAAGTGGCACCGAGGCTTGAGGGCCTGTACATGGAGCGACTTTTGACAGGCTTCTAGGATGACAACCTCCAAAGGGGAGAAGATCTGGGACCAGTTATAAGATCGCATGAAAAGGACGTTAGTGCTCAAGGAGGGAGAATGTAATACCCTAAGAGCCCCAAGAAGGGTAGCATATATCAAGGATGAGTAAGGAAAAAAATAACACCAGCTGGATACCTTTTGGACTGAATGTAGGCAAAGAATTCTCGAGTTAAGTGTGCTTGAGTTGGGAAAGCTCAAGAATGGGTGACCCCCTGGGAAGTTCGCGTAGGCACAGTAGGGTAAGTTGTTCTGGTCCATCATATTGCTCGATACGAGATATACCCCCTGGGAAGTTCATGTAGGTTCATCAGAGTAAATTGTTCCGGTCCTTCCTATCGCTCGATGCGGGATGTTACATCCTAGACCATGCTTGGCCATGCCCTAAAAAGTGATGGTCATCCCATCGCTTGATTTTTTGACCCAGACACGGTGGCAGGCAGCAGCCATGATATTCGGCCATGCCTTTGTGCAAAAGTTCCCAAAATCACACATTTGCCCCCCTTGAAACTCTCTCTTACATTTTGGCCCTCATTCTGAAGCCCCTGAATTATCCAATAATTCCATCAAGTCTCTTAAGTTCCAAAATTTTCATTTCACCCCTGAAAATCCAGAAAAACCATCGTTTCAATCTCCCTCTGCCAAAATTAATAAATTATACTTAAGCCCAAATATAAGTGAGATTGTATTTTGATCGAAAATCCTTTTGTTTCTTTCTGAAACTACTTAAGGGTTGCTCCTTATGCTAAATATGAGCCTACCCAGGGGTCCCATTGACTTCCTAAAAGTCCCTTACGATCATTCAGTTTCTTAGGGCGAATCATAGTTGTACTAAAAGTGTCTCGATTCTGATTTCTTTTATTACCATAAATCCTATCTCGGGATGCTTGTCGATGCTGTACCCTTATCTTTAGGTATCTAATTTCTGAGACCTACCTTGTCGTTGATTAGGTAATTTATTTTACTATCAAACCAACCTTTCGGCATTTTAAACTCATCCAAATTACATGGCAATCTTATGTGAAACGGGGTATTACATAAGGTGGATCATTGTGCGATATCAACTTTCCCTAAAGTTTCTACATTTCCCTCTTTAATTTTTGAAGATAATAAGCCCATTAAGGATAAGTAGTCTTCTAGAAAAAATTAGGTTGCGCTCTCTTTGTATTTTTAATTTTCAGTTTTGAGTTTTAAATTCATTTTTAATTTTCTATTTTAATAGTCTATTTTCAAAAAACTAAAAACGTATTCTTTTTTGTCGTTTTAAAAAATTGTTTCCTAAAACATAAAATTAAAAAATGTGTTTACTTTAGAATTTTGACAAAAATTATTTTATGATATTTTATTCAATGAATTTGATTATTAAATGATAAAATTAACTCTTTTTAATAAAATTTTACAATTAAGATAAAATAATAAATTACTGACATTTGAGTAATAATTTATATTAAATATTATTTCACCTAATATGTGTAATATACTTAATAATATACTATATGTTATCCTATATTTTTAATTATAATATAGATATACTATATTTTTAAAATTTTAAATACATATATAATTTTATTTATAAAATTTAAGAATAATTTTTTTTCTTTTTTTCCTTTTTTTCTTTTTTAGAGCCAAAACATGGAAAATGGATTGTGTTTTCTATGTTTTGAACTTAGAAATTGTTTTGGCTAAAAACAACCAAAATAACATTTGTTGTTTTGGGTTTTCTTTATAAAAAATTGTCTTGTTTTCGAAAATATATTTTTAAAAATGACAAAGTAAATCAATTTTCAATGTTTTAGAAAACTGAAAACTCAAAATGGTCTAAAAATAACGAAAGTGAACGTAGTCTTAGTTTCTTATATTTTTTAACTAATGGATACCTTGTTTAACCTTTTATATATTAAGATTTAATGTATTCACAAACTTTAAGATCACAGTAAAATTTTTGTATTTTTAAATTTATTTTTTTGTGGGTTTGATTTTTGTTTAATTTTGTGTATCTTGCTATATTCTAGCAATTGGTATATTTAGAGATTCTCAATTTTTGCTCAAGAACTGGAGGAATGCTTATAATGGGGTGTTTAGTTAGATGAACTTTTTCATGATTAACGACTATTGAACTTTGATTAATATTTTGAGAGATGAGCTTAAAGTGGCAGTTGGATGTGAATTATTTTGAAATTTTCAAATGAAATAATCATTCAAATAGATTCCTAAATGCATTGTTATGTTGCATAAAAAGCAGGGGAGAAATGCGAAAATATTTGAGATGAATTTGAATTATATGAACTATGAGTATATTACATATAAATGATCTTATTTTCTGTCATTTTATAATTAAGGATACAATTTAATTGTAGGCAACCATGCTTCTATACATCCCCTTTTCTTAAAGTTTGTGAATTTCTTTCTCGCACTTTGGAAGATGAGTAATCTAATAGTAAAATTGATTTCCTTTTTTATATATATTTTATGATTGAAAACTCCATAACTAATTCTTTCTCAATTCTTGAAGGGTTATTGTTTTGCAAAAGTAAGTCTAGCATAAAAGTGAACTTACTATTCAAATCAATTGATGTTCCCATGTCATTGTATGCAAGAGATAGGGATCTTAGAGATGAAATTTCACCAACAAATTCCAAAATGGTATTATTGAGTTGGTTATAACTCAAATCAAGAACTTCAAGATTGATCAATTTCGAAAGTCTTTTAAAATCTGTAAAAAAAAAATAATATTTCACCATGTCATTATATGCAAAAGTAAGTGAACTTATTATTTTACAAAAGTAAATAGCATAAAAGTGAACTTACTATTCAAATCAATTGATGTTCCCGTATTATAATTGTTTGCAAGAGATAGGGATCTCAAAGATAATATTTCACCAACAAATTCCCAAATGGTACAATTGAAGAAGTTATAACTCAAATCAAGAACTTTAAGATTGATCAATTTCGAAGGTCTTTTAAAACCTGTAAAAGAAAATAATATTTCACCATGTTATTATATGCAAAAATAAGTGAACTTATCATTTTGCAAAAGTAAGTCTATCATAAAAGTGAACTTACTATTCAAATCAATTGATGTTTCCATATAATTGTTTGCAAGAGATAGAGATCTCAAAGATGATATTTTACCAACAAAGTCCAAAATGGTATCATTGAAGAGGTTATAACTCAAATCAAGAACTTTAAGATTGATCAACTTCAAAAGACTTTTAAAATCTGTAAAACAAAATAATATTTCACCATGTTATTATATGCAAAAGTAAGTGAACTTATTGTTTTGCAAAAGTAAGTCTAGCATAAAAGTGAACTTACTATTCCAATCAATTGATATTCCCATAAAATTGGCTGCAAGAGATAGGGATCTCAAAGATGATATTTCACCAACAAATTCAAAAATGGTATCATTGAAGAGGTTATGACTCAAATCAAGAACTTTAAGATTGATCAACTTCAAAAGTCTTTTAAAACCTATAAAAGAAAATGATATTTCACCATGTCATTATATGCAAAAGTAAGTGAACTTATTTTTTCGCAAAAATAAGTCTAGCATAAAAGTAAACTTACAATTCAAATCAATTGATGTTCCCATATTATAATTGCCTATAAGAGATAGAGATCTCAAAGATGATATTTCACCAACAAATTTCCAAATGATATCATCAAAAAGATTGTAACTCAAATCAAGAACTTTAAGATTGATCAACTTTGAAAGTCTTTTAAAACCTGTAAAAGAAAATAATATTTCACCATGTCATTATATGCAAAAGTAAGTGAACTTATTGTTTTGCAAAAGTAAGTCTAGCACAGAAGTGAACTTATTATTCAAATCAATTGATGTTCCTATAATTGCCTGCAAGAGATAAAGATCTCAAAGATGATATTTTACCAACAAATTTCAAAATGGTATTATTATAGTTGTTATAACTTAAATCAAGAATTTCAAGATTGATCAACATCCAAAGTTTTTTAAAACCTATAAAAAAAAATTGAATTAGTAAGTATTGCCATCTAGAATTTCATAAATAAAAACAAAAAATATAAATGAAATACATAATAAACTATAAATAAATAAATAAAAACCTTTCATTCTCAACCCAACTCAACTAAATAAATGTCATTCAAGTCAGGGATCTTAAGCTCTTTAAAGAGAAGAAATAGTGAAGAATTCAAATACCACCCATAATTTTCTAATCTCCAATCCCTTGTGTAATTAAGTGAGAATTGGTTCACTCTCTTTGAAGTTTTGCTACACTCAACTGCTTCTTATTAATAGCAGTTAGTAGATTGATTATCCACCCAAGAAAGTAATTGAAGAGTCACCATTTGGGTAGATGATAGAAGCTTTGAGGCCCAGCAAGGCAATCCCTTCTTGCTCCCAACACCCATGATGTCACATCATATTTTGCATCCAAGTATACTTACTCAAGTTACCCAATATCAGTAACAAAGGTCAAAATAGTGTAATTTAATTTATTATAACTCAAATTAAGAATTCGAATATTGGTTAGCATGGAAAGTCTTTCAAAACCTGGAAAAAAAATTGAATAAATAAATACTGTTGTGTAAAATTTGAGAAGCAAAAATTAATAACATAAATAAAATACAAAAGGAACATATGAATTAAAAAAACCTTCATTATCAACGCAACCAACTAAACCATTTCCACTCAAGTTAAGAGTCTTGAGCTCTTCAAAAGGAAGAAATAGTGAAGCATTGAAATGCCAGTCATAATTTCTTAATCTCGGATCCCTTGTACGAGTAAGAGAGAGTTGGATCACTCTCTTTGAATTATTGCTACATTCAACTGCTTCCCATTGACAGCAGTTGGCATATCGATCATCCACCCAAGAAGGCAAAGACCTACCATTTGGGTAGTTGATGGAAGTTTAAGGTGCAACAGGGCAATCCTCTCTTGCTCCCAACACCCATGACAACACATTCCATTTACCAACACAAACACTATCATTATCCTCCTAAGCCATGGATAAGGAGCAGTACTTCCTATGTTTTTTAGGAAGGTATACATCTCTTCGTATTCCTATGGCTAGGATATGTGAGAAGACTTGGAAATATCTCCTCCACTTGTCTCTTTATATAATGAAGATTGAGACCAATTCTGTATAGAAATGGCTTTACAGTGGAGGAGACTTGCATTGAGTAGGACATGTAAGAGAAGACTTGGAAATATGGCATGCCTTACACTGGAGGAGACTTGCATTGACTAGGACATGTAAGAGAAGACTTGGAAATATGGCATGCCTTACACTGGAGGAGACTTGCATTGACTAGGACATGTAAGAGAAGACTTGGAAATATGGCATGTCTTACAAAATTATATAAAGAGACAAGAGGAGGAGACTTGCATTGACTTGGAAATATGGAATGCCTTACAACTTATTCCACACGTTTGGAAATGGTAGGGTTGATTTTTATGTTAAAGACGTGCATTATCATAAATATTAGAAGTTTCACGTTAAAATTTGGAGAGATTTTCTTTTTTATTTACTTGCATTTTTTTATATAACTAGTATGTGTAACTCAAAACTTTTAAGTAATATTGTTAGAACTAGTGATTAACACGTGTATCACCGGAGAGTTTAATTTAAAAATAAAAAAATAAATTTGTTATTTTAAATAATTTTAATAAAATTAATAATTATAATTTTTGTTTAATCTTTAACCATTTATCAAAATTTAAGTTTAATTAATTATTCACTATTTAATATACTAATGGAGAACACTTTTAATTCAATATACTACCGTTCAATATGTTAAAGAATAATTAACACATTAAATAGGTCATTTGACAAAATATTTATAAATTTTTTTATTTATTATATTATATTTATTTATAAATAAATATTATAAAATCTATAATATATCCACTCAAAAACGTTTATTATTTTTTATTTATTATATTATAATTATAAATATGAGTAAGAATCAATTTTTTTAATAATAACAAAATTTGAAAAATATGAATTTTGATTTCTTCCATAGTCTTAAAAATATTATACCTTAAATATTAATTAGCATTGAAAAACCCTAGCATTTGACAACCTTAAATAATTTTTTATGAATTTGTTAAGATTTCACATTTTCAAGACTATAATATAATTAATTAATCACTACATTTAATTTAATGCAAGTTTTTGTGGGAAAAAATTCACCATTGATTTACCCTTGGCAAAATACTTTGTTTGACTATCATATTTTAATATTATATAAACATAAATAGAATAAAGATATAAATATAATATTTTAAATAAATGGACAATTTTCTATGATTTAATTAATAGTTTAAGTTATCTATTAATATTTCTCATAAAACCCATGCAAATTTAATAGACAAAAAATAGTTTAGTAGATTTTTGGAGGAAACAAAAATTTGCAAACTATTCTACTTTAATATAATATATTATATATTATTATATTATACAAAGATAAGATTTTATTTAATAAATAATTTTCTCTTACTTAGTTAATACTTTAAGTGTCTATTCATATTACTCATAAATAGTATTTATTTTTGATTGATTGACGGATTAATTAAATATTTAATATTCACATAATAATGTATTGAAAAACTTATGATTAACATTGAAAAACTCGTGTATTTGAAATCTATTATTAATTTTACAATAATTAGAACATATTATTTCAAAACAATTGAAAGATTTAAATTATTAATGCAAATTATAAAATATAAATTATTAATACAATAAGTACTAAATTCAAATCATTGATGCAAGTTTTTGGGGAAAATTTTATTACTACTTATTATTTCAAAGCAATTGAAATATTTAAATTATTAATGTAAATTACAAAATACAAATTATTAATACAATAAGTATTAATTGCAAATCATTAATGCAAATTTATGTAGAAAATTTCTTTTTTCAAGACTATCCTACTTTTATATATATAAAGATTATATATAATATATAATATTTATATTATATTATATTATATAAAGATAGAATTTTATATAAATGAACAATTTTTTGTGACTTAATTAATAGTTTAAGTGTCTATTCATATTCCTCATAAATAGTATTTATTTTTGATTGATTGACGGATTAATTAAATATTTAATATTTACATAATAATGTATTGGAAAACCAATGATTAGTATTGAAAAACTTGTGTATTTAAAATTCA
This sequence comes from Diospyros lotus, assembly GCF_014633365.1. Classification (NCBI taxonomy): domain Eukaryota; kingdom Viridiplantae; phylum Streptophyta; class Magnoliopsida; order Ericales; family Ebenaceae; genus Diospyros; species Diospyros lotus. The sequence goes on from NC_068351.1 coordinate 22,672,343, forward strand.
TTATTAATTTTACAATAATTAGTACATATTATTTCAAAATAATTGAAAGATTTAAATTATTAATGCAAATTACAAAATGTAAATTATTAATGCAATAAGTACTAAATGCAAATCATTAATGCAAGTTTTTTGGGAAAATTTTATTACTATTTATTATTTCAAAGCAATTGAAAGATTTAAATTATTAATGCAAATTATTAATGCAATAAGTATTAATTGCAAATCATTAATGCAACTTTTGGGGGTAAATTTCTTTTTTCAAGATTATCCTACTTTTATATATATAAAGATATTTTCTTCTACTTTTACATGAAAAAAATTATAATGTTCATGTTAAGAAACATGAAAAATTCAAACTTAAAATGTTATGTTTGTAATTATCTATTAGTATAATTATTAGGTGGTCCTATTTATTTGATAAATATCATTTAAACCATTAAAGATTTATTCATGATATTTATCCACTAGTTAAAGAATGATAATATTTTTTCAATTTGAATTCAAACTAATTTGATTGAGTTAATTTTGAATAAAGATAGACATTGTTTAGTCCGTAAATAAAAAAGTTCTTATATTGAAAAATATACAGAAAATACAAAAAATAGTTTGGGTCTCCAATCAAAAAGCAAATATGAGGGTTACACCATCAGTGTATAGTTGGTTAATTGATTGAAAGCATCCAAATCAATTGTAACGATTTTTTTTATACAAATAATAACTAGAGGTCAATGTGTATATTTTATAAATTTTCTTACTGTTGGTATCATAACCTGATGTATCTTTGCCTTATTTGTTGCTAAACTCTCGTCATATAACAATTTTTTAATTAGGAAAAAATAATGTTTTTCTGTAAAAGTTATTTTGACCTTGTTTGTTGTTTCGTTTCAGCATGACAGTAGTAGTCGCCAGCGACCATGTTTGTCATGGCCGCTGGCCGGGCTTACTGCTCACGAGTCTTCCTTGGTCATTGGAACAATGGTCGAGGCATCGCCGGTGGCTACATATGTCGCGGCCATTCGTATCCCCAGCAACCATGGGGCAGCAGTGACTTATGGTGTCCAATGGTCACTACCATAGCCGAATTTTTGCTCATCATCGACGACCACCATAAGCGGTCCTTGCTTTCTACCTCCATCTTTGCCGCATATTCTGATGTCATTGGCGAATGGTGGGATGCGCGGCCATGGAAGATCTGGTCGCGACTCTTAATGTGATGGACTGGTTGTGTTGGGTATTTCTCAATCGACCATGGCTTTAAGATTCGCCATGGCCATCAACTAAAGCTCCTCCACCACGACTCTTGGTTTTTTTACGATGGCTTTGTGATCTGCCATCGTCGTAAGTCTTGGGTTCATTTTATTCGATGTGGGGCAGTCTTCTCGCCATGGCCAATAACCTTCGGTCACTCCCATACCCGAGATCTCATTGATGGCCGGCATGACCAGAGGCATCACATGCCATCATTGGTCGTTGCGATGAAGGTCCGTTCGAGTTCCCATGGAGGTCCGTTGCCATGGGTCTCTGTGAATTGCATTGTTCGCTCGTTGTCGGTGGCTGATGGGATGATCCAATTGATCACGGCCTTATGGGTTTCTACTGTCGTTGATCGATTGGTATTCACTGCCATGGCCGATCAAGTTGCCTTTTCAGTGCCATGGCCGATCGATTTGCTTATTCTCGACCATGGCGATTGGGCTTCTTCTTCCCTCTTCCTTTTGATGACAATAGGAGAAGAGAGCAATTGGTGGCAGTAGGTTGAGGCACGGCTGCGGCATGGTATGAAAACCCTAATTTTTGGGGCAGACGGTGGGTCGACCCATTAAGTTGCTAAGTCGACCCACCAGGTCAAATCCAATAGATCTAGCAACCATGCACCACCGTAGGTGGTCACCCAGCTCAGAAATCTGTCCCATAGTGGTTTTTGATTAACCCCACATAAAAGCGAGATTGGAGTTCGTTTTACAAGTTGTAAAAATTTAGTTTTCATGCAATAAATTATATTTTTTACATGTTTAAATAAATTATTTATTATTTTTGGTCAATTGATTCATATGGTAATGTTTATGCATAATTAATGATGCTATATATGCATAAATTTTATTGCTTGTGTATTATACATGCATGATTTATTAAAAATTATTATACATATAATTGGCTAAATGTCATGTGATCAATGTAATTTTGATTAATTGAAGACTAGCTAAAGTATTTTTAATTAATTAAAATTATATATTAAGTTGCAAAAGTTACATAAAGTTAAATGACATTAATTGTAATTAATCATATTTAATATAATAAAATTTATCCCACATGAATTTTTGTTGTATTTGTGTGATTAATTAGGATGTGATAACAAATTATTTTTTCTTAATTTATCCACGTGAATTATGAAAAGTGTTATTACCAAGATACAACAATAGATTTATAATGTAGAAAATGTGATCTTGACGTCCATGTGCAAGGATGATCAAGAGACCAAAAGAATTAGGGGGCCAAAAATAATCAGGTGGTTATAAAAGATGATGACTTGCTGATGCTAATGAATGGGAGGCTAAAAATAACCAAGAAACCCTAAATAACCGAGAGACCTCAAAGAACTGACTACTTCATCCGCAAGCAACTGCTTATCAGCATCAACAATCATTATCTTTTAGGGCCACCTAATTATTTTTTGCCCTTTAATTATTTTTTATCTCCTGATCATCCTTGCACATGGATGTCAAGACGTTCTTTCTCACGTTACAAATTTTTTGTTGTAATTTGACAACAACAAAAATGAATATAATTTGTCAGTCATATTATGAAATTTATATTATGAATCTACTTAAATATAATAGCTTAGCCCACATGTAGTTCTTATATGTTAGTGATTCATAATTGTTGCATGATTTATATTGGTAAAATATATCATTAAGTTATAAGAGCCTCATATTCAGTTACATGATTATTTGTATTATTCAATGCAGCTATTTTACCTGTAAATTTCTCTAATATGAAGTGTGATATTCCTGATTTGAGCGGTGATAACTATAAGGTGTGGAAGGAGATGATCCTTCTATAATTAGGGTGGATGGATATTGAATATGCCATTCGAAAGAATGAACCACCTACAATTACTTCTACTAACATTGAGGCTCAGATTACTGAGAATGAACGATGGTAGCAATATAATCATCTCAGTATGATGTTTATTCGATCTAATCAACCCCCCCTGACGTATTCGGGAAAATGTTTTGGCAGTGGTGTCTTAATCGGGGTAGTGACCAAGGCATGACGGCACTGGCCTCGACAAGCTCGTGACCACATGACTGGGCCTCAAGGGGACACCTCCGTGGCCACACGACTGGATCTGTGCGAGGCAGGTCCCCTAGCCCTGTGGCTGCACTAGCTATTGCACGACTAGGCAGCTTCATGGCCTTCTTTGTTGACTTGTGGGCCGTATTAGCCACTTATCGCTAATCTCCCATGGCCCTCTATTGCTAGGTTATCCCGATTAAGCTGTATTGATCTATTTATTAATTTATTTTCCAACGTTTTTTCTCATGACACATTAGGTGGGTTAAACTTTAATAAAATTGAATGCATTTTAGGTTTGATGCAGCGAATCAAGTAATTTTTCCAATAATATATGATTTATAGCCAATAAGTAGAGATGTAGATAGTCAAATTCTCAAGATCCCTAAGAGTGTCACTACAATGACGAAATTTGGTACAAACAATTTTGCCTGAATTTTTGGAAACAATTTTCTCACACAAATTCTGTACATCCTAAGGGTTATCTAAGAATTGTAAAATTCTTATAGTTTCTACTTTGATCTTTTGTTCTTTACCAATTGTCGACATTTAGAAGTGGTCGACCGTGATTTGTCGGCCCGCACTAGTGTAATGAATCCGAGATGGAGAGAATAGGTTATCTGGTCCGATTTGTTAACCTGCTGGCCAGTCCCTATAAGGTACTCCGATGCTCAAGTGAGTGAATGAGTAAGTAAAATTGCAGAGTATTAGTAAGTTGGCAGGGAAAAGCATACCATGGCTCTAAAAAGAGCTGGCTGATATATAAGAAGGGATGAGATGTCCTCCAGTCTGTGTTGTACGTCTGTAAGTGGTGGGACAGAATATCCAACGCTGGCGGAAATGCCCATGCAGCAGCAAGGTATCAACGGGACCCTTATTAATGTGGATGGGATCCGTCATTAATGAAGATGGGATCTAATGTGAACATGCAGAAATCTAGATCCGACTGTAATGATGTTGTTGCAAGAGGCCAGGATGGGACTGGCGTGGGCCGATAAAATGGGCCAAGAGGGTAGGGCCAAGTTAGGCCTAAATGGCCCAGCTGGGATGGGCTTTAGCCCATGAATATTCTTCTGCATATGACCCTCTCATTATGCGAGCTGATCGACTGGGCCGACGAACTGCAAGAGTTTGCTAAGAGCTTGCTCGAAGTGCAGTTGGGAGCTCGCTCGAATAGGCCGGCGAGCTAGAGGCATTCCTAGGAGCTCACTTGGCCCTACAATCCAGCTTAGGCTCCAGTAATGTGTGACCTTGCTTCGGTGAACTTAGCTCGAGGTCTACTGGAACTTATGCGATTGGGATGGCCCGCTGCTTTGAGCCCAGCCCCCCAGCTCATAATGCAATCTTTGGACTAGGAGTTGACACGTGCCAGCCATTCCAGCTATTAATACACCTTTCAGCTTTTCACCCAATCGTTTCACATCACATCGTTTCATGCAGCACGTCTTGTCTACGGTGCATTTAATGCTCATGTTTCCCATAACCGCTTAATCATCATGTCCGTGGGCCCCATGCTCCCGTGCTCCACCATTGGATCTAGGGCAGTTTATCGGTTATTTTATCCAATGGTGGAGTGTCCCAAACTACAAAAGTGTGAGGAAAACCCCTTCCCTCCCCTTTAGTATGTCATTTTTGAAAATATTCCTCTACGTTCGTAACCTTCTTCTTTCTCTCGACGCCGAGACTCCATTGCCGACTGCTCTGAAGCTTCTCTGCCCTTCGCCTTCACTTTTTTAGCTGGTTCTTCCCGTCAATTCCATCTTCATGCCTCGTCTCTTGGCGATGGCTGTGCGTCTCTTAGGGCTAGCTTTTATTTATTTTAGGAGGTTTGATAGGCTTAGAAAATCAGCCCATTTTTATTTCGAGTCATTCCCTGTTGCGAAGCGCAGGTCCTGATAGGTAGGAAATGTCCCTAGGGACTTTGGTTCGCGAGGGCCGATTCGTTCTCAGCAATCTGATATTTTTTTTTTTTTTTTTATCGTAGATGTCTACATCAGGTCAGAAGCGTCGCAACCACAGGGTGCAGGACGATGACACCTCTAGCTCTTCGGAGCAAAGAGAAAGGATGTTGCCGCGAACCGCTCAGGAGGCGGCTTCGTCTGATTCTGAGGTCACTGAGAGGGTTCCTTAGCGTACAACCCCTGTAGTCGCCCAATGAGCTTCCGAGGAGCGCGCTACTCGCGAGATCATTAAGCGCTATCCTTCGAAGCTGAGGATTAGTGAGCTGACATCATACGCTTCTACATACCATCTTCCTTGCAGCACACGTTTGATGGTGCCTTCTCCTAGTGACCACGCAGCTTTTTCCTTCTACGGGGTTCATCACTATTAGCCCCCAACACTTAGAATTCGATTTTAGGTTTCCACTCCAACCCTACCTTATAGCCATTTTGAACGACCTAAAACTCGTTCTTTTCCAACTGACCCCTGACTGGTACGCCCAGATAACCTCCCTAGCCCTTCTTTTCAAGAAAAACCAATTTTCTCTTCCAACGCCTAAAATTTTGAGGTACCTTTACTCTTTCAAAGGTACCAAGGACGGGCTGTATTACATGGCAGCTCGTTCCTCGGATTGCAAGAAAGTCTTACCTCAAGGGAAGGCCAAAGGCAAGTCCAATGTAGGGGACTATAAGTCCCAATGGTTTTACATTTACTATTCTTTTCTTCAAGAACTCAAAAACTTCAGCTTCGTTCTTGCGCCGAGTAAATAATTCTCCAGCCTGCATTTGAAGCAGTAATTCATTTGTTATCATTTTTTATTTGCGGGTGTCTTTCCAATTTTGCAGATGTTGCCGGGGGGGCAGCCTGAGTTAACCATCTCCGAGGCGCAAGATCTTCAAGCGACTTCGGAAGCGAAGACTGACGAAGATGACTGTGAGTTCTGTAACTCTCTGCTCTACGACTACCAGCTCACTCCTCCTTTCGGTATCAAGGAAATAAGGAAAAATGACATTGGAGTTCGTGGCCAAAGGGAGATAAGGTCAGTCTTTAACGAGACTGATTTTTACTAGAGCCCAGTCAGGGAGGGTAGAGCTCGTGGAGGAATTACAATTGCGCCTTACCAGTATCATTAGAGGCGATGAAGCTCCAACTCGAATGACCCGGCTCTTCCGCGATCTCGAGCGTCCCCAAAGCCGTTCCCATCTCATCCTCTCCTACCAAAATTCAAAAGGTGGATCCTCACGTCGAGATGGCCGATGGGAACCGCGACCTTTCCATTCTACTCGGCTCTACTCCCGTACTGACTGTTGCAACCCCTTCAAACCCTGTTCCTGAAGGCACTTCCTCGCAGCGCGTGGCAGCCATAGTTGTAGCGAGTCGCGATAAGTTCATGGTTTGCGAGGAGGCTTTCAGGAGCAAAAGAAAAATTCCTCCAACCTCGAAGTCTGTTAAGCAGGCTCAGGCAGACAAGAGGAAGAAAACTAACACTTCTGCGGAGCCAAGTTCGTCTGAGGTCGCGGCTGGTGGGACATAATTTGCCCCACTTCTTGATATCTTGGATAAGGTTCTTGGCAATTATACCAAGAACCTAGACAGGAAGGAAGTGTTGGGCGAAGCGCTCGATGAGTATGTTGCTCGGCATAGTCTTCTGGTAAGGTTCTTTACCCACTTTCATATTGTCTTATTTCTTCTAAGTGTAACTGACCTCTTAAACCTCATAGGCTTCCCTAGGGGTCTTTAAGCATATGGAAGAGAGAGCTCAAACCACCAAGGAGAAATAAAAGCTCGAGGCCGCTGTCGAGGTACTGAGGAAAGATAAGAAAAAACTAGAAGAGAATCTGGCTTTCGTGATCAATGAGTCCAAGAAGTACCGGAACAAGGTCAAGGGCTTGAAGCATCGAGTAAGCGAGGCCGAGAAAATGAAGAAAGAGTTTGAAGATGAGCTATACCGTCAGAAGCAGTTGTTTGATTCGGCCTGCTCCCAAGCCACTTCGAAGTCAAAGAAAGGCTAAGGCTGAGCTGGCAGCAACGCGTGGCAACTTGGAGCAAGCCAAGCAACGAGCTAAAGAGGCAGAAAAGGAGGTCGAACAACTGAAAGTAGACGTTGAGATTCGGGTCGTGAGGAAGCGCAATGAAGTCGAGTCTAAAATCTGTAGTGCATTTGTTTTCACTTTGTGGAAAGCACATCCAGATCTCGACTTCCCCTGCTTCAGCGAGGAAATGATGGAGGCAGTGAAGAAATATGTCACCAATGCTATGAGCTCAAGAGTCACTGCCACCCTGTCTGAACCCGATCAGACTGTGGTCAATCTTTCTACTGAGGACGCCACCAGCCTTGCTCCCCAAGATGCGGCAGCCTCGAGCTCAGATCCTCTAGGCCATTAGACTTTTTTATTTTTCTTTCTTTATTCTTGTACTTGGACTTTGGAAGCAATACATTTCTCTTATTCAATCAAATTTCTGCTTCTTTGTCATTTGTTGCGAATTGAAAGCCAAACACAAAGACAAACTTAAATTTAGTTAATTCAAGAATACCTCTAGCTCATTGCCTAATAAATCTTAAAAACAAGCAACTTTAGATAATATGTTTGAGCAAGATATCATTAGTTCGAGCCGTATGTCCAGTAGGTCATGATCTAAGCTAACATACGATAGCTCATTGAATCGTTAAATCAATTCGCATTTCGCCGTCAAGTTATACATCCAGGTAGATCATAATTCGATCCCAACTAATGTACCATGACTTTTAAGGGCTTTAGCGAGGTTAAGATGAACACCCAGATAAGTCGCAGTCCATGACTTTCATCAAGATAAGAGGACCCCAACTAATGAACCATAACTTTTAAGTTTTTTAACCAAGGCGATGGCTTAACAGGCGCCGAACCATGACACTCTGGTCAAGATGAACGGGCTCTAGTCTGCCAACCCCGACCTAAAGCGAAGACTAAGATGAATGCTCAGATAAGTAGCAAACCATGGCACATTGGCCAAGTTAAATGGGCCCCAGCTCACAAACCCTAGCCTTTTAACCCCGAATTAAGATTATTTCTTGCCTCTTTAATTTAATGAAAAGTGGAAATAATAAGATTCGACAACCGTAGTCATAAGTTCAATTTGAAAGCACAAATAGATCATTAATCAAGCATCATATGAGTAAAAGATGTAGCTAATTGAAAATATGGCCTGAGATGTTCCGCGTTCCAAGCTCGTGGGAGAATAAATTCATTCATATATGCCAGGTGATAAGCTCCATTGCCCAGGTTTTCTTTTATAGTGTAGGGGCCTTCCCAATTTGGGCTCAAAGTCCCGTCGCAAGCCTTGCGAGCTCAAAGAAGAACAAGGCGCAGCACAAGGTCACCAACATTGTAGCTCCAAACTCGAACCCTCCTGTTGTAATATCTTGCTACTCGTTTTTGATAGGTCGCCACTCTTATGGGAGCTAGCTCCCTTGTCTCCTCAAGCAAGTCAAGATTCGCAGCCAATAGGTGGTCATTGTTCTCTGTATTAAAGGTGGCTCTCCGCTAACTGGTTACTTCATGTTTTGCCAGGATCATCGCCTCAGATCCATATACCAAAGAGAAAGAAGTCTCTCCCATAGTGGTGCGAGCTGTAGTCCGGTAGGCCCAAAGCACGATTTGTAGTTCGTCCACCCAGGCCCCCTTTCTGGCTTCCAACTTGATCTTTAATATCTACTTGATTATTTTGTTGATAGCTTTGACTTGGTCTTTGGCTTGTGGGTGGTCTATGGCTGTGAAACTCTTCTTGATCCATAGTGATTCACAAAATTGGACAAATTGCTCGCTAGTAAATTGGGTTCTATTGTCGGTGACTATCTGTTGAGGAACTCTGAACCTGCAGATAATATTGCTCCATACAAACTTTTCTACCTCCGTGAGCTGTTGGAAGTGGTCTGATCAGGTCGATGCCCCATATAGCGAAGGGTCATGGGCTGCTCATTTGTTGCAGGTAGACTGGGGGAGCTCGCGGTATTTTTGCAAACCTTTGACATGCGTCACATTTCTTCACCACATTTGTAGCGTCTCGCTTCATGGTAGGCTAGTAGAAACCCTGGCGAAATGCCTTTTGAGACAATGATACTCCCCCAGTATGATTGCCACAGTGTCCAGCATGGATTTCTGTGAGAACCACTTGGCAATCAAGCTCATCGATGCATCTAAGTAATGGGGCTAAAACCCCCCCTTTTATGTAGCATATCATCGTGAATACAGTATCTAGCTGCCCGAGCTCGAGTACGTCGTGCTTCTAACTTGTCACTTGGCAAATTTCCTTCTTGCAAATACTCAACGATGGGCCTCATCCATGAATCCGGCCTTAGCTCGATTGCTAACGTCTCATTTTGCCCCTCTATGCTTAGTATGGCTAAGAACTCCACAGGGATGGCCCCCAATGAGTCTGCATCTCCTACTGATGCCAAGCGAGTAAGGGCATCAGCGTGAGAGTTCTGGCTCCATGGGACTTGATTCAATTTGCACTCCTCGAAGAGGCGAAATAATTCCTTAACTTTCCAAAGGTATACTACCATCTTTGGGCACTTTACCTGATGCTCCCCTTGTATCTGACAAACTACGAGCTGGGAGTCACTAAAAATTGTTAATCGCTCTGCCTTGACTTCTTTTGCCAAGTGCAAGCCAGCCAGCAGCGCTTCGTACTTGGCTTCATTGTTGGTCGCTCTGAATTTGAACCTCAACGTATAAGGAATCTTGTGTCCCTCCGGGCTTATTAAGAGCACGCTAATTCTAGATCCATGCTTGCTGAAGGAACCATCAACGAATAACTCTCGGACTGAAAATACTGAGGAGGCGAGGTCCTCCACCGGTCCTGTGAATTCTGCTACGAAGTCCTCCAGCACTTACCCCTTGATGGCTGACCTTAGCTTGTACTCTATATTGAATTGGGAGAGCTCAATGGCCTACTTGAGTAGACGGTCGAATAAGTCACGCTTCTGCAAGATCTACTTCAGTGGATGTTTGGTCAGTACGCCAATCTGATGAGATTGAAAATAAGGACATAGCTTCCTTGACACGACCACTAGGGAAAAGGAGAGCTTCTCCATGGGGGTGTACCTTGTTTTGGCATCAAGTAGCCTGTGGCTCACATAATACATCGGATACTGCACCCGATCTTCTTGCACTAGTGCTGCGCTGATAGCATACTTAGACACTCCCAGGTAGATTGTCAACTCCTCCCCTTCCTTCGGCTTTGACATGAGGGGAGCCCATCCCATACATTCTCTCAGTTGCTAGAAAGCGTTCTCACACTCCTCCGTCCACACGAATCTCTTTTCTTGCTTCAAGACATCAAAGAATGGAATGGACTTATTAGACGCTTTAGAGATAAACCTACTGAGGCCAGCAATCTGGCCATTAAGGCTCTACACTTCTTTCATCTTGGTGGGTGATCGCATGTCAAGCAGAGCTCGAATTTTCTCGGGGTTGGCCTCGATCCCCCTTTCATTCACCATGAATCCCAAAAACTTTCCAAAGCCACACCAAATGAGCATTTGATTAGATTCAATTTCATCTGGTACTTTCTTAGAACCTAGAATGCTTCTTCTAGGTCGCTGATGTGGTTGGCGACTTGTCTGGACTTCACCAGCATATTATCAACATATACCTCCATGGTTTTTCCAATCAAAATTTTGAACATTATGTTAACCAGCAACTGGTACATTGCTCATGCATTTCTTAGTCCAAAAGGCATTACCTTGTAGCAGTATAACCCCCGATCCATCACAAATGATGTATACTCCTCCTCGTCGGGGTTCATAGGGATCTGGTTGTACCCCGAATAGGCTTCCACGAAGCTCAGAAGTTGGTGGCCAACCGTTGCATCCATGAGCTGGTCAATTCTAGGCAAAGGGAAACTGTCTTTTAGGCAAGCCTTGTTCAAATCTGTGAAGTCGACACAGGTCCTCCACTTTCCATTCTTTTTCTTCACTGGGACCGAGTTCGCCACCCAGGTCAGGTAATGGGCTTCCCTGATGAATTTGCTAGCCAAGAGTTTGTCTACCTCTTCTTTCAGGGCTGCGTAATGCTCAACCGTCATAGGTCTCCTCTTTTGGCGAACTGGCTTATAGTTGGGATCGATATTGAGTCGATGTAGCATTATATTCGGGTTTATTCCCACCATATCTCCGTAGTTCCATGTGAATACATCCAAATTTACTTTAAGGAATTTAGTCAATTGGGACTTTACCTCAAGGAAGAGGCCTTTGCCCACTTGGAGGCGCCTCCCAGCATCGAGGTCGCTGATTACAATATCTTCCAGTTCGTCTGCTGGGCTAGTAGGCCGGTCACAATCCACGTCGCGAGGGTCTAGATCATGGCTGACTCCTCTGCTACTGACGACTCGCACTTCCCCTCCAGAGACCATATTGACCTTTTTTCCTTTGAGCCCTATCTTTAGTGCTTCCTCATAGCAACGTCACGCTGAATACTGCTGGCCTCTTACGTATTCAGTCTCGTTTGGAGTAGGGAACTTGATTGCCAGGGCTTTGGTTAAGACAACTAGGTTCAGATCGTTCATGGCGGGCCTCCCCATGACAACGTTATACGCGGAGGGGCCATCAATGACAAGGAAATCCGCCATCATTGTGGCCTAAAGATCTAATTCTCCAACAGTGAGTAGCAACCTGATGCGCCTCTTCGGAATTACTGCCTCGCCGATGAAACCATATAGTGGTTCTGGGGATGCTATTAGCTGGTCTAGCCCCAGTCCCATCTGGTCAAAACATCCCTTATACATGATGTTTACCGAACTACCCGTATCCACCATAATCCTTCATACCTCCATGTTGCCAATCTGAGCTCAGACCACAAAGGCATCATTGTGCTGCCAGTGCACCTCTTTAGAATCATCCTTGATGAAGGTGATATCACTTGAGGCCACTCTGGCTCTCTTGGAGGGCCCTTCTCAGTTGCTATTCCCAACGAGAAAAAGGTGACCATCTTCCCGAACATATCATTCGTGGAATCTATTAGAAGTCCCTGCAATGTGAGGCCCCCCATGTATGGTAAAAATAGTTCTTACCGTAGGTGTTTAGTCCGGCTCAGGAGCTTGACGAGGACCTGGTTGGGCTGGCTATTGGGACTGTTGATCTCTTGGGCGCACCACATAATCACGCAGGCGACCCCTCCTGATTAATTCTTCAATCACGTCTTTAGCGCCCAACATTTGAAGGTGATGTGTCCTACCTCATTGTGATAGGCACAGAACTTGTTTTTGTTTCTGTATTTGTCAGGAGTCTTTATTGGGCTAGGCCTCCCAAAGTCTTCCTTACCTAGTTCTGTGGCAAAGATCCTATCTTAAGAGTCAGACAAGACATTGTAACTTTCATACCGACCTCGGCGTGGAGGTCGCTCGACCCTTTGCTCAAACCTCGCCTTTTTGGTGGTTTGGTCGCTGGTAATCCGCCCTTGGTCTTCTTTCCGAGTGTCTCCATCACCTCTCCTTTTATTTTGGCTAGCGCGCTCCCCCCTTTCTTCTAATCGCTTAATTTTTTCAAGCCAAAAGCTTCCTCCCATCGGACCTCTTTCCCAGCTCGCTCATAGAATTCACCTAGGTCTCTTACAGGGGACTTGTAGATGCTTTCATAGAGCTTTCCATCCTTTCTATGCTCAGCAGAGATCGCAGTCAAGATACTCTTGTCGGAAGGGCTTTCCACGTTGTTCACTTTGCTCCTGAACCTCTCGATATAATCTTTCAAAGATTCGCCGGACTGTTGGAACACCGTAGTGAGGTGACATGTCGAGGTAAGCTGCCTTCGGAGTGACCTGTAATGGTCTGTGAATTTTTGCTGGCACTCCTCCCAACTGCAAATACTACGAGGGTGGAGTCTTCTTAACCATGCCCGAGCTATGTCTCCCAAGGTCACAGGGAAAGCTCGGCATTTCGCTAGTGGGTTGGAAGTCTGTAGGTCCATCTGAACATTGAAGGCATCCAGGTGGTCATCTAGGTCGCTGTCCCCATTGTACTGAGGAATACTGGGGACCTTGAATCTGCGAGGGAGAGGCACCAGCTCGATTTCTTTGGAAAATGGGGTCCTCTCTTCACGGCCTACCCTTTGGTTGTAAGCTCCATGTCTTGCCTTCAGTTGTTGGATCCTCAGCATTAGTTCCCCCACTACAGGGTCCTGATTAGCAGATCGCCCCATGAGGGGCTATCTTTCCTACGAGGGGTCTTGTTCTGGGGAATGGTGATCCCATGGATGAGGTCACCTCCTTAGCTCACGATCAAGGGAGTTGCGGCGGGTAGCGTAACTAGGGTAGACTCCGATTTAGTTATCCCTCCATCGTGAATTCCCACGCCGTTGACTTCCTTTGCAAATGTCCTCACGGTGATCTTTGTAAGGACTCACACATGTCCTTCGTTTAGTGGCCCTTCTGGTTCATCTTCGTGGCACTGCCGCTCTCCTGTCCTTCGAGAATGCAGGTTTGATGAGCGGACCGACCCAACTCGTCGTAGCTTTCTTCCGTTTCCTCTTTCATCTGGAGAAGGCATTCCGCTTGGGGGTCGAGGGGCTCCCACGGGTGGAATGACCCCTACCTGCATCTGTGCCGTATGGACTTGCGTTTGGGCCAGAGCACTAACCACGTCAACGAGCTACATAACGGTATTCTCCAATGCTTCTTGACATTACTGCCAGGACTGCGTCACCTCTATCCCAGAGGTAGAGGCCATAGGCGGGTAGGGGCTCTATCTAAGGACGTCGGGGATGGATCTAGCCAGAGGGGGCATAGAAGCGGATGCAACCGTGCCCCCAACTCATGGAATTTTTATCAACTGGTTAGCATGGTTTACAGGTTGGTTGGTCATCACCTCGAAAGCTCTGGTATTTCTCATTTTCGACATTGATATTGACCAGAGCGGGCCCTCCTTCTAGCGCCAAAATGTCGACGTTTGGAATTGGTTGACCGTGATTCGTCAACCCGCAGTGGTATAATGAATCCTAGAGGGAGAGAATAGGTTATCTGGTCCGATTTGTTGACCAGTCAGTCGGTCCCTACAAGTTATTCCGATGCTCAAGTAAGTGAACGAGTAAGTAAAATTGCAGAGTATTAGTAAGTTGGCAGGGAAAAGCATACCATGGCTCTAAAAAGAGATGGCTGATATATAGGAGGGGATGAGATGTCCTCCAGTCTGTGTTGTACGTCTACAAGTGGTGGGATAGAATATCCAACGCCGGCGAAAATGCCCATGCAGCAACAAGGTGCCGACAGGACCCTCATTAATGTAGATGAGATCCATCATTAATGAGGATGGGATCTAAGGTGAACGCGCGAAAATCTAGATGCGACTGTAATGATGTTGTTGCAAGAGGCCAGGATGGGACTGGCGTGGGCCGATCAAATGGGCCAAGAGGGTAGGGCCAGGTTAGGCCTGAATGGCCCAGCTGGGATGGCCTCTAACCCATGAATATTCTCCGGCATATGACCCTCTCGTTATGCAAGCTGATCGGCTAAGCCGACGAACTGCAAGAGTTTGCTAGGAGCTTGCTCGAAGTGCAGTTGGGAGCTCACTCGAATAGGCTGGCGAGCTAGAGGCATCCTGGGAGCTCGCTTGGCCCTATGATCCGAGCTCAGACTCCAGCAATGTGTGAGCTTGCTTCAGCGAACTCAACTCAAGGTCTACTGGACCTTATGCGATTGGGTCGGCTCGCTCCTTTGAGCCCAACCCGTAAGGAGTAGAACGGGAAATACCCATAACACCAATGATGTTGCCTTTGTGGATAAATGACTTTAATAAAACCAAATATGTATTTATAATCTCAATTAAATTATATATTATCAATAAATCAACTAAAATAAAAAAAATAACGGTAATTTGTAATTTAAATGTAAAGTTTTAATTAGTATACATTTGATTCGATATTATTACTTTCACCAAAAATATATTAATTTACAATATATTTGTTTGCAGATATTGTGTAATATATACCTTAGGTTAATCTAGTTCATAATTTAATTTAATTTTTGAATGAAATATATTACTTTTAATTTAGAAAAAAAAAAAACAAGAATTGGAATTCATAGGCTACCATAGTATGTGTTTAGGTAGGATCCCTAATTCTTAACCACAACATTTTGTGTAAAAGTTACATAAAATGTTGTTGTTTGAAAGTTAGTTCTTTATTTATTTTTTTAAAGTTAGTATGAATTTACTCATTTTGGTTAATTTCATACATGAACTTTATTTATGATCAATTGAGTACATGAATTTACAATTTGGCAATTCAATGCAAATAAATTTAGGGTAAATTAAAATTTAGACCCCTTATTGTTTGAACTATTTTCATAGGGATGTTTGTGGCTTAAAAATATTTCTAGTTGTTGATATTATTTATCTTTTCTACACTAACACACCATTTCATCTTTTATATTAAGTTAATAACCAAACTAAAAATTAAAAGTGGTTACTTGCCCACCAACTCGTGCAATTTGTATTATTTGCATGAAGACGCTCTATAGTTTTTTTCGTCTCTAGAGATTATTGTGGTTTGTTTTCCTTTTTTCGTGCTTAACATCCCTTCCATTAGTTTTCAACATATACAACATTAATTACAATGAAATGAAATTAAATATAACATTTTTTTCTATAACGACAAGAAATAAGAAAAAAATAAAAAAAAAAACAAAAAGCCTCGACAAATCTTATTCTATTCTTCAAAGAAAGTTGTTGCTCGTGAGATAGAATGACATTGCCCATACACATTAAGAGAAAGAATGTGCACACCTAAGTTGCACGGAAACGGAAATAGGAGATGTTTCTGATAGGAAATGGAAACACGGAAACGGCATTTTTCTAAAAATGTAGGAAACGGAAACACGAGATAAGCTATAAATTTAAAAAATATAGGGGTTTTTTTATAAATATAAGTTTAATATAAAAAAAATAAAAAAAGTCAAATATAAACAATAAACATAAGTTCCATAATGTATTCAAACAAACATAAACATAAAGTCCACAATGCATTCAAACAACCATCAACAATATTTAGAAAATTCTATTATCCTTACATGACTTAGTAATTAAAAACAAACATGAAATTTAAATAACAGAATCAAACATAATACAATTTATAAAAGTTCATTCAGTTCATCACGCTATGTCTCTATAAATTGGCTAATATCTTCACCAAATAGTACAAACTCCAACTCTTGTTCATCTAAGGAGAGATTAGCAAATTCGAGAATACCCATATCTTCCATACTCCCAAATTCATCTCCACCTATATCCCACATCTTTGTCTTCTCGTCATAATATTAGGAGGTGTTTCTCGATAAAAGACGAAGATTGTTATGAACAAAGACCAAATCCTCTACACATTTTGGAGTTAATTTATTCCTTCTAAATGAATGAACGAAAGAATAAATACTCCAATTCCTTTTAGAACAAGATGAAGAAGTAGGTTGTCCAAGCACCTTAAAAGCTAACCATTGAAGCAAAGGAGCACGTGAACCATAACATGCCCACCATTTCCTACGTTCCCTGTCATAGCTATTCAAGATAGCATCTGGGTCTCCAAATGGCCCACTTTTGAGAGAAAAATCGGCAAACTCATCATCAACAATAGCACGCTCATCTGGATTAGGAAAAAGTCTCCTAAAACACTTCATTCTTTATGTGGAGACATCTCCATCCATATGTGGAGGCATTCTACCTTCTTTTTCTTAAAGCCATTTATCACTATAATACCTTCAAAAAACAAAATCAACAAAAATTTAAAAACAATACATAGAGTATTAAATTAGTAAGAAATAAAGATTGAATTTGAAAATTACCTCGGGTTCAAAGAATGAGCTAGGCAATGTAATGGAGTGCTATGTTTTGTCCAACGAGCAAGAAGAATACGATGAATGATATGAAAAAATGATGAAAAATCACTTAGCAGCTTGCCTTCATGATCATAAATAACCGTCTTCATGTTGAAAATCATAGAATCCCACATCTAATATACCAAATGAAGGCATGGTTTGTTTGTATCACAAACTCTAAGCATATCATAAATAGGTGCTGTGAAAGCGAGAATATAATTAATTTTTTTCCAAAAATTCTCTTTCACAACCAATTCACGAACAAATCGAGCTTTTCCTTAGTCATCATCTCGATATTGTGCCCATTTATCACTCATAACCATTGCTTCAAGTGCACGTCTAAGAAGTTTAAATCTTTTAAGCATAACAACAATATAAGCAAATCGAGTGTCAGCAACTGCAAGCAATTTCAAAAAACTAAACTGATTGAACATGACCAATCTCATTGAATGATTCATTATAAAAAAATTTATGACCAAAGCATCTCCATGCACTTCGGTGATCCAATGACACTCATCATATGTCTCTTGATTACTTTCTAAATTCCTAGCTACACATATATTCTTTAAAGCAAGATTAAGTATATGGACAATACAAGGAGTCCAATAAATATGTGGAAACATACCCTCAATGATTTCCCCAGCTCCCTTGCAATTAGCAGCATTATCAATAATGATTTGTACAACTTTTTAGTCATCAACTTCATCTATTACCTCTTTCATCAAATTAGCAATAAATTATTTATCCTTTACTTCACCTGAACAATTCAAAGATTTGATAAACAATGGACCATTTTCAGAAACAACCAAAAAATTAATCAAGGGTCTTCTTTGTGGGTCACTCCAACCATTAGTAACAATGCTAACACATTTTCCCAACCAAGTGCTTTTAATAGGTTCTAGCAATTTTTCAACGTTTGCCTTTTCTTGTTGAAGTAATGTGGTCCTTAACTTATTATAACCCGGAGGCACATAACTAGCTAATAGATGATTAGCAGCAAATGAATAAAAACTCAGATAATATGGGTTTCTAGCAAGATTAAAAGGCAAACCCCTAGTATAAAACATCCTAGCAATCTCAGCATCTAATTGTGCTCTAGTTTGCATGTCAAAAGTTTTCACAATAGGTGAATCCATGGATTTTCTTTTCTTTAAATGTTCTAAAACTCTTGGTTCATGTAAAGACAAAGAAGGCCCTAAAGAAACACTACTAGTCGGTAATGGCACTTGCTTATGTTGTAAACTTGATAATCTTTCTTCAACTTCTCTTTCAACTTTTTTCATCTCAACTATAATTTCAGGACTTACCTTTTTACAACAAGCAATTCATATCCCACTGATACTTAATAGATGAGCCCTAACTCTTGTGTATGTCCCAAATTTTTGCAAACCACAAAAGTTGCAAGTCCATTTCCAACTACCCCCTCCTTCTCCCATTTTCTCCATTCTAGTCACATATTTCCATAATGAACTATTTTCCTCATCCTTATTTTTTGATGAAATATTGTTGCTAGATCCTGAACTTGAAGTTGAATGAGTGATTAGTGATCAATTTTGTAAAAATTTTGTTATAATTTCACCCTTATTTTGATCTTAAAATAGTTTAAATTGAATATTATTATGCATTTTGTGATTTTGTGCATGTTTAAAATATTAATATAAAAATATATAAAAAATATAAAAAAAATAAATATAATATATATAATAATATAATAATATAAAAATATGGAAAGCCCAGGCCCAAGCCCAACACAAGGAAGGCCCAAGCCCAAGCCCAACACAATGAAGGTCCAAGCCCACACAAGCAAGGCCCAAGCCCAAGCCCAACACAAGGAAGGCCCAAGCCCAAGCCCAACACAAGCAAGGTTCAAGCCCAAGCCCAACACAAGCAAGGCCCAAGCCCAAAAATATGAAAAGCCCAAGTCTCACAAATTGATGACATCATCGCTTACATCATGGGTTGGAATGACATCATCGCTTACATCATGAATTGGGATGACATCATCGCTTACATCATGGGTTGGAATGACATCATCGCTTACATCATGTATTAGATATTTTATTTATCTTTGTATTTTTAAATTAGTTATTTTTGTTTTTCTTTAGATATTTTGTATTATTAAATTATATAATTAAATGGTCTCCATTGCATCCTAAAGCCTATAAATAGAGCACTTGGGGTTCATTTGTAAGAATTCAATTTTTCTATAATGAAAGTATAGTTTCGTTCTTAGGATTTCTCTCTCAAATTTTCACTTTAGTTTCAATATAGTTTCGTTCTTAGAATTTCTCTCTTAAATCTTCAACTTTTGTTTCCATATAGTTGTATTATGTTATTCAGATTGTCTTTTTATTATATACCGCCTATATGGTCGGTTGAATATTGTCTTTAAATATTGTCTTTTCATTATATACCGCCTATATGGTCGGTTAAAAAATAGTCTTTCAATTATTGTCTTTTCATTATATACTGCCTATATGGTCGGTTAAAAAATAGTCTTTCAATTCTTGTCTTTTCATTATATACCGCCTATATGGTCGGTTAAAAAATAGTCTTTTAAATACTGTCTTTTAATTTTCGTCATTTAAATTCCTGCCAATTTATTTAAAAATGAAGATAAGTAGCTAAAACCAATCTTGGGTTAAGGCAAAGACAGTGTCTAACGCCAATGATTCCCAAAGAAAGTTACGCTTCAAGTATGTAATATTAATCTGATTTAATTTGAGCAGCGTGAGTATAGTGTATCTTTAAGTTTGGATTGAAGTATAAGCCTAAGTTAGAATTTTCATGCCACGTATGGAGATTGCTAGACCTGAAAATGTTTTCATACCCAAACCCAAATGATTAATCTATATCTATAACTTCTGTCTGGAATATAATTCAATTTATGGTAATTACTTAACTTAGAATTTTCATGCCATGTATGGAAATTGCTTAAACAAGAATTATCATTATCTTGAACTTAAAATTACTGACAGAGCTGCAAAACTTAATTCAGATGAATATTACTGATCTTTTTTATTAAATCGGGAATTAATTGGTTTTGGCACTGAAATTGTCTTGACCCAAGCTACTTAAATTCAGTATTAGTTTAGTTTTAATTCTTACCTTTAAATCATCTTTATCATTTCCTAAACTCAAATATTTTATGATTTTTACTTTCAACCATAAATAATCTCCCTGTGAACCGACTCGGACTTACCGAAATATAAATTTAAAATTGTACTACACGCACACTCGCACACTGGCGAGTATAATCGCCCTACACCTGCTTTAATAAAAGGATTGACGTCTGATGAATTTGGTTGTAGTTTTGATAAATAAATGTGCAAGGTAGCATAGCAGTCAATGAGCCATATGACCTATGAATTAAATTAAAAAATCAATATATGATCAAATATAGGGTTCATAATATAAGATAAAATTTCAACAAATTTATAATCCATGTAATAAGCAAACGTTGATATAATAAACTCGGAGAAAACCCAAAACTTGATTCCCACATCCACAAAAATTGGCTAATAATCATTTCTCTTACTGTAAGGTTTCTAATTAAAGCATCAACCAACTATATTAAATATGAAACACCAATGAACTATTAAACTGCAGAAATGGATGCCTCAAATATTTGATATAATTCTTAACAAATATGAAACACCAATGGTCCAATTCTTAACAAATTCTTAACATGTTTGATATAATTCTTAACAAATATTTGATTAAACTGTAGTAAAATATGAAACACAAATGAACTTTGATATAATACGAAACACCAATGGTCCAATTCTTAACATACAAAAATTCAAAACATATAACAAATGGTCCAATTCTTAACTGCATACATCAAAATTACATACAAAACTCACTTAAATTAAATATATAGAACAAGATTGTCAACCCTGTAATTGCATACAATACTCACTTAAATTAAATATATACAATTATACAAGCAACACTGTAATTGCATTTGCACATACAAGCCACAAAGAGGGAAGCATCCAGGGAGATTACTTACAAGAGGGAAGTAAACGCCGAGCAGATGGCGACGAGGGCGACGAAGTAGAAGACGGCACGATGGCGAGGGTGACGACGGCATGACGGTGAGGGCAATAACGAAGGCGACGAAGCGAGGCGCTAGAAACAGACGGGAAGGGCTGGAAGCAGACGACGAGGAGCATCGAAACGAACCAGACGGCGAGTGTGACGAAGCTGACGGCAAGTGCGACGAAGCTGATGGTGAGTGCGATGAACCAGACGACGGCGAGAGAGACGAAGCAACCAGACCGGAAGCAGATGGCGGCGAAGGTGATCGAACTCGAACTGGAAGAAGAAAAAGAATAAGAGGAGGAGGAGGAGAAGAAAAAATTAGGGGGTTAGGGCTTTTTTTTCAAGCTGTTGAAATCGACTGAAACGCGTTTCCGGCAAAACTTATTAATTACTGAAACGGCCCAAAAGTTTCTGAAAATTACACAAACGGCCAGAAAACGTTTCGGGCCATTTCCCGTTTTCGAAACAGGAAACGGTTTGGAAATGATGAAACGGCGCCTCCGAGCCGTTTCCGTGCATCATAGGTGCATGCGCGCGCGCGCACGTGTATGCGTGTGTGATGATCAACAATGTTCCTTAAAAAGTGGCAAAGGTAGAAAATCATATTATTGATTTAATTTAGCTATCAAGTTGTGAGTTGTTGATTTCCACAAGTCAAGGAGGCCAAGTTTCATTGTTGATCTGATTTTACTAATAATTAGGAGATTAGTGTTTCTTGAGAACACTTCAAGAGAAAAGACAAAGAGGAATTATTGGCAGCCGAATCCTCCTTGATCATTTTCGCCCCCCCACCGGTTGCCATTCCTTTAGCAACATTTCTAAAGAACAAAAGGAGGTTCTTTAGGGGGGTTTTTTATTTCTAATTTTCTTGTTATTATAAAGAGATAATAGGAAAAATTTGATAAATTTAACTTACTTTTAGTTAGCAAAGTATTTTTTTTTAACAGAAGAGGCATATGAATGAAAGAAAATCAAAGCAAATCATGAGAATCTTTCAAGTATAACTACAAGAAAATTGACATTCGTGTTTTATCACCAAAAACTAGTATTTTGTCACTAAAAACTTTTAGAAATGTAAAATATTTCATTGATCATTAAAAACATGTCATTGAAAGCATGACGCAACAATTAATGATTTTGTTGTCAAATATTAACAAAAGGCAACAAAATTTATTCTTGTATCTAATTGTACACCAATAGAAACAAAATATTTGCCTTAAAAAAAGTTATTATGCCTTTGATAAAAATCATATATCGCCTCGAAAGAACCACATAAGAAACCTCAAGACTATTTGGTAACGGGACATTAATTAACTACGATTTTTTTCATAGTTAAAAACATGTCAGTTTCTTCACTAAAGAGTCACATGATTATTATCATGAGAAAACCTCTCATTGCTAATACTTTATTTTATATCTTATGGTAAAACCTTTTAGTCCTTGTTATTTTATATCTTACATCAAAACATTTTCATCCCTAATTACTTTATATTCTAAAACAAAATATTGTGGTCGCTAATTAAGTTACATCTTACCACAAAACTATTTCGCCACTAATTACTTTATATCTTTATAAAAAAAAATTATCACTACTGTATTTTATTAGGTAAAAAAAATGTTTTTGTAAACAATTATTTACATTTGGTGGAATTTATTTTTTCGTCCATAATTCTTTTCAGTTAGCAACAAAATATTTTATAGCCACACACATATATATCTAATTTTGTTATGAAGAGTACAAATTTTGGTGACAGAATATTTTTAATGCCCAAATTGATAAATAATAACTAGGATAGCCAATTCCAATGGTTACCCAATCCCTGATTTAAAACATAATATTGAGATTAGCTTATGATATTCCCATTTATCCAATTCCCAACTTATTTGAATTAGTTATGATATTCCTGCTTGTCTAACCTTGATTTATTTGAATTAAGGTTATGATATTCTTGTTTGTTTAATTCCCGACATATTTGATTTAAGTTATAATATCCCTAATTTATTTACTTCCTAAATAAATGTATATATTATCCTTAGCCAAATCCAATGGTTAACCAATTCATGTTTTAATTTAGTAACTAAAACAAAACCAATTTGGGCCAAGCCCAATTTTATTTCAATTTGGGCCCAAGTTTACTTTTAAAAATCCAAATTTAATTGATAAACTTTAATCCTCATGTTTCATTAAAACCTAACCAATTTCTTAAAAGTTTGTATTATAATTATATTCACCTTGCCCTGTTTCTCTTCGCGCTTACTCCATCTGTGGTCTATTAGTCAACTAGGATAGACGATTTAGATTGTTAAAAAATATTTTAATTCTTGTACATTTTTTATAGTTAATTCTCATGTTACTTTAAATATTTTATTAGATAATTTTGACACGAACTAGCCAAGGGCAATTGAGAAAATTCCAAATCTAATATAACATAATAAATGGGTAATTTGTATTATAGTGGAAATTGTTGCATTCATATTGCTAATCATCCTAGTATTCTTTACATACTATCACAATGACATTTCTTTAAATTGCATTTGGAAAAATATAATCCACGTTGCTTGATGTGCTCATATTGACACTTATAACTGATTTTATTTCTTTTAATTTGCATTTGGGAAGAATATAATTCATGTTGTCTTGATTTGTGCATATTGATACTTATATTTGATACACTATGTAACACTTCTAACACTGAATGATAGCATAAAATGTGTTTTAATGGGAGTAATTAGTTAGAATCTTGTATTCTTAACTATAGTAAAAGTTAGCTATTGGTGCACCATGTAACACCCCAGCATTTTGAGGGAATATTAATACATAATTTTAGGTGTTGAGAAGAAATTATTGGGAATTTATGATTATGAGGAATTTACTTGAGGGATTTGGGATAATTTTGTAAAATTGAGATCCAGATAAGGAATTGGACCACTAGGGTAATTAAGTATTTGGCTAGGGGATATGTTAGGAATTGCCAATATAAGGGGGTGTATTAATGAAAGTAATGTATTTGTGAAAAGGGGTGTATCTGAGAATTTGTAGAAGTCGAGGGTGTAAAGGATATTAATTAGAGGGTGTATATATAATTAACGGAAGTTGGGGGGTGTTGAACACAATTTTTGAAAATGGTGGTTGAATCACCTTAAAATTGATGGGGGATGTACATTAGTTGAAGGCTGCAACTAGAGCAGGTAGTTGAGCGCGTGGGGGAGCAACTGGGTGGCGCAGGTTGGAGGGCGGGAAGTTGCGCTCGCGCGCAGAAGAATAAATGTCAATTTTCTCAGCAAAAGCTAGCCCAAAATGGCCGCACACAGCGCCATGTGGCTGCATCCTGGCCATGCATTTTGTCTCTTTTTTTGCCCAATTCGGGCAGTCTCCGAGCAAGAGAAACAGTGGGGAAGAGGGAGACTCGAGCAGCCACTTTGAAAGAGAGAAATTGGAAGGAAAATAAGGAAATACTTGGTTTAATTCCATTTAAAGTGGCTGGGTAAGTAGAAGAATTTATTAAAAGTTTTACATGATTAAATTATATATTTTTTATTGTTAAAATTAATTAATTGGACTCGGGAACTTATTACTTATTTTGAACTTAATACTTCATAGCGAGAGTAAGAGAAAAACGAAAATTGACTATCTTAAGGCAAGTTTTAGCCCTTCTTAGTGTGATCTTTAAATTGTATTCAAATCCCCATCGTTTGTATAATTTGTGTTTCCCCCTTATTCGATTCGGTTTCACGCGTTAGTTATGTAAATACGCGTGATAACCATTTTATAACTTGTGGGTTACCGATGAGTCTGTTGGTTGTGATTGGGTTAAATATATGTCACGACCCAATTTCTAATGGGTCCTAACCGGCACTAATCCCTAGGCCCAACGACCCACTGTGGATTAGTAAGCCTCTACTCTAGTTGGATTTGCTATAAGCATCAATAATGCTAACAAAATATGGAGACAAGAATTAAAATACTATATCAACTTCCCACAAATGATCTCGATAACTCATGTACAATGGTTACAAAATGAATATCCATCATTCTACTGTCACAAATACATATACAGTCCTATATCGTGGGCTTTTGGTACAAAAGTATACCACAAAAATAAAGTACAAAAGAATAGACTGAACAATAAGTGTGTGTCCCCACAGAGCATCTTATATCAAATCAGGAATCAAAAGAGATCTGACATCATACCAGAAGAATTGTTAGACCAGTATTCTAAAGAAGAATTTCCTGAAAATGGTTTTAAAAAAAAATGGTGAGTCTTGTGGACTCGTGAGTGTAAGGTATGTCATGCCCACTAAGAGAGTATACAATAAAAATGCTATGATGAACATCCTGGATACAATAACATAGTAGTAAGATGAACAACGAGTATATGTACCATAAGTTTACATAATTTGAGGTTCAAAAGAAAAACATAGTGTAGGAAAAATAGGTGCCTAGAGACAACCCCCATAAGTTGTTGTCATGACCCGTTTCTAATAAGTCATGACCGGTACTAATCCCTAGGCCCAATGGCCCCACTATAGATTAGTAAGCCTCTTTTCTATCTCGATTTGCTAAAAATATTAATACTACTGGCAGAATATAAAGACATGAAATAAAATACTATATAAACTTTCCACAAAAGTATTTCAATATCTCATATACAGCAGCTACACAAAAAAATGAATTTTCATCATCCTGCTGTCATAAATACAAATACAGCCCCATATCTCGGGCCTTTAGCACAATTATGTACCACAAAAAAATAATACAAAAGAATAAACTCAACAGTACGTGTACGTCTCCACAGAGTATCCTATATCACATCAAGAATCAAAAGAGGTCTGACATCATACCAGAAGATCTGCTAGACCAATATTCAAAAGAAGAAGCTCCTGAAAATATTTTTTAAAAAAATGGTGAGTCTTGTGGACTCGCGAGTATAAGGTGTGTCATGCCCACTAGGAGAGTATGCAATAAAAATTCTAGAATGAACATCATGGATACAATAAAATAATAGTAATATGAACAACGAGAATGTGAACCATAAGTTTAAACAATTTGAGGTTCAAAGGAAAACATAGTGTAGGAAAAATAGGTGCCTAGAGACAACCCCCTTAAGTTGTTCACCTAACCATCTAAGTGTCCTATAATTTTATATGTGATGCATGCACTGAGTCTGAGGACACACTAATAGAAACAGGCCTAGTGCCTATCCACACATGTACACAAGTATATATACTGGCACATACATCATCATCACACTATAATACCATAATAGCTCACGTGATAGCAGTGCTGAAACATACTATCCATGTGTCTCATGGCCTTGACATGCCAAGCCTCACAGTACCATGATCTTTTCCTACTGTGAGTCACTAGAGAATCTACTAGATAGTCCTCCAATAATAATGCAAATGATACCCTACTTAATGCACAAGTCATAACCATTTTTCATTTCATGTGGTGTCCAAAATGCACCATATCATTAAATATTTCACAAATTCAAAGACAAGAAATCAGTTAGGGTATCCTTTTGCTTATGTCTCTCCCAGTAGGATGAAAATATTTCATGCATTTTAGAAACATTTAAAAGTATTTTTTTGTGATTCGCATAAAAAATCATATACAAGTTATGCATGGAACAGTATATACGTGCACAAAATAAGGTAAACATAACATATCATGTGTACTCGCCTGGGAAAGGATGACTTAAGTCTGAGACTGGGGAGAAGATCGAGCAAAATCTTGAAAATCCAAACCTACAATAAATAGAATGGAATGGTCACATTTGGGTAATAAAAGTAATGACGTAATAAAAATTACCGAAAATCCTAACCATTTTCTAACACCCTGAATCGATTATTTTATACCTTAGCCCGCACAATATTTGAATTTGGCACCATGGAATTCATTAAGTTTAGCCATCGACTACGTCATCATGCCTCGCCTTGCATGCTACACGTAAGTGTATAATGAAACTACACACCCACTTATAGGCTGCAATAAGAATAATATATATATTTCTATATTCACCCATAAATTAGATTTCTTTTAATATAATAATATTTTTAAAGTTTTTCCTATTTCATAATACATATATATATATTTAAATTTATATTTATAACTCAATTGACAAATTTTTAAAAACATAATAATTAATTAATTAGTGATTTAATAAATTGCTTAAAAGAAATGATTTGCAATGCACTAGTCTCAAAATAAAATGAATCCATCAGAAATTAGGATTCGGGATAAACCCAAGTCATCATCATAGGCTAGTCTAGGACACACTCAGGGTCAGTCTTGCTCGGCCCTGAGTAATCTAATAGGGCTTCGTCCTTAGAACTCCGATCAACAAAGTGACTCGCCAGTCACATCGTCAATTCCAAGAGACCTAAGGAGAACCCAAATTAGACTAACGTCAATATCCTAAGTAGGACCAACCTAACCAAGTCATCCTAGGTTCACGAACAAGCAACAAGAAGGGAGAACAAGTCGAGTGGGCCAGCCTAAGGGCTGCCACAACTAGGTCAAGCCATGCCCAACACATTGGGTCATCCTATAACCCAATCAGGCCCTGCCATCCTAGGCCAAAACCCTACTCAACCCAAACTCCAAAAGCCCTCTTTTCTTTTCTTTTTTTCCTTCCCGACAATCTGTCACCGCCGGCCGGCGAAACATGGCCAACTAGCATACCAAATTGAAGCCCTCGCCACGAACATCGACATATCTCAAAATGAGTGCCATCAGACGGTTAAATCTTAGCAGATCTAGAAATTAATTTTCGATCAACATAGGGACGAATTCTAGCCATCGTCGACCGCCGACCAATTTTTGAAAATCGGAGGCTATCAGGAGGTGCACAACACCAAGGGGACCAACATACCCAAAAATGAGAAAGATCGGACAGCTAGTTTTTCGTAGATCTAGGATCAAACTTTCGCCCAAAAAAATAAAACTCACTGCCAGTCATCGCCGGCCATCGTGGTCGGCGATTTTCGGGGATCTAAGACCGCCATCCGACACCCTCAAGCATTCTAACCATCATATTCCAAAACCAAGCAAAACCAACGATTAGATCTCCATAGATTTGACTTTAAACAATTTGCCAAAACGTCAAATCACGTCTATATACATACCTCCCATGAAATAATAGAAAACTAACGAAGATCAAAGCAAAACACTTACCTCCTTGTAGATCAGAGGCGCTTAAACAATGAAAATGAAGTCAGACGGAAGATCGAACGGTCGGATTGTAAGAAATCACAAAAATTTGAGAAAGAACGAGAGAGAGAAAGAGAGAAGATTTTCTAGAGGGGGGTTGCCCACGCGCCTCCTCCTTTCCTTTTATATTTTTTGTTTTGTTTTTTTATATATATTTATTATTTTATATTATTTGTTTTTTTATTTTTATTATTTTTTTAATTGAATTATTATTACTATTATTATTATTTATTATTATTATCATTTTTATTTATTATATATTTTTTTTGTTCAAATCTTTACAGTTGCTCACCTAACCACGTAAGTCTTCTATAGTTATTATATGTGATGCATGCACCAAATCTGAGGACCCACTAGTAGAAACAGGCCTAGTGCCTATACACACATGCACACAAGTACATATACTGGCACATACATTATCATCACATTATAATACCATAATAGCTCACGTGATAACAATGTTGAAATATATTATTTGTGTCTCTTATGGCCTTGGCATGCCAAGCCTCACAGTACCATTATCTTTTCCTACTGTGAGTCACCAAGGAATCTACCAATTAGTCCTCTAATAATGCAAATGATACCCTACTTAATGCACAAGTCATAACCATTTATCATTTCATGTGGTGCCCAAAATATACCATATCATTCAATATTTCACATAGTCAAAGACAAGAAATCAGTTAGGGTATCACTTATAATCTTTCTACTTATGTCTCTCCCAGTAAGATGAAAATATTTCATGCATTTAGAAACATTTAAAAGTATTTTTCCATGATCCGCATATAAAAATCATGTACAAGTTATGTATGCAATAGTATATACGTGCACAATATAAGGTAAACATATATAATATATCATGTCTACTCGTCTGGGAAAGAATTACTCAAGTTTGAGCCTAGGAAGAAGATCGGGCGAAATCCTGGAAATCCAAGCCTACAATAAATAGAATAGGGCAGTCACTTTTGGGTAATAAAAATAACGACGTAATGAAAATTAGCGAAAATTTTAACCATTGCCTAACACCCAGAATCGATTATTTTATACTTTGCCCTGCACAATATTTGAATTTGGTGCCATAAAATTCGTTGAGCTTAGCCATCGACTACGTCATCATGCCTCGTCTTGCATGCTACGTGTAAGTTTATAGTGGAACTACACACCTACTTATAGGCTGCAATAAGAATAATATATATATTTTTTTTTATATTCACCCATAAACTAGATTTCTTTTAATACAGATAATATTTTAAAGTTTTTTTTTTTCAAAATACATATATATTTATATTTATAACTTAATTGATAAATTTTTAAAAGTGTAATAATTAATTAATTAGTGATTTAATAGATAGCTTAAAAAAAAGATTTGCAATGTGTTAGCCTCAAAATAAAATGAATCCATCATGAATCAGGATTCAGGGTAAACCCAAGTCATCATCATAGGCTAGCCTAGAACACACTCAGGGTCAATCTTGCTCAGTCTCAAATCATTTAACAGGGCTTCGTCCTTAGAACTCTGATCAACAAAGTGACTCGCCAGTCACCTCGCCAATTCCAAGAAACCTAAAGAGAACCCAAATTAGACTGATGTCGATATCCTGAGTAGGATCAACCTAACCAAGTTATTCTAGGTTCAAGGACAAGCAACTGGAAGGGAAAACAAGTCAAGTGAGTCAGCCCAAAGGCTGCCACAACTGGATTAAATTATGCCTAACACATTTAGCCATTCTATAACCCAATTAGGTACCGCCATCCTAGGCCAAAACCTTCTTCGACCTGCCCAAACCCAAAAGCCCTTCTTTTTCTTTTTCTTTATTATTTTTTTCTTCTTTCCATTTTCCCGACATTCTGCCGCCGCCGACAACCGCTGCCAACCGACAACGATATGGCCGACCAGCACACCGTTTCGAAGCTCTTGCCACAAACATCAACATATCTCAAAATGAGAGCCATCGGGCGGTTAGATCTTAGCAAATCTAAAAATTAATTTTCAGCCAACATAGGGATGCATTCTGGCCATCGCTGTTTGCCGGTCGCCGGTAACTTTTTCGACTATCGGGGGCTACCATGAGGTGCACTACACCAAAGGGACCAACATACCCAAAAACCAACCAGATCCAATTGTCAGATCTCCGTAGATTTGAGTTTAAATATCCGGCCGAAAACCCAATCGTGCCTATATACATACATCTCGCGAAACAACGGTAAAAACCAGCAAAAATCATACCAAAACACTTACCTCCTTGTAGATTGGGGGCACTTTAAGAGTGAAAATGAAGTCAGATGCAAGATCGGACGATCGAATCGCAAGAAATCAGCCAAAATCCTAGAGAGAGAGAGAGAGAGAGAGAGAGAGAGAGAAAAGCCAATCTGGGGGCTACCCGAGCACCCCCCCTCCTTTTATATTTTTAGTTTATATATATTATTTTATTTATTTATTTTTTAGAATTGAATTATTATTGCTATTATTATTATTTATTTATTTTTTTCCAGATCTTTATAATATAAGACCCTTCGTGATATTCCTTTCTAGCCGTCACGAGACTTTGTATCGTCCCGCTTCCTTGAGAATGATGTCGAATCCGTGTGGGGCTAGGTTCTCAGAGAAGGTCAAAAAGACCCGGTGTGGTTGAGGAAACTAATAGCGTGTCTACTTGGTTATTTTCCACAATGGTGGCGGTCAATGGGCTACCTCCACTTAACTGGTAATGTCACCAACTAGTGTGGGTTAGACAATTATGGGAATAGTGGCAAGTTTTGTATGTGATACTGACAACGAAATGGTACAAATCCATGCGTGCCATATAAAGGTCCATAACCTGGCTCCGGGGTTACATGTAGGATGGCCATATCGGCCCATAAGTGTTGGGCTGGTGCTTAATGCCAGAAATGTGTCAATGACACACAGATGTGGGGTAATGGGATATCGCATCAATTGTGTGCGTGAAATCATAGATTCATACCAGGCATAATGTATGTGTGCTTGTGTGGGTAATGGATAAGCCATTACATGAGGGTTGATGTATGCGTGATATGGTTATGGTGCATGGCATGGTTGAACATGTTGACACATGTGAGTCGAGGGCTTTTTGTGTTTCATGAGCATAAGCAGGTGTCCCACCTAAACTAAACCATGACATGGGTGTATCATGTGAACAGTGATGTGAATGAAAACCATATTCTATTAAAGCAATATGATGTGACTACATGGCTGCTATATGTGCTTAATATATTAGTATTGACATTAGCGTACCTATTATTTTGTGCAGTAGTGTGATTGCAAGACATAGACGTCTAACTTCCAATACTCGGTATGTAATTGAGGGAGTTACGGCTCAACAAACTCACCTAGGTGAGAACCAAGATAAGGAATATACTTGATAAGTAACCGAGGGAGCTACGGCTCGACAGACTCTCCTAGTCTGGAGCCAGGATGAGGGTGGATGATTGTCCATGATACCGGCATGGCAGCCTTATATTTATAAATATATGTGTGTGTGTGTACATGGCATGTGGAGTGCTCGTTGTTGCATGTTATGTGAGCAACTGCGCATACCACCTCATGGATGCTAAGTGTGGTAAGGCATAACATTATGTATGATGAGCTTAAGGTATGGCCTAGGCTTAACGTGATGTTGCATAGCGTGGTTGTGCATGATATACACAGATACATGATATCATAGGGTAGAACATGAGCACTCACTAATGTAGTTTGTGACATACTTGATTGCATGATGTCGGTGGGTCTAGTATGTTGGGCCTAAGGGGCTTGTAGGTCGTGGAATAGCCGTTTTCCATGTGACAATTGGTGTGAACTCGCTTCCATTATTGTACCTTATTTTTTCAGATATACTTACTAAGTCTTATGGCTCACCTTGTTTCTGACATTGTTCCAGGTGAAGGAGCACACATCAAGGGTGGACTCATGGCGTGTCGGTTCTAGAAGGCTACATGTATAAGAAAATCCCGACCGAGAAGATCTCTAGAGACGAGTTTCAAGCCAATGGTAGGGTGCTGTGATCAATCAGCCTTAATCGGTCAAAGATTTAGTGTATGATAAACCCCTGAATTATATATTTGTAAATTATTCGCTACCAATGTGGTAGAAAAAAATGGAGCGAATTTTGAGGTGTTTACACCATGTATACATTAGGGTAAGAGTTGGTCTTCCCTTATTTGACGAAAGTGGTTCTATCATAAGTTTAAATCAAGCGATAATGGTTTTGCCTAAGTGAATATTGGGGTAAGAGTCATTCTGCCCCTAAGTTGATGGAGTATGTGAACTCTGGTTCTAATTTGTTTACTCCTAAATGTGTATGTTTATTCATCTTCTCTTATAGTGTCTTAATAATTACTACTTGGCATCACATGTTATGATGATTTATCTTTGATACATTGATTCTATATTTCCCCCATTATAATGCTCTATACCTCTCACTAACTTAGTGGTAGACTTACCCTTTAACATTTTCAGATTTGTAGGTTGACATCGACTTGAGGATAAGAATCGTGGTAGGCGATTCTACTATATATGTCCTAGACACGCTCCTAGCTACAACACGTTCACCACATTTCACTGGACTTGTGTATGGGGAAATAAATGTTTCTTTCTTTGTGTTCTAATTAATTTTGAACAATGTAACCAGATGATGACTTTGGGCCAGTGGGCACTTAATTTTCAAAATAAAGGTTATGATAACTTTCGTAGTTAACTTGGAATGTCAAAAATAATAGATAGTAAACGGTATATTGTAAGGCTTACTATTCCTTGTCAGAGTCTACAGTTTCTTAAGGGATAGTGACAGTCATGACCTCTAAAATTGGGATGTGACAATGCCTTAAGTTTCAAAACATGGTGTTTCTAGTGAGCAAATTAACTAAGTTTTAAACTTAAAGTTTTGAAACATAGGGTTGGTATTTCAAAATAAAGAATTCTAGTGAGCTACAAGATTTCACAAAAATAAAGTTTTCAACACTATCAAAGAGTTTTAAAATATAAGGGAGAAACAATATATGGTAAACAAACAACTAGTTTTGAATATATGGATATAGAATTTTGAAACTATGGTTTAGATTTTCAAACAAGAGTAAATTGAAACAAGCTCTAAAACAAATTAAGAATGGAGGTTTCGAAATTTAATGTGTTGGTAGATGGAAAATTAAATAGAACAACATAGATCACATTATGGAGCAAAGGGCTTTGATATATGTTTGTTTTTGGGAAATACGAAAATTCAACCTTAAGGGGTAGCTTAAGTTAGTGTTGGAGCAAAAAGAACCTTGAGTTAAATAAGATTCAAATCATAAAAGTACTAAGTGAGTCTATTTTTTGAAATTACCAACGTCTTTATTTGAGTAAAGTCTAACTTTAAAGGACTAGTTGAGAAACCTAGAACAAAAGAGATAATTTAATAAAAAGTAAACTTTAAATTAAGGTGGGGTTCACTAAAGAAAATTTTAATGCAATACTTGAGAAAATATTGTCTCTAGATGGGCTAGGGAATTTAATTATAGATAGTTTATGGGAAAAAAAATTCTCTATACACGCTTAAAAGTATTGGGATGCTACAAATAAACATAAGAGTATACATATTTATAATTGTATTAAGAGATAAATATATATTTATTAAGATAATGTTTATTAAAATGAGTAAAATAAGATTGTATCAAAATAATATTGAAATGCTTTTCTGATCAATATATGAAATAGTCAATATAAGAATGAAAAATATTTCAAGATTTTTATTAAATTATTTGTTAAATTTTTTGAAATGCATTGAGAGTATATAGGTTATTTTATCTTATCTGCAAAGTTTAAGATAAATTTATTTAAATTGGAGAAAGAGATAAATTTATTTAAAAAAAATTAAATAAAAAGTCACGTAAATTTTATTTCAAGGATTATTAGATAAATTTAATAAATATAATAAAAAATATGTTTATTTGAAATATTTTCCACATCTTACTTTTTTTTATCATATATTTTGGTTAACAAATATTACTTAAAATAATTAAAAATAAATAAATATTAATTATTTAAATAAGATATATTTTCAAATCATGTTATCTCAAAATTTCAAATTCGTTTATCTCAAAACTTCAAATTCATTTATTCTAACAATTCAATTCATTTTAGATGTTAAGATTTCAAATAAAATAATTTCAAAGGTGAGTATTTTGAATTAAAAATTTCTCTGAATTTAAAAATGGATACATATAATTATCCCAGAAATAAAATAAAAACTATTGTTTAGATTTTCTAAAACAAATTAGTTCTAAAACAAATTAAGAATGGAGGTTTCGAAATTATAATTTGAATGGGCTTAGTTTCAAATTCGTTTATATCCATATAATTATCTCAAAAATAAAATAAAAAAGTCTTATCTTGGGAAGTGAAATCAAACCCGGGTGGGGTCCACTTCTTTAGACTGGAGATAAATAAACAAAGGCGCCTTAGAAAACGATTTAATTGGATCCAGTTTCCGTGCGATGCGAAGACTTCTCTGAGTCAGATTCTCTGGCATCCAGCGGCTGAGGAGATAAAGATAGAGTGGAGCCCAACAACTACTCACCGGTCAAAACCCAATCAAAACCACCCACGTTATCCCTTTGCACATCCCTCCAAGTTTATCATCCACCGTCGAACCAATATTATCGGAATCCCCGAGCAGCAAAATCCACGGCAACGGATCTTGCCACCACGGCCGCACTCCTACTACGAGTATCCAGTCCAGTATATATACACACATTATAAGAATAATAAACATTGACGTACATACAGCCCTGAATATGTCGGGTCGACTGGTGCTATACTGCACACAGACCCCGGATTCCTTACCATATTGCAAGATGACGACAAAATTGGTGGCCTTGAAGCTGTCCACAAGGAGACTGGCCAATTTGTTCCTGTCGATCCACTCCCGGGCTCCTTTGTTGTCAACCTTGGCGACTTTGCTACGGTAACCAATCTTATTTTTCACAATTTCTTGGTAATTATGTGTTTAATATCGTCAACTTATATCTTATACCGATGATATTAATACTTAATGAACGTGTATATTGTGTAGATATAGAGTAACGAAATGCTCCATGGAGTGAAGCACCGAGTGCAATGTGATTGTCGATTGCTTTGTTTGTTTTAGCGCCCAAAGACAAAGCACTTGAAACAGCTGATGAATTTGTGGACGTCGAACATCCACAACTATTCAAGCCTATCGATTTTGAAGAGTATCGAATGCTAAGAATTACCACAAAATCGCCTACAGGGGCTATTGAGCGAGTGCGCATCAAAGCATGAAATCAATATGTTTTTTGTTTACATGATAGAGACAAAAAATGAATAAAGAATTCGCTTTTATGGATTTGATGTGTTTGGATTTGTTGAGTGATGTATAGAGAGACTCGAAAAGAAGATAAAATTATAAAATTTGAGATCAATATATGTAATATATTTTAATAAAAAATTATATGTAAAAAGAAAAAAAAAAAAAAACGTGTACCGTGCATGGCTGCTAAGATCATATACAAAAACGTGGATTGAAAGCTTAGTCAAAGTCACATTCTCTTTCTTGGCAAAGCAATTGAAGCGTGTGAACCCTCAAATGTTAGGACCTAAATATTTCCATTTTCTGTGGACAGTGACTTATAAATGTACCGTGTGATGCTTCCCTTAGAAAATTACAAATTTAGCCACTATTCAGGGGTCTATGCAATATGGTAATGAATTCGCTTCTCCTGTATTTGGTTTGT
This sequence comes from Diospyros lotus, assembly GCF_014633365.1. Lineage (NCBI taxonomy): Eukaryota > Viridiplantae > Streptophyta > Magnoliopsida > Ericales > Ebenaceae > Diospyros > Diospyros lotus. Next base: position 22,708,421 of record NC_068351.1, read on the forward strand.
TTTGATCTTGACAGCTGTTTATTTTAAGTTGTTTTTGCTGTATTTGTGTTCATTTAACCAAATTAACTCTGTTATTTGCATTCTCTGGCCAAGATAGTTTTAAGAGTAATGCTATTCGGCCCATCACAATGACACCTGAAGTGCCATCTAAGAGAAAATTACAAATTTAACCATTACTATAATTAGAGATAGAGTAATGCTATTCGGCCTTTCTCAGCGCCGCCCTCAACATCACCCTTCATCAAATTATCAATCTACTCATAATGTAAATTTACAAAAATAACCTTAGGCAGTGCTTCCTTTGTCTCTCACACCAGAGGTCCCAATCTCTCATTCCATTCTCTCTCTCTCACTAGCTCTGTCACGACCTTTCCTCTCTTTCTCAAAGTCGTCTCTGTCTCTCTCTTCTAGCAGCCCTTGGGTCGTTTTGGATGGTGCTCACGACAATGGGAGGCTCGACTACGGTACTTGAGGTGGTGACGGGCGAGGGGGGGTGGTGAGATAGATAATAAATAGATAGATACAGCGAGAGAGGAACCCGTTAGCCTTGAGGGAGGAACTCGTCTTTGCCCACACCCGGCCGACCTTGGCCTTGAGAGAGAAACCTGCCACCGTCATCGTTCGCTATCTACATTGCTCCGATCTACAAGGAGGTAAGTCTCTCCCACAATGATATACGTATATACATATTTTTTGGATTTGATCGAAACTTTAAGCTTAGATCTACGACGTTTTGGCTGTTGGATCTTGCTGATTCTTGGGTATATTGGTCGATGAGCCCTTGGGTGTCGGGTGGTTGCCACTGATCGCCGGAAACCACCGGCCACGGTGGCCGGTGGCAACTAACAGTGCATTTTTAAGTTTTGGCTAAAAATTAAAACTCAGATCTACTAAAATCCAACCGTTAAATCTGGCCCATTTTTTTTATATGTTAACTCTCTTGACTTGGTCTTCTTAATGATAGGTTCTGATCGTGAGAATCGGTCGACGTTGGTCGCCGACGGTGTTGGTGGTAGCGATTACATACATATATTTTGTAATTATTTTAGTTAGTTTATATTGTGAATGTTGTTATTTAATTATGAATTTGTATTGGTGATGTTGAAGTTGAATATTGTGAAGATTAAAATTGAATTGAATTGGTTTGTTTTATTTTGTGAATTTTTGAATTGAAATTATTAAGTTTATTTATGAATTAAATGGTAAATAGTTATTGTTAATTTTATTTGAATTTAGATATTTATTAATGTGTATATATATTTTAAATTTATATTAAATAAAATTTAAATTATGTTAATTTTTTTATAATAATTTGAAATTTTTAAAATGAAAAGTTTTAATTTTAATTTGTTAACTATATTTAGATATATATATATATAATAAAATAAAAAAATAAATTATGTTTTACAATTTAAAATAAGTTATGTTTTTTAGTATTTACTTTAACTAATTAAATCAAACTTATTCAATATAAGAATTTAAATATAATTATATAATTTTAAGTTAAAATATTTGTTGCATCTATTGCTTGTTTCTTTCTTGGTACTCTACTTTAGAACTAGAGGTAAAAGATATGGAGAACCTTTCTTGGTACAAAGTAAGGTTGAAGTCACATTTGATCCTCAATCAGCAATAATGTTTATATAAATTATTGTTTACTTCTCCAAGAACGATTCATAGTGTTGGATTGATGATAAATTCTATAATAAATTAGCTTTTAATTCTTTACAACATCTCTATTAAGTATATACAAATAAGAGAATTTTTACTAATTTATCAACATTCTCAAAATAATACTTTTTTTGCCACGTTTGATATCATCCATTGGGAAAAAATCTTACTTAATTGTGGGGAAAAATAAATAATTTTTTGCACAAACAATTTTAAGATATATAGAATCAATAGTCGCACAGGCAATTTTATATCTAATAATTAGATATTTTTCTATAATACATACAAAATAACTGTAAAAGTCTATAAATATATTAGACAAGTAAAATTTTTTGAATTTTGATAAGATAACAATTAATTAAATAATTTTGTATTTTTTAAATATTTCAATGATTAATTAATTTTTTTTTGAAATATATTTTTTTATTTCAAATGTTTAACCAAATTTTTTGAAATAATATTTATACTTTTCAAATAATTTTTTGTATGTCAAATTACTAACAAAATTTTTAAATATTTTATATTTATTTATATATGAAACAAACAAGCAAACTTTTCATTTTAAAATTTTCAATTTATTATAATTTTTTTTACATAATTTAAAATATGTATACACATTAATAAATATTTAAATTCAAATAAAATTAACAATAACTATTTACCATTTAATTCATAAATAAACTTAATAATTTCAATTCAAAGATTCAGAGAACAAAAGAAACCAATTCAATTCAGTTTTAACCTTCACAATATTCAACTTCAACATCAATAATACAAATTCATAATTAAATAACAACATTCACAATATAAACTAACTAAAATAATTATAAAATATATGTATGTATGTATGTAACTGTCGCCACCAATGCTGCCGGCGACCATCGCTGGCCTATGATTCCCAATCAGAGTCTACCATTAAAAATACCAAGTTAAGAGAGTCAACATACAAAAACAGGGGCCAGATTTAATGGTTGGATTTTAAAAGATTTGATTTTTAATTTTTGACCAAATTTAAAAATACACTGCCAGCCGCCACTGGCCACCGTCGCCGGTGTCTTCCGGTGACTAGAGGCAACCACTCGACATCCAAGGGTCCATCGACCAACATATTCAAAAACCAACAAGATCCAACGGCCAAAACTCTGTAGATTTAAGTTTAAAGTTTCAGCCAAACCCAAAAAAAGCATATATACATATATATGATGGATGTGCTGAAAATCATTGTGGGAGAGACTTACCTCCTTGTAGATCGGAGCAATGGAGACGACAGTGGCGAGTTTCTCTCTCAAGATTGAGGTCGGCCGGGTGTGGGCAACGATAGTGCAAGCAACGGTGGCTGCAACGGCGACGGCGATGGCACGTTTCTTCTTCAAGGTCAAGGGTGAGTGAGATAGATAGATAGATAGATAGATAGATAGATAGATAGATACACACACACACACAGAGAGAAATAGAGAGCGAGAAAGCACCGTCGGTTGGCCACCAGCCCCCCTTGCCCCGCCACCATCGCGAGCACCGTTGTCGAGCCCCCCACTGTCACAAGCATCATCCAGAACAACCCAAGAGCTGTCGGAAGGGAAAGACAGCAATGGTCGGAATGAGAGAGAGAGAGAGATGAGGCAAAATCTGGGTCTCGGGCCACTTAAAATATCACCATATGTAGTGATATTTTGGAGTCTATAAATCGCGATATATCGAGGATGGCTTTGAGGATGGCACTGAGGAAGGCCGAATAGCATTATTCTTACAAATATACCCTCAATATATATAATAAACCCTCAACTCATCTTTCTTTCTCTCACTACAAGAAAACAGAAGTTTAGAGACGAATTTTTTGAGACGGATTTTTCAGTCTCAAATTAGAGACGGATTTAGAGACGGAAAAAAATCTATCTCTAATTTGAGACCGATTTAGAGATGAAAAATAATCCCTAGTTCCTACTACCTACCACCACTACCGCCACCCGCCACCGCCGTCGAGCTCTTTGGCAGAGCAAATTCAAGAAGCTGTTAGGACAGCTATTGAACCCTTTCATGATCGTCTGTCAGCCCTTGAAGGTAGGTTGCCTCCCCTGTCGCCGTCTTCATCATCACCACCCCCAGATTCTTCGGATCATTAAAAAGATCCGTCATTTGTATAGATGATAGAATTTATTATGTATTTTTACTATTTATGGACATGTTATTAGTATGGATGATCGATTTTATGATGTATTTTTAATATTTGTGGATAATGTGTATTACTCTATGGATTTATTGTATGGTATGAATGAATTTTTTTAGTTCGTATATGTGTTTATCACATTGAATTTTAAAATTTTTCAAAAGAAAATTAAATTATTATTTTTTTAATTATATTTAAATTTGAGCTAGATTTAGAGATGGAAAAATCAATCTCAAAATCCCTCTTAAAAATCAACAGAATGGAAAAATCCGTCTCAAATTTGAGAGGGATTTTTTTGTCTCTAAATTCCAGATAGATTTAGAGACGAAAAAATCCCTCTCAAATTTGAGACGAAAAAATCCATCTCACAACTCCCTCTCAAAATTGAGACGGATTTCGAGACAAAAAAATTCGTCTCAAATTTGAGACAAAACAAATCCGTCTCAAATTTGAGATGGAAAATTTGTCTAAAAATTCCTCTCAAATTTGAGATGGAAAATCCGTCTCAAAATCTCTCTCAAATTTGAGACGGATTTTATCGACGTTCAATTTCAGTAGACCCCGATTCGTCTTGAGCCGCGGTGAGTAAGTCCAAAGTGCCAAAAAGAAGAAAACAAAGATCTCGAACGTGAATCGACACTAGAATTTTTATGTGGTTCGGCCAGAACGATGCCTACTCCACGACCGCCCTCTGATTATTTTCTCAAAATGACGGTATTTGATTATTCTCTCTGTCCCTGCCCCTCATGATATCTATGATTCTTATTTATACTGAAGGGCTTTTACAATTTAGATAACATATAAAAATACAATGATTACATAATGGGGGACAAACAGCCCTTATCGTCTACGCAAAACCGGGAGTGGGATCCTCATTACGAGGGGCATGGGCTGTTGCAGATAAAGTGAATAGTCCTTACATCTGACTTCTCAGTAGCTTTACCACTTATGCGAGCTGACGGTTTTAGGCCAGCGACCTGGGCAGTCCAGCGAACTGAGGGTTTTATAGCGAGCCCGTTAGTCGATCGTTAAGAGCTCGCTAGGGGGTTTTACCAAGAGCTCGCAAGATGTTTGCTTTACGGGTTTCGGGGTTCAATGGTGTATGAATTTCATTTGACGAGGTCGTCGGGATTTTCCGAGCTCTGGGTGATTGGGGTGGCCCATTGGACTGAGTCTTGCCCATAAGGAGTGATGCGGGAATAGCGTATAACAGATTTCAAGACGGAAAAATTTGTCTCAAATTTGAGACGAAAAAATCCATCTCTAAATCCGTGTCAAATTTGAGATGGAAAATCTGTCTCAATATCCCTCTCAAATTTTAGACGGAAAAAATGCGTCTCTAAATTCGTACCAAATTTTAGATGGAAATGGTAGTCTCAAAATTCTTCTCAAATTTGATACGGAAAAATCCGTCTCAAATCAGTCTCAAAATCCGTCTCAAATTTTGTGACGAGCATTTTTGCGACGGACCAAAATCTGTCTCAAACCAAAAATCCATCTCTAAACAGCTGTTTTCATGTAGTGTCTCACTCTGTCCCGTGCTTCCTTTCTGTTCATACTTCTTTCCCCCCCTCTCTCTTTCTCTTTCTCTTTCTCCCGCCCGTGCGACCGAGCTTCCCCCATTGCAACAGCTCTGGTCCTCTCTCTCTTTTTTTTTTTTTTTCCCATAGCTTGTATATATTGGCCTCAATTTAGAATGAGGTAAGTCTTCTAAACGTATTTAGGTTTGGCCTAATCTTTAAGCTTAGATCTACGGAGTTTTCGCCGTTGGATCTTGTTAGTTTTTGGGTATGTTGGTCAATGGGGATAGGAGCGTCAGGTGATTGCCTCTGATCGTCGGAAACTATCGGCCATAGTGGCCGGTGGGCACTGGCAGTGCGTATATACGCGCTGTGGGTTTGGCCAAAACTTTAAGTTTAGATCTACGGAGATTCAGTCGTTGGATCTTGCTGGTTTTTGGGTATGTTGGTCGATAGGCCATTGGGTGTCGGGTGGTTGCCTTTGATTGCCAGAAACCACCGGCTACGGTGGCCAGTGGTGGCTAGTAGTGTTTTTTTAAGTTTGACCAAAAATTAAAATCAGATTTACTAAAATCTAACTGTTAAATCTGTCACATTTTTTTGTATATTAACTCTCTTGACTTTGTGTTTCTAATGGTTGGCTATGATCGTAGGAAGCTTCGACCGACGGTGGTCGTTGGCAGTGTTAGTAGTGGCGGTTGTGACTTCCGTCTGTATATACATACATATATTTATATTTTTTTTTTGTAATGATTTTAATCTATATTGTAAATGTTGATATTTAATTATGAATTTGTATTGAATATGTCGAAGTTAATATTGAATTTGTTATCTTTCAATATTGTGAAGGTTAAAATTAAATTGAATTAGTTGAAATTGAAATGTTAATAAATTAAATTAGTTTGTATTTATTTTGTGAATCTTTGAGTTAAAATTATTAAGTTTATTTAAGAATTGAATGGTAAGTAGTTGTTAATTTTATTTAAATTTAGGTATTTAATAATGTATATATATATTTTTTAAATTTATATTAAATAAAATTTTAATAATAATCAAATAATTTCATGTGATACATAAAGATTGAGTTGTGTTCTCTTAATTTTTTTTAATTAAATGGAGAAACACCATGAGGGATATCAAAGGCTTGTCCAAAAATTTGTTCATCTAGGTGTGTCTATACTTTAATTTACCAAATTATGCATCTCTCTTGACTAAAATTTTTATTCTTTTAAAAATTTTATTTAGTATTAAGATTCATAAATTATATATACATACACATAGTTAGAATATTACTAAATCATAAAAAAAAATACTTTTTAAATAAATAACAGACCTACCAATTCATTCTCCACTTTGATGGTAGAGTAATAGGTTAGTTTACTCCTTACAAATACTTTTTGTGTTTTGATAAATAAAAAAAATTAATTAAAAACATCTTTTCTTTGGTTTAAAGTAAGTGAATTAAGAAATTACTTAAAAAAAAAAAAATGAATCCACGCCTGGGTGAATGTGAATATGGATGAGGCGTGGCTTTTTATTTTTACAAGCAAAAAATCAATTTTTTTTAATAAAGTATATGATATATTTTAAATATTAATTTACTATATAATTATTACATCACCTACACAAAAATCGTTTTCACCGTAATATAAGCAACTTTCACATTAATATAAATTTATTTTAAAATACAAATTAATTTAATTTATTAACATTTAAATTTCAACCAATTCAATTTATTAATATTTAAATTTCAATCAATTCAATTTAATTTTAACCTTCACAATATTCAAAAATAACAAATTCAATACAAATTCAAAATTAACTTCAACATTTTCAATACAAATTCAAAATTAAATATCAACATTTATAATATAAATTAAAATCATTACAAAAAAGAAAAAAGAAAAAAAACTTACCCTTAGAAACACCAACTTAAAGGGAGTTAACATACAAAAAAATGGGACAGATTTAATGATTAGATTTTAGTAGATCTGATTTTTAATTTTCGATCAAACTTAAAAAAATACTGTCAGTCACCACCGGCCACCGTAGCCAATGATTTCCGACGATCAGAGGCAATCACCCGACACCCCTATCCCCATCGACCAACATACCCAAAAACCAACAAGATCCAACGATAAAAACTCCGTAGATCAAAGCTTAAAGATTCGATCAAACCTAATAACGCGTATATATATTTGTTGATAAAACTGAAGACTTACCTCTTTGTAGATCGGGGCTGGAACGAGCCCAAGGGATGCCGAAGATGCTGTTGCATGAGGTTGGGGAGAGAGAGATGGTCGGAACGAGCCCAAGGGACGCTAGAGGCTCGGTCGGACGCGCAGGAGAGAAAGAGAGAGAGATGGCCTAAATGAGAGAGAGGAACGAGCTTACTCGAAGGGGAGCATGGGAGAGTGAGAGAAAGAGAAGGTTAGAATGAGAGGAAGGAAGGTCACGCAGAGAAAATGTTGGAGAAAATGTGTGAGAGAGAGAAATGTGATAGAGAAGAAGGAAGGTCACGTAGAGAAAATGTGTGAGAGAGAGAAATGTGATAAGAGAGATAGAAAGGAATTTGAAATTTGAAAATTTACTATCCTATCTTAATTGAAAATATCGCAATATTTTTGCATTAAAATATCACGATTACTCTAGGTGGCACTTCGGGTGGCATTGTGATGGGCCGAATAGCATTACTCGTAGTTTTAATTATGTAATATGGTGGTGCTGTGGTGGCATGTTATACTGAGTCATCACCTTATACTGAGCCAAAGTGGCTCTTGAATATTAATTTGTAGCTCTTGAATACAAAGAGATTGCTGGATCATCACCTTATACTGAGTCAACGTGGCTCCAATCCAAGTAGTTGGGCATTTTTAGTTTGGTGCATGTTGATTGCAATTCCAGATTTCCGGTTGCAGTCATCTTTTTGAACTTCTAAAATGTTTTATATATGAAGACAGAACTGCCACAATTTTATAGTTTTACTTGGGAGAGAGGCAATTATTGAATTTTCAGAATTCTAGGCTTGCAAATATGTGATGGTGAATTATTGGATAGATTTTAGAAATTTAATATTAATTTTAATTTTATGAAATTTGATCTCTAAGAGTACTAGTAATCTCTCTCTCGCGCTTGTAGTATCTTAGTGGTACTTCGGTTTAATGGAGAGGTGCTAATGTAAAACTTCAATTAGAGAATGAGATAGCGAAACTCATTCTTGTTAACCTTCCATATTCTTCTGATATCTTAGTGCATATCAGTGTTGTCTATGTTTTACACAGTCAACTGATACATTCTTCTGGTAATTTATTCCAGGTGTTGTCCCTTTCATTTTTGTGTTTCGCCTTCTTGAATGTTCTGCAAGGCCTCTCTATCCACTCCCCAGTAAAATTAGCAATACAAACAAACAGCCTCTGCAGACCTTCCGCCCGGACAACATTGCACATCGAGGCTCAAATGGTGAGCTTCCTGAAGAAACTGCTGCTGCATACATGGTAAACTGGTGGTTTAACGTCTTTTCATCTAAAAATTATTTACCTGTTCTGATAGTTTGTTCAATTTGGAAACTTGTTTCTCCCCTTCATGATGGAGGGCGGTAAATATTACTCTCCTCAAATGCAACTAGCCTGACTCCATGTATCAGTGTATTTGTACTACACCAGTTGTAACATATATAGACAGCCCTTTGTCTGGTAATAAGATTCTGAGCTTCTCAGGATTGAAACACAGTGCTAACCTAGCCGCATATCAGGAGTAGAGTACTGCAAATGTGATAGTTAAAAGCAAGAGTGAAAATGTCAATTCAACCGGTTGGCACCCCTAGTAGGATGAAGTATAATTGAATGCTTGAATGTATAAATGAATATCAGTAGCCCCAGTCTCACCCACTGATCTTATTAGAAATGGTGTCAGAATATAAACATGTGTCTCCAAATTTTCTTGTGACAGTTGACTGATAACTAGAGGCCTTCAATTTCTTGTTTGCATGTTTTACTTGATAGTCTATTCCGGCAATTGTTAATGGATCCCGGACGAATGACTTTCTTGTAGAGAGCCATATTGAAGAGGGTACAGACTTTATAGAAACAGATATCCTAGCCTCAAAAGATGGTGTGCTTATATGTTTCCATGATGTAACCCTTGATGATACAACTGATATAGCAGCCCACAAGGAGTTCGCAAATCGTAAGAGGACCTATGATGTCCAAGGCTTCAACACAACTGGTTATTTCACTGGTAATTATCTGATCTTATTGTAATACATTGCAAAAAGTTGATTTCACACAATGAGAACTAAGTTCCTTGTGGATGAATGTTATAATAAATATTTTAATAAACTTGTTCAGTTGATTTCACACTAAAAGAACTAAAGTCATTGCGGGTGCAGCAGAGGTACCCCTTCCAGGATCAACAGTATAATGGTTAGTTTCCTTCTGAACTTAACATGAAAGCAAATTCTTGCAAATATTGGTCTATTGAAGTTGTTAAATTTGTAATTCTATTGAAATATATGTATTGGTTGATGAAAGATATATATATTTTATACTTTCTAAGTTACTTGACATCATTGTAGGGGGCTTTGAAATTGGAGAAGTGTTTTTCTATATATAATAGCTGTCACACTCAAAATAGTAGAGGGTAAAACACAGTTTTAATGCGATACAAGACATTGCATGGTTCACACGCTTGGACATCCTATATAACCCACTGGAAATATCCTGTCACATGAAGAGCCATCTAAGGGTCACCTTATGTAGTAATGCATCTGGTATATCGAGCTGGACCAAAGGGTATACCTTACATTGAAATGTACCAGTCACCTCTTCATCTAAGAGTTGAGAAGGTAGCTGGCTATTGCATCGATATTGACAATATCAAAAAGCCGGGCGGCCCTGAGATTATAGGGGCCCTATGCTAAATTTTTTATCGGGCTTATATGACTATATTTAAAAATAAAATTAATATAAATAAAAAATTATTATATAAAATTTATAATATTTCACTTTAAATTTACTTTTTTAGTAGTTTTAGATGAAAAATCAATAATTAAACAATTATAATTAATTTGTTCCAACATATGTTTTTCAATAGACATAACGTCAATCCATTAGTGTAGATTCACTAATAAGAGAGAGATCACAAATATTGAAATATAAACACAAAATTAATTGGTAATTTAAGGGCTAATAAAAAAAATCAAAAGACATAACTGATAAATCACACAGCAGGATGATGGGGACGAAAATGGAATCACTAAAGAGAATGCATAATTATGAAATCAATTAGATTGAGGACCTACACCTGTGCAAATTGATGGCAGATGCAGTGATAATGGATGGATAAAAAATTGAGAAAGAGTGAAACTTAGGAAGACGATAGAGTCGCACCACAGCCAAATGCATGGAAATAGTTGTGATACAATCATATAAGGGAGAGATTGAGATTAATTAAAAATGCATGGAATAGTTGTAAGGGGATGGGTACTACTACCAGACGCATATGAATGAAATTAATTATTAATAAAGGAATGTGAGAAATTGAGATTAATTAAAAATTATATTGATACTCATGGGATTAATTATTGATAAAAGAAAGGTGAGAGATTGAGATTAATTAAAAATTTACAATGGTTTAAAATAGGCATGATCGCTAACGTCTTTTTTATTTTTAAATTTATTATCTTTAATTAATTTTATTTTGTTAATTAATTTAAAATTTGAAAATTAAAATGGACATGGCCCCCTGCTGGCTGAAAATGGGCATGGGCCCTAGGCTGCTGCCTAGGCAGCCTATGCCCAGGGTCGCCCCTGCAAGCAGCAATAGAGGGTGCACCTTATATAGTGGCATGTATGGTATTGAGTTGGGGTGTGTTTTGATGCAGCACGGTGATGTGGCTGCTTTTGGGTCTAGGCATTTAAAGAAGCATAAGTAGAACTACCCTACTCATGATTTAGAGGTAGTGACCATAGTATTTGCTCTAAACATATAGAAGTGTCACCTTTATGGTGAGTGATTTGGTATTCATGGTTCAGTTTTAGAAAAAAACCAAACCAAGCTGTTCAATTTTTCAAAATGGGCAAACTGAGGGGAGGGAAAAACCAAAATCAAATTGCTTGGTTTGTTTTTTTGGGCTCGGGTTGATGAAGAACTGATAATTTTTTCCTCTTTTTAACCAAAATTTGGACAAAGAGAGTGAGAATAATGAATGAGAGAATCTAAGGCTAGTGACTGTCAAGTGAGATCAGAGGGAGTGAGACAGCAACGATGAATCAATGACGTCCGAGACAACAACGATGAATCAATGAGGTCCCATTGAAGCGGTTAGGTCCTTGGACAAGTGATAGACATTAAGCTCCTGCAATGGAGTAGACAAGTAGTGACTAGTTAGGTCATTTGACCTGTGGGCCTTCACCTTTCTGCTTTTAATGGAGCAATGACTAATGACCATTTATCAGATTGAGGCTATTTATCGTAGTGGTTTGACCGCTTTTAAGCTGCTTATGTAGCGTATAAATTATATAGCATTTTATTATGATGTGTTTGACAATAATAATTAGCTGAAAAGCTGTATAGTTTAAAAGCTATTCACTGCAAGAAAAGTAGTTTTTAGTGGCCACTTTTAGTGACGGCCAAAAGATATTTGTCACAAATACAACTATTAGTGGCGGCCATAAACTGTTTGTCACTAAAAAGACATCTTTAGTGGCGTCCAACAAAATTAGCCACTAAAGAGCTCATTATTAGTGACGGCCGCCAATGCTGGTCACTAAAGGTTCATTATTTGTGACGGGAATGTGTGGCGGCCACTAAAGGTGGACTATTTGTGACAGCCAAACGAAAAGGCCACTAAAAAATAGAGGATGTTACGCTTATTTGTGACGCCCGCTAATGCCGGCCACTAAAGGTTCATTATTTGTGATGGGCATGTGTGGCGGTCACTAAAAGTGGAGTATTTAAACTCAAACAAGCTTATTTGTGACGGCCACTAAAGGTTCATTAGTTGTGACCGCATCTATAGTGGCCACTAAAAGTGGAGTATTTGTGATAGTCTACCATGGCCGCCACTAAAAGCTTTGGGGGAAGTCACCAAACAAGCTTATTTGTGACGGCTGCCAATGACAGCCACTAAAGGTTCATTAGTTGTGACTGCATTTATGGTGGCCACTAAAAGTGAATTATTTGTAGGGAGAAAAATCAAACAAATTTATTTGTGAGGGTTGGTATGGGCGACCACTAAAAGAACATTATTAGTGACGGCTATGCGTGGTGGCCACTAAAGGCCATGCTTATACTTATTTGTGACAGCCGGCCTAGGCAGTCACAAAAAATGCATTATTAATGACAGTCACAAGTGGCGGCCACTAAAGGGTATTTAGTTTATTTGTGACAATCTCTATTTGCGGCCACTAAAAGTGCATTATTGGTGAGGACCACCGTTGGCGATCACTAAAAGTATACCTTCAGTATATTTATTTGTGACTACTAACTTTGACGGTCACTAAAAATAAATTATAGATACATAAAAATACAATAATATTTTAATATAAAATATCACATAAAATATAAAATATAATTAATAATTAAAAACAAAATATCTTTTTATTTCAATATACTTTTATTTCATTCTTCTTCCAATATTCTTAAAAAGTATATTTTTTACTACTAAAAAATTTACAAAAAAAAGTATTTTATTTATTTTTCTTTTTCCTTTAAAATATAAACAAAAGTTTAAAAAATATCTAAAATTTTCAAAAAACAAAAAAATATATTTGTTTATTTTTTACTACTAAAAATACAATAATATTCTTAATAGAACTAAATAGTTAAGATTAGAAAGAGAGAATATGTGCTTCCCCATATCACTATTTATATGCTCGTTTTGAAGACCGATTGTTTTAACTACTTAATTATTAAATTATAAAAATAATTTTTTAATATAAATCATATTTTAAATATTGATGTGATGAACCCAATACTGACCTTTTACTGATACGAAAATATATTTTTGATTCGGATCAATTTTAACACTACCGGTTTGGTTTTTAATAGAATTAACCAGAATATATAGGTTATTTATAAATTTTAATGATATTTGGCTAAAACATTATGCACTGTTGAAAAATGAAAATGGGATAATTCTAATGATACTTGGCTAAAACATTGGAAGAAAAAAAGTATCTTCTTTGAACTGCCTTATTGGAAAGAACTTTTGTTGCGTCACAATCTAGATGTTATGCACATTGAAAAAAATATATGTGATAATGTCATTGGAATGATCATGCATATTCAAGGAAAATCGACAAATGGTAAGAAAGCTCGCATGGACTTGAAAGAGATGGGCATTAGAGAGACACTCCACCTACTCGGTGAAGATGATAAAATACCTCTTGCATGTTACATGTTGTCTTCAAAAGAAAAATTGATGTTGTGTGAATTTTTGAAAGAAGTTAAAAGTACCAGATGGTTATTCGTCGAATATCTCAAGGTGTGTTAATATCAAAGAGCGCAAAATCTTGTCCTTAAAGAGTCATGATTGCCACATTCTTATGCAACGATTACTGCCTCTTGCTATACGGGGTCTTCTCCCTAAAGATGTTTTTGGTGCATTGATTGAATTGAGCAACTTTTTTCGAGAGATTTGTTCCAAAGTATTGAGGGTTGAAAGGTTAAATGAACTTGAGCTCCAAATTGCTTAAACTCTTTGCAAATTAGAATGAATCTTCCTTCCAACTTTTTTCAACATTATGGAACACTTGCCTATTCACTTACCTAGTGAAGCTAAGATTGCCGGCCCTGTCCAGTATCGTTGGATGTATCCAATTGAAAGGTTTGTACATGTTTTTATTCATACTAGTTTTTTTGGGAAAAAAAAAGTTTACCCCCTTATTAAGGAGTTTAAGAAAAGTTATCAATTTCTTTGACAGATATTTACGCACATTGAAATCTTATGTCCGTAATAAGAGTCGTCCAGAGGGTTCAATTGCAGAGGGATATCTTGCAGAAGAATGCCTGAATTTTTGTTCTAGATACCTAAAAGGATGTGAAACGAAATTCAATCGCGTTGAAAGAAATGCTGATGGGGATGGTGTGAAAACAATTGGTGGATTATCTGTTTTTACTCAAACAGGTCGTACTTTAGGAAAAGCGAGTCAATGTGAGCTTGGAAGAGAGGAATGATCCCAAGCTTGATTATATGTCCTTAAAAATTGTGATGAAATCCAATCATTCATAAAGTAAGTGATCATTTTGACATATTCTATACCAATTAATTTATAACAATTATTTTTCCATGGAATTTCTCTTACTGCTTTTTGTGTGTAATTTAAAATAGAGAACACAAACAATTGGTGGTCCAATCTCTAGCCCATTCCCATCTCAGAAACGTGGAAAACATTCACAATAGAGAATTTCCAAGTTGGTTTGAGCATCAAGTAAGTATATTAAGATCTAATATGTATCATTTAAATGTTTTGTGGTTAGATGTTCAATGCCATCCATTTGAACTATATTGTTATTTAACCCATTTCCCTTTAAATGGATAGGTGACACAAATGTATAATTCAGAAAATGACAAAGTCACCAATCATTTGTTATCACTTGCTCGAGGGCCAAATCATAGTGCATTGTCATACAAATTCTACATTGTTAATGGTTTTCGGTTCCACACCCGAGATCGAGAGAAAGAATTGAAAACTCAAAATAGTGGAGTTTTCGTGAGAGGGAAAACTAATAGTTTTGCAACTGCGAAAGATGGTAACCCAACCCTTGGTAATGTGGATTACTATGGCGTGTTAATGAATATTATCGAATTGCAATATCTTGGTGGTTTACGAGTAGTACTATTCAAGTGTGATTGGAGAGATGTATGCAATAAAGGAAGAGGAATCAAGACAGATAATTACGGGTTCACTTCCTTAAATTTTGATAGATCATTGCAGACTAATGAACCATTTATACTTGCTTGTCAAGCTGAACAGGTGTTTTATGTAAGGGAAATAGGGGAACCTAATTGGTATGTTGTTCAACGATCACAACCTCGAAACTTTTATGATATGGATGCCTATGAAGCCACTAGTGATGAACCATTTCAACAAAATGATCTATCAAACATTGGCTAATGTTCAACCCAAGATGCAGATCTAAATGACTGTGAGTTTTCATGCCATAGAAGTGACATTCCGCTAGAGATTGCATTTGAAGAAGGGATATCAAGACAACGAAGGAAAAGAATGTATCCTTCAGTTAAGGGAAAGAGAAAGACTAGAGGAAGAAGGAAACAAAAACCAATTTTAAGTGATGATGATTGATTGTATATGTCTTGCTTGCTTAGTTTTGATATGTTTTTTTTTTCCCTTTATTTTTCTAAAGCTTGGTGTATTTCAGTGTTTCTTTTCTCTTTAGTCACTTTCTATATATAAGTTTATGTTGTAGCCAATGGAGGGTATAGTTGAAACCAATGAACAAACTCTCGTCACACCACCTAATTTTGATCCATCTACAAGACAAAGTTGCGCTGGTAAGAAATAATTATCTATGTTTTAATAGTTTGATTTTCTCATCTATAAAATGATAAAATAATTATTAATTTTTATTTATCATATATTTATTGTATAGGATCATCATCATCTAATGCAAGAAAAAGAGGTCGAGGGAAAACAAAGAATAAAATACTAACATCTTTGGCTCCTGGTCCAAAATTGCCATTGGAATTCAATAATTATGGTCAAGCCATTGGATCAAATGCTAATGTATTTGCAAGTCATATTGGCAAGATTGTTAAAGTATGTGAAGATGCACCAATTTCTTGCAAGCGTTGGGAAGATGTTCCACAAGACAATAAGAATAAAATGTATTCTTATGTACTGGTAAGATTAATAATTATTCTATATTATACTTATATGATATTGTATTAAATCGTTCTTCATGACTTATAACGTTTCAAACAACTTTTTCTTTTAACTTGTGTAGGAGAAATTTGAATTTGATGAAAACGAAGTAAGAAAAAATTGGATCTTTAGAAAGATGAGAAGGGCTTTTGCAAACCATAGATATAAGTTGAAAGCTGACTATTATGATGCATATGACAATGATGATGATTGAATTAAGTTTGCTCCAACAACAATCAACCAAGGACAATGGAGACAATTTGTCAGTTGGTTGAGCTCACATGAGTTTCAGGTATTCTATACCCTTTACTTTTTTTATGCACAAGTCACTTTAATTGTTTAAAACATGATTATTGTATTTGGTCTTACATATAGGTTTCTTGTGCTCGTAATAAGTCTAATCGGTCAAAGCAAACAATGACTAAAACTACAGGCACTAGAAGTTTTGCTCGAGTTAGAGCTGAACAGGTATAATTTAAATCATTTATGCATCTTTCTCATTAACAATTTTTTTTTTTTTTTTGTTGATTAACTTGTCTATTTAATACAGGCTGAAATATTAGGACACGAATCGTCTGCATGGGAAATGTTCAAGGTGACACAAGAAAAAAGACGGGTCAATGGTTGATTCCACATCAAAAGAAATAGTGGTAAATTTTATTTTAAACAGTTTATGTTATTGTGATATATATTTTAGTATTATGTTATAACATATCTATTTTATTTATTATCAAATTTTAGGAAAAAAATTCAATCTTTAGTAACCCAAAGACATGGACGTGTTCGTGGGTATGGATTCGGACCAACTCCTTCTTCTGTCCTTGAAAAGATTCCATCTCGTCATGAGCTTGTTACAGAACTAGAAAAAATGCAACAACATAATAATGGTTTGAAAAATGAAATGCAACTTTTGAAAGAGAAAAATGAAGCGTTGTCGACAGAATTGGACCAAGTCAAAGAAAGGCAATCAATTTTTGAAGCTTTTATGGAAGATGTTAGGACATGATGGATTAGAAATAACAATTGACTAGACTTAATTGTTTGATGTCTTTTTTTGATGTAAAGTGTTAGATGTCTTTTTTTTATGATAATGTGATTGTAAATTGATAGATATCTTTTTTTGATGACAATGTAAATGTAAAGTGCTAGTCAATTATTAATTGACTAGAGTTGTTTTCTGAAGTTTCTTGATGATTAGAATGGTGTTTATTTTGGATACAATGTATTAAATTAATAGGGTTTAAGATATAGAAAAACAAGCAGTGGGTTGTGGGAAAATTTTATAAAAATCACTTTTTGTGGCGGCCAACAAAAAGTGGTTACTAAAAATGTCTTTTTTTGTGACATCCATGACTCTCACTAAAAGTATATATCAAACACTTTTTGTGGCAACCAATATAATGTGATCACTAAAAAACGTTCATTTTGTGGCGGCCAGTACTATCACTAAAATCTTATCATTTGTGACAACCAGCAAAGCCGTCATAAAAAATTCATTACTTGTGACAACGGTGGTCATCACAGAAGAGTCATTATTTGTGACGACCGTGACCATCACAAAAAATGACATTAGTGGCGGAGGACTGCGGTTGTCACTAAAAAAAATTTTGTGACCGTCACATTCGGCCGCCACTAAACGGTATTTTTAGTGACGGCCAGCCAATAATCGCCACTAATACTATTTGTGACGACCAATTTAGTGGCCACTAAAACTTTTAGTGACGAGTTTTTATGCTTTTAGTGACGGTCTTGGCCTCCACTAAAAATCTTGTTTCTTGTAGTGATTCTAATAGCGTTTTACAAAAGCTGGTGCCCCTAGCTTTGGCAAAAAATGCTATACAGTTGACCGACGAAAATACTATTCTGCCCTCAAGTTACATCTTCTTCTCCTCCTCTGCTCTCCTTCCATCATCTTCCCTTTGCTTCTGGCCATTACTACTGCTGTCGCTACCGTTGCTGCCTCGCCCCTCTTCCAGATCTGTCGTGGCCGTCTTCCAGCTAGGCTGTCGCCGTCGTCCCTCCTCCAAATTCGCCATCGGTCATTGTTCTTCTGCTACTGCAGGTGCAGCGTATATATATATACCACAAAATAATATATATTATTATTATATACAACATATATAATATATAGTAATATTTAAAGAAAAAAACTGAACCAATTGAGTATTTGTTCTGAAAGAAAAAAATGAAATTCAAAGTTCATTCCATAGAAACATAAACACTTAGGCAATATGAGTGCAGTATTTAAATGAAATTACAATGATTCAGTTGTAAATCAAATAAAAGAGAAATCCCATGAAATCTGGTTCTGGATTGAGTCATTTGACAACCTATTGTGCCTTCCATTTGTTATGATGACAACTTGATAACAAGGGAGTTTGATAACAGAGAATCCCTCTTTATTCGGAATTTGCTGAATTGCCTTGTAGTAACCTTCCGAATTTATTTTGATTGGATTGTCATCTTGGTTTGAACATGTTTCCGTTAGAGTTCCAAGATCACTCAACTTTTCTCCACTAAATAAGGCTAGATTGTGAGAGTCTTCACCATTTTTTCTCCAAGGATCTCGGTTACCCTTATTTCTCCATTGACTCTCACAATTGTTGGTAGTGTCGAGCTGTGACAGGTTGCTAATAATATTGTATTAATATATTTTTAATAATTATATATAATTTATTAACATTTAATAATAAAATTTTACATCATTTAACATCATGTCTATTTTAGTCTTTTTATCAAGTTTTAATAACTTATCAACTCTTTCAAATCAAACACATAAATATTAATTGATAACTTAAAAGTATAGTTATCCAAATATATTATCAACTTAAACACTATTTAATTTTTAACTTCAAAGCTAAATAACTTAAAAATTATGAAAAAAAAGGTAAGCCAAACAGCCTCTAAGAGTGGGACGATTGGACGCGGGATGCGAGCTCCCCATGGAGTGAGAGTGAGATCAGATTCAGGTGAGAGAGACTGTGGCTGCCGAATTGTGAGAGTGAGGCATGGGTTTCCATTTTTCAGTCAAGGCTCAAGGGGTGATGCATTATGATTGTATTGCATAATATATGATTAATCATACAATTGTGGGATGGATAGAATACTATTACTAGTTTTGTAAAGGGGTATGTATACTCTTTGGATTTGGTTTGGGCTCTTTGGTTAATTTGTGTTTTGGCACCCTAAACTGAGTTGGAACTGAAAGTCTCAGTTTTTGTCAAACAATGAACAGAAGCCCAATTAGTCCTTGTCAAAAACCAGACTAAATTGAACCAAACACCCCAGTCCAGTTCAGTTTTTTGGGTTTCTCAGTTTCATTAAACAACCCTATTATTTTACCATCCAAAAAAGCTTAACATAGTTGTTGATGCACGTAGCAGGAAATCAATGGCAACATTGATGCATCTAATTACTATCGAGTTTACTTCTGAAGTATTTTAACAATCATTCCATAAGTTCAGATTGCAATGCCCATGGATCCCTATTAGCTCGCATGAAAGTACAACTAAATCTAGTTGACGAAGTAAAAGAGAGTTAAAATACAAGTCTGTATATATACAACATAAGTGATAGATAGGTGTTGAACACAGATTTTAAGGTCATAGAGGATGCACTCAAATTTATGAGAAGATAGCATAATTGTCAAAATATAGCAACGCTGCCGTTGCCCCTGCACCTCCGTCACCCCCACCAGCACCCCAACTCACACCATCGTTGGCCCCACCCGCACCCCAGCTCACATCGCCGACCGCAACTGCCAGTCGCACCTACCACCATTGACATTTCTGAGCACTTCACAGCCATGGATCAAAGAACTTCATCGCGACGGTCGTCCCTACCCGCCACTGCCATTGACATTTTTGGGTGCTTCTCGACCGTAGATCAAAACTTCATCGCAACCATGGATGAAGCCTGAGATCGGACTTCATTTGGTCAATATCCATGGATAAAGCCCGAGATTAGACTTCATTCGGTCAAGCTCGATCGGGCTTTCGATCGGACTTCATCGGGGGAGTGTTTCCATAGGGATGAAGTCCAATCGGGCTTCATCTATGGATGAAGCCCAATCACTTAAGTCCAATTGAACTTCATGGGAGTAAGTCTCCATCATCTATGTTATCTATTTTGGACACCATTGACAATCGTCTCTGTTCTTTGTTTTCACCAATGGTGTTGCCCAGGAAGGAAGAACTCGTTGTGACTCAGACCTATAAATGCATCTACCCATATCAAGCAACAAAACCCAAAATAAAAAAAAAAAAAAAATCTATAGATACAGAGAAGACCCATAAATGTACTATGATATTGAATTGAAGTTGGAAAAAAAATAAAGAATTTAATGGTTCACAAATAAAACAGTAGAGGACAGATTATATTTTGTGCTTTTTGAAACGTGAACGATAGAACATTGAACTTATAATTTAACAGTGAGGGGTAGAAAATATTTTAATCACTCATTATTTTCTTACAACGACTATCAACAATGGAGGGGGCGATGGAGGTACGACAGTCAGCGCAAAGAGACGGCTATCAACGGTTGCTTGAGGCACCCATGGAAAGGGAAGATAGAGGAGAGATGAGAGAAGAGACGACCATGGGAAGGAAAGGAGAGATGTGAGGATATTTTTGTCATTTTAACATTTTTCTGTCATCCTTTTTGTTATCATGTATAAGTAGCATTGTCCATTTGTCCCTAACCATTTCTTCCTCACTTATTCTCTCTCTCTCTCCCCCACCCGTCGTTGCCTCAACCCGCTGGCTGCATCGTCGTTTCCTCACTCGTAGGCCACGAAACCCATCAATCTTCTCACAATCGTCATTGCCACCTGCCAGTCACGCCGCCGCCGCCCTCATCCGCTGGCCATGAAACTCATCCCTCTTATGACCATCTCTCTCCCTCTCATGACCGTTGCCCCCACCTACTAGTCGCACTATTGCCACCCTCGCCACGAAACCCACTACCACCGTCTATCGCATTGCCCAAAAACCCACAAATTAGTGGTTCACTAATTGTAAGTAATTACTAATTAATCTCATATTGAGTTTATATTATTTTTTTATCCGTTATTTTTATTCATCTCACACATATTATATATTTTCAGATTATGAACTAGAAGGTTGTTTTAGTTGGACAAGATATTTTGAAGTTTAAAAAAATTAGTAGTTTATCGTTGCATTAAATAAATCAGA
The DNA here is from genome assembly GCF_014633365.1 of Diospyros lotus. Lineage (NCBI taxonomy): Eukaryota > Viridiplantae > Streptophyta > Magnoliopsida > Ericales > Ebenaceae > Diospyros > Diospyros lotus. Next base: position 22,729,855 of record NC_068351.1, read on the forward strand.
ATATTTGTAAAGTACTTCTGCCGTTACATTTGGTTTAGATGTTTTCAGGTGGTCTATTATGTTTTTTGTTCTATTATCTTCCACAGCCTGTTTATATGGGAATGAAACTCATGAGACTTTTGTGTATATTCTAGCAACTTGTTCCCTGTGCTATGCTTGGCTGTGTATGGTAGATGACAGAGAGTTGGTGATTTTTGGGACACATTTTATTGAGTTATTGGATTCAATTTTAAGCTGAGATACAGTACTCTTCAGACTCATTTGGTGAAGTTGGCCCTCCATTCTTGATCATTTGGTGAAGTTGGCTATCTTATTTAGATGAAGGTTTAAATGTTTTTTAACAAATTAAGTAGAGCAAGACTAAGAGAAATTAGGGAGGCCCTAGCATTCTTTAACTAGAAAATAATTTTCAGCATGCAATGAAATTTACTAAAAAATAATGCCTAGGCATTCTTTAAATAAAAACTAATTTTTAACATGCAAAAAAAAAAAATTACTGAAAAATAAAGCATTTCAGGATTCATGAATGAATTCACCCAGTTATTTTAATAGTAAAAATACATACTAGTAGTAAAACATTATAAACTTCAGGAGGAGAAATACATGAGGAGAGATGGAACTCTGAATTGACTCCCTTAATTTTGATAAAACATTATAAACATTGAATTGATTTACATGTCTTCCACAGTCCCATATCTTGATTTTTACATAAATCCAATAACAAATTGTGAATTAGAGTACATTTTTGTGGTTTCATGTGACTCAGGTTGGTGTGGTTATACAATTTGCACGTAGATATATACCTGAAATTCATACATCTATATCACCTTACTGGATACCAACCATGTTGCAAAGCTTGGTTAAAACAGGCCTCTTGGGGTGGTCTTGACGAAGATCGGTTATGATGAACCTTTGTTCATTCATTTTAACAATATACAACAACAACAACATATCTAACCTTTATCCCATTATGTGGGGTTGGCTACATGAATTCTAGACTTCCATGTATTTATGTCTTTTATCATATCTTCATTTAGGTCTATACACTTAATATTAAACTTTAATGTCTCTCAAAGTTTTCTTAGGTCTGTCTCTACCTCTTTTTTTGACTAATTGTTCTATTTCATCAACTCTCCTCACAAGAGTGTCTCCTTCTCACATGACCAAACCATCTTAGTATAATCTCTCTCATCTTCTCATTGATTGACACTACTCCTACCTTATTACGAATAACTTCATTTTTAATTTTATCTTTTCTTATATAGCTGCACATCTATCTTAACATTCTCATCTCCGCTACGCTTGTCTTTTGCTCATGCTAGTATTTGACTGCTCAAAATTCTGAGCCATATAGCAAGACTGGTCTTATAGCTGTCCTATAGAATTTTTCTTTCAGCTTTAATGGGATTTTACCATCACATAACACCCCCGATGCATTTCTCCATTTTAGCTAACTTGCCTTAATTCTATGTGTGACATCTTAATGAATTTCTCCATCTTTTTGAATCACTGATCCTAAATATTGAAAATGGTATTTTCTTTGTAAGATTTGGCCTTCCAATTTTATTATAACATCCTCCACTCTTGCATTCTTACTCAATTTACATTCCATATATTCTGGTTTCTTTCTACTTAATTTAAATCCCTTAGATTCTAAATTATTTCTCCACAACTCAAGCTTAGTGTTCACTTCTTCTTTTGTTTCATCCACCAACACTATGTCGTCTACAAATAGCATACATCATGGCACCTTTGTCTATATATCTTTAGTAAGTTCATCCATTATTAAAGCAAATAAGTATGGATTTAGTGCAGAACCTTGATGCAGTTCTATTGTAATTTTAAACGGTTTAGTATCCCTTCCGCATGTTCTGATCTTTATCTCTGCACCGCGATACATGTCCTTAAGGGCTTGTATATAGGCTATTCGGACTCATTTCTTCTCTAAAACCCTCCATAATACTTTTCTAGGGACCCTATCATAGGCCTTTTCTAGATCTATAAACACCATATGTAGGTTCTTCTAATGATCTCGATACCTTTCCATTAGGCGCCTCAGTATGTATATAGCTTCCATTGTTGACTTACCAGACATGAAACCAAACTAATTTTTTGAGACCTCTATTTCTTTTCTGAGCCTCTACTCTATTACTCTCTCCTAGAGTTTCATGGTATGGCTCATTGACTTAATTCATCTGTAATTTTCACAGTTTTGAACATCTCATTTGTTCTTGTATATAAGAACTAAAGTACTATTCCTCCACTTATCTAGCATCTTTTTGGATTTAAGGATCGCATTAAATAATTTCGTTAGCCAGGAGATGCCCTCTTCTCCCATGTATTTCCATGCTTTTATTGGTATATTATCCAATCCCACCGCCTTATGATTTTTCATCTTTTTTAATGCTTGCCTTATTTCATTTGAACTTATGCGTTGATAAAATGTATAGCTCATGTTCCCTTCGAAGTTACTAAGATATCCCAACCTAACTCTTGTGTCGCCACCATCATTGAATAATTTTGTAAAATACTCATTCCATCTCTCTTTAATCGCTCATTCATTTACTAATACATTTTGATTTTCATCTTTTATGCATTTCACTTAATTTAAATCTTTTGTTTTTCTTTCTCTTGTTTTAGCTAATTTATATATATCCATTTCTCCATATTTTGTATTAAGTCGTTTATATAGATTCTCATATGCTTTTGACCTTGCTTCACTGACAGTTCTTTTGCTGTCTTTTTTGCTTCTTTATAATTTTTTAGATTTTCTTCATTGTTGCACTAATATACAGCCTTATAGTAAGTTTTCTTATTTTTAATTTTCAATTGTACATTTTCATTCCACCACCAAGACTCTTTAAGGTTATGAGCTTTACCATTTGTCTCTCCAAGGACTACCTTTGCCATGTTTCTCAAGGCATTAGCCATTTCTCTCCATATTTGGTTTGTCTGTCCTTCTCCATTCCATTCCCTTCTACCCCTTAATTTTTCTTTGAAGATTAGTTGTTTCTCCTATTTTAAATCCCACCACCTGATTCTTGGATTTTGTTTTATGTGATTTTTTTTGTTTCAATTTCTTACTTGGACGTCAAGTACTAAAAGTCTGTGTTGAGTAGTCAAACACTCTTCTGGTATCACCTTACAATTCCTACAACATAACCGATCCTCTTGTCTCATGAGGAAGCAATCTATTTGGGTGCTTAATGTAACATTTTTGTATGTGATTAAGTGTTCGTCCCGTTTTTTAAACCTAGTATTGGTTATGATAAACCCATATGCCATAGCAAAATTTAGAATAGACTTACCCTCATTATTAATTTCTCTGAATACATACCCTCCATGTACCTCTCTATAGCCATTTCCATCTCTACCCACGTGACCATTTAAATCACCTCCTATAATCACTTTCTCTCCTCTTGGTATCATTTGTATGAGTCCTTCTAGGTCCTCCCAGAATTTTGCTTTTATCTCCTCACCTAACCCCACTTATGGTGCATATGTACTAAAGATATTCATAGTCATTCTTCCTAAACTAACTTTCACCATAATAATCATATCCCCTATTCTCTTTACATCCACTACCTCATCTACTAAATTTTTATCCATAATAATCCACACTCCATTTTTTGCTTGATCATTTCCTATGTAGCATATTTTACGTCCAATTTCTAATAAAGTTTTTTTCTTTTTTCCCTACTCATCTCGTCTCTTGAAGGAATATAATATTAATTTTTCTCCTAATCATCACATCTACCACTTCCATAGCTTTGCTTGTTAATGTTCCTATGTTCCATGACCCAATCCTTAATCTATGATTTTGGTTTTGGCCTTGACTTTGAATTTGATTTTGTTTTTAATTTTAATTTTGTTTTTTATTTTGGTTTTGATTTTGATTTTGATTTTGTACTAGTTTCTTTACCCACATCCGTCCAAGCAAATGTGGGGACCCTTGCTCATTTATCACTACATTCGGGTAGCGATGCAGCGGCCCTATCTCACTTGACACTACACGCGGACAGTGTAGCACGTCGCTATGAAGGGTTACACCTACGCCCCAACGATTTTTCATAATTTGTCTAGAGTTCATGTTTTGGATCCGACTAAGTTTTAGATATCTTTGACAGTAAACCTGTGAGAAAATTCAATGCTCTAAGCTACAAACAGCTGTTAACTGGATGAATTGATTAACAAGAGATAAAATGGTATTCCCCAGCTATCACTCTTTCAGGGTCTAGAAAAATGCTCTAAAAGCAACCCGAGACATCTTTGCTTAGGCCTACAACTCGCTGCCCAGATGGCACATAGCCAACATGACATTTGACCTGAAAAGGCAACAAGCAAGATTCACAATAAGAGAAGAGATCAAGATCTCGAACAATGACAAGCCCACCCGCTCCTCTAGCATGACCAATATATTCCACTTTCACATCCAGCTTCAGGGAATACAGCATCTTGAACAATATCCTTCACCTTCTGTCTGTAGCTTGGAAATGTAGAAAAAGAAAAAGGGATTTCAAAATCTCGTAACATAGCAACTGCAAGTCCATAGTGAGCATAGAGATATGTAAATGGAGAAAGAAGAAGAGAGGACAAACGTAGATAAACAGATATCATGATAGAGGCTTACATCAATACTAAAGCCTGAACAAGTATCTAAATAGCCCCACATCAAACCTAAATTAGTATGCTCCAGGCAACTTAAGAAGACAACAAGACTGAGCCTAACCAATCCAAATCCAAGATAGCACGACGATGAAAAGGGCTTTAACCATGGCTCATAGCCTCATACAATCAAATGCATAAGAGAATTTAAATGGTCTCTTATCTCTAGTTCAAAGCACATGAAAAGAAAGCTGTGCCTAATACAAACCATTCTAAAAAGGACTAATTCTTTTGAAATTGCCATGATCCTTGAATAGAACATGAAGACAAGAGTAGGATGTCTTCAATATGCAAAAGCAATAAGAACCATACACTCTGTTAAAACTTGTGAAACAATAACTAATGGTGCATGGTATGTAAAATCTTCTCAGCAAACTATTGAGCAGAGCAAAGGGTTCATATTCACATCTCTCATCCAGTTTATATGTATGTATATATTCAGAAAGAGATAAGAGACACATGAATCGAGCAATCGACATGAATGAATAACCCGCAAGGAAAAAACTGGCAAAATGAACAAGTCAAGATTCAGGGCAACCTCTAGTTCCTTCTTGATTGATATCTTCACCCAAACCTTCCAACAGGACCTACACAGCAGCCTCTATGGCTACGGTATCCGGATCTTGCTCGAAGCCCCCTAGGCTGAATCCATCTTCAAGCTCCACGTTGATGTGCCCCTCATTCAGAACGCCCATTGACGAACCAAATACCAAACAACGGGACAAGAACAAGATCCATCGCAACAAAACCCAGTTAGATCAAATGGCAAGTCGCGATGGGAAACAAAAGAACCTAGAAACAGAATCGGCCAAAAGCCTCGAGATTTGATGAGGAGAGTTGAAGACAAAGTTGGGTTAGTCAGATGCGGCGACCGTCGCCAACCCTCTCGCCCTCTCACTCTCACGACCGTCGCCGACCCTCTGGCCGCCATTTCTTTCTCAAGGCCTCAGAGGGTTGTGGGTTTTGTTTTGGGGATTTGTGGGTTTCTGGGCGGTGCGACCCTAAATCCAATGAAACTACACATTGTTGACAGCAGTTTTGTGGCTTCATATTGTTTGTGAATTACTCGAAATCGGAAGACAAGCTGCCTCGTGAGTTCAGCTTTGTGCAGCCATCATTCTTCTCACTGTGAATTTGTGTAATCTAACCCATAGTCTAATTTCCGTTTTGCAGTAAGGCCTGGATTCTACAACTATGCCCTCGTCATGTTTGGAACTCATGCAGTTGCATTGTTTGCAGTGGCGGACCCGAGGAATAATTTTAGTCGGGCAAGGGCTAATTTATTCTGGTTAAATTATAAAAATTATAATTATTTATATTAATATATATAAAAAAATAAAAAAAACCAGCTGGGGCCAACGCCCCCAGCTGGCCAAAATGTGGCTCCGCCACTGATTGTTTGCTTGTGGACTCGCTGGAGTTGCTTCTAGCTTTGGACTTTGGTAACCTTAAAGCTAAATTAATTTTGAAGCCATTTGAGAAGTGAAAATAACAAGAATTTCGTTTTTGTTTTTATTTTTTTTAACATCAGCATAACTAGGGAATTGTCTTTACATCTGCAGGTTGTACAATTTCACTGTTGTTTGTAGGATTGGCAATGGTTCGGTTCGATTTCGATTTTTGCTAAAACCATAATCAAATCAAACTTAAATTCTTAAAACTAAAACCAAACCAAAACCCATTTGATTTTAAAAATTTAAAACCATAACCAAACCATTCGATTTCGGTTCGGTTTCGGTTTAACCATGATTTTTTTAGTTTAATCCATACTAACAAACAAAGACAAATAACATTCATAAAATTTTTTGATAATTTCACAACAAATAAAGATAAATACTAATAAAGTTACCTTATTCTTGTATAAAGTTACAAAACTTCTTGGATATAAAATCACATCTCCAAACCTACAATTGTTAAGATCAATAAATTAATATTTGCATAATTAAATTATAATTTAAGCTAAAAAAATTTAGCTACGAAAGTTAATACCTTCATCAACAACATCAATATCTTTTTCATAAATTGATACATATCCATCTGAAATGAATGAGCCAACTCCATCTAACAAAATTATAAATATAGAAAATAAATTAATATGAAAATGTTAAAGTCTTAACAATAAAAAATAACTAGTAAATGAAATAAATTCACCTTTTTTCATTTCATTTGACAACCAACTTTGGGCACACATCAATGCTTCTATTGTCTTTGGATGAAGTCGATTACGATGAAGACTCACCAGTCTCCCACTAGAACTGAATGCCGACTCTGAAGCAACAGTAGATACAGGAATGGCTAATATATCTCTTGCAATAGTTTGCAAGGTAGGATACTTCACCTCATTCACTTTCTACCAAAGTAAAATATCAAACTGACCATTATCTACTATAACATCTTCATCCAAGTAAAGGTCCAATTCAGTTCTGAAACTAGTAACTTTAGTAGTTTTCCTCTTTTTAAGAAAAGATTGATATTCATCATCAAAAGAAATGAAATTCTCTCTTGGAGTGACGCTCCCATCCAATGTACATTCTTGGTTATTCACATCATTCACTTTGTTCTTTTTAATGTGATATTCCTCCATCAAATCATAACAAAGGTACTTATGCTACTAATTTGTTCATCATAGTCATAAGGATAGACCTTAGGAGAGTAAAAATCAAGAAAAGTCATCTTATACCTAGGATCTAACACTGCAACAACACCCATCAACTTATGAATCACATTCCAATATGCATTAAACTTATCTGACATGCTTTTTGCCATTGTACTAATCACTTCATTAGGAGACTTAACCCACTCATTCAATGTCAACTTGACCTTACAAATTATTGGAAAGTACATATTAGCAGTTGGATATTTTGTCCCAGAAAACAACTCAGTTACATTATAAAACAACTCTAATCTGTCACAAACATCTTTTGCAGTTTCCCAATCCCCGTCACTTGGCACATTCTTATACTATGATTCAAATAATTTAAGTCGAGGAAACACAGACTTATAAACCAAAGTAGTTTTAAGCATCAAATAAGTAGAGTTCCATCTAGTAGGACAATCCAAACCCAACCTTTTAGTATAATGCACTTTCATTTGTCGACAAACGTCCTCAAACTTTTCTATTCTTTTTGGAGATGTTGTCCAAAAAACTACACTTTCCCTCACATTATCAAAGGCATGCTTAATCACATCTAAACCAATCTTAACAATAAGATTCAAGATATGGGCAGAACAACGCATATGCAATAAAGATCCACCATTCAAAAGACATCCAACATTCAATTTTGCTTTAATCTTACCAATCATACTATCATTGATAGAGCAATTATCCACTGTAATTGTGGATAATCTTGAGTCCACATTCCACCCAAGCATAGCATCAATTAACACATCGGTCAACACATCACTTGTATGAGGGCAAGGGACATAGATAAACCTAAATGACATACAATTATAAATTATTAGTAAATTTAAAGTTTAGAACTACAATTATCAAATTTAACAACAATAAAACAATATACTAAGTTAAAAAATACTTGTCATACCTCAAAATTTTGCTATGCAATGTCCAAGACTTATCAATGAAATGTCCTGTAACAGCCATAAAACCCCTTTTTTGGTTACTAGAAGTCCACATATCCGTTGTAATAGCCACCCTACTGTCAATGTTTTCAATCAAACTCGTCACTTTATCCCTTTCTTCAGTGTAAATCCTCATGACATCATTCTTCAAAGTATTACGAGAAGGACACTTGAAAAGAGGTTGAATTGTACTTGTGAAATCTTTGAATCCACTATGCTCCACCATCGAAAGAGGATAATCATGCATAATGATCATCTTTCCTAATTTCTCTCTTCCTTTTCTTTCATCATATGGACCGGAAGAGATCTCTCCTTTCAAATCAAATTTTATAAACATTTGCCTTATATCTCCTACCAATCTTCTCTTGAGACACCTATTGAGATGTTGCTTCATAGTTGATGTACCATTTGTTGATTTACCCGCAAGTAATTTCTTACAATAGTTGCATTGAGACTTAATTTCTTTATTAATGACCACTCTTTGAAAATATTTCCATACATCACTTCTAGTCCTACCACCAATTTCCTTATCAGAAACATTTACGTCTTGAGAACTCTCCACCGGTATTGATTGATGAGTTTGTTCACCGGACGAAGATCCGCTCGCAAAACATTATTGTGTGCTACCACTTTGCGAGCATGCCATATTCTGTAAAAATTTACACAAAAAATACAACAACCTCAACAACAAATGAGCATGCCATATTCTGTAAAAATTTGCACAAAAAATACAACAACCTCAACAACAAATGAGCATGCCATATTCTGTAAAAATTTGCACAAAAAATACAACAACCTCAACAACAAATGAGCATGCCATATTCTGTAAAAATTTACACAAAAAATACAACAACCTCAACAAAAAATCAAGCATAAATAAGTAAACAAAATATGACCGGAAAAAAAAAAAAAAAAAAAAAAAAAAAAAACACCATACCAATAACCAGTTATATGAGAGCCGAGAGGCCGGCAGAAGGCGAGCAAGAGGTGGGCGAGGCTGACTGGCAGAAGGCGAGCAACGGCGGGCGAGGCTGATTGGCCGAGCCCTTGAGCAAGCATGGGGGAGAGAGCGAGAGTCGAGAGGCAGAGGGCGAGCGAGGGCAAGAACCGAGAGGCAACAAGGGTGAGAGGGGTCGAGCGAGAGGTCAAAAGGAAAGAGAGAGCAACAATGGCAGAGAGCTAAGGCGAGCGAGGGCAAGAGGGGCCGAGAGCAAGAGAGGGCCAGCGATGGCGAGCGAGAGAAATAGAGAGGCAGAGAGTGAAGGCGAGCTCCCGCCGACGAGCAAGAGAAAGGAGACGCAAGGGTGAGAGAGATCGAGGGCGACCGAGAGCAAGAGGGGCTGAGCTAAGCCCTAGCAAGAGAGATCGAGCGAGGGTGAGCGAGAGCCAAGAGCAAGAAAGGCCGAGTCAAGCCCTAGCAAGAGAGATCGAGTGAGCGTGAGCGAGAGCAAGAGAGATGCGGAGAGCTAGGGCGCGCGGATGAGATAGAGCGAGAGCCAAATCCAGAGAGGAAGGAGAAAAGAAAGGGAGAAGAGAAGGGGGAGAAAGAAGGCCAGATCGGGTGGGCGCAGGTGGGTTGGGTTAGGTGGGCTGGGTTGAATTTTTATATAATATATATATATTATACCTATTTTATTATATATATATATATAATATATTCGATTCGATTTGGTTCGGTTCGGTTCAGTTACCCACTATTCGGTTCAGGTTTTGGTTTGGTTTTAGTGAAAACCATAACCAAACCATACCCATTGAAACAGTGTTCGGTTTTTCCCCAAACCAAACCATTACCCAGTCAAACGATTTTTAATCGCGTTGACCGATTCGGTTTCGGTTCGATTCCCCACGATTTCGGTTACAATTGCCATCCCTAGTTGTTTGCTATCACAGCTTTTATCTTCCTTTCTTGTATATATAACCTTTCTAGTGGACTTTTTTCAGGTGAGTTTCCCGTTTTTCCTGTATATTTGCTTGTTAAGGTTGTGTCTGGAACTAACTAGGATTTTGGAATGAAAAGGAATATAGCATTGGGAATATTTATTTTGCTTTAATATCTCTCTCCTGAGAAACCCACCCTAGTTCCAAACATAGCAGAGATGCTTGACAATGAGCTGCTGTTCGGATGATTGTTGAATGCATTAATATTGTATTACATCTGTGATGATTAATGCAGAAGGAAGATTTGCTGTTGGACAATGCATATTACTCTGAGATGAGAGACGCAGGCTTCTTTGACTACGCGGATTGGGACTAGCTAGCTTTGTTGGGTGATATATAGATATATCTTGTTACCCTCTGTTACAGTATATATATATGTATATAGGTGAAGTGAAGGGGAACAAAATAGAAAAGAGAAAACAGAGAAACTTGTTTGTTAGTTCCCTTGCCAGTTGTAAATGTAGTCTCTTTTTTAAGTTCTCACCCAAAAAATTTGATCTAAAAAATAAAAGCCTACCCTTTGTTTAAGTTTTGAAGCATTGGCTTGGATGCACCTATGACTGCGGACGCAATCAATTGCATTGGCTGAAGGGTGGAATTACAATCAGTGAAGGTCTTAAGTTAGGGTAGAATTGTATTCCTATTCAAACTTGCCGGTTGACACAATTAGTTGATTGCATCGGCAGCTATAACGGGTACTTTCATTATATATTCCTGGGAAAGTGAGATGTGGCTGCTATTCTTTGACAATTGCATCAGGCTGGAAAAGGGTTTTATTATAGGCTTCCGTCTTCGTCTCCTCTTTCTCTCGCCATTAGCTACCATCTGTCGGCTCGTTTTTTGCCGCTTCCTATCGTTGTTGCCGCTTGTTAATAGGCGCTTGAGCTTGAGGAAGAACTTAGGTCGTCAACCTTTAGATGAGCCAAGTCCAAGCCAAGCAGGAGGTCACTAAACTTAAGAATTGTAGTGGCTTGACAAATCTATTCAAAGAAGTTTGGATAAGGTTGGCAAAAAAATCAGCAAATCATCAAAATTGACCACACCGCATCACACCACATGATTTTTTTGGGGCAGTGATTCGGCAATGTTTGAAAAATCCCCAAACCATACGATTTGCAATTTGAGATTTCTCGGTTCGTTAAAAATCGAACCAGCCGAGTATGTATTAATAAAAAAATAAAAATATATAAAATCCTAAATGTAAGGCCCAACCTTAGGGCTCCCAACTCCCTTATTCCCTTTACAATCTCTCCCATTCTCTTCCAAGAGCATTGTTGTAAATCATCGATTTTGCAAAATTCAATCGTCCGATCTTGAATCCGACTAGATTTTTACTATGAAAGCAACCCCGATCTATAAGAAGGTAAGTCTTTTAATTTTATCAGTTTTATTTTAAAATAAATCCATGATATATATATATATATATACACACGTCAAATTTGGGTTTGATAGAAAATTTAAGCATAGATCTACGAAAATCTAGCCGTTGGATCTTGCTGGTTTTTGGGTATGTTAATCAATAAGGGTAAGGGTGTCGAGAGGTTGCCTCTGATCTCCAAAAAATCTCCGCCCGTGGTGGCTCGCGCTGACTGGCAATGTTTTTTTATTTTGGCCAAAAATTAAAAACCAGATCTACGAAATTCCAGCCGTTAGATATGGCCTATTTTTAAATATATTAAACCCATTGGCTTGGTGTTTCTAATGGTAGGCTTTGATCATGGGAATATCTGGCCGACGATGGTCGCTAGTGATCGCGGGTGGCAACGGTTGTGGCTGGTATAGGCTGTTTATGGGGTTAGCCTAGGTTGGCGGCCCCTAGCTGATTCATGAACCCGTCCAATGTGCTTGGGTCCGGGTCTAGCTAGTTGTGGTAGCCTTGGGTCGGTTCAATTTTTAGGTGATTTGATCATGCATTTATTCAATTCTCATCTAATTTGATAATCTTGTTAGGTGACGTTGATGATCACAGCCTCTGAAACTACGAAGATGAAGTAGTGGAGAAAGCATAAATGAAGTAGCAGAAGAAACACCAAACCATGGAATTGCAAGAATCCGCATTGCATTTTGCATTGTGGTTTGGTGAGGTTTTTGCGCACCAATCTAGACTATGCGGTTTGGTTTAATGCCAAACCGCACATGCAGTTTGACATATTGAATCTCCCTTAAATTGCCCAAATCGCACTATGCCCATCCATAGGTTCAGATGTGTAATAATACACCCTTTTTTCTAGAGATGTTACAAGCAATCTTAAAGGTAGAGTTGTTGTAATACCCGAGAAATTCTAAAGCACTCGAGAGTAAATTATCTTGGGGCAAAAGTGAAATTTCAAATAAATTGAGGGTATGAGGGTAATTTCTTACCGTATGAATGACTGAATCGACTGTAGATAGTGCCCTGAAGCCGAGGTGCCAAAGGAAAATGATAGAGTATTGACGAGAATCTCGAGGCATGATTTATGGGATCGAAAAAAATCGGATCGAGAACGATTTTTGGTACAACTAAAATGCAGCTATCATTTAGACTACAAAACTGAATTGTTAAAGGCGACTTTCGGGGAGTCAACGGAAGCCTGAAGGGTCTTCAATTTTTCATAAGGAACAACCCTTCAATGGTTTCAGGAAGAAATGAAAGGGTTTAAGGCCAAAACAAAGATTCATGCTTAAATGCAATTTTTCAAAATTGCCCGAGGGGGTTGAAATGATGTTTTTTTGAAATCTTCAAGGGTCAAATGGATGTTTTAGGACTTGAGGGTCTTGAAAGCAATTATGAAAAGTTGAGGGGCTTGGTGAAAAAGGCCAAAGTAAGAAAGCCAAAGTTTGAGGGGCCAAAGTGCAATTAAGGAAAAAGGTGGGCAATGGGAAACCAAGAGACCTATATAGAAAGAAGCAAGTTAAGGGTGTGAATGAGACCACCCGTGAACCCTTCGATGCTTAAGTCAGTCTCGACCTAAAGAGGAGTTAGAGTTTAAGTGGCATCGCAAGCATACCTTTGTTAGGAGGAGGAGACTCTTATTTATAGAAAGCGATGAGACTGACAGGTGGTGGGAAACCCACATGTAAGGGCCCACTCTCGAATATTTCCGCTAACATAAGATATTCGAAAGAAGGTCGTCATAGTTATGATATAGAACAATACCATATTAAAACAAACAATTCATTTCATTACTAGCAACGGAAACTTAAGTAAGATTCAGTTACATTTCCAATACCTCATAAGTCTAGACTCGAAGGCCATACAAAATAAATAAGAGGCTCTAGTGTGAATTAACAAAATAAAACTCATTTCATTACAAGCTTCTCCAAAATGCTACTAAGGATCTTCAAGCTAGGACGCGTCTCCGTACACCACTATCCCTGGACCTTAGTCCCACTAGACTTGCCCCCAATAACAACATTTCCTTTATCTAGAATGACAAAGGAGATCAAGTGAGCCACAAGGCTCAGCAAGTTCGAGAAACAATGAACAATAAATAGGATCTAAGAGAATGGTGACACCAAAAAAAGTAATCAATGAGCCAATAGTCATGTACAAGATTCATAGTTTATGACTTTATCAATTCTAATTTAAATGTATCATGCCACCATGCACCACTATGCAAATGTCCATATAAATTCAATGTCAGTATCAAATCTCGCAGGCTCGCAAGCCATCAATCAACACATGCAAAAGTGTATCATATAAATAGAATCTCATAAATAAATATGGAGTCAACCTGCAGGGCTATGACCACCTCGTCCCGTGCTAGGTGCTCTAGGGTACCATTTCCCTCCGCCCAAAATAATAAATGCGCAAAGTTTAATAATAATAATAATGCATCATATTTGTGTCTTGACACATATGCATTCATGTTAGGTTACCAACATTGATGCCATGCACCCATATGCATATATAAATATCCACAGGTTTCAAATCCACATACTGATGATAATTACATCTCCACTAAAATCTCAATTTCATGATTTGAGTCTCCATGTGATTAAAATGACCACATCAAGCGTGTTAGCCCATTGTCAAGCTTGTATTGATCTTTTACACATAGTGGATATTTAATTTAATAATCATATTCTGATGAATATTTAGAGGGAAGCCCAAGGGAAATTTGATGTAAGTAGGGCATTTGACTAAGGCATCTCGTAATTTGAATATATTTGGGATCATTTAAAATAGATAAATCATGCATTCTGATTCCGAGTGTATTTTCGGATGAGACTTCAATATGTGCAGGACATTATTCAGATGGCCTTATACATATTCAGATAGGATCAGTGAACATTTGGATGGGAGGTTATTTTCAGATGATTCAACATATAGCATTCGGATGTGGTTTTGATCCATTCAAATATGGCTTCACAAGATGTCCCAAGACATCCGAATTGGGCATAATGCATTCGGATGAGGATTTAATTAGGCCATTCAAATGGATATATTCCATTCAGACAAAAATATTATAGGCTATGGGTTCCATTCGGATGAGTTCTAGCACATTCGGATAAGAGGAAAAATAAACTAGGGCATTCGAATGGATAAAGGAGTCATTCGAATGAATTGGGCTAATTTGGATGAATTTACAACATTTTCAAAGGGCATTCGGATGATATAGTAGATTCATTTGAATGAAGATGTTGGTTTTTAAACGAGACATCCGGATGAGGCAGAGAGACATTCGGATATATGCTATAATGTTGTGAGTGGTATCTGAATAGGATGGGGGAGGGGGTATTCAAATTGTTGCATATATATTGTAAGGGGGTATTCAAATGGCTGAATATATATTTGCAGGGGTTTCGAATGAAACCATGAGGAAATTTGAATAAGGCTTGTATATGAGAGTGTGATTCGAATTAGTCAGGGGTCATTCGAATGAGGCATATGTATATCTGGTGAGTATGATTCGGATGGTTTAAGAGGCATTCGAATGAGGCTTGAGTATGTATATATATGTGTAAGGGTTATTCGAATAAGTCATGGTCGATTCGGATTAATTGGAGTAATTTGGATGAATTTACAACATTTTCAAAGGGCATTCGAATGCTGCAGTGCCTATTTAGATAGTTCAACAAACTATGAGAAATAATGAGAATGGCTTTCGGATAGTACAGTACTTATTATTAAGATAGGTCAACAACCATGAGAAATAATGAGAGTGGCATTCGAATAGTATAATGCCTATTCAGATAGTTTCTTTGAATTTTGGTGAGAGTGATTTAAATGGGGAGAGAGTGATTCGAATGGGAAGTGAGGTATCCAAATATGGGTGTATCTATCCGGATAGAAGGCTGGTATATTCAGATTAAGCTATTTTGGACAGTTTTGATATTGTTTGGTAATCTGGGCATAACTCTCTCATTTGAGCTCTGATTGAGATGATTTAAGATGCTACGGAACGAAAAGAAAATTATTTACAACTTTCATGTTTTGAGTTTTGAGATATTCTGGCTTTATCAAGGTTAAAATCGGGCTCAAAGTTGTTGCTATTATGATCTATTCGGATATGGTGCCTTGGGCATCCGAATCAGATGGGCTTTTGGGGGTTATTCGGATATGGAAAAATGCTTATTTGGATAAGACTTCTACTATTCGGATGGATATGTGTTTATTCGTATATGCATTCAACACAACTTTTTGGATACAGAATGAATAAGGTTTGTATCCATCCCTAATAAAAAATGTCATCCTTTGGAAGAGGATATAGAGTGACATAAGCCCCATTTGAAACTCAATAAGACCCATAAAAGAAAACCATCAAGTAGGGGATTCAATAACCATTGCATAAAGGAGCACAGCATAATGTATATGTATCTAAACTTACATATACAATCAAACAATGAGGTTAAATGGCAGCTAACAGGGTTTCCACGAGAGTAAGAGTTGCACAAGAGAACTTGCCTGATGACTTCACCATGCAGACAAAATCTCTCTTTCTGAAGCTCATCTCGGCTAAGACTAAAATTATAGAGACGAGAAGCCAAGAGGGAAAGAAGAAGAAATAGGAAGAAGAAGTTGCAAAAAGGAAAGGAAATAGGAAGAAGAAGTTGCAAAAGGGAAAGGCAAGTACACAAAAGAGACAGATTACTGATGCAAATGAAGCACGAAGAGGGAAATGTAACAGTTTGCACCTACAAATTGGTCAAAATGACCTGACTCCCCCTCATCCTAACAACGGTCTAACGAATGTCCAAGGGCACTATTGACATTTGCCATTTTCTCATTTTTTTTCCCATATTCTTTATTCAACCCAATTGTGGAATTACACACTTGCCCTTACCTTTTTACCATGCATAAACATTCATTAACCCATTTTAAACATTTTATACTTTATTTCAAATTCATGTTAAATTCCAGTCATTATTTGCAAATGGGTTCAAGCCCAATCCATTAATCTATTTCAAATAAACTCGGTCCAACTAAATTAAGGCCCAACAGTTCTTCTTTCAACTTTCACTTATTCGTATCAACTTTACACTTGGACCTAACTCAATTCCAAAGCCCAATCCCCTTCATTCAAAATTAAAATTGTAAACACATCTCAATGGCCCAATTCCTTTGGACTTTTTCCACATTTTTAAATCCCATTTGAATGGGCTCCCAAATTCTTATTTCCACTTACACTTTATTCCATTAAAAAAATATTTCAAATTTTCAATTAACTAAAGAAAAAAAATTTGAGCTCAAAATAAAATACTCAAAAACGCTTAGACCCCCTAACGAGTCATTACACCTCACCTCTCGGTAAGCATCTCGATAACAACTTTGATTGGGTCTAGCGGGGTTCGCACAGCCCATTGGCGTGTGGCCTAAACAACGATAAGGAGATGGGATAGCCACTCGACTATGACTGAGTGAGTGTGCACCAAGTGACCTACACACTCACTCGGTCATGACAGAGTGACCCTCTAGGCTACTCGATCGGCTTCTAAATCTTTGTGCACATGGTTGTATAGTCTCGACTTGATTTGTTATGGCTTGGGATAGAAAAATAGATTGGAGTATGGCCGAAAGAACTAAACAAGAGTGAAGGGGAAGATCACTCGGTCATGACTGAGTGACTACCGAAGTCACTCAGTGTAATACCCAAGAATTTTCAAAGGGCTTAAGAGTAATTTATTTTAGGGTGAAAATGCAATTTACGGATAAATTGAGGTTATAGGATAATTTTGGTACAATTATAAGCGACCAAATCAACTGCAAAGAGTGCCCTGGAACTAAGATGTCTAAGGAAATCAATATAGTATTGACGAGTATTTCGAGGCATGATTTATGGCATTGAAAGAAATTAAATCAGAAATAATTTTTGATACAGCTAAAATACAGCTGCGATTTAGGATAAGAAATCGAATAATTGTAGCGGGCTTCCAGGAAGTCAAAGGAACCTTGAGGTGTTTCATATTCGGTATGTAGAGCAACCCTTCAGCGGTTTCAGGAAGAAACAAAAGGTTTTACGTTCAAAACAAAGATTCAGACCTAAGTGCAATTTTCTAAAATTGCTAGAGAGAGGTCGAAATGGTGTTTTTTCGGAATCTTCAGGAATGAAATGGAAGTTTTAGGACTTGAGAGTCTCAATGGAAATTATGGAAAGTTGAAGGGCTTTCTGAAATGAGCCAAAGTGAGAAAGCCAAAACTTGAGGAGCCAAAATGCAAAAAGCTCAAAGATTTGGCAATGGGAAACCAACCAGCAGCTTTACCGATTGTTGACCGCCGATTTTGGCCATGAGGAACCCACGGGGGTTGGTCGAGGATGCTTTTAGGTTAAAGCTTGGCCGACAAAAGCCACGAGGGTGGCCAGATTTTGACAAAAATCGATCAAAAATCTGGTCATTTTGTCGAAGCTCTACAAGTGGCGATTGTGGTCGGATTTTGATGCTTCCAGGTGGATCTAAGAAAGGTAGAAATGCTTAAGGGGTCGGATTAAGCGGCTAAGTGACTGCTACGCTACCCTGCACATTTATTTATCAAAACTACAACTAAATTCATCAGACGTCAATCCTTTTATTAAAGCAGGTGTAGGGCGATTATACTCGCCAGTGTGCGAGTGTGCGTGTAGTACAATTTTAAATTTATATTTCGGTAAGTCCGAGTCGGTTCACAGGGAGATTATTTATGGTTGAAAGTAAAAATCATAAAATATTTGAGTTTAGGAGGTAATTAAGATGATCTAAAGACAATAATTAAAGCTAAACTAATACTGAATTTAAGTAGCTTGGGTCAAGATAATTTCAGTGTCAAAACCAATTAATTCCCAATTTGATAGAAAAGGTCAGCAATATTCATCTGAATTAAGTTTTACAGCTCTGTTAGTAAATTTAGTTCAAGATAATGGTAATTCTTGTTTAAGCAATATCCATACATGGCATGGAAATTCTAAGTTAAGCAATTACCATAAATTGAACTATATTCCATAGACAGAATTTATAGATATAGATTAATCATTTAGGCTTGGGTATGAAAACGTTTCCAGATCTAGCAATCTCCATACGTGGCATGAAAATTCTAAGTTAGGCTTATGCTCCAATCCAAACTTAAAGATACAACGCACACTGCTCAAATTAAATCAGATTAATATTACATATTTTAAGCGCAGCTTTCTTTGGGAATCATTGGCGTTGGACACTGTCCTTGCCTTAACCCAAGAATGGATTTAGTTACTCATCTTCATTTTAAAATAAATTGGCAGGAATTTAAATAACGAGAATTAAAAGACAGTATTTAAAAGACTATTTTTTAACCGACCATATAGGCGGTATATAATGAAAATACAATAATTGAAAGACTATTTTTTAACCGACCATATAGGCGGTATGTAATTGAAAGATAATAATTGAAAGACTATTTTGAACCGACCATATAGGCGGTATGTAATTGAAAGACAATAATTGAAAGACTATTTTGAACCGACCATATAGGCGGTATATAATAAAAAGATAATATGAATAACATAATACAACTATATGGAAACAAAGGTTAAAGATTTAAGAGAAAAATTCTAAGAACAAAACTATATAGAAACTAAAGTTGAAAATTTAAGAGAGAAATCTAAAGATCACAATTATACTTTCATTATAAGAAAATCCAATCCTTACAAATGCACCCTAAGTGCTCTATTTATAGGCTAGAAAATGTAATGGAAACTATTCAATTATATAATTTAATAATACAAAATATCTAATTAATGATGTAAGCGATGATGTAATTCCAACTCATGATCTAAGCGATGATGTCACTCCAACCCATGATGTAAGCGATGATGTCACTCCAACCCATGATGTAAGCGATGATGTCATCAATTTGTGAGACTTGGGCTTTTCATATTTTTGGGCTTGGGCCTTGCTTGTGTTGGGCTTGGGCTTAAACCTTCCTTGTGTTGGGCTTGGGCTTGGGCCTTCCTTGTGTTGGGCTTGGGCTTGGGCCTTACTTGTGTTGGGCTTGGGCCTGGGCTTTTCATATTTTTATATTATTATATTATTATATATATTATATTTATTTTTTTTATATTTTATATATTTTATATATATTTTTATATTAATATTTTAAACATGCACAAAATCACAAAATGCATAATAATATTCAATTTAAACTATTTTAAGATCAAAATAAGGGTGAAATTATAATAAAATTTTTACAAAATTGATCACTAATCACTAAGGGGCTTTCAAGGCTTGGGTTTTTCTATAAATAGCAATGGAGTGGCCGAGGGTTTCAAAGGATTGGAGCTTCAAATTGCTCCCAATTGTAAACGAATTGAGGCATGAAATTAAGAGGCTTTTGTTGCCCATGAGTAGTAGATCAAATCTGGAGATTTTGAGGCGTTTTCATGGTGGTTTGATAGGGTTTTGAGGTTTGGTTGAATGCTTTAAGAATTAAAATCTCAGATCTGAGAGATCGAGTAAAAAATGAGGGAATTGGATAAGGGGGTTTTGTCCCCCATGTCCGGAGGATCATTTCTGGAAAATTGGATCAATTTTCGTTGGGAGATGAGAGAGATATGAAGCTTCGTTGGAAAAATGAATTTTGTTGGAAAATAGGTTTGAACACTCTCAAGACGTCTCTGATCGAGCGATTTGAAACTATAATCATGTAGAGGATGAAAAGAGAAAGGTGTAGGTTCAAATGGGAGGCGAAACTGAGCTCAAACGAAGGAGAAAAGGCCAAAAAACCAGGGTTGTTCAGAATTTAGTCGAAAAATTCCAAAGGTGTGGGGGGGCACATGCAATGTTAAAAAAATTTGAAAAAAAATCCCAAAAAATCAAGAAAAATAAAATAGGGGGTTTGTGTTTAAATTTTTGATGTTTGCCTTTCAAATTTCTCGATTTTCGCAATGACCAGCCTCATTTTGCGTGCAAATGAAGATTTGGGGTAAGTTCTGGAATTTTTTCTTAAAGTTCTTAGAATTGTTATGAAAAAGATTCGAGAAAATAGTTAAGAAGGTATTTATTTAGAATTTTAGAGAGGAAAATGAGAGAAAAATGGAAGAAAATAGAAGAAATCATGGGAAAATTATGAAAAATAAATATTTATGTTCCTTTCAAATAAATATAGTGTCTAGGGATCATTGAGGCTCGAGATTAAGTGATTTCTAAGTTTGACACGAAAATCGAGACTGACATACAAATCGAGGTGGTGCACGTTTTTCGAGGTGTTCTGAACTTAGTGCAAAAGGTAAGTGGTTCAACCCAAAAACCCAGTTTCATGTAAACGTTTTATTATTATGTTGTCATGTCTTGGTATGTTATGCATCACGTAGAGTGTATTTACATTTTCTGATAATGAAATATGCATTTGAGCACATTGAGATTCACGGTCATACGTTGCATGGGTTTAGGATTAGGGACTGGCGCTGTTGCTTTGCCAATGGTGCACCCATACACTTCGGTTTGGCAGGAAGACTATAAAAATGGTGAGTAACAGTTGGGTGCGGTCGCCCCAAAATGAGAGTAAAGATGTTATGTGCATTGCATTCATACATGTGCATTAAATGATGTACCATTACTTAGATGATTCATCATCTAACTTGTGTTTTATCCCTGAAATATTCAAACGTTCAAGATAGGGATTGTAGCAAATACGAGGATGAATGAGACATAAAATGACACTTAACAAAGTGCATGATGAATTGAATTATGAATTGAATGTATGTTATGTATTTAAGTTTTACTACTTTGAATTCTGAACGTTTTGAGAAATGATGATGTAAGAATTGATTTATGATTAATGTTAAAATGTTAGGTTCAATTTTAGCTTTCGCATTTGATGTTATGATGATTCTATTTCGAGATAAATGTATGAAAATTTTGAGATGGATATGAGAAATGATATGATTTAGCATTAGATTTGAAGAAAAAAATTATTATCTTAGAATTATCCTAAGCTATAACATGATAGAGAAAGTGGGGTGTTACACTCAGTCATGACTGAATTTCCTTAGTTGCTTGCTTTCGTTATTTTGTTCAGGCTCTGGAAGTGCTTCTTTAGCCCATTTAGCCCTCTTGGTCTTGGTATTGATGGTCTTGTCCCATATTAATTTTTAACCCAATTTTGCCACTTATGTTTTCGTAGACTTAGACTAATTGTTCGGCATAACATTTTTAATAAGGTCAAAATGGCTCCTTTTAAAATATAAAAAGATGTAAGATACAACTAAATAATTTAATTATGAGAAAAGAAGACTAGTAGAGGTTGTTGTGAGGAGGGTTGATGGATTATAATAGTTTTTAGCCAAAGCGATAAAGAATGACAAAAAAAAAAAAAAAAGCAAAAAAACCTAACGCTTATGTAGGAGATGAGAAATATTAATGTAGTGTTGAAAACAAAGCTATGATATTTGGGCATTGGGCATCAAATATATGTTAATCATCCATAGGTGAATGACAACAAAATTTAGAAAATCAAATTTAGAACAAACAAGGTATGTACACTGAACCTTCTTTAGATGGGTGATCGCTTATGTAGGAACCTGGCTTTGATCTTCCAAAGGTAACGAAGTAGTAGCAAGAGGTGATGAAAACGTCAACGAAATGGAACCATACTTGTCTCCAATGAGGATTTATGTACAAAATTCCTGCAATAACTAGTAACATAGTCAAGTAAGACCCTGCAAAGCTCGTATAGAAAGTGCCCATCTCAATAAAGCTGAATTCCACTTCACTGCTATTGTTGGGTGATGCTGTTGGCATGGGCGAATTGCAACTATTTGGAACTTCTTCTCTACAAAGGAGTGGATTTCCAATGTAGCTACTCCCATCAAAAGTTTGAAATTGGTTTGGTCCCTGAGGTATCCTTCCACTTAAGTTGTTGTAAGACACATTGAAGCTTTCCAGAAAGTGTAAACCTGTGAGTTCATAAGGGATATTCCCTTGCAAGCTGTTGTAGGAAAGATCCAAGCTCTCTATGTTCTCCAAGTTTGAGAAAGTTGCAGGGATCGGTCCAATCAAGTTGTTGTGGGACAAGTTCAATGATTTGATATGGCGAAAATTGCCAATTCCAGGTGGTATACAACCAGTCAATTTGTTATTTGAGAGATCAATTGCTGAGAAGAGGTCTAGAGGAACTCCTTTGTAAAACAGAGTTATTCCTTTTGTTGTGAACTCTATTTGATTCTCGAAATTACCTATTTTTATTTTGAGTTTGAAAGCATCAAATAATGATGTGACTTCTAGATCCCAAAAATAAATTGTTGGTATGGAAGTCGTTTTTGTATCGGCAGTATGCAAGCAATGTGGAATATCACCAAAGAAGTTGTTCCAAGAAAGATCAATGACGGTCAAGCTCGACAGGTGGCATATTTGATTTGGAATATTTCCCTCAAAACTATTATTTTTCAAGAGAAGCGTTTGCAGCTGGGAGAGGTTGCCAATGCCACTTCGGAATATCGTTGCTCAGGTGGTTATTAGAAAGATCAAGCACCTTCAACTGAGAGTTGTTATGAAAGACCTCTGGGAAAGGACCACTTAGCCTATTATTTGACAGCGAAACTAATTCTACCATTGACAGGTTTGAAAAACAAGATGGCACAATTCCTGTGAAATAATTATTTGAGAGGTCCAACTCACTCAGATCCTGAAGCTCACAAAATTCAATTGGGATAAGTCCTTCAAAATTATTATTATGCAAGGAAATGATCGATAAAAACGAGATATTCCAAATCCATACTGGAATCTTTCCTGCTAATTGATTGTGACCCACATTCAACAAACGCAAAGAGTTTATTGACAAGCTGTTTGGAATTTGTGTAAAGTGATTGTTGTCCAAAAGTAAAATTTGAATTGTGCCTGAGTTTGTTTGAGGGGGTAGGATAGGACCTGTCAAGCTATTGTTTGATAGGGTCAACAACTCAAGGACTCACAAGCCTTGGCCAAATGCACTGGTATTTTTCCAGATAATCTATTGTTTGATAAATCTAGAATTTGTAGAGAGGTTAGGTCACCCAACGAGGAAGGAATATCACCTTTAAAGCCATTTGTAGACATGTTTAAATATACTAAATGTGGAAAGATACTAGCAAGTTTGTAAGGGATGTAGTCTTCAATATGATTGTTGGATATATCAAAAAAGGAAAGCCTTGTCATGGAATTCAAAGGCAACTGTAAAATTGATCCATGTAATGAATTGTCTCGTATAACAAGACTTACCAATCTTGAATTATTCTCCAACAACCAATTCGGCCACTTCCCGTTAAAATCAATTCGAGAGAGCTCAATCTCTTGAAGTTCATTTTGATGGTAGAGGAAATGGGGAAAACCTACGGAGCAATTGCTGGATTTTGAATCAGATAGACGGATACTTGTTAATTGGAAACTTGGGGTTGAGGAATGACATTCCCTTTCCACCACCAACTTATTGTTAAGGCTTTCAAGAGACTTAAGTTTGGAATGGTTTAAAAATGACTTGAATGAGACTGGAACTTCAAATTGATTATCTGAAAATGCAAGGTATTTCAAGGTTGTTAGATTGACAAGGGGAGAAAAAGCGATATTTCCATTTAAATAATTGAAAGAGATATCTAATGAACGAAGTGATGTCAATAGTTGGCTAAGCACAAAGGTAAGGTGCCCCGAAATTCACTTTGCTGAATGTTGAGTTCTTGAAGGGTTTTCAATTCGCACAAACCTGAAAAATACACAACATTTTGAAGAAATGTTAGTCGATGATTTATCAAGTGGAAGAATAATTTCTTTATTTTTGGTATATAGAAAATAACATAAAATGTCCACGCTAAGGGACATAAGAAGGTACCAACAACTTTGTATAACAATAACGCCATATGAAGATTGGTTTCTAGAAGATCAGAGATTCCTAATTTTTTACAGGAACTGGAGGAATTCTTATATTAATAGAGTGTTTAGTTAGGTTAACTTCTTTTTTTTTGTGATTTACAAATAATGAACTCTAATTAAATATATGAGAGAGGCACTTAAAGTGATAGTAGGAAGTGAGTTATTTTGAAATTTTCAAATCAAATAATCATTCAAATACATTCCTAAATGCAATTGCATAAAAAGCAGGAGAGAATCGTGAAAATATTTGAGCTGAATTTGAATTATATGAACACCCTTATAAGTATATTACATATAAATGATTTTACTTTCTGCCTTTTTCTTATTAGGAATACAATTATAACTGTAAGCAACCAAGGCTGTATGATTCTATCGATCTTCTTTTCTTAAAGTTTGTGAATTTCTTTCTTGCACTTTGGAGGGTGAATAATTTAATTGCAAAAGTGTTTTTTTTTTTAATATTTTATATCTGAAAACTCCATAACTAATTCCCTTATCAATCCTTGAAGTGCTATAGTTTTGCAAAAGTACGTCTAGCATAGAAGTGAACTTACCATTTAAATCAATTGATCTTTCCATATAATTGACTCCAAGAGATAGGGATCTCAAAGATAATATTTCATCAACAAATTACAAAATAGTATCATTGAAAGCAGCTATAATTCAAATAAAGAACTTCAAAATTAATCAACATGTAAAGTCTTTTAAAACCAAAAAAATAATAATAATAATATTTCATCATGTCATTATATGCAAAAGTAAATGAACTTATTGTTTTGCAAAAGTAAGTGTAGCATAAAAATGAACTTACCATTCAAATCAATTGATGTTTCCATAAAATTGCTTGCAAGAGATAGAGACCTCAAAGATGATACTTCACCAACAAATTTCAAAATGGTATCATTGAAGTTGTTAAAACTCAAATCAAGAACTTCAAGATTGATCAACTTTGAAAGTCTTTTAAAATCTGTAAAAGAAAATAATATTTCACCATATCATTATATGCAAGAGTAAGTGAACTTATTGTTTTGCAAAAATAAGTCTAGCATAAAAATGAACTTACTATTCAAATCAATTGATGTTCCCATAAAATTGCCTGCAAGAGATAGGGATCTCAAAGATGATATTTCAACAACAAATTTCAAAATAATATCATCATTGAATTTGTTATTACTCAAATCAAGAACTTCAAGATTGATCAACTTCGAAAATCTTTTAAAACCTGTAAAAGAAAATGATATTTCACTATGTCATTATATGCAAAAGTAAGTGAACTTATTGTTTTGCAAAAATAAGTCTAGCATAAAAGTGAACTTACTATTTAAATCAATTGGTGTTCCCAAGAGATAGGGATCTCAAAGATGATATTTTAGTAACAAATTCCAAAATGATATCATTGAAGTTGTTATTATTCAAATCAAGAACTTCAAGATTGATCAACATCGAAAGTCTTTTAAAATCTATAAAAAAAAAATTAAATTAGTAAGTATTGTCATCTAGAATTTTAGAAATAAAAATAAAAAATATAAATGAAATACATAATAAACTATAATTTAAAAAAAAAAAAAACTTTCATTCTCAACCCAACTCAACTAAATAAATCTCATTCAAGTCAAGGGTCTTGAGGCCTTTAAAAAGAAGAAATAGTGAAGAATTTAAATACCACCCATAATTTTCTAATCTCCAATCCCTTGTGTAATTAAGTGAGAATTTGTTCACTTTCTTTGAAGTGTTGCTACACTCAACCGCTTCTCATTAATAACAGTTGATAGATTGATTATTCACCCAAGAAAATAATTGAAGAGTCACCATTTGGGTAGATGATAGAAGTTTTAAGGCCAGCAAGGCAATCCTTTCTTGCTCCCAACACCCATGATGTCACATCCCATTTTGCATCCAAGTATACTTACTCAAGTTACCCAATATCAGTAACAAATGTCAAAATAGTGTAATTTAATTTATTATAACTCAAATTAAGAATTCCAATATTGGTTATCATGGAAAGTCTTTCAAAACTCTTGTGTAAAATTTGAGAAGCAAAAATTAATAGCATAAATAAAATACAAAAGGAACATATGAATTAAAAATACCTTCATTATCAACCCAACCACCTAAACCATTTCCACTCAAGTTAAAGAGTCTTGAGCTCTTCAAAAGAAAGAAATAGTGAAACATTGAAATGACACTCAAAATTTCTTAAACTCTGATCCCTTGAATACCAATCCCTTGTATCAGTAAGAGAGATTTGGATCACTCTCTTTGAATTATTGTTGCATTCAACTGCTTCCCATTGACAACAGTTGGCAAATCGATCATCCACCCAAGAAGGCAAATAGCTACCATTTGGGTAGTTGATGATAGCTTTAAGACGCAGCAGGGCAATCCTCTCTTGCTCCCAACACCCATGACAACACATTCCATTTACCAACACAAACACTATCATTATCGTCCTAAGCCATGGATGAGGAGCAGTACTTCTTACGTTTTTCAGGAAGGTATACATCTCTCTATATTCCTACTGGTTTTTCTCTTCTTTTTTCAAGAAGCAAGCTACACTTGTGTTTGTACAGTAAAGCCATTTATATACAGAATTGGTCACGATCTTCATTATATAAAGAGACAAGTGGAGGAGACTTGCATTGACTAGGATATTCATACAAGTGGAGGAGACTTGTATGACTATGTCACAATCCACTTGTATGAATATCCTAGTCAATGCAAGTCTCTTCCACTTGTCTCTTTATATAATGAAGATCGTGACCAATTCTGTATATAAATGGCTTTGCTGTGGGGGAGACTTGCATTGACTACAAAATTATATAAAGAGACAAGAGGAGGAGACTTGCATTGACTTGGAAATATGACGTGCCTTACAACTTATTCCTCACGTTTGGAAATGGTAGGGTTGATTTTTATGTTAAAGACGTGCATTACCATAAATATTAGAAGTTCCATGTTAAAATTTGGAGGCATTTTTCTTTGTAGTGTTCAAAACGAAGTTTAATGTTCTATAAAAATCATTTGAATTGGAAAAACACAAAATAATCACGCTTTCTTAAATATAAATATTTATGTTCGTGATTGAATGTGATTTGATATCCATAACTATCAAATTTTTAAAAATTTCTACACGTGTTCAACTTCATATATAAGTGGAGATCTATTGTATAACTCATGAAGGAGGATTTTCATATTCTAGAATGTTACACTTCAGCACAAAAATACTAATAATTTCATCTCTTTAGTTTTTTTCCATTGTTATCTATTTTGTTTTTTTGAGCCAAAAAGTTAAAGCTATATTTGATCGATAATTTAGTTATGAAAAGAATGTGTAATTGACAAAAACAGTTTGGAAAGTTATTAAGTGAATATTTCACTTTGCAAATGAAAATTTTCCTACTTTATTTCACACGTTATGTCATTGTTAAAGAATTAGATTGAATTAGCTGGTTCAATTGAATAAAACTGTAGTCCATTTAATAAATAAATAAAAAGATGTTGCTCATAAAAGTAATTTAAAATGCGTCCTTTAAATTTTAAAATGATTTTTATCAAATTAATAGTTCTTAAAATAAGTTTAGCATTTAATTCTTTAATAAATAGATAACTGCAATAATCTCAATAATCAAAAATTTTTATTGAGTTAGAGTTGACTTAAAAGGATTCACTATTCATTAATTTATTCCAATTGGGCTATAGTTGTGTGATTGGGCCATTCAACGTGCTCGGGTGATTTCTCACAAGTAGGTGTGCAGAGCTGAAGTGAGCTGCAAGTTTCTTGATAGAGCACTTGAATCACTAAGGTCATTAACTCTTAATGTGGAAGGATAACAACACCGAGTCTTAAACTTAAACTGTAACGATTTGTTGGTGGGTGCAGAAAATATTAATATTTTATTTATAAGTATTGAGAATTTTTCCCCTATTAAATTAAATATGAGAAATATTTTATGTGGCAAATATATGTAAATAAATTATGTGTTAACTTAATAGATTGGGTTGCCTATTTGGGTCTAAGCCCATGTATTAGTGGGTTGTGTTTTAATTAAATGGAAAGGATTTTGATTGGGCCTAAGCCACATATTTGGTGATGTGTTTAAATTAAATGAAAACGAGCTTAGGCCAAGTGTTTAAGGCTAATGAAAGTGGTGGGTTTAAAGAAATCTCATGGGTCTAAAATGAATTGGGCTTGGGCTACGAGTAAAGTGGGCCTCGGCATTTTATATGTGCATTATATTGTGTGGGTGCAAAATTTGTGAATATAGAAAAAAAGAAATAAGAAAATGGAAAATGTCCAAATTGGGTTTAATACCTTGTGTTAGTGTGTGTATAAGATAAGGGTAAAATGGAAATTTGCATAATGAAATGAATAAAGAAAAGAGAAAAGAAGTGAAAAATGAAGCAAATTACCATATATAAAGGGCATGAGATATTTGTGTATGTGTGCTTTATGATGAGGGTATTATGGTAAAAATAAATGGGAGAGTGGTTGGCAGATCATTCCCTCCTCCTCACCTCTCCATACCTTGTCAAATTCTTCATTCCTCATCCCAACCTCTCTATCTTTCGTGACTCTCCTCCTTCTTCTTCATTTTCTTCTTCTTTAATTTTCTTCTTGTTGTTGCTGGGGGCTTGAAGGATGCAGTTGGAGGAGGCTTCTTCTTCTTTATCTCTTTGGTTTAAGCATCATCAAGGCAAGTTCTACTTGCACTTAAATTTTATTTTGTGTAAGTTTCTTTTTGTCTCCCTTATTCATTTGATGCAAAATGTTGTCTTCTCTATGGAGTTTGAATCATATTCAGTAAAATGGCTTCTCACCTTTGATGGTAAATGTTGTATTAATTTCTTAACTTGTGGGTTTTCCATTTGAGATGGTTTTGGGTCTCTTTGAAAGTCTTCATGGGATATATTTCATCTCATATTTCATTCATAGAATGACAATTGTGGGTTAAGAAGCTAGAATGGGAGTTTTTGGGTGATTAGTGTTCACTTTGTGTGTTTTTGGTGAGTTTCTTCATTCTCGACTAAGTCAACTCGTTTGGGAGGTCAAGTCAACTCGACTCGAGTCAACTCAAATTTCTCTCGAGTCGACTCGGCCACAACTTGACTACACTGCACAAGTTTCGTTTTTTCAGCCATAACTTTTGATGTAGAACTCAGAATTGCTATCCGTTTAAAGCATCATAAACTAGACTTCGAGGGATTTGATTTGATATATAATATCATATATTTTGGTTATGATTTAAGTTGGTTAAGGCTTTTCTTAATCCAAATCAAGTAAGATTGTTAAAGTAAATTATTTTTAAATGTTTCTTTTGATATCCCTCAATCCTCTAAAATGATAAGATGTGATTGAAGACATATATGTGTATATACGTGGGGTTCATGAGATAAAAATGTAATTGAGTTGCATGAGGAAGTATGATGATAATCATTTGGGAAGTTAATAAGAAATGTTCTTGGTTGGCATATCCATGGTAACTCATGTGTGATGCATGACTACCATTATATAAATAATTGCCCTTAATTGATGTGGTGAAACCTAATCAATGTAAATTGTGTGGAAGAAGAGCTGTAATGGAAAAAAATTGAGGATATGTGATCGTCACTTGCCATAGCATTGTTGTGGATGTGTTGAATGGCATTGTGTGCTATTTTATCTTGTAATACAATGATGGGTCATGCTTTGTATGTGATGGGTGCATTGAGCATGGCATGGTAATTATCATTGGGCACTTATAGTTTAAATAAGGGCATGCATATATTATGCATATAGCCATTAGTATACACTATGTGTAAAGGGGTTGCATGTACTATGGTGGTCACTCGTGATGTGGCATGTACTTGAATTCACATATGCATGCTTGATGTTATAATTTGCGCCACTATTATTATTTTAGCGCGACAACTAATTCTGCGTGTGTGGAAGAGGGTACCCTATGAGAGCCTAACACGGATGAGATGGCCATAAACCCAATAGGCATTTCTCGAGCTAAGAGTGACTATTGGAATTTTGGTATTTGTGTATATATATATATATACATCTACATGGATGTGTTGGCTATTTGAGCATATATATTTCTGCATGGATGATTGGCTATTTGAGCTGTTGTGATGCATGGGAAAGTCATCCCTTTGTAAATTGAGGCATGAGCTATGCAATGATTCTTTAAGGGCAAGGCATTCAATTGAATAATAAGTATCCTTTATAATATATGCATGCATGCATAATAGTGGCAACCTTGGGGGCCACGTGGGTTTCTCTGTTACGGTTTCATGTACATGATGATGGGAATGATGCATGGCATGTATGATGTCCATGGCATGGGAAAAAGGAGTTTGGTACTCATGTGAAATGCATGTTATGATACATCTAGTTAGAGGAACCTTGTATGCCAATTGTTGTGTATGGGCATGTATACCTTATGAACATTAAAAATGGGTTTTGTTAAAATATAAAGAAATTGTTACCGCTGAGAAGGTTGTTGTTAAGTGTAAAAGGCATAAACCCAATGGTTATCTAGATGTTCAGTAGTGATTTCCCTTTCACTCTGAGTTATTCATGCCTTCATATATGGACATGTTGATACCTTCCTTTCGTTATATGTTTGCTGAGTCTTGTTGGCTCACTCTTGCTTCTTTTGTCATTCCAGGAAAAATAAAGATAATTATTTGGGGTGAGTTCTGGATAGGTGTGTACAGAGATGTCCCAGTCTCAAAGATCCATGGATGTAGTTTGAGGGCATGATTAGAGGGTTTAATTTTGTATTTAAAGTCTTGATGTCTCTTTTATTATGAAAATGTATGGGTGATAAGCTCTAGATGATAATGTAAAAATGATATAATATTTATTATGGCTCATATTGTTAGTGAGCAAATATGGGAATAAAAATAATTTTTGACAAATTTTGAGTAATATTTGTATCTGTATCTATTTTGAATGGACCTTCTCTCGAACTTCCTATGCTAACGGGTAATCCAAGAATGGGCCTTAACATAAACATGGATTCTAGCTTACCAATCATCACTTTAACTTAGCAATAGTCAATAGAGATTCTATTGTTTCATGTGATTGTTAGTCTAATTTGCAATTTTTGAGAATTAAAATTAATTTAATGTTTATTTGTCAACTTCCACAATATTACAAAATAGTAAGCGTATATGTGCCCCTATATGGCTTTGGGGATGGACTTCTAGCTAGCCCTAAGGATGAGCCCTTTGTGGCCCTGGGATTGGACCTCCACCCCTTTTTGATGTTGTTGATTGGTGGTACTCCTAGTTCGGGCTATTACAAACTAGTTTGTTGGCTTTTCGTACACTTCCACAAACTGTGCCAATTGTTGTTACGAAAATACGACAATGAATTTATTTGACTAAAAACGTTGTTGCCCGACTGCCAGAGTTTATAAGAAAAGAAACAGTCAGAGGGCGTGAGAAGATCCTTACGTAAATACTCTGATACTTAAGTCAGACACTAAATATACAAAAAATTATATAACAAAATTTCTACAATCTCAAAGGCATACATTTTTTGGAATGAGTGTTTTCCTATTTATAAAGGGGTATGGAGTAATCCTGAGTAGTCCAGAATTAAGATTTTTGCAGATAACATTTATCTCGATATTTCCTAATCTGTTAATATTAAGATTTTTATAGATAACGTTTATCCCCATATTCTGTAATCCTTTCAGAATTAAAATTCTTTATGGATAATTGCATATCTTTTTCTTAGAATTTTTGGAGGAATTTTAGGATGTCGGAGTTATCCTATTTTGGATGTTACAGGAGACCTCCCTCATATTTGGGCAAATGTTTTGGCAATGGTGCCTTGATCGGAGTCGCGACCAAGGCACGATGGCACTGGCCTTGACAAGCTCATGACCTCATGACAAGGCCTCGGGAGGACACCTTTGTGGCCACGCGATTGGATTTGTGCGAGGTAGGCCTCGTGGCTACACCAGTTGTTGTGCAGCTAGGCAATCGTGCACTGGACCGCAAGGTCTTCTGTGGCCTTCTTTGTCAACTTGTGGGTCGTACTAGCCACCTGTTGCGAATCTCCTGCGACCCTTTATTGTTGGGTCATCCCAATTAAGCTATATTGATTCGTTTATTAATTTATTTTCCAACGCTTTTTCTCATGAGGCATCAGGTGGGTTAAAGGTGGGTTAAACTTTAATAAAATTGAATGCATTTTAGGTTTGATGGAGCAAATTAAGTAATTTTTCCAATAATATATGACTTATAGCCAATAAGTAGAGCTGTAGATAGTCAAATGCTCAAGATCCTTAAGTGTCACTACAATGACAAAATTTGGTGCAAAGTTGATAGTCAAATGCTCAAGATCCTTAAGTGTCACTACAATGACAAAATTTGGTACAACCAACTTTGCCTGAATTTTTGGAAACGTTTTTCTCACACAAATTTTGTCCATCCTAAGGGTTATCAAGGAATTGTAAAATTCTTATAGTTTCTACTTTGATCTTTTGTTCTTTACCAATGATGATGCCTTTGTGGATAAATGACTTTAATAAAACCAAATATGTGTTTATAATCTC
Source organism: Diospyros lotus (assembly GCF_014633365.1). Taxonomy (NCBI): domain Eukaryota; kingdom Viridiplantae; phylum Streptophyta; class Magnoliopsida; order Ericales; family Ebenaceae; genus Diospyros; species Diospyros lotus. Next base: position 22,762,860 of record NC_068351.1, read on the forward strand.
AATTAAATCATATATTATCATTAAATCAACTGAAATAAAAAAAATAACAGTAATTTGTAATTTAAATGTAAATTTTTAATTAGTATACATTTGATTCGATATTATTACTTTCACCAAAAATATATTAATTTACAATATATTTGTTCACAAATATTGTCTAATGTATACCTTTGGTTAATCTGGTTCATAGTTTAATTTAATTTTTGAATGAAATATATTACTTTTAATTTAGAAGAAAAAAACAAGACTTGGAATTCATAGGCTGCCATAGTATGCGTTTAGGTGGGATCCCCTAATTCTAAACCACAACATTTTGTGTAAAAGTTACATAAAATGTTGTTGTTTGAAAATTAGTTCTTTCTTTTTTTTTCAAAAAGTTAGTATGAATTTACTCATTTTGATTAATTTCATACATGAACTTTATTTATGATCAATTGAGTACATGAATTTACAATTTTAGCAATTTGATGCAAATAAATTTAGGGTAAATTGAAACTTAGAGCCCTTATTGTTTGAACCATTTTTATAGAGATCTTTCTGATTTAAAAATATTTCTAGTCGTCAATATTATTTATCTTTTCTACACTAACAGACCATTTCATCTTTTATATAAAGTTAATAACCGAACTAAAAATTAAAAGTGGTTACTTGCCTACCAACTCATGTAATTTGTATTATTTGCATGAAGACCCTCTATAATTTTTTTCGTCTCTAGAGATTATTGTGGTTTGTTTTTCTTGTTTGGTGCTTAACATCCCTTCCATTAGTTTTCAACATATACAACATTAATTACAATGAAATTAAATTAAATATAACATTTTTTTCTACAATGACAAAAAATAAGAAAAAAATAAAAAAACAAAAAGCCTCAATGAACCTTATTCTATTTCAAAGAAAGTTGTTGCCGGTGAGATAGAATGACGTTGTCCATAAATATTAAGAGAAAGAATGTGTGTGTGCTATGTGTGTGTAAGAGAAAAATGACGGCAACCATATAATAATAGTTTGTAGCAATGACAATAGTTGCATCTAAACATGTCTATTCCCCAAGTTCTTTTCTTTAATGATCAACAATGTTCCTCAACAAGTGACAAAGGTAGAAAATCGTATAATTTATTTAATTTAGCTATCAAGTTGTTATTTGTTGATTTCCATCAAGTCAAGGTGGCCTGAGTTTCATTGTTGATCTGATTTTGCTTATAATTAGGTGGTTAGGTTTTCTTGAAAACACTTCAAGAAAGAAGACGGAAAAGAATTATTGGCGACCAAATCCTCCTTGGTCATTTTCCTACTTTTTTTCCCTTTCCCCGAGTCATTTTCCTACTCTTTCTCTCTCCCCTCCCCGACAACAACCCTACTATTCCTTTAGCAACATTTCTAATGAACATAAGGAGGTTCTTTAGGGGTTTTCTTTTTTTTATTTCTTATTTTCTTGTTATTATAAAGAGATAATAGGAAAAATTTGTTAAATTTAACTTACTTTTAGTTAGCATGGTATTTTTTTTAACAGAAGAGGCATATGAATGAAAGAAAATCAAAGCAAATTATGAGGATCTTTGAAGTATAACTACAAGAAAATTGACATTCGTGTTTTGTCACCAAAAACTAGTATTTTGTCATTAAATGTGTGTTTGATTGCATTATCTAGAATTTAATTTTAGGTAATATTGCTTAGAAAACAAAAACTATCTCATCTCATTAGAAAATAAATTTTATAGAAAGAAGCTTTAAATGGTTATACTATACATATTTTTTCATGAAAAAATTAAGAGTGTTTGATTGTTTTTCATAAAAAATGTGTAATAATTACATATTTTTCATGAAAAATATGTGCAATCAAACACACTCTAAGAATTTTTAGAAATATAAAATATTTCATTGATCATTAAAAACATGTCATTGAAAGCATGATGCAACGATTAATGATTTTGTTGTCAAATATTAATAAAAGGCAACAAAAATTATTCTTGTATCCAATTGTACACCAATAGGAACGAAATATTTGCCTTAAAAAAGTTGTTATGCCTTTGATAAAAATCATTTATTGCCTCAGAAGAACCACATAAGAAACCTCAAAATTATTTGGTAACGGAACATTAATTAACTATGATTTTTTTCATAGTTAAAAACATTGTCAGTTTCTTCACTAAAGAGTCACATGATTATTATCATGAGAAAACCTCTCATTGCTAATACTTTATTTTATATCTTATGATAAAACCTTTTAGTCCCTGTTATTTTATATCTTACATCAAAACATTCTCATCCCTAATTACTTTATATTCTACAACAAAATATTGTGGTCTTTAATTAAGTTACATCTTACCACAAAACTGTTTCGCCACTAATTACTTTATATCTTTAAGAAGAATATTTTTTATCACTACTGTATTTTATTAGGCAAAAAAAATGTTTTTGTAAACAATTATTTACATTTGGTGGAATTTATTTTTTCATCCATAATTCTTTTCAGTTAGCAACAAAATATTTTATAGCCACACATATATATCTAATTTTGTTATGAAGAGTACAAATTTTGGTGACAGAATATTTTTAATGCCCAAATTGATAAATAATAATTAGGATAGCCAATTCCAATGGTTACCCAATTCCTGATTTAAAACATAATATTGAGATTAGCTTATGATATTTCCATTTATCCAATTCCCAACTTATTTGAATTAGTTATGATATTCCTATTTGTCTAACCTTGATTTATTTGGATTAAGATTATGATATTCTTGTTTGTTTAATCCCCGACATATTTGATTTAATTTATGATATTCTTGATTTATCTACTTCCTAAATAGATGTATATTACCCTTGGTTAGCCAAATTCAATGGTTAACCAATTCCTATTTTAATTTAGTAATTAAAACAAACCCAATTTGGCCGATCCCAATTTTATTTCAAATCAAGCCTAAGTTTATTTTCAAAAAATCCAAATTTAATTAATAAACTTTAATCCTCATGTTTCATTAAAGGCCAACTAGTTTCTTAAAATCCTATTGTTATAATTATATTAACCTTACCATGTTTCTCTTTGTGCTCATTCCATCTATGGTCCGTTAACCAGGCAAGATAGACATTTTAGATCGTTAGAAATAATTTAATTCTTGTATATTTTTTTTAGTTAATTCTCATGTTATTTTAAATATTTTGTTAGGTAATTTTGACATAACCTAATCAATAAGCAACTATGAACACTACAAAAAAAATTGACATTTAGCGACGATTTTTTTTCAACATTTTGTTGTGATTAAAATTGTCGCAAAGAAATTTAGTAGCGTTTTTCAAAACCATCGCTAAAACAACCGTTGCGAAACATTTAGCAGTGATTTTCAACAGCCGCTAGAGTAATCGTCGCAAATTATATTTTTTGCGACAGTTTGTGAAGCACCGCGCAATAATAGATTTAGCGATGGTTTTTAAAACATTTAGCAGTTGTTTCAGAACCGTCGCAAAAAATTCAAAAAACATTATTACTAGATTAACTAAGTTTCAAAACATGGTGCCTTAAGTTTCAAAACATGGTATTTCTAGTGAGCAAATTAACTAAGTTTTATATTAAAGTTTTGAAACATAGGGTTGGTATTTCAAAATAGAGCTATTAGCACAAAAAAATCAAACGTTTTCGGTTTTGACAATTTTATCCAATGCTTTCAATTTTGGCAAGAAGAGCCCAATTTCTGAAATTAGTTGCAATTTTAACCAATGCTGAAATCAATTTTGACCGGCGTGTGGCTTTGTCCAAGTGACATGCCACTTGGCATTTAATTTATTTTTTAATTTTTTTCTTTGTTTTCTGAAAAAAAATGATCTCTCTAATATACACACACACACACACAGAGCAACATATATATATATACACACACAACAACATATACACACACATTAATATATATATACACGCAAGAAAAGTCCGATCGGAAAAGTCCAATAATAAAGGTCATATAAGTCTGATAATGAAGGCTGGAATAGTCCGATCGAAAAAGTCCGATTGGAGAAGTCTAATAATAAAAGCTGAAAAAGTCCGATCGAAAAAACTCGATCAAAAAAGTCCGATCGAAGAAGTCTAATAATGAAGGCTGGAAAAGTTCGATTGGAAAAACCCGATCAAAAAAGCCCGACGGAAAAGCTTGATAATAAATGCTGGAAAAGCCTGATCGAATAAATCTGATAATGAAGGCTGGAAAAGTCCGATTGGAAAAGCCCGATAATGAAGACTGGAAAAGTCTAATTGGAAAACCCCGATCGAAAAAGCCTGATCGGAAAAGTCCGATCAAAGAAGTCTGATAATGAAGGCAGGAAAAGTCCGATTGGAAAAGCCCGATCGAAAAAGGCCGATTGGAAAAGTCCGATCAGGAAAGCCCAATCAAAAAAGTCCAATAGGAGAAGTCTAATAATGAAGGTTGGAAAAGTTCGATCGAAAAAGTCTAATTAGAAAAGTTCGATAATAAAGGCTGTAGAAGTCCGATTAGAGAAGTTCAATCGGAGAATTCCGATCGGATTTCTCTGATGAAGGCCGCCGAACTTCATCATCGATCTCTCTCTTTCACCCTCCCGCCAGCGCCGCCGTCACCCCCCACCACTGCTCAATCAGTCGTTCGTCGCCCTCCTCATCGTCGGCCACTGTATATATATTGTTTTGTGTGTGTATATATGTTGTTGTGTGTGTATATGTTTATATATATAAATGTTGTTGTGTGTAAATATTTCTATATGTGTGTATATATATATGTTGCTGTGTGTGTATATAAATATATGTTGCTATGTGTGTATATATGTACAAAGAAGAGAATATAGTATTTTTCTTTAGAAAATAAAAAAAATTAAAAATAAATTAAATGCCAAGTGGCATGCCACCTGAGTAAAGTCACACGCCGATCAAAATTAATTTCAACAGTGACTAAAATTGCAACTAATTTTAGAAATTGAGCTATTTTTGCTAAAATTGAAAGTATTGGATACAATTGTCAAAACTCAAAAACGTTTAGCTTTTTGGTGTTAATAGTCCTTCAAAATAAGGAATTCTAGTAAACTACTAGATTTCATAGATTTGAAATAGAGTTTTCAACACGATCAAAGAGTTTTAAAATATATGAGAGAAATAATTTATGGTAAACAAACAACTAGTTTTGAAATATGGATATAGAATTTTGAAGCTATGCTTTAGATTTTCAAACAAGGGTAAATTGAAATAAGTTCTAAAACAAATTAATAATGGAGGTTTCGAAATTTAATGTGTTGGTAGTTGGAAAATTAAATAGAACAATACAGATTGCATTATGGAGCTAAGGGCCTCGATATATGTTGTTTGGTTTTGGGAAATAAGAAAATTCAACCCTGATGGGTAGCTTAAGTAGTGTTGGAGCCAAAAGAATCTTGAGTTAAATAAGATTCAAACCATGAAGGTACCAAGTGAGTCTATTTTTTGAAATTATAAGTCTTTTTTGAGTAAAGTTTAACTTTAGAGGACTAATCGAGAAACCTAGAACAAAAGAGATAATTTAATAAAAATTTAAATTTAAATTTAAATTAAGGTGGGGTTCGCTAAAGAAAATTTTAATTCAATACTTGAGAAAATAGTGTCTCTAGATGGGCTAGGGAATTTAATTATAGATAGTTTATGAAAAAAAATTCTCCATACACGCTTAAAAATAATGGGATGCTACAAATAAACATAAGGTTATACATATTTGTAATTGTATTAAGAGATAAATATATATTTATTAAGATAGCGTTTGTTAAAATGAGTAAGATAAGATTATATCAAAATAATATTGAAATGTTTTTCAAATCAAGATATGAAATGGCCAACATAAAAATAAAAAATATTTTAAAATTTTTATTAAACTATTTGTTAAATTTTTTGAAATGCATTTAGGGTATGTAGGTTATTTTTTCTTATCTGCAAAGTTTAAGATAAATTAATTTAAAGGAGAGGAAGAGATAAATTTATTTGAAAAAAATTTCAGATAAAAAGTCATGTGAATTCTGTTTCAAGAATTATTAGATAAATCTAATAACTATAATAAAAAATATTTTTATTTGAAATATTTTTCACATCTTACTTTTTTTTATCACATATCTTAGTTAACAAATATTACTTAAAATAATTAAAAAAATAAAATATTAATTATTTAAATAAGATATAGTTTCAAATCATGTTATCTCAAAACTTCAAATAAAATAATTTCAAAGGTGAGTATTTTGAATTAAAATTTTCTCTAAATTTAAAAACCGATCCATATAATTATCCCAGAAAAAAATAAAAACTATGGTTTAGATTTTCTAAAACAAATTAAGAATGGAGGTTTCGAAATTATAATTTGAATGGGCTTAGTTTCAAATTCGTTTATATCCATATAATTATCCCAGAAATAAAATAAAAAAGTCTTATCTTGGGAAGTGAAATCAAACCCGGGTGGGGTCCACTTCTCTAGACTGGAGATAAATAAACAAAGGCGCCTTAGAAAACGATTTAATTGGATCCGGTTTCCGTGCGATGCGTAGACTTCTGAGTCAAATTCTCCGGCATCCAGCGGCTGAAGAGATAAAGATGGAGTGGAGCCCAACAACTACCCACCGGTCCAACCCAATCAAAACCACCCACGTTATCCCTTTGCACATCCCCCCAAGTTTATCATCCACCGTCCAACGAATATTCTCGGAATCCCTGAGCAAAATCCACGGCAACGGATCTTGCCACCACGGCCGCAGTCCTACTACGAGTATCCAATCCAGTATATATACACACATTATAAGAATAATAAACATTGACGTACATACAGCTCGCGAGCCAGGAAAGCAGCCAAGAAAGAGAGAGAGAGAGAGAGGAGGGGATTCACCACCATGGTTTCACTAGGTAGGCGATAGCTAAACCCTTCGATCGCACATTATATATATATATTGGTACATATGCAATTTATGGGTGTTGGTGTGTGGAACAATCTTTTTTGCTTTGTTTTTGCAGTTTGGTTTCTGGGTTTTGCATTTTGAATTCGTTTCTCCCGTATTTGGCTTGTTTTGATCTTGACAGCTGATGTTCCTGTTTATTTTAAGTTGTTTTTGCTGTATTTGTGTTCATTTAACCAAATTAACTCTGTTAGTTGCATTCGCTGGCCGAGGTAGTTTTAATTATGTAATATGGTGGTGCTGTGGCATGTTGCAGCGGACGAGTATTAATTTGTAGCTCTTGAATACAAAGAGATTGCTGGATTTGGTTCATTTCAGTTCTTTTTTAGTAACTTTATTGTGCATGTCTTATGGGGGAAAATATTACTTGGATGAGGGAAAGGTTTTCTTTGGAAAAAAAAAAAAAAAAAGCACTCTATGTCAGAATCAGAATTTCTATATATTGGCGTGTTTGTTGGTACGTAGATAGGTGATGCTGCCTGGAATTTAAACTGGCAATTTAAATGGATCATCACCTTATACTGAGTCAACGTGGCTCCAATCCAAGTAGTTTGGCGCGGGCATTTTTAGTTTGGTGCATGTTGATTGCAATTCCAGATTTCTGGTTGCAGTCATCTTTTTGAACTTCTAAAATGTTTTATGGGGACAGAACTGCCACAATTTTATGGTTTTACTTGGGAGATAGGCAATTATTGAATTTTCAGAATTGTTGGCCTGCAAATATGTAAATATGTGATGGTGTATTATTGGATAGATTTTAGAAATTTAATATTAATTTTAAATTTATGAAATTTGATCGCTAAGAGTACTAGTAATCTCTCTCTCTCTCTCGCTTGTAGTATTTTAGTGGTACTTCGGTTTAATGGAGAGGTACTAATTAATGTAAAACTTCAATTAGAGAATGAGATAGCGAAACTCATTCTTGTTGACCTTCCATATTCTTCTGATAATTTACACAGTCAACTGATACATTCTTCTGGTAATTTATTCCAGGTGTTGTCCCTTTCATTTTTGTGTTTCTCCTTCTTGAATGTTCTGCAAGGCCTCTCTATCCACTCCCCAGTAAAATTAGCAATACAAACAAACAGCCTCTGCAGACCTTCCGCCCATACAACATTGCACATCGAGGCTCAAATGGTGAGCTTCCTGAAGAAACTGCTGCTGCATACATGGTAAACTGTTGGTTTAACGTCTTGTCATCTAAAAATTATTTACCTGTTCTGATAGTTTGTTCAATTTGGAAACTTGTTTCTCCCCTTCATGATGGAGGGCGGTAAAAATTACTCTCCTTAAATGCAACTAGCCTGACTCCATGTATCAGTGTATTTGTACTACTGCACCAGTTGTAACATATATAGACAGCCCTTTGTCTGGTAATAAGATTCTGAGCTTCTCAGGATTGAAACACAGTGCTAACCTAGCCGCATATCAGGAGTAGAGTACTGCAAATGTGATAGTTAAAAGCAAGAGTGAAAATGTCAATTCAACCGGTTGGCACCCCTAGTAGGATGAAGTATTCTTGTATGCTTGAATGTATAAATGAATATCAATAACCCCAGTCTCACCTACTGATCTTATTAGAAATATAATGGTGTCAGAATATAAACATGTCTCCAATTTTTCTTGTGACAATTGACTGATAACTAGAGGCATTCAATTTCTTGTTTGCATGTTTTACTTGATAGTCTATTCCTGCAATTGTTAATGGATCCTGGACGAATGACTTTCTTGCAGAGAGCCATTGAAGAGGGTACAGACTTTATAGAAACAGATATCCTAGCCTCAAAAGATGGCGTGCTTATATGTTTCCATGATGTAACCCTTGATGATACAACTGATATAGCAACCCACAAGGAGTTCGCAAATCGTAAGAGGACCTATGATGTCCAAGGTTTCAACACAACTGGTTATTTCACTGGTAATTACCTGATCTTGTTGTAATACATTGCAAAAAGTTGATTTCACACAATGAGAACCAAGTTCCTTGTGGATGAATGTTGTAATAAATATTTTAATAATCTTGTTCAGTTGATTTCACACTAAAAGAACTAAAGTCATTGCGGGTGAAGCAGAGGTACCCCTTCCGGGATCAACAGTATAATGGTTAGTTTCCTTCTGAACTTAACATGAATGCAAATTCTTTCAAATATTGGTCTGTTGAAGTTGTTAAATTTGTAATCCTATTAAAAGATGTATTGCTTGATGAGAGATATATATATTTTAACTTTCTAAGTTACTTGACATCATTGTGGGGGGCTTTGAAATCAGAGAAGTGTTTTTCTATAATAGCTGTCACACTCAAAATGGTAGAAGCTAAAACACAATTTTAATGTGATACAAGCCATTGCATGGTTCACACGCTTGGACATCCTATAACCCACTGGAAATATCCTGTCACATGAAGAGCCATCTAAAGGTCACCTTATGTAGTTATACATCTAGTATATCGAGCTGGACCAAAGGGTACACCTTATATTGAAATATACCAGTCTCCTCTTCATCTAAGAGTTGAGAAGGTAGCTGGCTATTGCAACGATATTGACAATATCAAGCAGCAATACAGGGTGCACCTTATATAGTGGCACATATGGTTTTGGGTTGGGGTGTGTTTTGATTCAGCATGGTGATGTGTCTCCTTTTGGGTCTAGGCATTTAAAGAAGTATAAGTAAAACTACCCTACACATGATTTAGAGGTAGTGACCGTAGTATTTGCTCTAAACATATAGAGGTGTAGCCTTTATGGTGACCGATTTGGTATTCATGGTTCAGTTTTAGAAAAAAACCAAACCAAGCTGTTCAATTTTTCAAAATGGGCAAACTAAGGGGAGGGAAAAACCAAAATCAAACTGAACTGCCTGGTTTGTTTTTTTCAGCTCGGGTTGATGAAGAACCGATAATTTTTTCCTCTTTTTAACCAAAATTTGGACAAAGAGAGTGAGAATGATGAGTGAGAGAGTCTGAGGCTAGTGACTGTAAAGTGAGATCAGAGGGAGTGAGAAACAGCAATGATGAATCAGTGAGGTCCCATTGAAGCAGTCAGGTCCTTGGACAAGTGACAGGCATTAAGCTCCTGCAATGGAGTAGACAAGTAGTGACCAGTTAGGTCCTTTGACCTGTGGGCCTTCACCTTTCTCCTTTTGATGGAGCAATGACCAATGACCATTTATCAGATTAAGAGTGGGACGATTGGAGGTGAGATGCCAGCTCCTGATGGAGTGAGTGAGATCAGATTTGGGTGAGAGAGATGGTGGCTGCTGAATTGTGAGAGTGAGGTAAGGGTTTCCATTTTTCAGTCAAGGCTCAAGGGGTGGTGCATTATGATTGTATTGCATAATGTATGATTAATCATACAATTGTGGGATGGACAGAATACCATTACTAATTTTGTAAAGGGGTATGTATACTCTTTGGATTTGGTTTGGACTCTTTGGTTTGTTTTTTGGCACCCTAAACTGAGTCAGAACTGAAAGTCTCAGTTTTTGTCAAACAATGAACAGAAGCCCAATCAGTCCTTGTCAAAAACCAGACTAAATTGAACCGAACACCCCAGTTCAGGTTTTTGGGTTTCTCAGTTTCATTGAACAACCCTATTATTTTACCATCCAAAAAAGGTTAACATAGTTGTTGATGCACGTAGCAGGAAATCAATGGCAACAATGATGCATCTAATTACTAGTGAGTTTGCTTTTGGAGTATTTTAACAATCATTCCTTAAGTTCAGATTGCAATGCCCATGGAACCCTATTAAATCTAGTTGACGAAGTAAAAGAGAGTTAAGATACAAGTCTGTATATATACAACGTAAGAGATGGATAGGGGTTGAACACAGATTTTAAGGTCATATATGCACTCAAATTTATGGGAAGATGGCATATTTGTCAAATGCTCAAGGCACAATGAGGTGCAAGAATGCTTGGAGCCTAGGCATGAGGCACAAGCCTTTTGGATGCGAGGTGCATATTTAAAAAATCTGTATAAAAATACATATACACCATTATTTTCAATATATACCTATAAAGAGGTAAATATAAACTAATAAAATCATAAATAGCAAATGACCAGTAGTATTTAACTAAATAACAGGGTGGTTTGTTGTTTTCCCAAATGTCTTTTAATTTTTCTAGTTATTACTGTTTAGATTTTCAAAGTCCATCAAAAAACTTTAAAGAATTACATAGGAGCAAAAGGTGTGCAACCTGCACCTCTAGGTAAGGTGCACCTTAGCCCCTAGGTGCATGCCTTGTAGAGCGAGGTGCCCTCAGCTAAGTCTTGAGGTGTGCCTTTTCTAACGATGGAAAATGGTGCATACCTAACTTGAAGGAAATCAAGAAAGAATGTGGACAAGACTCACAAGTCTCATTACTCCATTTGTCAAGGTAACACCAATATGAAAGATATGTATTGGTGGCCCAACATGAAGAGAAATATTGTAGCATATGCCTTGAGGTGTTTGATATTCGAACAACTCAATCAGAGACGCGTAAGATTGCTCAAACTATATCCCAAATGGAAGTCAGAGCAAATCTCTTTGGACTTTGTATTGAGACTTCCCAGAACCCTAGTAGGTCATAACGCCATATGGGTCATGCTGGACCAATTAACCCAATATGCCCATTTTTTGCCTATCAATACCTCTTTCATCTTAGGAAGACTAGTTACATTTTGTGTCGAGGAAGTGGTTCAACAACATAGGGTGCCCATTAGCATGGTCTTTGACTGAGACCCCAAATTCATATCTTGTCCTAGGACATCATGAAAAATGCCTTAGGTATGAGGTTAAGTTTTAGTACTACCTACCATCCATTGAGTGATGGGGAATGAGAAAGAACCATTTAGACCTACATAATTTGTTGTGCAATTGGGATAATCATTTGCTAATAGGGTTTGTGTATAACAACTACCAAACAAACATTTGAATGGTTTCTTTTGAAGCGCTGTATGGGAGGAGTGTCATTCGTCCATTTGTTAGATGGAAGCAAGGGAAGGGAAGGCCTGGCCAAAAATGATGCAGCAAACTACCTACAAGATAAAGGTAATTTGAGAAAAGTTGAATGATATACAGAGTAGAGAAAAGTCATATGCTGATCATAGAGGAAGAGATATAGAGTTCTGGTTGGAGACTGTTTCTTAGAATGTATTATCAGCAATTGTTGTGAAAGTGTGTTAGTCAAATGGTTAGTCGGGTAGCTATAGTTATCTGTAGTTGAGTAGCTATTGCTGTTTAACTTCTGTTAGTTTGTTAGCTTAATTTTGTAAGTTACAACAACTGTGCAAGTTGTTATAACTATAACCTGTATAAAAACTAGAACTGCACGAGATATGAAAAATGAAGGAAAATATTCTTTCTCTATTTTTTTATCTCGTTTTTCTTGAACAATTCTCTGGTTACAGATGAAATAAAACTCCTCTTTACAATTGTACAGAGTAGACAAAAGTCTGGTTTTTATGATTGTATAATCTGTGAATGTGACTACCATTAGTTTGGAATGAAAATTTGGAGTGAATAAGGTGATCAAAAGTAGAAATTTTTAAATTTGTATACTGCAATTAGCTGAATTATGGTAGAGAGGAGCTGGAACTTGACAAAAATGGAGAAGAGTGATACTAGAGTTACTAGTCATATGGTCAGCCAACTCCAAGTGAAATCATTGTGAAGTCTTTTCTTCTGAAATGGGCTGCTGGTGCTTGAAGTGCTAAGCTATCAACTACCTTAGTTCACTAGTGTGTGTGAAAGAGCTTGAGGGACAGAGGATTTAGTGAAAAAAATCTTTAACAAGACCTTAGTTGTAATTAAGATAGGATACAAGAAGTGTACAAGGTGAGCTTTAAGGCCTTGTGAATTGACTAGTTTTTGTGAAGAGCAGCTCACAGAAGCAATTTTGTTGGATGGAAGAATCCTGTGATTTTAGAGGTTAAAAGGCTACGGTTCAATCTTAAGTCACCAAAAATTTTGTAAACATGGAAAGTGGGATGATTAAATTGTAATATTAATGTGCAAATGATGAACTCCCTAACACATGACCTAATCGATTGGTCCATCACGCAATTGGTCTATTGTCTTTTATCATCTCATCTCATCTCATCTACACTTCTCTTATATCCCAACATGGGTTTGAACCTCTAATTATTGTCAATGTTCATGGCTGCAAGTATATTTAGCACATCAGACTGAACTTGTGGTTTACACCAAGTACTTAACGGAAGAATGAATCAAGACTTAACACATGCTAGCACAAAAGTTATTGCTGGATTATGTTTCATGCTGTTTGAAAGGTTTCAATACCAACTGCATTTTGGTAAAGAACTCCCCTTTATCCATCCCTAAATCAAACAAAAGCCACACCCTTGAGTAAGAAAAAAAATTGATCTTTTGTTTTAGGTAAGAGGAAAAAAATAAACCGTCAAATATGTGATCTTGATGATTATACAACTAAATTTGTGTAAACCTGCCATAAATAGTCAAAATAAATAATATTTTGCAGTATCAGATACAGTTTCTATTCAAGTGATTTTAAAAGGAGTCAGTTCATTGAAGTGAGACAAAGTTTCTAAGATGTCTCTTTAATGTACCACGCAGGAAAATACCAGATCATTACATTTGAGGAGTACATTGCAATTGCTTTGGATGCATCAAGAGTTGTTGGCATTTATCCAGAGATTAAAAATCCAGTATTTATCAACCAACAGGTGAGTAAACCTTTGTCTGATATCATGCTTCAAATATAATTCTTTGGAAATTTGTGACTGGTTTGGTGTGAAAATTCACAGCATTAAATAATTTCATAGTGTTTACATTTCCTATCTTAAAATCGCTGCTCTGCAACAGGTGAAATGGCCAGGCGGTAAGAAATTTGAGGACATATTTGTGGAAACACTTAAGAAGTATGGATACAAGGGTTCATATATGTCAAAAGATTGGTTGAGACAGCCTGCATTTATACAGTCATTTGCTCCAACATCGCTTATTTATGTCTCAAACCTGACTGATCTGCCCAAAATCTTCCTGATTGATGATGTGACAATGCCAACCCAGGACACAAATCAGGTTTCTTTTTGTTCAGTTATCTTCCTTGTAACTGCTATAATAGCTATGGAATGTAAGTTTGGAATATAATATAGTAGTAAAGTTTGTTCCATATAAAAGTTACATCCTGCTGATGATTTTACTGGAATTTGTGTTTTCAACTTGCCTTTTCTTCTCTTTCACTCACAAGAATTGTTTTGAACAGAAATAGAGGATCTCTGAACTCTGTATTATCTTGTAGTTATTTTTAACTTTTCATAAAATGTTGATTAAGTTAAAAGTTTCCTTTGCTAAACTTAAAGGTAAAGATGATACAAGTTTTCCAAACTTTTACAAGTGAATCACCTGGCTGGTCATCTTGAACAGTGGCAATAAATACGCCAAGTTCTGGCACTTTTTGTGTCCTGTCTGGTTAATGAATCATTTATTTCTTATGATAACCAATTCAGTAGAACAATAGAAGTAATATTATTATTTGTATGTGCAGTCATATTGGGAAATCACTTCAGATCCATACCTTGACTTCATCAAGGATTACGTAGTGGGGATTGGACCTTGGAAGGATACAGTGGTTCCTGTACTGAATAATTATTTGCAAACCCCTACGGATCTTGTTGCCAGAGCACATGCCCATAACTTACAGGTGCATATGCTTTCTTTTGAACTCTGAAGTTCATCTGTGGAAGATATTTATCAAGATTATGATGTAGATTATCTTGTGCGGCTGTGTCTTTTGATTCATTGTTTGTGGCCATGTATGGATAGTGTATTCAGCCTTGAAGTGGTAAAGGTTCCATCATCACTAAAGGGTCAATGTTTCAAACCATGAAAACAAACTCGTCGCATCCAGGAACCTTCTCCCAACCTGGCAGGAGCTTCTTCACTAATTGCCATTTTTGTGTTTCATCCAAGAAGTCACATTTGGACTTTGCTGATATGCTTCAAGGTCTACTGACCTAGTCTTTGATGGAAAATGCGTTGCTCATGTCAACCTTTTAAATATTGGAAAACACACACTTAGATAGATAGATAGAGAAAGAGAGAGAGAGATAGAGAGAGAGAGAACTTGGAAGCATGTAGTTTGACTGGAATTATTAAGCATTTAGTGGGGTGATGAGATGGGATTCATGTTGTTGACCTGATACAGTTAGCCGAAGGCTTACTTGGAAGCATGTAGTTTGACTTGAATTATTAGGCATATAGTGGGGTGACAAGATGGGATCCAGTTGTTGACCTGATACAGTTAGCCAAAGGGTTAGTTGAGTGAATTAGAAACACTAATACAACAATAACAACTATAACCCTTAATCCTATTAGGTTTGTTGACTATATGAATTCTAAGGTCTAACCATCTCCATTCATGACCATATTCTCTTTCATTATATCCTATGCCTTGTTAAGAGTTTCCCACTAGATTTTCTTTTGTCTTCCTCTCCCTCTTTTGCTACAGGCACTCTACTCACCTCATAGGTGCATTTATTAGACTTCTTCTCATATGTCCAAACTATTTTAATTGCAATTCTCACATTATATTCCCATAGCTATCTTCATATTTTTGCTCCATGATACATGCTACTGTCTTTGCCATCACATGCTTGAACTCCATATTAGTGATACACTGGATAATTCTGCTCAAGAGAAGTCTTCAAAATAATTGAAATGCAACCTGTGAATCTCAGAAGCCTGGGAATTGATTTTTTGAAGGGCGTAAGGTTTTATACAGTGGAGTGCACAGCATAACTTTCCTCTTTGAAGCCACTTCAGCATCCTAGTTATTAGTTTTTTAACAAAGACATGGAATATATCAAACACAAACAGTGATATGGTTGATTTTCTCTGAACATGTGACACTCAAATTATTAATTTGCTTTGACCATTCTGGTAGAAAAACTCCTTGTAAAGTTCGTACCCGCCTTGCTGGAAAATTGGTTTGTAATTGCTATTATGATTATTACTATATTTTTGAGTCTGAAACGTAAGTTCTTGAGGTAAAGTTTGTAATGGATGGAGCCATTTGATTCACAGGATCAAGGAGCGTGTCAAAATGACTTTTTAAGTGTTTGGATAAGTTTCAGATTGGCACAATTTTATAAGAAAATATTGAAGTTGCATGATTGATTGCTTGGATTGTATTTCGGCTAGTACAGCTGATAATTTTGTTTGAAGTGCATGTTGTGGTAGTAATGGGAAGGTTGTTTCTTTGTGACCAGAAGGTCCCATGTCGAGTTGTGTAACGACGAAAGCAACCTTTCCCTGTTGACAGTGGGATTGCCCTTTTTTGGATGCCAAGTTCCATTAATATTTTCTTTTTCTTGTCCTTGTAGGTATTTGTTTCTCTAGGTAGGTAACGGTGATCTTTATTTGACTTAGGAAATACAAATGCGAAGTCATGACTTGGTTCTTTGTGAGTTTGAATTGATACAGGTGCACCCATATACCTATCGGAATGAGGACAAATTCTTACACTTGAACTTCAAGCAAGACCCTTACATGGAATTTGATTACTGGATAAACCAGATACAAGTGGATGGACTCTTTACAGACTTCACAGGCAGCCTCAATAAGTTTCTAGAATGGACCCACCCAAGCCGCCAAGGTGATGATGATGATAATGCTGATGCAGATTCAATATTGCATAAGATTGCAGCAATGCTTGCCAAGTATAATAGAAAGAAATAAAAACATATTTAAGATGGCTGTTCTCTCTCTCTCTCTAGGCATTCTTAGTTTTCTAATGTTACTTCAACAGATATGAGTATTAGTACACTACTACTCTTGCGGAGTAACATTTCATTACAGATATCTCACGTGTCCATTTCAAATATCAATGGCTTTTGTTTTGGCAGTTACAGCCATCTATGTTCAGAGAGTATTATATTTTCTAGTTGAGTACGTTGCAATATTCATTCTTGAAATTTGTCTTAATTGTAAATTGCAATTACTCGTATCGGTAAAGACTCCGCGCTAGCCACCACTGCTGTCGTTGGTATTCAATCTTATAGCAGCAGATAATGCAACTTTGATTAGTCTTATAATTAATGTTGTGTTTGGTTCTTTTGAAATTAAAATCCAGAACTTTAATTTGATATGGATGGATGAAAGCTTATATATTTCAGTTCGACACCAAACACGTAAACTCTTTAAATTCCATCAGGTGCGAAGAAATCTGAAATGAGATGTTAGTGATCAAAGCATTGAATCTTGTCTTGTTTCAGAATCAAATCATCTCTAAGAGTGCAACACTACACAAGTTCGTCAACATTGATACCAAGTTATCATATGAATATTATATCATGATCTAAAAATAATTTATTATGTGCTTAAAGCTTAAATAATACATCTCCTATTGCATTGAATATTTTCCCATGGTAGAACAGCCTAAGAAGAATCCACCCATTAACATAATTAGTCCGTGTTTATACTTTATAGAAGCAAGTGTTTGCTACGACCTTGGATGACAAAGAAATTAAGAAATATTTAGACTAAATGAGGACTAGTTTTGATCTGGAAGCAAAATACCCACCTGTACTGATGATTGTCTAGTCTGTCTATAATTACAATCACTGATGTGAGGAACCTACCCTGAAGAACCAAAATGCCACTTCCTAACAAAACCAAGTATTCTAATAAAAGATAGAATTCTTCATTCCATGGTTCAACAAAGCAAGCAACCAAATAAAAGGCAGGCAAAGCAGCAGAAGAAGCTATTGAGCGAGAGAGAGTTTGTTCTTGTCCTTCGCCTTTGAGATCTCCTCTAACAAGAACCTGGATTCAGCTGCAAAATCAAGCGGGGCAACTGCTCTTGCTGTTACCCTCTGCCTTTTCTCGTTCATGTACTCGTGCGGTGTCACACTCACTCTGAATAGATGAGGTACCCATGTTGCTTCTTTCAGCTTCTCTTGGAAAGGATTCCCTTCTCCCCCCTGCAACCAACAAACAATGCCAAACCCACCATCCCTTCAATATTTAACATGTGAACCCGAGATCTCGAATTTAAGTCCCAAGTGATGGACGGTGCATACCTGAGATTTCAGTTTGTCAAGCTCGTCGGCACTGCACCCTATGATTTTCTCTGCTTGGTCATTGAAAACTGAGATCCAAGCTTCACCGCTTGCATCGGAGACTTTTACTACCATTATGTATCTGAAATTTTGACAAATATCAATGGAGGATCTAAGCCATCTATGCAAACACGTAGTACTGCAACTAAACTGCAACTAAACTATATATATAGTCTCTTGTTTTTGAAGACACAAACCTTAAACTACACTCATCATCATTCTTCTGGCAACCTTCACACCAGTACCCAGATCCAATAGCTTCGGTCACTTTCTTGTTACATGCCTTACAAGCTCGATACCACATGGTTTGATCGGGCTTGATGAAGCTAATGTAGGCTTTTATGCTGTAAAATACAGGCTGTCCAACAATCACATAGCACAAGCTCAGTGTCAATAAAGAATTCAGTTTCGGGTTGTAATAGTAGTAGTAACAAAAAGCATACAAGTCTTTGTGGTTACGTCAAATGAGACTCTAAAGAGACATGGGAGTTAATGCCCAGTTCCTAATTAATTTACTCCCAGCTTTTGTTTGTTTTTGGGCTAAGTCGGTCATAATGTAGTAAGAACTTGCGCTGACACAAGTCTTCATCTTTTTCATTTAACTTTAATCTCTGCAGATTTTTCAATATTTCTTGCATGCATCCATGAACTATCACATAAAAATGAAAGAATAGCTGGAGATTTGATGCTATAATAAAATAGTACCTTCTCCGCACCCAAGGATGGGTTACTGGTTATATGAGAAAGGGCGACACGGTCTGAGTGCATGGATCTCATTCCGCTGTTGGTTGTGGGGCTTAGCCCAGAGCCAACAGAAGCCATTGAAGTCTCTCTACCTTCAGAATCATACCTGCATACAGTATGACAACATGACAACACGATTTCCCTAAATCAAAGGATCAAACTTGTTAAGTAGGGGGCAATTACTCACCAGGATCTCAACTTTCTGGCTTCAGGTCTGTCTGGATTTATTGCTACAAGGCTCTTGCTCAATGCTGACAAGGATACACCTGAACCAACAGAAAAGATGAAATATTATTGACCTAATAATTATCAAAACAAATGTTTACCTTCTAGGCCTGAGATAATCCTAGAGTCTAGAGGGCAGAGACATTTTGAAGTACCTTGGAAGTCTCCGACTTTTAGGGACTTAATTGCAACTACAGGAGATCTATCATACATATCCAGTAGTTCTTGTCCTACATTTGTTGCAAGATCATTCCACAGAGACACCACAACAGTCTTCTTCCTACAATGTCAGTTCCAATTTTTCTTTTTCAGTCCACGTCCATGAAAGCAGAAAGGAAAATTCATAATTTCCACCTAAGCTTACGTCTCATCTGCAATGGTTATGTCACGTTTTGGAATAGTCTCGTTGTTACTTTTCCTTCTAATGCTCAGTGTAGGAGATACATTTTGTACCACACCAATAACATCTGCAAATGATACCAATTCAGTATTAATTACATAAAGAAAACTCAGACAATAAACCAAAGAGTTGAAGGAACAAATCCTACCTACAAGCTCCTTCGAATTGACATATGGACCCAATTGATCAATTGGAACAAAATTAAATTTTGTTTCAGGAATAAAAGTTTCTTCATTACTGGCTTCTTCCACGTCAGAATTTTCATTTAATGTCATCTCATAGTCATTCTGAACTGTCTTGAACTGCTTATTAGCAACTTTCAGAGTTCCCTTAGATATGTAGTAAACTTTCCCCAATTGGAACCTCTCATAGAACTTTTTTGCAGCGTCATTGAACATTGTTGCCTGAATTTGTGTTCCCTGAACAAAAGGAGCCAATTTCATTCCTCAACCTTCTATTTCCCACTCAGGATGGTTCACTAGCACCATGATACAAATGAATTTACTGCATGTATTGAGCATCTGTTTAATAAAACAAAATGTATACTTACATCTTCATCTGTCAACTCTACATTGAAAACACAGCCTTCTCCTCTAGCATTCTTATATGTCCGCATATTTCCTTTGTTTGTAACCCGTACCTTTATGGTCCAGTTACCTTGGTAAGGATTCAGAGACACAAGTGGATGGACTCTTCTTGTCATTGCCATTCTTGCAGCTGGTGCCGCACTGAAATCCAGGAAGATACAACAGTTCAGTGTCAAGCCTAACATCTATAATCCCCATATCAAAAAATCAACATAACAAAAAAAGGTGCTTTGGTGCAAGCTAAATTACATGAAACAGAATGCCAATTACTCAATTTACAATCAAATATAAAAACCACAGGTGGCAGCTGTATCAGATAGTTTTATCAAAGAAGTAGCAATTCAAGTATATTTGCTCGAGAAAGGTAAGCATTTCAAGCATACGTGCTAAAGAGAGATTACATACTTCCCGTTCTGTTCGTGTACTATCTGAGCCACTGATTTGGCAACCAATTCCTGCTTTGGCTTCAAAAGGACGCCAGTTTCTTCAATTTTCACCTCTCTTTTGACATCCATTTCTTGTTTCGGTTTCAGAACAATGCCACAATCTTCACTTCTCACCTCAGTCTTGATCTCTGCTTGAAGAGCGGGGGATACCACTTCACATTTGATTACAATCAAAAACCTACAACAAGTTGAAAGTACATTATTTACTTCGAAGCCCAAAAATTGGAAAGCTTAAAAGGGTTTCTAAACATATAGAAGTCAGTGGAGATTGATTCTCACTTCTCGTTCTTTGTTGGAATGTCATTGACTGCATAATCAAGAATGTGGATGAGGCCCAAGTTCTGAATGTTCCCCGACATGACTTCAGATGACAAGCTAGATTGTAGAAGTGCTTTCAGCTTCATCTTTCCGTCACTAGCTGTGAACCTGCAAGGAGCCTATTTGTTCAGCAAATATAACATACTCATTTCATATTCAAATTGAGCAAATAAAATATAAGCCCAGTCATTTGAGAAATTAGAAGTAATTAACACACGGGGCAGTGTAACATAATGCACATTCAAATTTCTCAGTATGGTATTTGGTCGCTGAGAAAATGCAAGGAAACTCTGTGAAATGGCCCAACTTAACCCAGATCGGGCACTCAATAGACAATTTTTCAGAAAGCCCAAAACAATAATTGTACGGTTCCACATAGGGGAACTCACTAAGAAATTGTTCTGACCAGAACTTTCAATTGTACTGTTTTGCATCAACTGCAAGCCTGTTTCTGATTCGATCCCAAAATAGTATCTTCTCTACATTTTTGACCGACCACAAACAAAAATCCAAAGAAACTAAAAAAGAACTAAGACCCCTCTCTCATCGGACAAATCGAACACACGGCTTCAACAAATCTGGGTGAGAGAAGAGGGATCGAACTCGCAAATAATCCAAATCATCAAAGAAGATAAAAAAAAAAACGAGAAATCTCACTTTTCATTTATTTTTCTCGCCGATTAAACACGCCAAAATAAATCTGAAATATGCCAAACAACTAAAACAAATCCGTGAGATCCTCGCCAAAAAAAAAAAAAAGAAAAAAGAAAAAAGAACAAATAAATCCGTGAGAAACAGTGAAGAGAGAGGAAGGGAGAAACGAACATGTATTTGGTTCCCGCAGTCTTGAGATCGAGAACTTGGACGATGATCTCCGAGACTTCGGACGACGAATCCGGAGATGGGTTGGCAAGCAATATGGAGATCGCATCTGGGCTCACGGATTTCTCCATTCTCAACTCACTCACTCTCGCTCTCTCAATCTCTTCTCTCTGGGAGGTTGATGGAATGGCTTGTAGAGAGAGATGAAGAAGTGTGATAAAACAGCGAGCCGAGCGGGAGGTTTATTTCTTTTCTGAAGGTGGCTTTTTTGGCGCCAAAGCTCTTTTCAATTTTCATCTCCCCCCCGGCGGGTGATTTCTATTGCCAGCCAAGATCTTGCTTTTGTCACAGACAATTGTGCTGCTCTTTAGCTTCTGAAATGACTGTACCTTGCATTGGCAAAATCCATATTTTTTCCCGCAATACTAATGGCAAAATGCAGGCGCGTTTGGCGGGCTTTTTTGTTTTCTAACGAAAACAATAGGCGCGTTTTTTATTGCCGCCAGTTTTGGTTAATTACCCAATTTGCCCTTGGTTCTTTTCTTCCTCCGATGGGTAAATTGCATAAATCACTCCCTGCATTTTACTTTTATGCACAAACAGCCTTTGACGTTTTAACAAATAAAAAATGGTAAAGTGTTACGTAAGTCATTATATTTTAAAAATAATCAAATAAGTTATTGTATTTTTAGATTTGAGATAAATTTAATTATTGATATTGTACTTTCAAATATCAACCCACATTAATTATTATGATAAATATTTTTTATTTTATTAATAGTGTTAACTTTATCCCCAATTAAAAAAACCCACACATTCAAATTCAAATTAAAAAAACTCTACACAATTATATTTTTTATTTTTTTAAAATATAGTAATTAATTTGACCATAACTCTTAAATTCATTAATTTATTTATCTTTTTAAAGATCGGTGCACAATTTTACCCAAAAAGACAAAATAGAAAGACTTATTTAGCGCTTCAACTAAAAATATTCTTCATAAGAACTCATCCTTCAACTTTATATATTGAATATTAAGAAAATAAATACATTGTTCTGTAGAGACAAAGATGAAATTAAAATGAAAATAAGGATGAAAATAAAATAAAAAGGAATGCCAGGCCTAATTTGAGTTAATGAACAAAGTTAAATAAAATTTGCAATCAAATACTTATATTTAATAAAAGATCAAAATTTAGTACCCATATTCTGCTATAGACTTGATAAGTACCCCTAGGAAACCTTCGTGAGAGCCACCTTCAAGTACCTTGGAAGCATTCATTGGATCAAAGAATATATTAATTGACCTCCAATATTTTTATTTTAAAATTTAGAACAAATGATCTCGAAATACATAAATATTTTTTCATTTATCAACTCTAATATCTATAAATAAAGAAGTGATTCTTTCGATTTAGCTATGACCAGAACTCTATCCAAATTATATTACTCTTATTCTTATATACTTTTCTACAAAAATTAATTTAAACATTGAAAAGTCCGCACGAAAAATACCTTATCTATTTTATCTTTTACAAGTTTCTCAAAAATCAAAAGTTCAAGATAAATGCTCTATTGTATCTAGACAACTATTATATAAAAAACGAACAAAATAGATTTGATTTAATTATTAGTAAACACACAAAGAAGATGTATTTAAAGAATTAAATACATTATTCGACAAAGATAATGATTAAAAGAATGAAATGCAAGAATAAAGATGAAGATGGATACGAAAAGGGGTTAGGTGTTACGCTTATAGTTATTAATTATTAAAAATTAGATTTTTTTCAATTAATTTATGTAACCATTTTTAATGTCCCATGTACCCAACTAAAGGTGCCTTAACCACCTAGTCATGTTTTCAACTCATCAAAGGTTTTTTTTTTTTTTCTACTTAGAGCAGCCACTCTCCTAGCTAACCCTTGAACTTCTTTGATAAAGGCTGGATGTTTTATATCTAGTATTTCTTGTATTTTCTGTAGATTGACTTTAATGCCCCATTGTGTTGCCAGAAATTTTATAGATTATAGGGACATTTTTTGTAAGAAACAGAAACGTGAAGAAACATGTAAATAAAAAAATATAGAAATTTGTTTTGTAAATATAAATTTTAATATAAAAAATATACAAAATAGTTATTAAATTTAAAAATAAATATAAATTCTATAATACATTCAAAAAAATTCTAAAAAAATTAAAAATTTTATGTTAGAGACGAAAAAAATTAAAATTTTTATGTTAGAAATGAAAAAGATTTCATTTCTATTCGTAGATTGATATTTTCTTAATATTACGAAATGATCATAAAAAGTTTTTGAAATTATAAAAGTGGCTCAACGTTTCTTGACATTTTGAAAATGGAAACGTTGAAATGACGCTTGTAATATCTTAAAATTTGAAAATAAATAATAATTATTCAAACCTGTGTTCGAGGACATTATTGAATATTTGAAAATTTAAGAGGAAGTATTTATTTATGTGGTTTTGAGGAAAATAAGAAATTAAAAGTAATTAATTAAATTATTTGGAAATGTTTAATAATTATTAATTATTGTATTTGTGGTGATTATTGAATATTTGTGGGTTAAAAGGAAATATTAATTTATTTGGGTATTTGGAGAATTAGGAAAAATGTTTAATTATGTAATTTTGAGAAAATATGAAATTTAGGTTTAATTAATTTAATTGGGGGTATTTATGAAATAGGAAAATAAATTAAATTGGTGAAATTTTGGAAATGTTAGGGTGTAAGTGAAATAAGATAGAAGTTCGGGCGTATGTGTAATTAAAGGAGATTAGGGGTGCTGAAATGTTAATGGAAGTGGCCGAAATTCACCTTAAATATAATGATATGCATACATCTGTGTGAAGGTGGCAGCGGTTCAAGTGGCACGCGTCCGCGAGGGGGAACTTGGCGATCGCAGGTTCGAGCCTTGGACCTTGCGTGCGTTGGAGAAAAATTGGCTGGATTTTTCCAGCCATACCTTGCCCAAAAAGACGTCATTTTGGGCAAGGCGGTGGCACCAACTAGGCTGCCACGCAACAGCCGTTGGTGGTCTCCTTTCTCTTGATTTTTAAGCTGCAATTGCAGCAAGAAATTGGGACAAAATCGGGCAAAAACAGAGAGGAATAATGGGAGAAGAAACAGCGCGCAAGGCCAATTTTTGGAGAAAAATTGAAGATTAAATTATGTTTAATCGCAGTTTAATTAATCAGGTAAGTAAATAAATATGTAATAATCATTCTGTACGGTTGGAATTTTATTTTAGGTCCTATTTTGTTAATTTTGGGAGTTATTCTATTTTACAACGTTTATTATTTTGGTGGCATTTAAGCGTAAAAATGCTGTAAACGGCTAGATACAGACAATCTCTCATCTACCCTTACAATTTCTTTCCATTTTATGAACCCATCGCCTTCCCTTAATTCGTTTCGGTATCGCGTATTAATTAGATATATAAATGGAGAATGTTATTGGCGCGATTTAATTTAAAATAAATATGAGATTTATTGGGATTTTATTTGAGGTGCGCCCACGTAGGATTTTAGACGGTTAAATTATTTATATTACACGATTAGATTTAATTAATGCGAGCCATGATTTTATTAATCGCTATTAAACGTTTTACTTCACAGAGGGAGTGCAAGAAAAGTAAGAAACGACCATGTAAAGGCAAGCTCCTAACTCTCTATTTATGATTTTTAATTCCCGTGAAAGACCCCGTGATTTCTCGTATTTTATCACATCCCTTACTTTAATTCGGCACCTAACCTTATTTGTTGAATTATTATTCATTTTTTTAATTTAAATTAAATCCGATACTTCTAGAATTTTATTCATTGTGAGCCTATGTGGGTTTGTACCACCCCCACTCCTTTTGAGAATTATGCTGAACCAGCCTGGGGACTAGGTTCCTAAACGTGCGAGTTTATTTAAGGTTTTTCTCAGATTTATTTATGATTCGGTTGAGCTATCGAGCAGTGGGGCAGGGGTCAGTTGTTGGTGACGTTGGGGTAGACTATTGTACGGCCCTAAAGTGGATCGTCGGGTGGACACTCCTAGTCACTGGCCGTTGATCGGTACCGGACACTGCTAACTAGCTCTACCAGTTTGTAATTTACTGCACGTTTAGATTCATTATATTACTGTTCATGATTTGATATGCACATGGGTACAGGTTGCATGTTGGGATATTCATTTATTGAGTATGCTTGGACACGGACATTCTAGCTTGGTTAAGTTGCATCCAGCATGGGCATGTGCATTGCGTGTGGTTTACTATGTGGGCGAAGCATGGCCTGATGCCTGGATGTATGGGCGCTAGTGTATCACGTTGATGCTCACTACGCCATTGCATGGTTACTGGTAGTATTTAGTTCTCGAACGGGAGTACCGTTCGGAGGGAACCTATGGCTCGGGTGTCGGGAGTACCAACATGGACGGGTGACGGGAGTATCGACCCGGGACAATGCGCGCAGGTTTGTTGGAGATACATGTTGCCTTTCAGGGCAGCGGCAGGTTGGTATGGGACTTGGGTGCCGTGTGTCTTGTGTGGGCCCCAAGGACCGGTATGTGCTTTTATTATGCTATACTATTGTGTTATAGCGTCTCGTGGCTTGTGTGTACATGAGGGATTATTTTGGGAAGAGTTTTCTGGATATGTTCAACCTTTAGCCTTTCTTTTCTTATGCTTGCTGAGTCTCTCGACTCACCTTGCTTTCCATCATTCCAGGTAGTGGCAGTGTGGGTCATGGCAAGGGAGTCAGCTTTAGCGGCAGAGTCGGTGTGGTGTACAGGCAGTGCTGTCAATCCCTTTCAACTCTGATGTCTAAGTAGGATTTACTCTATTATTTTGTACTGTGCCAGGTCTTTCCTTGAGTCTCGAGTAGGTTGGCACATAAGTCTGTGTTTGTCTATTTCTTATGTGACCGCTGTGTTAGCGGGGTACCTATAGTGCATGCATGTGTTTTGTTTTGCTTCCGCTGTCCTTATTTTCGTATATGCATGCCAGGGTGGTTTTTGTCTCATGTTTCCTTTTTTTCTCCTTCCGTAGGCGCTCCCGTTCGGGTAGTCCGGGTGATTGGGGATATCCGGGCGAGGGTGCTTACAACGCTCCCGAGAAATTTTCATTCATTATAAGTGTTATATAAGTTATTGTATTTTAAAAATAGCCAAATAAATTATTGTATTTTTAGGTTCGAGGCAAATTTAATTATTGATATTATACTTTTAAATATCAGTCCACATTAACTATTATGATAAATATTTTTTATTTATTAATAGTACTAACTTTATCCTCAATTAAAATACCTACAGTTACAAATTCAAATTGAAAAAACTCCACACAATTACAATTTCTATTTTTTTTAAAGTATAGTAATTAATTTGACTATAACTTTTAAATACATTAATTTATTTATCCTTTTAAAGATTGGTGCACAGTTTTACCTTGGAGCCGAAATACAAAAACTTATTTAGCACTTCAACCAAAAAAATTTTCATTTATTCTTAATTTTTATTAGATATATGATTTTTCTGTCTAGAAAAATAAAAATTTTAATCCTTAAATTTGCTCATTTTCATTGTTAAATTTAAGCCTGAGGTATTTTATAAATCTTGTTTGTATTTTGAAAATTTTAATTTTACTTTTAGAGACTAATTTATCTATTTACATATTTTGTTAACAATCCCTATTCTCTTTACTATTTTCAGTTTATTTTCAATTTTGAGTTTTTTAAAATACTCAAAATGCATTTACTTACCCATTTTTAAAAATGCATTTTTCAAAACACAAAAAAATTTTGTACACAAAACTCAAAATACTAAAATGTCATTTTGATTATTTTCAGCCAAATCAAGCTTTTCAAGTCCAAAACGTGGAAAACACTCTCCATTCTCACATCCAAGTTCGACTCTTCCTTTTTCTCTTCAAGGCTCGATCGTCTACCACGCCTACCATCGCCATCACTACTGTGAGCTGTCGTTGACTGTTATATCTCTTTTTGCGGTGATCAACAGCAAAAGGTAAGGCGACGATAAGAGGAGAAACGACAAGAAACAAGGTAGTAATGAGAGGAAAGGCAGCGACGATGGTGAGAAAAAGGTGGCGAAGGGAAGAGGGCTGGAGAAGAAGAAGTGGTGGCGAGAGGCGAGGCAACTATAATACCCGATATTACATGGTGATAAAAAATATTTAATTTCCAATGATTTTGAAGGACCTTGTGTGGTTCAGATAGCCTAAGAAGTTGGTTTCGAGTAATTAATTAATAAAATTTGTCAAATCGACGATAAGGGATGTCTCGGGACTTGAACGTCCAGGAAGGAGGGCATGAGATTGGTGAGCGTCTCGAGGTGAGGCTAATGACGTTGAAAAAAATTATACCGAGAATAGTTTTCGGAATAATTTCTATATAAACTCGAATGGTTGTAGGGGATCTCCGGCAAGCTGAGAGGACCCTATGGGTGGTTCGATTTGGTGAGTGAGACAACCCTGAAGTGTTTCCGGTCGGAGAAAAGGTCCCATGTAAGTGCAGGGACGAAATTGACCTTTATCGAGTAAATGCCGGTTATTAATTTCAAAGAAATCAAGATTTTGTGGCTTGATGAAAATTTAAAATAAGGCCTTGGAGGGCTTAAGTGAAATTAATAAATTTTTTAAGTGGATTTAATGAGAAGTTAGTGAGGTTACTAAGTAATTATATATATATATATATATAATTGTGGCTTGGGGCCAAAGTATGCTACAGTGCCCCCATTTCTTTCAAATAAAAATAGAGAGAGAGTGTGAGGCAGAGAGCTCGTGAGAGAGCAATGGTCGAGAGCTAGAGTAGAGGAGGAGAAAGAAAAAAAAAAAGGAAAAAATGTCAACAAATTTCAAAAGATGAGGAAAAATTTTGAAAATTATTTTGGGACTTGAGGAACGTGCCAAAGGCTAAAAAATGGAGATTTGGGCGCAAGGTGGCAGCTCGGGAGGCAATGTTAGGTGGGCGTTTTCCTAATTTCTCCTCCAGATTGATCAAGGCAATTAATTTAATTCTTTTTGAAATATTTCCGTTATGTGAGATAATGAATTGTGTAGTGTTGGTTGGATTAAATCATTGGTTGATGTTGTTTGGAAATAGTGGATGGGTGGGTTTTTGTGAGGTATGACAAAAACAAAGACCCTAGTTCAATTTCTGATGTTGTTGGAATTTACATGGCATCTAGGTTCGACTAGGGAGGCGGTAACCCTAGAAGAGCTCGGAGTTCAGACGGACATTCTCGCTCTTAGTAGGAGAGGCTTCCAGTCAGGTAAGGGATGGCCCCAAGGGTGGCAGCCTTGTGAATGTTTGGTAAATTTGAAAAATATATGTTGTGCAGTTACGTGTTATCCATGTTCTATAAATGGTCTAGTGAAGTCATATGGCCATGGGAGAGACTAGATGCATGCTAAGGGTAATTTGGGGGGTTATGCCTCGAACAGGTGGGTTCGGAGGGCAGTGATGCCTCGCCATTCATGCATACATACTTATCATTGTATCGCATATATTATCTTGTTTACATTCATTTGCACCCTTACTGAGTCTTTATGACTCATGAGGTTTTATTTCGTGTTGTAGATGTTGCAAGTCCAGAAGCAAGAAGGAATGTCGGGAGAATGATGTGGCGACTAGCGGTGTTACCTGAGTTGTATGTTATATATATATTCCTGCATATATTCGTGGGTGTTTCCTGTATATATTTATTCTCGTGATGGAATGTATATGTTTTGGGTGTTGGAAGGTATCCAGTTGGTTGTAATCAGTTTAGCATACTTGTATTCCACATAGTGTATGTGTGATTGTGCAGATTTCTGGTTGTGAGTGGCTTGTTTGGTGGAGCCAAGTCTTCGAATCATGTAAGGATCGAAAAGGTATTTCCCATAAATCCCTAGTTCTCAGCGGATGTTTGATGTGCTAGTTTGTGCCTGGGTCACCTTTGGCTTGTTGTGAGGCAAGTTGGAGAAAGGTAAAGCTCACTCAGGTTTCGGGTCCCGTTCTGCTATGTTTCCTTATCTGTGTTGGGACCGATTTCTTGAGTGGAGCGAAGAGAAGGGCGAAGCCTAGTACTCACCTAGGGGCGTTTCTTGTTAAAACATAGTTTGTCTCTTCAATTATTGGCTTAACGTGTGAGTAATCCGGTCGATTATTCACTGGTGCCACCAGTAAGTGGGATCGGGTCATCACAGCAGCGATAACCTACAAAAGGAAGGCGATGAGGGGAAGAGGGCTGGAGAAGAAGAGGCAATGACGAGAGGAGAGGCAGTGATGACGGCGAATGGAAAAGGACTGGAAAAGAAGAGGTGGCAACGAGAGACTCTCGAATATTCCCGTTAGTATAGGATATTCGAAATGAGGTCATCACAGAGATGATATAGGACAAACCATAATAAAACAAACGACTCAATTCATTACTAGCAGTGAAAACTAAATTATGGTTCAGTTACACTTCTAATATCTCATTAGTTTGGGGCTCGAAAGCCATACAAAATAATTAAGAGGCTATAATGTTAACTAACAAAATAAAAATCATTTCATCTCAAGCCTCACCAAAATGCTAAACAGGATTAGTACCACTAGACTCGCCTCCAATAACGACCTTCCCTTTACCTAGAATGGCAAAGAAAATCAAGTGAGCCACAAGGCTCAGCAAGTTCTAGGAACAATGAACAATGAATAGGAATCAAGAATATGGTGACACCAAAAAGAGCAATCAAGAACTCGATAGTTTTATACAATATTCGTGATTTATGATTTGATCAATCCCAAGTTAAATGTATCATACCACCATGCAAATGTGCATATAAAATTAAGCATCATAATCAAATATCGTAGGTTCGCAAGCCATCAAACAATATATGCCAAAGTGTATCAAGAGCATAAGAACTCACATTTAATATGGAGTCAACCTGTCGGGTTATGGCCACCTCATCCTGCACCAAGTGCTTTAGGGTACATTTTTCCCTCCGCGCAAAATAATAAGTGCGCAAAGATAAATAATACAAAGTATCATAACATGTACATGCTGAACGTGTATGGAACATATCATGTATTCATTTCCACATATATATAGATATCACAAAATTTCATCTCAAATTGTTGCCATGCTTATACAAATAATTTATGCCCATCCCATAATACAGGGTAGCTTTTCACTCACATCAAATATGCACACGCTACAACAATTTATTCAAGAATTCATTAAATCAATTACTAAGATTTACAATTTGCTGGGTGCATAACAAGTATTCCTACCATATAAGATATTTTCTATTATAATTATATATATATGAATATGTGGGTAAGGATGAGGTGCAAAACAAGGGCGTTCAAATGGGCTATGAATATATCTAAATGGCTTTGAATATATATATATATATAAATGGGCCTTGAATATTTATATGAGTGGGCTTTGAATATGTATATATAAATGCACTGTAATAGTTTATATGGGTTTGCTCAGCTGAAACAGGGGAGTCATTTCTGCTCGTGTGTATATATATATATATATATATATGTAGATGGGTTAGATGGGAACATCCAGTGGCTTAGACGTGTGTATATTGATAGAATTGAAACGATATGGCACTCACCAAGAGGGGGGGTGAATTGGTATAATTAAAATTTAAATGTCTTTTGTGAAGCAAAAATACTTTCGTAAGGTGAAGAATAAAAACTTATCAATGAGCAAACAAAGTCAATAGAGCAAGGATGCAAAAATAAAAAAGGAAATGATGAAAAGCAGTGAAGACACAGATTTATAGTGGTTCAGCCTTTCAAGCTTAGTCCACTACCTTAGCTATCCACAAAGGATTTTTAAAATCAATATCACTATCAAACCCCCTACTCAATACGAGCAGGTCCTCTAGTCCTTGACTAGGCAGTGTACAACCTTCTAATTTAATGGACCCTCTAGCTACTGCTAGGACAAATACAAGAGATGAAGTAGAGATTCTAAGAGTACAACTCTTAGTTACAAGCTATCTCTCTTTAAATAAATGATTGAGGCTTAAAAGAATAGAACAGTAAGATATCAAAGCCTCTTAAATGGAAATACAGAGAGAAAAAAATAAACGCTCGATGTAACAGTGAAGGCACGGTTGTTTTTGATATTCAATCAGATTCAGCAGCCTTCAATACGTCTTCAACCACCTATTTATAGTTGATGGTGGGCAAGTTCAAAATTTGGACCGTTGTGGGTGGTTGGGCGAGCATTTAATGCGCTAAAAACTAGCCGTAATAAGTTTTTGTGAAACACATAGTCGACAGAAAAAATAGGTTAGTTGACTATTTTATCAAATAAAGCTAAGCATAGTCGACAGACAGAAAGTGATAGTCGACTATCTTTTAATACAAAAATCCCATAGTCGACAGATACAAGTGTATAGTCGAGAGATGTGAAAATGTGAAGAAAATTTTGAATTTACAGAACAAAAATAGTCGACAGATGAAAAGCCATAGTCGACTATCCTTACTTGATAGTCGACAGATGCCTCACATAGTCGACAGATCAAACCAGCATAGTCGACTCTCCTTATACATAGTCGACTATCCTTAACAGCATAGTCGACTATTCTAAAGCATAGTCAACAGAATGAAACACATAGTCGACTATCCTTTTGAAAACATAGAAAACTTTAACAAATCCTCATTTTGATCTTTTTGAAAGTAAGTTGAGATCTTCAAAAGTTTATTTTGAAACAAATCATTCTCAAAACTTATAGCCATTTATCATTCATATAGATTTTCATATCTTGCTTCCAAACTTATATACTTAAAAATTCATTTTCTCATTCATATAATCCTCATAGTATAAATTAATTTTCATATAGTCATTTATCAAAACCATTTCATTACTAAGAGTAAAATATCATATATATATATATATAAATGTAAATGGGTTTTCTCAACTGGAACAGGGTATCCATGCCCGAACATGTGTATGTATGTATATATATATATATATGTAAGTGGGTTTTGTTTAGAACAGGGACATCCAATGACTGTTACGGATATAACAATATATATATACAAGTGGGTTTGCTTTTCTGGCTAACGCATTCGACATAGGAGGTGCGTATATAAATATGTGTAAGTGGGTCTTAGGTTTGGCTGGCTGGAATAGGGGCAACCGATGCAAGGGGCGATTATATATATATATATATATATAAGAGCTGTTGGCAATATAAAAGAGAGAGAGAGAGAGAGATTCCATTCGACCATCCTCTTTGCTAAGCATTTATATATATATATATATATGAGTGTATATGAAAGTGGGTTAGTGGGTTGGTTGGAACCAAGGCATTCGAAGGCTGGTTGGGTATGTAAATATATATAGATATAACATTTACTTACCTCACGGAAGAACAAAACTCCTATAAGAAATAAAAGAAGGCCATTCCAGAAATAAACTTAGGAGTAAATCAAACCCCATTTCGATACATCAAGGGATAACAAGATGCTTGGGAGAAATTTCAAAAGAAAAAAAAATGATGCTATAACAAGAGGAAGAAGAAGGAATTATTACTCGCAGAGCAGAGATATAAATATATACTTGTATATATACATTTACAAATGTTCAGGAGACAACCAGGAACTTGCCTAAGAATAAGATGAATATTAAATAGAATGTGGGAAGGAGCTTGCCTGAAGAAGTCCATCCAATAGAAGAAAATAGCTGGGACTCTCCTTCGCAGCTCCAATTGCCAACAGAAAATGGGAGAAGAAGAAGACAAGGAAGAAGAAAAGAAAGTGATAGCCAAATGAAATAGGAGACAGCTTCAAGCAGCAAATCGTTGAAATGGTACAGTATCAGGTGCACAGAAAAAGAAGGAAAAAAGCGAGAGACAGGGTTGAAGGTTGTGCCTGTTTTCAGAAATGGACAGATTTGCCCCTCTAACGGATAACCTTTTCTAGGGTATTTTAGGCATTAGAAGTTTTTATTTATTTATTTATTTATTTATTTATTATTATTATTATAATATATTTTTACATAATAAAACCTAAATTTCCTTTACTATTAGACCCATGCCCAACTCAACAATTTATTGGCCCATCTGATAGCCCATAACTCATCAACTAACTAAATGGAGTCCAAAACATTAATTTCCCAAATTCTTAAAAATTAGACCCATACACTTAAATTCATGATCACATGCACCAAGAAAATTTTATATTAATCCAAAATCATATTATACCATCAAAACAATTTATCGTAAATTGTTAAAATACTTCGACTCATATTTAGAATGCACTTGAGCTAAAATTAAATATTAAAAACACCTAGACCCAATTTAGGGTCATTACAGTTTCTCCCCCCTTCAAAGAATTTGGTCATTAAATTCGTACCTGGTCATGAGAATAGCTGGGGGAAAAGACGCCTCATCTCATCCTCACGCTCCCAAGTAGCCTCGTCTGAAGAATAATGCTACCACTAAACTTTCACAAAAGGAATCGATCAGTTCCGTAGCACCCTCTCGTTCCGTTCCAAAATACTGATAGGTCTTTCCTCATATGTGGCATCTTCCCCGACTTCTATAGCCTAATAATCAATGACATGCTGGGGGTCCAACACATACTTCCTCAACATCGACACATGAAAGACATTATGTATGCTGGATAACTATGGTGGCAAGGCCAAACTATAGGCCAAAGAGCCAACCCGCTTTAGAATCTCAAAAGGTCAAATGTAACGGGGACTAAGCTTCCCCGACACACCAAATCTACGCATGCCCTTCATGGGCATCACTCTCTGCCACACTTGATCCCCAACAGAGAACTCTAAATCTTGTCGTCTATTATCCGCATAACTCTTTTGTCGATCTTGTGCTACCTTCATTCTTGCTTGGATAATCCGAATCTTCTCTATCGTTTGCTCAACAATTTTTGATCCCATTAATGCTCGATCCCCTACCTCTTTCCAACAAATAGGTGATCTACACGGTCTGCCAAAGCATCTCATAAGGTAGCATACCAATACTCGAATGATGACAATTGTTGTAGGCGAATTCTACCAGTGGCAGATGGTCATCCCAACTGCCATGAAAGTCTAGTAGACATGCCCTCAACATGTCCTCCAATGTTCGGATGGTCCTCTCTGTTTGCCCATCTGTCTGTGGGTGAAAAGCGATACTAAATCTCAACTTCGTGCCCAAGGCATCTTATAATGCTCCCCAAAAATGTGAAGTGAACCGAGGGTCCCAGTCCGACACGATACTAGAGGGGACTCCATGCAATCTCACCACCTCTTTCACATACAACTTCGCAAGACGACTCAAAGGGTAGGTCTTCTTAATTGGCAGGAAGTGGGCTGATTTAGTTAAACAGTCTACTATCACCCATATAACATCATACCCTTTCGTCGTCTTCGGCAGACCTGACACAAAATCCATAGATATGTTATTCCACTTCCACTCTAGAATGGGCAACGGCTGTAGAAGACCTGATGGTTTCTGATGTTCTGCCTTAACTTGCTGATACACTGCACACTGGGACACATATTTGGCCACATCTCTATTCAGTCCATCCCACCAAAACTGACTCCGTAAACCTTAATACATCTTTACCATGTCGGGGTGAATGGTATAATGAGACTTATGTGCCTCTGCCATAATTTCCTTCCTAATCCCAGCATCATCAGGTACACAGACCCAATCTTGAAATAGTAACATCCCATCACCTCTCTAATTGAAACCTATTGGGGAAAACTTTCCCACATATGCCAGAATCTGGGCCAGCTTCACATCACAAGACTTTTGTACCCTAATCTGCTCCATCAAATCTGGTTGTACCCTCAGGTACGAACAATACACTGTAGGTCTTTACTCGAGTCCGGAAATAGACATCTCCCCCATCTGCCTCAAAAGCATCCACTCCTGGACCATCATAGCTACCATGCAAGCTCCTCGACGACTCAAAGCATCCACCACTACATTGGCCTTCCCCGGATGGTATAAAATTTCACAATCATAGTCTTTCAGTAGCTCCATCCATCTACGTTGTCTCATGTTCAACTCATTTTGTGAGAAAATGTACTTTAGACTTTTTGTGGTCAGTATAAATCTCTACCTTCTCCCCGTAGAGGTGGTGCCTCTAAATTTGAGTGTAAATACCACGGTTGCCCATTCCAAATCGTGTGTGAGATAATTCATCTCATGCTTCTTCAACTGTCTCAAGGCACATGCATTTACTGGTCCATCCTGTATCAACACACACCCAAGGCTAGAGTGTGACGCATCATTGAAGATGGTGAACTTCTCCCCACTCCTGGGAATAGCCAACACTGGCGTTATTGTCTATTCTCCTGTAATAACCTGCCATTACCAAGAAACTTTTGATGCTTGTCACTAAGGTTGGTCTTGGCCAATCCATCACTGCCTTCACTTTCTTAGGGTCTATTGAAATACCCTCATTGGATACCACTTGCCCTAAGAATCCCACCTGTCGTTGCCAGAAGTCACACTTACTAAACTTAGCATATACTTGCTTTTCCCTAAGTCTTTGCAAGGCTAACTTGAGATGGTTCTCATGCTCCTCCAAGCTCGGCAAGTAAATGAGAATGTCATTGATGAACACAATGACAAAACGATTTAAGTACTCCCTAAAAACTCTGTTCATTAGATCCATAAAGATGGTCGGAGCATTCATCAGCCCAAATGGCATAACCCTTACTTGGTGAAGAGGGTACATAGAAAAGACTGAGGCTCCACGTAGTTAGTCCAACAAATCATCAACTTGGGGAAGAGGGTACTTATTCTTCAATGTTACCTTGTTCAACTAGTGATAGTCTATGCATAACCTCATGGATCCATCATTCTTCCTCACAAACAAGACTGAGGTGCCCCAAGGTGAAGCGCTTGGGTGGACGAATCCCTTTTCAATCAACTCTTCAAGTTGCAATTTCAATTCTTTCAATTCATTCAGCGCCATTATGTAAGGTGCCTTGGAAGTTGGCTAGGTTCCTGGCATCAACTCTATGGAAAACTCTACCTCCCTCGGTGGCGACAAACTTGGTAACTCATCAGGGAATACATCATGGAATTCCCAGACTACAGAAATGTCTGACAGTTCTGTATCGTTCTCCTTACCTGTGGTCACAAAAGCCAAATATGCTTCACATACATGTCGCATCAATTTTTCAGCCTTCATCACCGATATCATAGGAGTGGAACTCATTGGTTTAATTCCTTGATACGTTATGACTGGCTGCTGAGGTAACTCAAAGTGGATAACCTTACATCTATAATCCACTTTGGCATAATGTCGGGATAACCAGTCTGTAATGCCTCATAAATTCCAGGATTGATTTTAACAGATTAGTTCCAAAATTTAAATATAGGAGACGTTAATTAACTCGTTAACGTTTTTCCCATTTCCTTGGGGTATTTAATTGTCTTTAAATTTCAAGCCTGGAGAAGCATGTTAGGAAGGTTTTAGATAAATATGGGGTATAAATTTGTAACCTTCAAGAAGAATACGTTGCAACCTGTGCCTTGGTCTTTCTTGTTATTCCATGTTTTACGTATTCAAGTAGCCAGAATGACATCACGAAGAAGGGTTTTATTTTCTGGGATCACGTGTTTATTTATTGGTTGTAAGCGTCCCACGTATAACATTATGAACCATGTGTCTTTCATAGGTGATGATTTCGATTGCATTCTTTTTAGGGGTTTGAACAGGTAATAAAAGTACATCCATAATATAACATGGTAATTACCACATCCAACCCTTTATCTTTTTCTTGCTCCCAACATTCCAAATAGTGAATAGTAATAAGCAAGAGTTGTCTTAAGTATTACAATTACAACAACTTGGCTTATCACAAGGTAAGTAAAATGAGGATAATATTAAGTAGTTGCTTCCTCTTTGCTCCCGAGGTACCTAAAACACTTGCTGCACCTGGAACGTGGAATGTTCCAGGGGTATGAAACACCCAAGTTAGATAGTGATATCTAAGTGGATAACTCAGTATTGGAGGTGCGTGCAAATGCATTATGCAGTATGTCGTGAAGTAACCCGATGGTAGTGACGCCAGGGCATTGCAATCACCCCCGCGGGCCATCATGTTATCAAAAACCATAGCCATCCCTGACTTAGGAGGGTGTGGTCCAAGACCACCTACATGATGCAACCCATTTCAATGCCACTAGCCATGAATGTAGTGATGTATGTCCAAGTGTATAAAAATGTGAACCAATGGTATTAAATGATATGCAAACCACCTGAATGAAAGTAGAATATGTAAGAGATGTAAGAGTCCAAAGAGAAGGAGTCACCCACCAAAGTTACCTGACCCGATACTATTCATGATTGTCTGTTAGGCTGTTCTGCATAAAGCATAAGATTTTTTAAAATCAAAGTTAAATATTTTTACATAGACTTGTAGAGAATAAATAGAGGGATAACTATGAAAAATTTCAAGTCAAGAGGATCCCTAACGCTTTCTTACGTGCCCTTATAAGGGACCCCACCCACCCCCACTCGCGGCCAGCAGCCGCGAGCATATTATACGTGCTGTGTCGACGATTTCGCAGTAGCTTAGTTTTTCGGGCTTTTCTCCTTCATTTTAACTCTGATTTGACCCCCGTTTGTTCCTACACCTCCCTCTTTCTTCCCTCTATAGGATTATAAAATAAAACAGAACTTATCTGGCTGTTTTCCAATGATTCGGGCCCAGACTCCAGCAACGCATAGTTTTCCCGACAAAACTCGTAACTCCTTCGTTTTTTGGCAAAGTTTTCCTCATTCTTTGGAAAAGTTTTCTTCTCTCAAAATCTCCTCATTTTTCTCTCATTTGGTGCCCCAAAATCATCCCCCCAAATCCTTGTATTAATAGGTAATTTCAGCAAATCCAATCACACCACGTGTCGCTTTGAAATAAGAACTCATCATGAGATTGTAATGTTAAGCCACGTATTCATAGAGTTTTGTGCATTCACATGGAGATTTGTGCTCCATCATTACACCCCTCATCATTACACTCCTAAGATTAAGCCACGTATCCATAGAGATCTGAGCATTCACATGGGATTTGTGCTTATCATTACACCCCTAATCATTATAAGATTTCAACCAATCCAATTATGTCACCTAATGGGGACACTTGGCCTTTCATGATTAGTCCATGGATGATATTTTGGGCTGATATTTTGTTACTTTTGTGGTTATTATAGTTTGGTCCCTCAAAATTTCCATAAATTACACTTTTACCCTTTGTAACTTTTGGAAATCTCATTTTGGCCCTCAAAATGCTATTCCTCTATTTCTAAGAATTCTTACAATCCTTCTTCACTTTTAGGTACCATTCTTGACTCCCAAATGGCCTCCAATTATTTTTGAGAAATTACGCTTTTGCCCGAAATCTCCAAAAACATTCTATATTTTGCCTGAAATATACCTGTTCCTTCTTGAATCCTGAACCCATCTTATCTTCTTTAAAAGAGATCACTCCTATAAAAATCCTGGGTGTTACACAGTCCATGCCCAAAATAAGATCAAAATCATGCATGTCTAAGATTATCAAATCCCCGGGCAACTCCTTTTCATGCACCATAATCTTACAGCCCTTATAGACTTCACTTCCCACTAACTCGACTCCTCCCGGTATAGACACAATCAAATAATAAGGCAGCAATATACTAGAGAATGGAATATGGCACACAATCCTAGGTGAAACAAATGAATGTGTAGACCATGTGTCAAACAAAACACACACATCAATGTCATATAGGGAGAGAATACCTTGCACTATGTCTTTTCCCTTCTTTGCCTCTGCTGATGTCAAAGCAAATGCCTGTCCCTGGGTGTGGGGATGACCAACGTCCGTGGTGCCCTATCTTAGTGGCAGAGCTAATGGTGGTGTTGTCCCTTGAAGTCATCCCATCTTGTTGCCATGGTTCCCATACCTTTGTCCCTCTTGCTGTGGCGGCTGTTTGTAAACGTTAGACGTATGTCCCTTCTTTCCACATCAACAACAAGTCACCTCCCTATTGCCTGCTGTACCCATCTTCCTTGGACAGTTGTTCTTCATGTGCCTTAACTGCCCGCAACTGTAGCACGCCTTACATACTCTTCGATGCCTCTTTCCACAAGTTATGCAGGGAGGAATATCAACTACATTACCAGAAAACCCCGGTGCTCCATTCCTTTTCCTGTCATTGCCTTGCCCTCGAGCTGAACCTAATCCCTTAGCAGCTGCCTCGACTATCCATAGCTCGCTTATCTCATTCTTTACAATATATGTCCTCTACACCAGTGTAGCATAATCTGTGATCTGTCCACTGGCTAGACGAAATCTGATATCCACTCGTAGCCCTCTTTGGAACTTGGCTGCCTTCTTTTCTTCGGTACATACCAACTTAGGAGTGAATTATGCTAGAGAGATGAACTCCTCCTCATACTACGCCACCATCCTATTGCCCTGTGTCAGCTCAATAAACTCATATGTCTTCTGATCTCAAACCCAAGCTGGAAAGTAATTGGCATTGAAGAGCTCTTTGAACTCCGCCCATGTCCGCTCCCTGTCCACAAACCTCTGTCAAACCGTCTCCCACCATCTCTCGGCTCCTCCTCGAAAAAAATATGTAGGCAACTGCACCTTCTGGGTGTCACTGCACCCTTATCATCTGGAGGTGCTTCTCCATTGCCATTATCCATTCCTCTGCTACCAAAACATCGGTCCCTCCACAGAACTCTGAAGGTCTCAATGCCTTGAAATTTCTTACCAACTAGCTCCCGGTATTGCCATCCATTCCATGGGGCTCCACTTCCTATGGTGCTGGGTTTGAAGTCTGACCACTTACATTCTCATTCAGGCCTGGTTCATTCCTCGCTCCCAGTGGTGCCTGCTCTTGTCTGCCTTGATGTGCCATAAAATTCTCTAAGTGCCTCAACATGGTAGCCATGGTGCCCTCAACTCACTAACCTCCTGGTGTAAGTTTTCCATTAACTCCACTAGAGTGGCCGGTGCAGGTGGAGGTGTAGGGGTAGGAACAGGTGCAGGCTCAAGAGTGGGTCCAAGAATTGGAGTAGGGATGGCCTAGTTGCCTCGAGCACGGGTCTGCAGCCTTTCTCGTCGTCCACTCATTTCCTACATGTCAAACGACCTTTTAGTATTCCATCTTAACTTAGGCTCACTGGACCACTAAACACAATTCTAACTCTACCCAAACCTAGGTGTATAGAGACTCCTCTCACTCCCTAACTTATGCTCTGATACTAAAATTGTAAAGGCCCACTCTCAAATATTCCCGCTAGAATAGGATATTCGAAAGGAGGTCATCACAGAGATGATATAGAACAAACTATAATAAAACAAACAACTCAATTCATTACCAGCAGCGAAAACTAAATTAAGGTTTAGTTACACTTCCAATATCTCATGAGTTTGGGGCTCGAAATCCATACAAAATAATTAAAAGGCTCGAATGTTAACTAACAAAATAAAAATCATTTCATCTCAAGCCTCACCAAATGCTAAACAAGATCTTCAGGTTAGGACACGTCTCCGTACACCACTATCCTTAAACCTTAGTCCCACTGGACTCGCCCCCAATAACGGCCTTCCCTTTACCTGGAATGGTAAAGAAGATTAAGTGAGCCACAAGGCTTAGCAAGTTCTAGGAACAATGAACAATGACTAGGAATCAAGAATATGGTGACACCAAAAAGAGCAATCAAGAACTCGACAGTTTTATATAATATTCGTGATTTTTTATTTGATCAATCCCAAGTTAAACATGTATCATACCACCATGCAAATGTGTATATAAAATTAAGTGTCAGGATCAAATATCGTAGGCTTTCAAGCCATCAAACAACATATGTCAAAGTGCGTCAAGAGCATAAAAACTCACATTCAATATGGAGCCAACCTGCAGGGCTATGGCCACCTCGTCTTGCGCCTAGGTGCTCTAGGGTACCCTTTTCCCTCACACAAAATAATAGATGCGCCAAGATAAATAATACAAAGTATCATAACATGCACATGTTGAACGTGTATGGAACATATCATGCATTCCTTTCCACATATATATAGATATCACGAAATTTCATCTCACAAATTATTGCCATGTTTATACAAATAATTTCTACCCATCCCATAATACTGGGTAGCTTTTCACTCACGTCAAGTATGCACACACTACAGTAATTTATTCAAGAATTCATTAAATCAATACTAAGATTTACAATTTCCTGGGTGCATAACAAGTATTCGTATATATATATATTTATAGATATACTTTGAGTTATTAAAATTTAGGACATCACTGACCATATAAGATATTTTCTATTATAATTACATATATATGAATATGTGGGTAAGGATGGGTGCAAAACAGGGGCGTTTAAATGGGCTATGAATATATCTAAATGGTTTTGAATATATACATATATATATATATAGAAATGGGCCTTGAATATTTATATGAGTGGGCTTGAATATTTATATAAGTGGGCTTTGAATATGTATATATAAATGCACTATAATAGTTTATATGGGTTTGCTCGGCTGAAACATGGGAGTCATTTCTGCTCGTATATATATATATGTAGATGGGTTAGATGGGTTTGCTTGGAACATCCAGTGGCTTAGACATATATATATATATATAAATGTAAATGGGTTTGATTGGAGCATCCAGTGGCTTGGACGTGTGTATATATATATATATATAAATATAAATGGGTTTTCTCAGCTAGAATAAGGTATCCATGGCCGAACGTGTGTATGTATATATATATATGTAATAGAGTTTTGCTTGGAACAAGGACATCCAACGGTTGTTACGGATATAGTAATATATATATGTAAGTGGGTTTGCTTTTTTGGCTAATTCATTCGACAGAGGAGGTGCGTATATAAATATATGTGTAAATGGGTCTTAGGTTCGGCTGGCTGGAACAGGGGCAACTGATGCAGAGGGCGATTATATATATATATATATAAGAGTTGTTAGCAATATAAAAGAGAGAGAGAGAGCTTTCATTCGACCAATCTCTCTGCTAAGCATTTATATACATACATATATATATATGTATGAGTGTATATGAAAGTGGGTTGGTTGGAACTAGGGCATTCGAAGGCTGGTTGAGTATGTATATATATATATAGATATAACATTTACTTACCTCACAGAAGAACAAAACTCCTGTAAGAAATAAAGAAGGCCATTCTAGAAATAAACTTAGGAGTAAATCAAACCCCATTTCGATACATCAAGGGACAACAAGATGCTTAAGAGAAATTTCAAAAGAAAAAAAAAATGATGCTAT
The DNA here is from genome assembly GCF_014633365.1 of Diospyros lotus. Lineage (NCBI taxonomy): Eukaryota > Viridiplantae > Streptophyta > Magnoliopsida > Ericales > Ebenaceae > Diospyros > Diospyros lotus. The sequence continues at coordinate 22,805,701 of NC_068351.1, forward strand.
AACAAGAGGAAGAAGAAGGAATTATTACTTGCAGAGCAAAGGTATAAATATATACTTATATATATACATTTACAAATGTCCAGGAGACAACTAGGAACTCGCCTAAGAATAAGATGAATATTAAAGAGAATGTGGGAAGGAGCTTCCCTGAAGAAGTCGATCCAACAAAAGAAAACAGCTGGGACTCTTCTTCGCAACTCCGGTTGCCAACAGAAAATGGGAGAAGAAGAAGACAAGGAAGAAGAAAAGAAAGTGACAGCCAAATGAAATAGGAGACAACTTCAAGCAGCAAATCATTGAAATGGTACAATATCAGGTGCGCTTGTTTTAAAAAATGGACAGATCTGCCCCTCTAACAGATAGCATTTTCTAGGGTATTTTAGGCATTAGACCTTTTTATTTATTATTATTATTATTATTATTATTATTATTATTATTATTATTATTATTTTTCATAATAAAACCTAAAGTTCCTTTACCATTAGACCCAGGCCCAACTCAACAATTTATTGGCCCATCTGATAGCCCATAACTCTCAACTAACTAAATGGAGTCCAAAATATTAATTTCGCAAATTCTTAAAAATTAGACCTATACACTTAAATTCATGATCACATGCACCAAGAAAATTACATATTAATCCAAAATCATATTATGCCATCAAAGCAATTTATCATAAATTGTTAAAATACTTCGACCCACATTTAGAATGCTCTTGAGCTAAAATTAAATATTAAAAACACATAGACCCAATTTAGGGTCATTACAGACGAAGCCGTGGTGACGGCTAGAGAAAGGCAGCGAAGGGAAGATGACTGAAAAGTGAGAGCAACGGATGACCAAGGAAGAGAAGAATAGAGGAAAGATAGGAAGAGAACAAGTGGGTGGGTTTCTTGGGCAGAGAGGAGATCAAAGAGGGAAAGAAAAATGGGAAAAATTAATAATATTATGTATAATATATAATTTAATAAATTATATAATAATAATAATAGGTATGAATATGTATATGTATATATGTTAAATAATATATTTATAAAATATATATCTAATATATTATATATACATATATTATTATATCTAATCGCAAACCTCTTATCGGGTCTGCTCACGAGCCTCTAATCAAGCCAGTTTGCGAGGTAACGAGCCAAGTTTTATTAAGTTCAAGGTCGGTTCGTTTACAAATCAAGTTTCAATGTTTGGCTATTTTTTTGCCAAGTTAATTTATTTATTTATTCGTATTTTATTCTTGTAACGGGAAAAAATGTTGCAAGATTTATCAATTTAAAATGTATATATTTCTCAATAATATTTTAACATTAAATAGTTATAATTTACTGAATAATCAAATTCATATAATAAAATGTAATTGAAAAATTATTCTCAAAATTTAAACAGAACGCGTTTTTTAGTTTTCTATTTTAAGAAAGAATTTTTTAGAATAACAAACAGAACGCATTTTGAGTTTTTTGAAAACAGACTACCAAAATAGAAAATTAAAAATAAATTCAAAATTCAAAATTCAAAATTCAAAACTAAAAATTAAAATATAAAGAAAACGGGCCCAAGAAACTAAATACATTGTTCCATAGAGACAAAGATGAAATTAAAATGCAAAAATAGGGATGAAAATAAAATAAAAGCAATTCCCAGCCTAGTTTGAGTTAATGAACAAAGTTAAATAAAATTATCTAATAAAAATTTATAGTTAAATACTTATTTTAAATAAGAGATTAAAATGTGGCACCCCATATTTTATTACAGACTTTATAATTAGTGTTGTGTCTAAGAGAATAGGTCCATGCCCAAAATAGGTTTAAGAGGAAAAAGTCTAAGAAGGGAAGTCTAGGGACCTTCCTGGCAAAATAGTTCTGGGAAGACTCAAACTTTCCTGAGGGCCTCCCTCAGGTACCTTGGGAAGTTCTCTTGGGTCCAAGAATATGTTAATTCACATTCGATATTTCTGCTTGAAAATCCAAAACAAATGATCTCGAAAGATATGGATGTTTTTTTACTTATCAACTTTAATCTCTATAAATAAAGAAGTGATTTCTCCAATTGATGTACGATCATAGCTCTATTCAAATTATACTTGTCAGGGCCTGCTCCCGGATTACCTGTTAGCATAGGAAATTCGAGAGAAGATCCATTCAAGATGGATACAGATACAAACATCACTTAACATTTTACCAAATATTCTTTTCATTCACATATTTGCTCACAAACAACAGGAGCCATAAAAATTTATTACATCATTATCTCGAGCTTACCACCCATACACTTACAAAAAAAAGAGGGCACCTAAGACTTAAATAAAAAAAAAAATGAAGCCTTCTACTCATGCCCTCTTAACTACACTCATAGATCTTGAGGCCGGGACATCTCTGTATACATCTATCCAGAACTCGCCCAAAATAATTATCTTCCTTTCCCTGGAATGACAAAAGAAGAAAGAGTGAGCCACAAGGCTCAACAAACATATAGCATAAGAGAGACATCAATAGGATAATATATGAATGCATGAACCATTCCGAGCCAAGGAAAATCACAATCTCGATAAGTAAATCTCACTGGAATCCATGCCTTCTACGCTTGACAACAACATCTCCCGTGAAATTATAATTCATTACATTTCATTAAAACCCATTTTTCAAAGTGAGCCCTAAGGCTCGGCAAGTGTATAAAACAACAAAAACTGGATACGACCAGACTTCCCTGAACATTATTCATATCATACCACATATGGACACACACCAATCCCAAAAGCATAGATGACACACAATCCATGCCATATAGTTATATCACATGTTATCCAGTCATAACATTAATGCATGGATGCACACACATGGTCCTTGGGGCCCACATAAGAAAATGCACATAATGACGCCCAAGACCCTATATACAAACTTGTTGTAACCAAGGGCAGGCTACCAAAATAAGAACGTGAGTCCAAGGCTTTCATCTCACATCCATCACCATAGTCATCATGTGCCATGTCACTTTCAATCTCATCAACATCACAAGCTGCTGTGAGCTTCTACCCACAGTCTTATGCATCACAAGATCCAGCTGTTGTGGGCCTCCACCCATAGTATTACGCATCATAGGATCTAGCTGTTGTAGGCCTCCACCCACAGTTTTACGCACCACAAGCACAAGCCAATTTCCATCACCATCACCATCGCGCGCAAAGGAACCATGCAATGCAACATATAAGGAATGCAATGGCTCTTGTAGCATTAACGTGATGACTAGGCCCCCATAAGCCAAGCATCAGGCCATGCTACGCCCACCTAAGAATCCACACACACACGAATGCTCTAATGTATATGCTCGCCTAACATACGCAAGTCAGCACTCATAGGCCAACCGTGTCATGCCAATGCTCACGCTCCCATCACATACGAAGCATGACCCTCCCCCCCCCCCCCCAACGAATGCAACCCATGATCCAACATCACAAAGTGAGGCAATATAGAAACACAATGCCATGCAACACAACCACAAACAATGCTATGATAAATGGCATTCACACATCCTTACTTTGATTTCCCATTAGAGCTCTTGGCTCTTCCACACATTTCACATTGATTAATGGAAATTATTCATATAATGATAGTCATGCATCAAGCATGAGTTACCATGGACATGCCAACCAAGATCACTTCTTATTAACTTCCCAAATGATTATCATCATGCTTCCTCATGCAACTCAATTAAATTTTTATCTCATGAACCCTATGTATATACATATAGGTGTCTTCAACCACATCCTATCATTTTAGAGGATTGATGGATATCAAAGGAAACATTTAAAAACAATTTACTTTAACAATCTTACTTGATATGAATTATGACAAGACTTAACCAACTAAATAATATCAAAAATATATGATATTATATATCAAATCGAATCCCTCAAAGTCTAGTTTATGAAGTTTCAAACGGATCATAAATTTGAGTTCTACATCAAAAGTTATGGCCGAAACAATGAGACATGCGTAGAGTAGTCAAGTTGCGGTCGAGTCAACTCGAGGCAAATCTGAGTGGACTTGGCCAAAGTCGACTCGCCCAAAATCGAGTTGAATTGCGGCTCGAGTCAACTCGGGTTGAGTCAACTTGACCTCTTGAACGAGTCAACTTGGCCGAGAATGAAGTAAAAAGGCCAAAAATCCATCGAAAACACTCAAAATGGGCACCAAACCCCTAAAAACTCTTATTCTAGCTTCCTAACCCACAATGCCATTCCATGAAAGAAAAATATGGGGTGATCAATGTAACACCATGCTTTTCTCTTACCGAGCGTGTCACTATACTAGGGCCCAAAATATACATAAATTATTGTTTTCTTTCTTTCTCGGTACATAACTTAACCTTAAGTACCGAATTTCAAACAAAACCCCCAGCAAATCATTAAAAATGCAGAAGCGATAATCAAAACCTAATATGGTACATAATCAATTCACTTTATTTATAATATAAGAATCCGTACCATAGTTAACATTATATCCTTAATATTGAAATACATAAATACATAATATTCCATAATATATTAACAAAACTAATCATCAATAAAGCGTCAGCTAAAACATATCCGAGTCAACTCGTTGAATCCATTGGTCGTGCTATCACGTGCCGTCTCATCTCAACCTGCTCATTGCCTAAGCTACAAATCTAAACTGGAACGTTAAATGTTCTAGGGGCATAACCCATTAGAAGATGAAACTTCTAGAGAGGGTCCAAAAACATATATATATATATAAATGCATGATGCAATAACATGAACAATATTTGCCCTTAATGTAACTTCCCAAGCCCACCAGCCCTGCACGGAATCCTAAGCAAATCCCGAACCTCTGCAAGATAAGCCTAACGTTATTCCATCATTGCCCGAGGGGAATTATGGCTACACTCTGGGGGTAACATCCCATTCCCATGCACAAACATCAATGTGACAATAATATCATGTCATGCAATTATCACGACTTTCCATGCAATATATAAAAAAATGAATATTACATTCATAACAACATGCATATATAACAAACATATCTTGAATATGAGTTCTTGGGAGAAAACCACTCACAAAACCATAGTTAGGATAGAAAAACTCACATTTGCCCTAAAGATCAAGACACCTTGAAAAGCGTGTGTCGCCTCGATATGTGTGTTGACCTCGATTTTCGTGTCAACTCTCAAAAGTTGCACCAATCACATCATCTCGATCACCTCAATCATCAAAATAATATTTAATCACTAAATATCCTCAATATTCCATTTATTTCATTTTTCCTTCATTTTCTTTCATTTTTTCTTTCCGAAAATTCCAATAAATACCTCGGGACTATTTTCTCAAATCTAATTTCACAACAATTCATTATAGGCTATAACTTCAAGGGAAAAATACTGGACTTACCCGGATGTTGCGTTTTCATGCAAAACGAGGCTCTTTGGTGCTAAAATCAAGACATCGGGAATCCAAACTTCAAAACTTTTTGTACGGACTCCTGTAAAATAATTTTCTGGATTTTTAGGAATTTTTCCCAAAATTTTTGGACTGCCCACACGCCTGGACGCGCTAGGGCGACTAGGCGCGCGTGAGAGACCTCACGTGACCGGCACGCGCCGGTCGTCTTCTCTGACGACGGCCGTGCCGACGATCTGAGTTGACTCCACCTTCTAACAACAGCTTGCCAAAACACCTTATTTTGAAACCTGTTAGCATTCAATTTCGAAGCCTAACCCAAAATTTTATTTCGAATCCTACGTTGCTCCATGTTTCGCAACATAGGGTCGAGATTATAAATATCCGAAAAGCCCCGAACTCGAATTTCGCGTGTTCGGACAATTTTTTCTTCTTGCCAAAATCTCCGGAATAATAAAACACATTTTCCCCCTAAAGAAGAGAAAATTATTCTCTCTCTTCTTTTTCTTTTTCTTTTCTTTTTCTTTTTCTTCTTTATTTCTTCTTTCTTCTCTTTCTTCTTCTTCTTCCTTCCTTTCTCTGCCGACCCTGCACGCCAACAGCTACCAACTGTCGTCGCCTTCCAGCGTCACCACCACCTCCGACGGCCGCCGCTGCCCTCTCTGCAACCGCCCCTAGCGCCTGATCCGCCATCGGTTGCGAGCCAAGGTGTGGCTTCTCCGCGCCCTAGCCGTCGATCGCAGCTCCTCCCAGCCATCATCGCCGGCCCAATCGGCCCTTGCGTCGGCCAGATCCGGCATGCTGCCGTCGCTTGCCAGCTTCCTCGCGCAGCCATCGGCCTTGCCCGGCTTCCCTCGGCAGCCACCGCCACTGTCGCCGTCCCCGCCGCTACTGCCAGATCTGGGTCAACCCGACCCGACTCGACCCGCTTCAGGTTTGACTCATCCTTGTTTTGACCTATTAGATCTGACCCATATCTGACTTGTTTAGCCAAATACAGATCTATCATGCGAAAAAGCAACATACCAAGGCCCTGACCTCGATGTGGTGCCTGCATAGTCTTGCATGCCCAATGCCCTCCACGGTGCTTCTTTGCCCCATACTTCAGCTATGAGGAATGAGCTATTAACTTTTCTGCTATCCACAGTGTTTTTGGTGTCAGTAATGCTTCCCTCCTTCTGTACCGACTTCTGGCAAGAGACCGGTCTAAGGCAGCTGTCTCACTTTCTATTGAAGCTTTAGGTCGGCTTCAAGATCCCGTTTATGGCGGTGTATCTCACATTCTTGCCCTTTAGCAGTAGGTTAGTGAGTTGCAAACTTATCGAACTTATTTGCAAGATTCACTATTCGCATATTATTCTTCGTATCCCTAACCTATTCCTCAACCTGATTAAAACCCGAGATGGAATTTCGATCTTCCTATCATCTCAGAGGATGTCCCTCATCCTAGTTTCTCAGAGGCTACTCTTCTACTTTTCCCTAGCCAAAACCAGCAGCAGCCAGATGCCACCCTCAGATGACTTCGATGAGTTGGGACCTGTCGTATTTGGCAACCGCTGTCCTCACTGAGCATTGGCATCATCATCAGTTTTATGGTTTGCCATTTTTCCTTTGAGTAATTGTACGATTTTATTTCCTGTAACTGTTTGAACATATGGAATGAATATTATGCTTTTGGCACTTTTAACATTCCATTCCCTTGTTTTACCCTTGACTGTATATTGATCATCAAATATCTCAACCTCTTACAGCTATTTTAATAATTCATCAATCGAGGTAAAACATCGGCTTTTAATTATCACTTGATAATTTACATCCTTAATTAAGTCGCACATAACTAAGCATCCAATAACCTCAAGCTATCATTGGCAATTTTATCATTAAGAAATAATCCCGCTAAATCTTCCGAGAATAAATCCTGGTTTATTTTTCGTTTCTCTTACGGCTTTTCATTAACTGCAAGCGCCCGTGCCATATCTCGACAGGCTCTTTATTTTCATAACTTGCTGACATCACTCAGCGATACATCTCCCAATTTGCCCACCAAGGCTACCTAGAGTAATTGTCTAGCCATACGAGAGTTTCAATCTCCAAAATTGAAAAATTTTAGATCCTCAATTAATTTTGGCCTGCAGCTTCTTTTACTGCGACCCGTCATCTTTGCACATCTGCCATCATCTTGATTCTCTTAATCACGTCAAAGATTTGCACGATCTTCAAGATGACAATTCAAAATCAGCTAGAGCAGGTAGGTACTTACGTCACCCACGGTACTCCAATCCTCACTGGATTTCTTTCTGAAACTCTAAAGTTCCATCACGACTCCTTAGATCCTCAATCAATTCTTTCATGGAAATTCCTCAAAAATTTCATATCGATCAATCCTTGAAGATCCTGAATCAGATTATGATACCTAGTGGTGAATCAGATTTCCTTTGCCACTATGGCTTTCTATTCACCATTCATCACTGTGCTTTTATGCTCTCCTCGTCGAGTCTGACTACCGACAACTTTACCTGATTCTGCAGGTTCACTTGGCACACTGAAACGTAGTCACAACCTTTATTGACTAGGCCTCCTTATCATTCCTTTACGATCGATGAGACCATCAAACACCTCTTTCCTTTTTAGTGCCCGAACTCTACTTTGAGTCAAGACTACCATTTCAGAACTCATTGGTCAAGCTTTTGGACCGGTCATGCTCCACTACCTAAAATCTCATATCGAGAATCCACTGACTCTCATATTTCGTTCTTCAAATCTAGTTGACTATTGGCACCCGACCATTAAATTAGTTCTTCGTAGGCACTACTCTTTCTGTCAGCCAACACACAGCTGTCATTATCACCCTCATCATATTATAGGCTTACTCCTACATCATACGTCGACCCTCACACGGGTACATCCAGGGTGAAAATTGCATAGTTTTGTCGTAGTCCTCAAAGAACTATCATTCGTTGTCGCTGCCCTGAGTCTAACTCCTTTTGCAAGAACATTCTTTCTAAGCCCTCATCATGGCTTGGTGATTCCATCACCTCATAGGTAGTGCCTACACGGCTCACGAGCATGCATTTTTCTTGTCCATTTCATACGTCAGGTAGCTTTCCCTTTGAGCCACCCAACACTTCCATCTCATGATCCCATTGCCATAATAGACACTGAGGTATTCTATCCCTCGAGTCTTGGACCGTTCGTCGTGTCACCTACTCCCAAGATGACTACGAACCCCAATGCAATCCTTAAATAAGACACACAGTCCATATTCAATCCATCCCATTTAGATTTTCGAGACTTCTGACCTCGATCAATCATAACTAGTGGCACACCTCACATCTTAGACCATTGGGACTTAGATCTCCCCTACAAGGTACAGACCCTACTGGGTTACCCCAGATCTTCAGCATCTGATCGTTTCCTCGGTAGTTCACTAAGCAACTTAGACCCTGGGTCCCAAACCCATACCGCAAGAATGTTTACAAGCTTCCTCGTTACGTTGATCATAAGCTTATTACAAGCCTTCTGCCTTGGTCCTTAGATCTAGATCTGTCACTACGAACATTAACCAGTTACGCTGCTAGGGTTTCTTTATCCCGTCTTTGCGAGTCACATCGGTTGCACCACTTTCAGCTCATCAATTGACACATTCACTCGCCATCATTTGGTCTCCCATTCGATCCAATCCGATGGATCCCTTATCATATTTTCGAGATACTAAATGATCCTAAAAAATCCTTATCCTTTGGTCCTTATCTTGACAGCTAGGCCATCAAACTAATCTTGCGCTAGCTTCTATCAGGCATTCTACTATTCACCTGGAATAGTAGTCGTCTACTGAAATAGTGTCTGCTCGTGAATAGTACACTAGGTAAGTTCCCAGGAAAGAGAGGTGGGTCACAAACGGACACACTTAAGTACCAAGTCTTTCCTTAACCAGAACTTTCCTAGACATGCACTTCCACTACACCACACTTATCTAGTAACTGTCAATACCCAAATCTTACGGTGGCTTTGCTTATCTAGCCACACGTGACCTTTTCCTTAGGTTCTCTCTAATATTGACTATACTGGAGTCACTTAAGGCTCAGACATTTCCTATGTCTCTGAATAAATATTCACTCTGATACCAACTGTAACACCCCGCTTTCTCAAAGGGCGTGTCACTATGCTGGGGCCCATCGTATCCATACATAATCCCTTTCCTTATACATTTCTCATACATCAAATGTCGTATGTCAAAGGGAAACCCCCCAGCAAATCATTAAAAAGGCGGAATCAATAATCGAAACTTGATATGGTACATACTTGAATTCATCTTATATTAAATCATAAAGAATTCGTACAATATATTACATCATATTTTTAATAGCCTTAATACATGAAGAATCCATAATATTCTAACAAGGCTAATCATCAATAAAGCATCAGCTAAAACATATCCGAATAGATAAATTTTCAGAACCATCTGTTGAATCCATCAGCCACGCCATCACGTGCCATCATATCTCAACCTGCTTCTTGCCCTAATTGCAAGTCTCAACTGGAACGTTGAATGTTCCAAGGGCATAACCCATTAGAAGATGAAACTTATAGTGAGGGTCCGAAAACATATATATGAATGCATGATGCAATAACTGAACAACATTTTTTTCTTTTAATGTAACTTTTCAGGCCCACCAGCCCGGCTAGGAATCCTAGGCAAATCCTGAACCTCTGCAAGATAAGCCTAACATTATTCCCTCAATGCCCTAGGGGAATTATGGGTACACTCTAGGGGCGACATCCCATTCCCATGAACAAATATCAATATGACAATAATATCGTGCCATGCAAATATCACGACTTTCAATGCAATATAACAAACTGAACATTGCGTTCATAAATAGCATGCATATAAGCAATCATATCATAAATATAAGTTCTTGTGAGAAAACCACTCACCTTTGCCCAAAGATCAAGACACTGGAAAAGCGTGCATTACCTCGATATGCATGCCCAACCTCGATTTTTGGGCCAACTCTCAAAATTTGCACCAATCACATTGTCTCGATCACCTCAACCATAAAAATGATATTTTATTACTAAATATCTCAATATTCCATTTATTTCCTTTTTTCCTTCATTTTCATTCATTTTTCCTTCTAAAAATCCCAATAAATACCTCAGGACCATTTTCTCAAATCTATCTCCACAACAATTCATTATAGACTATAAAATTCCAAGGAAAAATACTGGACTTACCCGGATGTTGTATTTTCACTCAAAATGAGGCTCTTTGATGCTAAAACTGAGACACCGGGAACTCTAACTTCAAATCTTTTTACATACACCTCTAGATCTTGAATTTAGAGGAATTTAGAAAAAAATTTCATAATTTTTGGAGTCCGGACGCTCCTGCACTTGCCCAAAGAAGATGGCTCACGCGCGTCCACTCATGGGGCCCATCTGCCGCATGTGCCCCACGCGTCGGTCGTTTTTTTCCTCAGCTCGCCGGACTGATGCACTGCCTTAGGTTTAATAGCCATATCTCCCTCATCCGACCTCTGATTGACTCCCCGCTTGAATCTATGGCTTCGTCTTTTCGCGCTCTACAAGATGATACCAAAAAATACCACAAATCGAGCCATTTTCAGATTGCTCAAGTTCATTTTCTGGCGAAGCTCATTTTTTCGATGAGGCTTCTGATCTCACTTATCTCTCAACCAAAATGGCTCAAATTGCACAGAAATGAAGCTTATGATATGGAAAACAAAAGCCCCTCATCCGATTCTCCCAAATTATTCACAAATTTGCAGATCTAACATCTTTATTTTTTCAATCCATTCGACCACTTCTATTTATAAGCTAACTGAGCTTCCAAATGCTTAAGGCTTGCTAAACCAACACCTCTGAGGCTTCTACTGCCCCTGGATCGACCTAATCTCACCAAAATCTGACCACAAAACAAGCTTTTGATGCTTCCAAAATCCGACCGAAAGCTTGGTCAGAAATCATCAAATTCCGACCACTTCGTGCCCTATTGTCAACCCAATCCCGACCTAAAGGCATCCCCGACACATTTGGCTCCATTCCCCATGGTCGGTAGGCGCTGGTTAGTGACCAGAATTGGTCTCTTGGCCATGGCAGGAAGCTTCCTAGCTTCAAGTTTCAAATATTGCACTTTTGTCCACCTAATTTTGTCTCTTATGCCTTGGCCCATTTTCACAAAGCTCTTGAACTTTCCAATATTGCCAATAAGACCCTCAAGTCCTAAGACATTCCTTTGACCCCCGAAGATTCTGAAAAATCATCGTTTCGGCCTCTCTCTAGCAATTTCCAAAAACTACACTTAGGCCCGAATTTTCGTTTTGGCTTTAAACCCATTCGTTTCTTCCTGAAACCTCTGAAAGGTTGTTCCTAATGAAAAATTGAAGCCCCCCCGAGCTTCTGTTGACTTTCGAGAAGTCTCCTATAAAGATTCGATTTTGCAGCCTAATTGGCAGTTGCCTTTTTGCTGTATCGAAAATTGTTCCTGATTTGATTTCTTTCGGCACCATAAATCCTATCTCGGGGTGCTCGTTAATGCCACGTTTTTTCCTTTGGTATCTTAGCTCCAGGGCACTCTCGGCAGTTGATTAGGTCATTCATACTGTAATAAATTACCCTTATACCCTCAATTTATCCTTAAATTCCATTTTTGCCCTACGATAAATTACCCTTGAGTCCTTTAGAATTTCTCGGGTATTACAATCAAGCCCCAATGAACCCATCACCGGGACACCATAATGACTCAAGAAGAGATCCACAACTTTAGGAAAGCATGAAAAATAACTCATTTAACTCAAACTCTTTAAACATCATTTTGAGATGCAAAAAAACAACCGGGTTACACATGAAGACATAGCCTTGCATTAAAAGATGGAAGGAGAGAAGAGGGATGCTTGACTTTTTGATTAAAAATTAAGGGAAGAAAAGCACTCAAAGAGCTTTAAAATCTCCCCACCTTGAGGTTGATTCCACTATACTTAATGGAAGAAAAAGAGAAGAAGAAGAAGAAGGTGAGGATGAAGATGAAGATCTGCCGAGAGAACCAAGGAAAGAGAGAAAGAAGAAGAATGAAAGAAGAATGGGAGAGGAGTGGCCTTCACGCCAACTCGAACCACTCCCAACTTTTCTCTTTCCAATTTTGCCTCTACCTCATACACATATATAAAAATCCAAGCCCCTTTTAGACTTTTTCCATTTTCCTTCCATTTCCATTTATTTCATTCCAATTATATAAACACGTGGGCCCAAGCCCATTTCATTAGCCCAACTCAAAGGGCCTCAACAAATCCTTAAGCCCACTTTTGTTATTTGCCATATTTTCCATTTTCTTATCTCTTTTTCTAGATTCACAAATTTTGCACACACAAAATCATGCGCGCACGCGCGCGCACACACACACACACATATATATATAATGCCAAGGCCCACTTTACTAATGGCCCATAGGATTTCTCTAAACCCATCACATTCATCGACCTTAAACATTTGGCCCAAATGGGCAACCCAATTCATGAATTTAAATACATACATTTTGACATATAAGAATATTTCCCAACATTTAATTTAATAGACAAATTTCTAAATTTCTATAATTAAAATATTAATAAACTTCTAGACCCACTAACAGGTCGTTACAATACTTCTCTTACTCTTATATACTATTCTACAGAGATTAACTTAAATATCAAAGGGTCCGCATGGAAAACACACCATACATCTCTGACTATTTTATCTTTTACAAGTCTCTCAAAGACCAAAAGTTCAAGATGAACACTCAATTGTATCTCAACAACTATTATAACGAACAAACAAAATAGATTTAATTTAATTATTAGTAAACACAAAAAAGATGTATTTAAAGAATTAAATACACTATTCGACAAAGACAATGATTAAAAAAATGAAATGTAAGAAGAAAGATGAAGATAGAGATGAAAAAATGGTTGGGTTCGAACACAGGTGTTACGCCTTGCTCTTAAAGATAGCTATTAATTCTCAAAAATTAGATTTTTTTTCAATTAATTTAAGTAACCATTTTTAATGTCCCATGTTCCTAACCAAAGGTGACTTAACGACCCTAGTCATGTTTTCAACTCATCAAAGTTTTTTTTTTTTTTTTTTCTCTTTAGAGTAGCTACTCTCCTTACTAACCCTTGAACTTCTTTGATAAAGGTTGGATGTTTCATATCTAGTATTGCTTGTATTTTCTGTAGATTGACTTCAACGCCCCGTTGTATTATCATGTATTCTAGAAATTTTCCAAATTATACTCCTAATGAACACTTATTTGAGTTGAATCACATGTTATATTTTTGAAGTACCTCAAAAGCTCATGTTAACCATTTTTTGATATGTAGCTCCTGCATTTTTTAATACAAAGTGCTTACCTTTGTAGCAGTATGGTTCTCTTTATGTGATGAAGGTAGTTTTTTCTGCATCTGATGAATGCGTCATGATTTAATGATATCTTGAAAAAATGTCTAGAAAGCTTAATAACTCATATCCATAACTTTCATTAACCAACTTGTCAATCATAAGAAGTGGATATGAATCTTTTGGGCATACTTTATTAAGATCTATGAAATCAACACAAATTTTCCATTTTCCATTTGCTTTATTTACTATAACTACGTTAGCCAACCAGTTAAGATAATAGACTTCTTAGATAAATCTTGCATCTTGTAATTTATTAATCTCTTTGTCAAGAACTTCTTGTCTCTCTGGGACAATATTTGTTTTCTTTTGTTTGATGGGTTTGATGTTGGGATTTACATTTAAATGATAAGCGATTAGTTTTGGGCTTATTCCAGGCATATCTACTGGTGTCCAAGCTAATATATCAACATTTTCTTATAGACATTTCATGATTTCTTTTTAATATCTTGTAATTGACTCCCCCCCATATACCAATTTTTTTGTATCATTTTTCTTGTATTGCTTCTAGCTTTTCCACAAGCTGAGGTTTATTCACAGGCTATTCTATAATGGTGAGGGTTTTCTCTTTATCCTTTTTCTTTGTAGAGGAGATGTAACGATATCTTGCTTTTCTCTAATCTCCTTGGACTTGTCCCACTCCATTAGATATTGGAAGTTTCATTAAAAGATATCCTAAAGATATTACAACTCTTATGTCATTCAAGAGTAGATGTCCCAATATAACATCGTATGCTACTAGGGGTGTTCTGACTATCATAAAATTAGCCTGCCTAGTAGTACTTTGAGATTTTATCCCTAATGTAATTGCTTATTGTATAACTCCAACTACAGGAAATGATTCTCATGTGAAACTAAACAAAGATGAGTGGATAGGTTTTAGACGATATAGAGAAATATTCATCTTCTCAAAGAAATTCTAGTGTATTAAATTTACTACTATGGCTATCTACCAGTATTCTTCCAAATGGGTGTTTGGCAATCACCGCTGAGATGACCATGGGATTATCATGTGCATTATGGCATCTCCTTAATCTGCAGGCGTAAAGGTAATGACCTTTTCATTTTCTTATATAATCATTATGGTTGTTGCTAGAATACAATAATTAAATTTATATGTCTTAAGAAATAGCTCGGTAAGGCCCAAAGAGGAAATAAGGGATAAGGTTTGTGTTAGCAAAGGGCGTCAGTAGGCACCTGGCTAGAAGATGGTTTAATCCATTGTTCGGGAGAGCAAATTCTCAGGGATGGGCTTAATCCATTCTCCATGAGAGAAAAAGGATGCCTCAAGTCTTCAGATGGTTGTTAGGAAGAAAAGTCTTCAGGAAACTTCTTCCCTGAAGACTTGGGTCTTCAGTAGGCTAGTCTTTGATGAATGACTAGGCTCCGGGAGAGTTGGGAGAATCTCTGGGAGGTGCTATGCTTTGAGGACTTTGGATGAGTCTGTGTCATAGACACAGTCAGAAGGCATGTAAGGAGCTCTCCTGCATGAGCCCTCCAATGCCAAAGTAAGATGATGCCATGATGCAAAATGGAGTATGAGTATATACTGTGTGAGGCTTCGGGTGAGTGTCTTCAGATGGGTTTAGATCTAAAATGTTAGGTTTGGGTCTTCGGGTGTTAGATCAGGATCTGAATGGCACGAACTTGGGGGTATTTATAGGCTTTGATGGTTGGGCCATGTGGCAAGCCTGGCCTGACTTTTCAGGTGGAAAGGCTAGGGATGAGGCTGGAGGACCTGAAAATACCTTCAGGGATAAAAGGATGACCCAAAAAACTCTTGAAGATCTTGAAGAGTCTTCGAGATAAAAGGATGACCCAAAAAACTCTTTGGGATTGATGGGATTAAGGCATTCAAAGGGGCTATTCCCCAAAGACTCTTTGGAGTCATTAGGAGACTTATGTTCGGAAGGGTTTTCGGGATGAGTCTTAGGCTTAAGGGGCTAAAGACATGGTTACCTGAAGAGTCTTTGGGGTGTTCTGGGCCTTCGGCCTTCTTCGATACTTGGATTTTTGGTATGATTTTTCTAGAGTACCCCACAACAATGGCTTCCCACTCTTGCCTTTAGTTGTGAGGTAAAGGGAAGAGTATAATGTCTCCGGGTGGAAAGTTTCCCAAAGACTAGTTGGCTAGGTTAGAGAAAATTCACACTAACTTGAGTCATCAAAAGAGGTCTCCATATGAATTTGTTCACATGTGTGTGACGATTCATCTTTTGAAGACTCAACTATAAATAGGGTTGGACCCCATGTGGGTCATACCTTCCGCTTGAACTTACTCAAAGACTCTGAGTCATCTGGAGTAGTCGATAACTCTTTTAACCCTTCCAAAGACTTCCCTTCTAAAGACTTGAGATTCTTTGGAGGACTTTCTTCCTAAAGACTTGCTTTCTGAAGACTTTCCATTTTCCAAGGTAAACCCATGGCTTCTTCTCAATCGATTCCTAGGCTAGGAGAGGGCATATCAGGTGCTACTAGGGTTGTCATCTCTCTAAGGTTTCAATGCTTGGTGCTAAGGAGTAGAGATATTAGGGGGTTTGCTTAGGTGTTTAGCATCCTGACCTCATGGCTGCCAAGGAAGCCACATAAGAAGGAGTTTACAGCCATAATTAAAGGCTATGCAGTGGCGATTCATGTGGACAGTCTAAGGGTAGGACTTAGACTTCCATTGCACCCATTTGGGATCCAATTTCTAAAGGATGAGATCTATCGCGAACCCAGCTACACCCAAATGGCTAGGCTATGTTGGGAGGATTTTTCATCCTATACAAGAAGAGTAGGGTAGAGCCTACTTCTACTACGTCCAAACCACGCAAGCGGGGAAAGAGTTCATGGCATTGCAAAACATTGCAAAAAAGTTTAAACTATTCAGAGGCGAGTCACAGAAGCTGGACGGCTTGGAAACTCGATGGCCAGTGGTTTAGCCACCCCTAACTTGGAAGGTGTCGTGATTCTGGTGCATTGTAGCCATGAGGAAAACAATGCGCAAGTGGCTGAACATAAGGTTCATTGTGAAGGAACACCAGGAGGACCTAAATAAGCTAGCTCAAGAGGGACCAGTAGCCTTGTCTGACTTACTTGTCGATGAGCACCTAATGACAGCAGGGTGGATGATGGTAGAGAAAGACAAGGGTGCCAGCCTACTGGAACCTATAGCTCAAGGTGTTGGGCCTTTAGAGCTAGTCGGACCCAGGAGGGTCGCTCCCCAAGTATCTTGCGTGTAGAGAGAGAAGGAGAAGAGTGAGATAGATGAAGAAGACAAGGAGGAGAAGGAGGAGGAGGAGGAGGAGGAGGATGTCATGGGTGATGAGAATGAGCGGGAAAGGAGAAAGAAGAAGGGTGCGAGGGGGAGACAAACCCTGAGGGTGTTCACCCTGCCTTATTCTTTGCCGATTTTATCCCACAAATGGACGGATTGTAACAAGTAATATATTGATGAGTAGGTTGTCGAACCCACGAGGATTAACTATTGACTTTTACTTTAATCACACTTAACTTTAACAAAACATACACATAATTATAAAACTGTTGAAAGTTGGTTTTACACTAATTATAATTTACTAACTACGGACGCATAAGAGAACTTTTTTTATTTTAAAACTTAATTACTTAAAGCACTAGGATTCATGAATTCACCATTGTTCTTTAAATGGTTTAATTGTTCTTTACTCGAGTTTTCCAATTCTTGCCCTAAGTTGAAAATCAATGATCCTATGTTAATCAAAAGCCTCTCTCGATGGTCATTTGATTCTATACATATATATGAGATCAATTTTCTCTAATCAACCTATGAATATATATAAGTACACATTTACTCTCAATGATCATCGCATAACGATTTCACAGGGCATAATAGTATCTCTATCTATTATAGGATCCTATGTTGTTTATTACCATGTGCTAATTTATATTGAATATCTTGAAAGCAATATAAATCACAAACACGCTCTGATGGCAATCAAGCATCAAAACTGAATCAAAGTATAATAAACAATCAACCCAGAAAATAAGAACATAGGAAAAATGAGCAACTTCAAATTAATCAAAAAAATAGGTTTCATCGTTAACCCTAGTTACAAGAGATCTAGTCAGACATGATTTCAATGGATATAACAACAATAGAGTAAGAATTCATAATCCGGGATATGAGAAGTGTTGAGTTTGCCCTTAGAATGTTTTGATGATGAATGTTTTATGTCAAAACTTTAATTTCATTATATGTTATGTTAAGCTTGTTTTGAAAGGTTTGATATATGTGGAAATTATTTTATCCTTTAGGATATGTTCATTTCTCATATTTTTAGGGTAATGTTAAGGTTGTATTACCAACCTTAATATATTTTATGAGTATGCTTAATATGGTAATATGCTAATAGTGTTAGAATAGAAGTGCTATGGCACACACCAAGAAAGGGGGGGTGAATTGGTATATTAAAAATTCTTTTGATAAAAGAAGATGTCGTCTATGAAGACCACGGCTTCGTTAAACCTCAAGACCTTAAAATAGCACAATGAAGTATCAACCGTGTAAAGACAATCTTGTTTTTATAATAGAAAACACAATAATGAAAAATGTAAAATCTTTTTCAATGAAGGGATTAAATATGTGAAGAAAGAGAGAAATCAAGAAATGCTTGAAAAGATAAAAAGGAAAAATCACACGCATAAGAGAACACAAGGATTTATATTGGTTTGGCTTAACTAAGCCTAATCCACTACCTTAGCTTCTCACTAAGGATTTTCAAGCAAAACACTATAACTCTCCTATCACATCGAATAGGCCCTTTAGCATTTAGCTAGGAAGATACAAACCTCTTGCTTAAATAAGCAAGCCCTCTAGCAAACCTAGGTAATACAAACCTCCTACTTTGACAAGTAGGTCCTCTAGCTATACAAGCTAGGAACACAAGAAATGATACAAGAGATTAGTTTCTAAGAGTTTGCCCACTTAGTTACAATGTAATCAAGAATAAATGTAAGGCTAAAAATTATACTTTGAAACAAATAAAATACAAGCCTTGAAAGCAAGAAACTTAGGGCACAATTGAAGCATAACGATTGATGAGCACTTGGGAGCTTGTAGATAGATTGTTTCGGTGGTTCAAATTCCCCTTCTTGACTTGCATTTATAGAGGTTTGAAAGATAAAATTTGAAATCATCCTATTACAAGTGGAGAGAACACTTGAGAGTAGTGGTCACTGGCCGTTCAAAGCTGTTTGTAATAAGCCGATCGACAGCTTCTTCTAACCGGTCGACAGGGTAATTCAAATATTTGAACATCGGTCGACAAGTGAGCTAAAACGGTCGAGAGCTTCAGAGAACCAGTCGACAGGTTGAGATGCAGAGGCGGTTGACAACTAACAACTGAGAGCATGTTGTTCAATTGGCCGACAACCTTATCTTAACCAGTCGACAACTTGTAAGCTTGAAGCAACCAGTCGACAGGTTTATAGCACCAGTCAATAGCTTCATATGATTTGAAAACAAAAGCTATCATTTTTTACATTCATTTTACACGACAATTTAAAACGTCATTTTGGAACATAATAAGACCAAAGTGTTTAAGACAAAATATGATGATTTCGCTATGATATAAATATGAAAGATTGCTCTTGATTGAATTTGATTTAATTTAAATATGTTAACTTGATGGAAAAATAGTTTGAAATTGATTTTATTTTCATAACATATATATATATATATATGTATATATAAGTTTAGTTAACCATCAAAACCAGAACATCAATATCATCAATCTCCCAAAGATTGTTCTTGATTGAATTTGATTTAAGTTGAACAAGTTAACTTGATGGAAAAATAGTTTGAAATTGATTTTATTTTCATAACATATATATATATATATAAGTTTAGTCAACCATCAAAACCAAAACATCAATATCATCAAATAGGTTGTTCAAGATTTCAAGGGATATTCTAAATATCCATATTGCATAAGTATCTTATAGATCTTATGGTATACTTAGGATTAAGTTGGTTATCCTAAGTGATCAATATTTATGTTGTGATTCAAAGAGTATGGGTCACATAGAGTTCTTGTAGTAAATGATCATATACTCATGAGATGGTTCTTGAGTTTTGATCCAATGATCTTAGAGTAAGCTTAAGGTAGGCAATATCTTAAGTGCTTAAAATATGTGGAAGCATTACTCAAATCTAGGAGCAATGTATTTTATTTGATGAATAAGTATCAATCATCAAAGCTCTTGAGTAAGTGTGCATATACTTAGGTAGTGATCCTAAGTTCTAATTCATAGAGCCTAAATTGTTTATTTGATATTTAATATCAAATTGCTAAGGTTCTCAATGTTCTGGAATTTAATTTTAGAACTTATAATGTTGAATGTTTGATACTTTATAAACAAAATCATTCAAGTATTGAATTCACCAGTATTTGATCAAACTACTGTAAATTCTTAAGTTGTCAAAATGTTTTGAAGTAATTAGGATTTAAAATGTGTAATATTCATATATGTGTATGATGGCTTAGAGCTTATAGAATAGAAATCGTATATGCTTTGTTCAACTTATATATGTTCTTGTTTTGGTAAGTATGATTAAAAATCATGATGCTCAAGCTAATGCATCTTGGTGCTATATGTTGTGTTTTGTTGTTGAGTAACATATAGTGTGCTAAATATATTTGCAATCTTCTATATTTTATGTCTCAGTTAAGTAACAAGTGAGTTATTTAACTTATGTGTGCTTCATGTGTGTGTATTTGATAAAGTATATGTGAATGAATACTTATTTGGGTAATTTTATTTCTATGTGTTGAGAAATTGGTATTTTGATTTATGGAGAAAATAATTTTGGCAAAATATAATTTTGATAAATATTGGTTTATTGATGATTTCTAAAATATTTTATAAATCCTTTTATATATTGAAAAATCTCATACTCATATAGTTATATCTTTCAAAATAGCTAAGTATTGATTTTGGAGTATGAAACCTATTTATATACTCTTCTTCAAAATGGAAAACTTCAAGCTCATATACTTTTATATTCATCAAAAATATATTCGTCAAAATGTTTATATTCTTAAAAAATGAAAAACATAGTTTTGCATTAAACGAACTTGATGTTTGAGAAAACATTTTAAAAATTTGGCTAAGTATGAAAGCCTTTTGTTAAACTTAATTAGTATATGTATTTTTGAAGCTTTTGAAAGCAAAGCATTCAAATTTTCTTTTAAAGCTTCTACATTGCTTTTAATAAAAAATTAGCTTGTGAGTCAATTAAAGTATTGCTTAGTGTATTTTTTAATCTAGTATCTCAAAAACCTACTCGAGGATGTTTTGCAAAAGTTGTGTTCTCTTTAAGCTCAATCGAGTATGCCATTTGAATAATCAAGTATCTTCTTAGAAACAAAAATCTTAGCATATTTTTTGGTTGAGTATTTCTTTGTGCTATCTTCAAAGCAGACGATTATTTTCTTTAGCAAAATCTTCTTTCAATCGACTATTAAGAATTTCTACTCAAGTAAGTTCTACAAACTCTCTGGTTTTTTCAAAATCAATCGAGTAAGGAATGTTTTTCAATCGAGTATTTTTCTAGTATTAAAAGTCCAAGAATCTCCTTAGTCGAGTATGTATTTCTTTTGACTATGTATTTTTGCAATCGATTATTTATATGTGTTAATCGAGTAAAAGATTAGAAGAAGTATGGCTAAGTCTTTGAGCTTACTTTTAATCGAGTATCAACTATCTATACTCGAGTTTATCCTTTGATTAGTCGAGTAATCTTAACCAGGTAGTCAAGTGCTTAATGCCAAGCCTCTGTATCTTTTGAGTCAGTCGAGTAATGACTTTGTCATACTCGAGTAAGACCATTGCAAGGCTTTTACCTAATCGATTACTTGATTTATCCAATTGAGTTTGCGTTTCATTAGTTGAGTAAGTCTAGGACTTAGTCAAGTAACTAGCATCTGATTTTAAATTTTATAGTCGTTACTTAGAAAGTGAAAAAGGACAAATTTGACCCATTAGAGCTTTATCTATTTGTCCCAATGCGTCTAATTGTGTTCTCTTATATTTAAATGATGGAATATATTTATGAAAGAGTTCTTAATGCTTCCAATATATATTATGCATATATTTCTAACGAATTTGACCGTTTATGGTCAAATCAAAGAAACTGTGAGTTGTGCAGGTTTCCATGCCAAATCTTCAAAGTCTCAAGCTTCTATAAAAGGCTATGAGTAGCAAGAGATGAAGCTTCCATTCAGGGATTAACCTAAGCTACAAGTGTTGTATGACAAAGCTAATGTTCAAGGAACATTGAGCCAATCTATACACAGTAAGCTATATTCTTTCAGGCCAAAGCTTGAAGTGAGTGTTCTTCATATTCATTCTTCACTTCCAAGCTTTTATCTGGTGAGATTACTTGTATATCTTTTTATGCCAAATTTGATAAGAGAGTTGAGTGCTCTATTCATTCATTCTTTCAAGCTCTCTTTTGTTTAAGAGAAATGATGTATCATTGTATCATTTTATGTTTTTCTCTTGAGAAATCCTTATTCAAGATTTGTATAAACTCCAAAAAGGTTATGCTTGCGACTTTGAAAAGTAGTGTTCTAGTTATGGCTGAGCCTCTTATGAAAACGCCTCACGTAATAGGTTACTACTAAGCCTGTGAAAAGCGGAGGTTCCTACTTAATCTATTAAAAGTAGAGGTTATTGCTGAGTCTGTAAAAGTGAGGGTTTCTACTTAGCCCTTAAAAGTGAAGGTTATAGTTGAACCTATAAAAACTATTATCCTTAGTGGATATTTCAAAATCCTTAATAAGGACCTAAGGTAGTGGACCAGGTAGTGGGCGAACCACTCAAAAATTGTTGTCATTGTTTCTTTTATTTATGTTTTAACAACATTATTTCTTTCCTGCCATGCGTATGTCTTTCATCCTTAAACATAATTATTTGCATTGTTTTCTTAACATTTATAGTCATGTTTTATTGGTTGGAATCATCTCAAAATCTTTTCAAGTATAAACTTCATTCATGCATAAAGAACTTTCTTCATTTTCATAAACTCTTCTCAAAATTGCATTCATCTCTTACTAAATATATTTCCTATCTTGTATTATTTATGAATAAGATATTTTCTTCTAATAAAAACTTTATTTCAAATTTCCCATAAAGTTAGAAAAAGTCTTTGTACTTGAACATCATTGCATAAATGTAGTTATCTGAAATTTTTTAACTACATAAGTCCTTTTGCATTGCATTCTTCTGTTCCACATGTTTTCAAACTGTATTCATGCAATAACATACATTTTTCTTAAATTCGAGCATACATTCTTATATTTTCATTACTTTATAAACTTATCATCTATCTAAAAGTTTTAAGAATCATTCTTTATAAAATGTCTCGCATGCTGCATATTCAGTCATTTTTTTTCATTCCTCGCTACATAGGTTTTGTAGTTTAAGAAAGTTGATTTATTTAAATAACGTTATTGCATCAAAGATTTCATAACATTTTCTCAGTATTTGCAAAAATGATCAAAACACCCAATTCACCCTCTCTTAGGTAACCTTTCATTATGAAATATGTTATGTTGTGTGCTAAGTAGAAAGATCTTTCCTTAATCTAGAAAGGAATATTTTTAGTTGAGTAATATTCAGTGTACTCAACTTATTATTCTTTGAGAATCTAGTGAAATTTCATGATATGAGAATATTTCATTATCTTGGTCCATTAAGGCTTTCTATATAACCAAGTGAATGTGATTGGAAAGTTAGTATTAACCAACTTTCACAAACAACACTTGTGTTTTATATTTGAGCCTAATGTTTATGATTTAGATGTTGTTGTTGATAAGAAAATTGTTTTGGTGATATTCAAAACAATATATTAAAGATGATTTTTCACAGAGTTTTAATCGAGTAAGATATAGAATTAATCGAGTATATCAAAACCTTAATTGAGTAAGGCTTAAATCCAATCGAGAAAATCAAAACATTAATTGAGTAAAAATTCTGGGTTACTTGAGTAATCTATTAATCTAGGTATTTGAGTCTATGATTTCATCTATTTAATCGATTATAAGATTTTATTGTAATCAAGTAAGCTAATTTTGTATAACATATAATTGATTATAAGTATTTTGTATTTGAGTATGTAAGAGTTCATACTAGACTAATTATTCTTTTGCAATCGAGTATTTTTTGCAAGTTTTGGCTAAGATCAAAAGTAATTGAGTAATCAAATTTATAGTCGAGTATTATTCTCATATAATCGAGTATTTTTCCTTTGTAATCGAGTATAATTTGATGTATAATCTACTATATTTGAGTGGTAATCGAGTAGTTAATTCATGTCTCTGCAGAACAAAAATAGTTGAAAGGATAAAAAATAGTTGAGTAAGGATAAAAAAAATAGTCGAGTAAGGATCAAACTTAGTCGAGTAAGCCTGTCTTTGTACTTGAGTAATGTTGTGCTGAAGCTGAAAAATATAGCCGTTAAACTGCAAGTGCATTTAATGCACAATTTTGACTATTAAGGCTCCAAAATGATTCTAAATTTTCCCTCATTCTTTTATCTAGATTTTTGAATATTTTGATAATTATTTTATGGAAAAGAAGGCTGTGCATGCAGATTTCATTCTCTTAACAAGTATAAAAGGAGAAGATGATGAAGAAACATCAACTGATGGTTGAATTTTTCCTACTCCTATCTCAAGAAAAAGAGTCCTAAAAGCATATATCTTCTACTAGCAAAAAGAGAGTGGTTTTACTTTCATATATGTCCACTAAATATTAAAATATCATATATATAGTGGATGATTTTATCCGTACTTATATTCTTAGGTTACATTTCATATGTTCTTAGAATTCTAGAACTACAAAGACTCGACAAGAGGAGAATATATATTTGAATATAACATACATACAGGCAAACAACATAACTTATACAAGAAATTAAAAAATAAATACAACAACTGCCTCTAACTATGATTGGTTTGACTTATTTCTACCATATTTTCATTCCTTTTCTAAAGTATTTCACAAAAACTTACTGTTGATAGAAATCCAATTCTACACGGGACAAATTAAGGCACATCATACTAAGAACTTCGTTGTTAAAGCAAAGAAGCTTTGTGGCAGCCATTTGCTCTCAACAACAGCACGGGAAGGAACGCAACCATTTTGTCCAACTAGAAGCTGGCTTGCACGAGTCCTTTGCCTTTGTCTCCTGCACCACCAGCTGTTGCTCCTTTGGTGTTTGTGGTTGCAAATTCTCTGGGCTTATCCTTGCTGAAGCACAACTTTTCTTTGGAGAACCAGTTGTACTTGTATCGTTCGTCAGTCTACAGTAGAATTCAATTACGTCACAAAGCATTGAATGTAACAGTTGATAGGTAACAGAAAGGAAATTGATTAAATTTACTCGCTAGAAGAATGGCTAATATATATGTTAGTTGTTCGATTCGATTGATAAAAAGACTGCAGCTAAATATCTTTGTACATAATCACTGGCTACTAACACAGCGAATGCGTGACATACCGCTTGCTAAAAAGTAATCAACCAAATGATAAGTGAATGCAATTTTATTGGCATGTTCAAGCTAAGCAAGCAACTAATGGTTCGTTTTTCTTAAAAGATTTTGAAAATGAAAACATAAAACTATAAACAAAACAATCAAACGAGACTTAAACTATTCTTTGTTGTGTAGGAGGCATGAGTTTGGATGTTTCCAGCTAGGCTAAGGAAGTTAGCATTGTATAAAACTACTGGAGTGTTCTTGTTTGAGCGAGCGAGTAAGCAAACATGTATGTTCAAGTTACACATAAATCCAGGAAGGAAATTTTTTCTCAAGGAAGAAATTGTGGTTTGTTCAGAACTTTCTTTTAATATTGTTACTTAAATTGTTAATGAATCTCATCCCTTAAACCAACCTTTTTGGCTCTTGTATTCATCTTCTAGGTTCCTGAACCATTTCCGTGACCTAAACAATAAGAGAAATGATTTGCAACAGTATCTCTTCCAGTTGATATTTAATAAAGCTAAGATTTATCCATTTAGATGGCCTAAACTACAAATAATTAACACCAAATACAATTGAAAAGATTAAAACAGGAACATATATAGGAACAGAATTTCTCAATATCAATATCATCAGTATAAGTACTATATTGATTAATGTTGATTCAATGGATGACTAACCGAGGAAAATGATGTGATTGTTAGAGGCAAGATTTTTCTAGAATACTTAAAGTAATTGTTGTTGCACCTTTTTGTATATTAGTTTTGATGATGAAAAACATATATTAAGCTTAATCCCCAAGTCATGAGTCAAGGTTGTGGTTTTCAACATATATCAATTTCAATATCAAGTATCACTTTATGAAAATAAAAATCAAATAAATTTTAAGTATCAAGATTTCAAAACCCTATTTTGACTAAGTCTGAAATGTTAGCACTTTATAAGAAGACATATAAGAAAATGTTTTCATTTTAGAAAATTATCTCCCGGTATTTCAATATCTAATATCCATTGGTGTTAAAATGATTTTTAACGAATTTTTTAATAAATAGAAAGTATATATTTTAGAGGTGGTAATATTGCAAAATCTTGAGTTTGTGCTAAAACCAAAATTCTACTTTCTTATTGTTATGGATTTTGATTTTTTGAATATTTTTATTGAATCCAAATAGGGGGTACTTTCTTATTTACATTTATGTATTAAAGTAAATGGAAGGTAAAATATAAATAAAAGAAAATGTGATGTAAATATGTTGTAATGTATACATGCTATGGATTGTGTTTTCAAGCAAATCCTTTTGAAAATCTGTCATGTTTCGAAACCCCTTTGAAAAGGTTTTCATGTTTTCTAAAGTGTGTATGCTGTTTCGAAACATCTATGCATTAGCATTTGTTTCAGGTTTTGAACTATGTTTCAAAACCTATATGTCATGTTTCGAAACCTCATTTCCAGATAAGTATGTTTCGAAACATATATATAGATCATGTTTCGAAACCTATGACATTCTGTCAGCAGATCATTTAAAAAATCGAGATGCATTTGTTTTACAATTTTGTTTTTATCAAAATCATTTGTTTAATGCTTTCTCCATGCTCTAAGGATTCAAATTCAAATTTGAATTGGAGATCATTATTAATCATAGTGGGCATAAGACCTTGTCTCCCACTCAATGTTGTCTCCAAGTGAAAGTTCAACTGGAAAGGTTGTATATTTCAAAACATAAGGAGTATGTTTCGAAACTTAGTGTAAAATTGTGATGTTTCGAAACCTATTATGTATGTTTCGAAACCTACTTTTCTGTCTTGTCTCTAACGGCTATAAACAGTTAGATTTCTATCTCTTGATATAAATAGCATTTATTTGAAGACAAGACTAAGAAGAACAAGACACAACAAGAGAGTATACACTAGAGACACATACACAAGCACAAGTGAGCTAATAAATCCTTCTTGACAAAGTTTTCAAAGAAGATCCATTCATTCATTCCTAGATGTGCATTGTGGTGTGAAAAATGAGAAGCAAACTGAAATCTGAAGTCTCATCCTTCTAAGCTCTCCTGTCATCAAACCAAGAGGTTTTTGCAACCATTGATAAGGCATTTCATTGCTATAAATTTATTGGGCTATAAAAGATAACTTTATTTATCTTGTTTGTTGTAAGGTTTGAGTTTAACCTAAAACTCATTGTGGTGTAAAGGTTTGGATTGAGCTTAAAACTCATTGTGTTAAAGGTTTGAGTTTAATTAGCCTTAAAACTCATTTGGTGTAAGGTTTGAGTTAAGCCCGTAAAAACTCACTCAGTGTTAGGTTTGAGTTGAGACTATAAAAACTCACTTTGTAAGGTTTTAGGGTGAATCGTGGTAAAACCTTGTTGTGATTAATCACTAGTAAAAGTGATTAGGATTGAAAAATTCTTCAAGTGGGTAAGGTTAAAGGTAATGGACTAAGTGAAGTGCTGAACCACTATATATCTTGTGTGCAAGTGTTCTTTCGCTTTTGCCTATCGTTATTGCCCATTACACATGTTTTCACAAGATTTGTTATCAAAGACTAAAAAAGTTTTTCTTGAGCATAAGTTTATACATATACATATAAAACATATCTTTGATATACAAACACCTTTGGTATATTCTTACTTATGTAAATCATCTTTGCTAAAGATCATTAGTTTGAAATACAAGGTAAAAGATTTCAAATCAAGCAAAACACTAAAGTAGATTTCAAAACATACATTTTGTATTTCGAAACTAACAAAACAGTGAGGTATATTTCGAAACATATACAGTAGGTTTCGAAACCTACTTAACAGAAATGTTTATTTCGAAACATATATCATATATTTTGAAACTTAGTATTCTGTCATCAATCAAAGTTTTAAATTATCGAAAATTTATACAAAATCCAATTCACTCCCCACTTGGGATATATTTTCCATGATTAGGAAGCAACAATAATTTAAGATATTTTGTATTTAGATGGTCATAGCCTTACTTGGTCAAAGTGTGGCTGTAAAAGTATGGCGATTCATATTTTCAGGAGATATGTTTTGTTAAAAAGATGAAGATGTGGTCCTTGTTTGTTTTGGTTTAACTGCTCTTACCTAATGTATTCTCAATACAAAAACAAAATGTATGAATACAGATATGGGGGCTTTTCCTTTTGCAGTTGCACTTTCTTCTTATAAATTGTTCTTTCTGCTGCATATATTGTTCCTCTTCTCTTTTGGTTTTCTGTCTTGAAGAAACCTATAGGATTTGCTGCTACAAGCTAAGTAACAGAAGCTCTAGAAAAGAAGAAGCTACAGTAGGAAATATAAGAAAAGAGATTTGATAGAAAAAAATCAACATGGTATTAGAGCCCTTTTGATCTTGAAGGACTGAGTGTTAGAAAGAGAACCAGCAAGGCTTCCTACTCTATATACCAAAAATCCTGAGGTATCTTTTTATGGCGTCAAATAGCTTTTCTACCCCTTCACCTCTTATTTTCACAAGAGAAAACTGCCCAATATGGGTAATTAAAATGAAGGCATTAAGAGCATATGATTTGTGGGAAGTTGTGGAAATAGGAAGAGAGATCTACCTTCCTTGAGAGAAAAACCAGCAATTGCTCAAATGAAGCAACACAGTGAGGAATGTGCCAAAAGATACAAAGCCTTGTCTTGCATCCATTCAACAGTTTCTGATGTGATCTTTGAAAGGATTATGGCTTGTGAGACAGTAAATGAAGCACGGAACAAGCTTAAGGAGGAGTTTCAAGGCAGTGATATAACTTGGAAGATTTAAGTGCTCA
Organism: Diospyros lotus; assembly: GCF_014633365.1. Lineage (NCBI taxonomy): Eukaryota > Viridiplantae > Streptophyta > Magnoliopsida > Ericales > Ebenaceae > Diospyros > Diospyros lotus. The sequence goes on from NC_068351.1 coordinate 22,834,879, forward strand.
ATTTGAGGAGGGAGCTTGAAGTTCTCAAGATGAAGGAGATTGAAACTGTCAAAGACTATGCTGACAGACTTATGAAGGCTGTAAATCAAATTAGGCTGCTTAGAGAGGAGATAACAAAAAAAAAAAAAAAAAAGAATAGTTGAAAAGGTTCTTGTGAGTGTACCAGAGAGGTTTGAAGCAAAGATTTTCTCTTTGGAAGACACAAGAGACCTTTCTCAATTGACTTTGGTGGAGCTAGTAAATGCTTTGCAAGCCTTGGAGCACAGAAGAACAATAAGGCTAAAAGATACAATATAGGGAGCTTTCCAAGCTAAGCTCAAGGGAAAACAACCAATCAGCAGTGGAGGAAGGAAGCAATATGGAGAGAGAAAAGATAAAGAGAAGAAAGAAGTGACAACCACAGAAGTGGAAACAAAAAAGGAAGGTATCCACCTTGTCCCCACTGCATAAAAAAAGAAGTCATAGAGAAAATTTTCTGGTTTAGGCCTGGTGTGAAGTGCAGAGCTTCCAATCAACTTGGTCATGTGGAAAGGTTTGCAAAAATAAATCAAACTAGAAGAGACGGCAAGCATAGGTGGTAGAAAATCGAGTAAATATTGAAGAAAATCTCTTTGTTGCTACTTGTTATGCTGCAAACTATAATAAAGAAGCTTGGTTAATAGATAGTGGTTGCACTAATCACATGACTCATAATGCTGGCTTATTTAAAGACTTGGAAAAATCCTACACTTCAAAGGTGAGGATTGGGAATATGGTAATTTAAAGGCAAAGCTGTTGTTGCAGTAGAGACTCCATCAGGTACAAAACTTATTTATGATGTTTTGTTTGTACCTAAAATCAACCAAAGCTTGCTAAGTGTAGGACAAATGCTAGAAAAGCATTATGCCTTGCATTTCCAAGATATGCCTTGCATTTCCAAGATATGTCTTGCATTATTTTTTATCCATCTGGCTATGAGCTGATGACTGTTAACATGAAAGGAAAAAGTTTCCCTGTTGAATGGGAAACCTACTACCATGCATACTTATTCTTGTGTTGAAGATTATTCTATTTTTTGGCACAAAAGGCTTGGCCACTTCAACTATACCACTATGAAAATATGCACTCAAGTGGGTTAGTTCAAGACTTTCCTGCTATCAATCATATGATCCATGTATGTGATGTTTGTCAATATGGAAAACAAATTAGGTTGCCTTTTTTAGAGGGTACTTGGAAAGCTTAAGAAAAATTACAGCTTATTCACACTGATGTTTGTGATCCAATGAGCATACCATCATTAAATGGTAGCAGATATTTCCTATTGTTTATTGATAATTTGTCTAGACTATGTCGGGTGTTATTTTTTAAAACACAAGTCCGAGGTTTTAACTGAATTTCAAAATTTCAAGCTCTTGGTTGAAAAACAAACTGACTAATGACTATCAAATAAAGATCCTCAGATCAAAATATAGAACTGAATATAAATCAAGGGAGAAAATTTCTATGCTCAAGCCGATATTCAACACCAACTTACTGTTCCTTATACTCCACAACAGAATGGAGTGATTGAAAGGAAGAACAAAATAGTGATGAGGATGGCTAGGTGTTCACAGTTTGAAAAAAACCTTCCAAAGAAGTTTTTGGGTTGAGGTTGTCAACACTGCAGCTTATCTTGCAAATTTGCTACCGACAAGAGCTTTAAATGGGAAAACTCCTTATGAAGTATGGCATGGAGTGAAGCCTTCAGTTGAGCACCTTTGAGTATTCGGGTGTGTACGTTATACTCTTGTTCCTGAAGTGAAGAGAGGCAAACTTGATGAAGAGAGGCAAACTTGAGTATTCGGGTGTATACGTTATACTTTTGGGTTGAGGTTGTCAACACTGCAGCTTATCCTTTTGGGATATAGTAACAACACTAAAGGGTACAAAATTTTGAATTTGAAGTCTAAGAAGATACTTATCAGGAGAAATGTGAAGTTTAATGAGTTCAAGAAGTGGGACTGGAACAAAATTGAACTAGATGCCTCCAATCAGTTTTCAATTGGGAAATTTATGACATCAGAATAAGCTGCAGTAGAAGAAGGATATGATTCTGGTAGTGACATTGAAGTTCCAATTAGAGGAACCAAAACTTTAGAAGACATTTATGAAAGATGCACTGGTGCAGCATTAAAACCTACAAGCTATGTAATGTCCCGAATAAAAAAATGAATAATTATACAATTATTTCATGAAATGTTGCATATTTTATGGCAATAATGAAATTTAGGAGACAGTTTAGGTGTACTGAATAGCTGAATCGATAAGAGGGAACACCCTAGGATACTCATTACTTAAAAGAATGAGATATCCATAGCGAGCATAAAAAGACAAGATTTTTAGTGTCGAGAGGAATCGAATCAAGAACTGTTTTCGGTACAGGTTTGGGCCGACTTAGAAATCTGAATTGTCGTAAGAGGCTTTCAAAAAGACAACGGAACTTTCATAGAAGTCAAATACTACATAAGAAACAACCCTTCAGTGGTTTCAAGAAGAAACAAAAGGGTTTATAGCCAAAAATAAAGATTCGAGCTAAAGTGTAATTTTTGAAAATTTCTGAGAGGGGTCGAAATTAGATTTTTTCAAAACTCTAGGGGGTCAAATGAGATGTTTAGTTCATGAGGGTGTTAACAGAAGTTTTGTAAAACTTAGGGGCCTTATGGAAAAGGCCAAAATGCATTTCAAAGTTTTGGGGGGTGAAAATGCAATTTCTGAAAAAAGCTTACCAGCCATGGCCGACCAAGCTTTCGGCCATCCATTCCAATGCCACTTTCAGCCATGGGAAGCTCGTGGTAAAGAGTTAAAGGACACCGGAGCTTGGCCTAGAGTGATCTATGGCCGACAAAAATTATTAAAATGGACATAAATTGATCGAAAATGACCAATAATTTCCCCACTACAAATCGGCTTTTGGGGTTACTTTCGGTCCATTTTGGACTGATCTAGGGAATGAGAGGACTCTAGTGGACTTGGGTTGTGCGAGATTAGTCGTTTTATGATTCGAATTTGTGTATAAATAGAGATCCAAAATGGCCAAAAAATTCAGAATTTCAAACTTCAAATCGACCAAGTTTTGACCAAATTGAGGCACCAAACCATAAGGATTTTGGTGCCCATGAGGTGAGGGTCATTTTTGGAAATTTGAGAAATTTTGGAGTTCATTTAAAGGTTGATCGGAGATTCGTCGAAAAAATCGAATTTCGCTGGAGTTGAATTGATTTTTGCCCGGAGAGACATTTTCGGGATGTTGTTTCAAGCTCAAATTTGGTCAGGGTGATCAAATCAATGTGGGCCATCTTCTGGTATAGGCTGTTTGATTTTCCGATGTGATGGCGCTGGAGAAGATGACCGGAGGTAATTTTTATTATTTTTAAATACTAAAAATAAAGAAAAATAGAGTAAAAATAGAAATAAGAGGGATAAAATTCTAAAAAAAAATTCAGCAATACAGGAAAAATTATTATTTTACTTTTATAAATTTTCATTTGGGAAATTCAATGAGAAAATAATTATTTTAAAATTTTTAAATAAAAATTAATTAGAAAAAAATATGAAGAGATTTTTGAAAATTTCCAAAAAATATCTAAAGATTAGAAATATTATTTTAGGAATTTTCATGAATAAATATTGAAGAAATTACTTGATTAGGTATTTAGTTTGAATTTTGGAAGAATTTATGACTATAAAAAATAGAGAAAAATAAGATAAAGTCTGAAAAAATTAGATTATTGATTTTCCTTAAAAATGATTGGTCAGGAAGTGATTTGGAAAAATCTTGACGATTTGTATTATTTTTTAGGTTGGCACGCAAATCGAGGCGATGCGCGTTTTTTGAGATATTCTGAACTTTGTGCTAAAGGTAAGTGGTACCATTCAATCAGATTTAGTTTATAAAAATGGCTTGTAAGTGGTTTGACCACAAAACCTGAATTGAAGTAAATGATATTATTCATGTTGCCATGTCTTAATGTGAATATGTTCGTGTAGATTGCATTTACATGTATTGATAATGAAATATGCATATGTATACGATGGTATTGTTAATCATGCATTCGCATAAGGGTTTGAGAGTACGGTCCGGGATCGTTGCTTTTCCAAAGGTTCACCCATACACCTTCACTTGAAAATGAGGCTGAAAAAATGGGGAGTAGTAATAAGGTACGATCGGCTCAAACCGAAATGAAATGGAAAAGGATATTTTTGTATTCATGCACGAAATATTTTTTGTACCCTACTTAGATGATTCATCATCTAACTTGGGTTTTGCCTCTGGAATATTCAAACGTTTCAGATGTTGTTGTAGCTGATGCAGATGTGGATAAGGCATGCGATGTCACTTACTAAGTGTATAAAGTATTTGATTTTGAAAGTGATGTATTTAAATTTCTGCTACTTGAACTCTGAACGATTTGAAAGTCCATGGTGTAAGAACTAATGTATGATGAATGTTGAAATGTAAGGTTCGATCTTTGCTTCCACTATTTAAGAATGCTTAGTCTAGCTTATTTGATGTATAATGCTTTTCCATGTCAGATAGATAAGTGGAAATTTTGAGAATTATATTATGTTGAGACATATATCTATGTATATATATATAAAAAAAAATCCCAAGATTCCCTGGTTATAACATGCCCTAGAAAGTGAGGTGTTACAAGTTATGTAGAAGCTGCAAAAGAAAATTATTAGAGAGTAGCAATGCATGAGAAGAAAAATAAGTCTTAGAAGCTTGTTAAGAGACTAAGTGGAGCAAAATATAATTGTTGTTAAATGGGTTGACAGAACTAAATTTAATCTTGATGCTTCTGTAAACAAACTTAAAGCTAGACTTGTAGTGAAGGGCTCATTTCATTAGCATGGAGTTAATTTTCCTGTATGTATGGGCTTATGGGTGTTTAAGGGTGTGGGGTGCAAAGCTACTAGTTGTTGATCGCTGAGTCATGACAATCGATTGTTGGATGTATGGGAGCCAACTATCAGTTGTTGTGACAAGTCACAAATGAGCTAGGAAAGCTGGTACTGCTAGTCACTTACCTTTCTTATTGTGTTTGTCATTCTTTTCATAAGAAGACACAATTCCTTGCGTAAACTGAACCTAACAATAAAGCATTATTCTTGAAGAATTTGAGGGCGAATCAAAACCCTCATTTAGAGTATGGACACGACTTAATCTGAGTTTATGTTACAGGCCAAATAAATAAATCGGACTAAATCGTTCATACCGAAGAGAATAATACGAAGAAGACTCCCAAACGAGAACTTACATGTAACCGAATGTGAGAATAACTTAGGATAGGGTTAAGAGCTTGTGCAAGGATCAAGAAACATGAGAAGAGTGTTAGGAGCTTGCATAAAGGAAATAAAGGAGCAGAAGCTTGCCTGTTTAATTACAGATCCGATGGTTTTTCTGCATAAAACACCAGTTCTTGTAAACCAAACATAAAATATTTTTACATAGGATTGTTCTAAATGATATAACTTGTTTGTGTGTGAAATTTCAGGGGAAAAGGAGCTAGGACTCGCCCTCACGCGCCTCAGGAAGAGGGGCCACGTGCCCCTTCGTGCGGCCAGCAGCGGCGCGTGTATTGCACACGCCGGTGTCTTTTCCGGCAATAGCGTGCGACCCCTTTGATTTTTTGGCCATATCTCCCTCGTTTTAGGTCTGATTCAACCCCCGTTTGAATCTATGAGTCCCCCTCTTTCCCCTCTATAGGAATATAACAAAAAATAAATAAATAAATTACCTCACTATTTTGTGATTGGTTTGGCCTGAACTTTAGCAAAGCTTTGATTTTTTTGGTGAAACCCATTCTGCCTTTTTTCTTCTCCGATTCCTCCATTTCTTTTTACATATTTTTGCTCTTTTTTCTCAAGAACACACCCCTCCCTCTCAATCCCTCAAAATGAAACCCAAACAGATCCAAAATTCTTTTGGAACGGCTTAGGTTGAGTTCCATAACCTATTTATAGAAATCACGGGCCAATCGTGTCTCGCCACTTATCCTGTCATTATGAGGCTCTCATCTTTATCCCCAAACGGCCAATGGATTCTTGCCACTTGTCCCAAAGTTGGATTTAAGTATGATTTGAAATCCAAAGTCACATTTAAATAGTTTTTGAAATCCATTTCATTTAGGTCCCCGAGCTATCCTTGAATCTCACCAATTCTCAAGTCTTTTAGTAAATTATACTTGTTCCAGGGTTCCATTTCAAAAATTGCACTTCTACCCATACTTCAAAATTATGATTTTACCCTTGACTCCCTATGATTCTATTTCCTTGAATATGAAAGATTTTGGGTATTATAGGTTTGGCTCAACTAGCCTAGTCCACTACCTTAACTCCTCACTAAGGATTTTCAAATCCACTAATACCTCTTGCTTGAACTCAAGCTAGATAGATACAAATACTTATACCAATATAAAATATGCCCTCTAGCTCACAAGGTAAGTAATATAACAATAGATTTTACAATCAATAGTGATCTAAGAGAATAACTCTCTTAGTTACAATGAAGCACAGTTATTAAAATGAAAGGCTAACACAAATGTTTCAAGAAATACACTTTGCCTTTGAACGAACAATTTGAAAGCTTAGAGAGATTATTTGATTAATGATCAGTTCGAGCACTTGAACTTCTTCATTTTCTCTCCCACAAGCTCATTCATGCTCTATTTATAGCTTTCTTGTCAGCTAAGCATGTAAATTGAATTTAATGACCGTATGATTGTTGCTCTACATTAAATGCCTGAAAAAAAAACTGTTTTAATGTTGTCATAACTAAAATTATCAACAAATTCAAAGGATCAATCGACTGTTTCTTTCGAAATATTTGAATCTCAAAGCATTTTTTACAAAACATTCGACTCTTGATAAAAAAAAAAAAAGTTGACTTGTTATAGCAAACTGTCGACTGTTTTTATTAAAAGGTCAACTATCTTAGAAGAAAGTCAACATGCTACAATCACTTTTGACTGATTTTGTACTAAAAACACTTGGATCGATAGCATGAATTTTTCCTGTTGATGGATTTCAAGAACTATCGACTGATTTTGTACTAAAAACACTTGGACAGATAGCGTGAATTTTCCATGTCGATGGATTTCAAGAATTGTAGACTTATTTACAAAAGAAGTCGACTAAAATATGAAGAAAGTCGACAATTTTAACAATCTTATTAAAAAAAATGTGTGATTTCTAGACTTTAACAGAACTTCAACACACTTTGACAAAATTTTTCAAGACACAAAGAGATATTTTTCAAGAATATTTCTCAATGAGAATCTTGTTTGGCTTATTAAAATCTTAGAATAAAAATAAGCCATGAATATTTTTAATTTGGAATTTGTAAGTGTATACATCTCTTCCATTTTCAAATTATAAATTTCATCATCAAAACTACTTTTAAACATAACAACATCTAGAAGCTAGCAGTAGCTCCTTATCACACCATATGAAAAACCCATAATTTTTATCTTTCGATATTAAATAATTCACCAAATGCCACAAACACATTAAACAAATTATTATTTTGAAACTTAAACTGTAATACCCCGTTTCGGCATAAGGTTGCCACGTAATTTAGATGAGTTTAAAATACTGAGAATTGGTTTGATAAGAAAAAAAATCACCGAATTGACCGCAAGGAGTGCCCTGAAACATTGACGTCTAAGCAAAATGATATGATATTGACAAGTATCCCGAGATAGGATTTATGGTATTAAAAGAAATTAGAATTGATACTGTATCGGTACAGTTGTGATTCAGGCTGAAAAATTGAATTGTCGTAGGGGATTTTCAAGAAGTTAACGGAACCCTGAGAGGCCTCTGATTTTGTGTAAGGATTAACCCTGAAGTGATTTCGAGATGAAACAAGGGTCCCGTGAAGGCGCGGGGGCAAAATTGTCCTTATCGAGAAAGCCCGGAGTTATTGATTTTGTATTTTAAGTATCGTAATACAAATTAATTTAATGTTTAAGAATGTAATTAGAGAATTGCCCAAGTGAAATTAAGAGAAAAATTGGAATTTAAATGTGTAAATTTCTATATTTTATTGGTATAATACATATAAGTTATATATATATGTATATATGCAAGTGGGATGGAAAGCTTAATGGTTAAGTTTTGTGAAGTGGGATGGAAAGCTTAATGGTTAAGATTTGTGAAATGGGATGGAAAACTTAGTGGCTAAGATTTGTGAAGTGTGATTGAAAGCTTAATGGTTAAGCTTTGTGAAATGGGATGAAAAGCTTAATGGTTAAGCTTTGTGCAAATGGATGGCTATATATAGGTGGAGAAATGAGAAGGGGAGCAAGCAAATGGCAATGGCCAAATAAAGGCAACAAGTAAAGATGGTCGAGCACTTGAAATTAGGAAAGAAATTATTCGGGCACGCACATCAAGGAGGCTTTAAAAGCTAAGTTAAGGTGAGTTTTGGAATTTTTTTATATTCTTAGAAAAATATTTTATGAATTTTGGTATAAAGATATTTGGGAAAAGATTTGAATACATATTTATTATAGAATATTAGTGAGGGGAAAATAGGAAGAAAGTTATGAAAAATTGAGAAAAATAGATATTGATATTCTTTTGAATAAATATGATGTCTAGGGATTCTTGAGACTCGAGATTGAGCATTAGTGTGATTACTTGAGGTTTGGCACGAAAATTGAGGCTAACATGTTATTCGAAGCATTCTGAGTTACGTTTGAGGTGAGTGTTCTATCGAAAAATTTGATTTTGACTTGTGAGTGTGCCTACCTCCAACTTGGTTTTTTTTGTGAGTAGTTTACTACCAAAACTTGACTTATTTATACAAATGGTTAGATTTGTGGGTGGTTCTTACCCCAAATTTGTGAGTGTCCACCCTATAACTTTATTTATTGTGAGTAGTTCAACCCAAGAAACTTGATTTGTTTTATACAAATGATTTGACCTATGATAGGTTATTTTCATGTGGATGGTTTATCTAAAGTGGTTATTTACATGTACATTGAATTTTGTGCTTTAAATTGTGTGCATGAAAATGTTGGTTTTAAATGATGCATGTTATGGTTGTGGCATTAGCATATGTGTTGGACATGGGTAGTGTCTCTGGGATGCTTTTGATTGGGAACGTAATCTCTAACATGATTGTGGTGAACCGGGTTCCTGCGTTGATGTTAACCCTCTCGTGTTGGGAGTGGTAACGATTGTTCCTGAGATGTCGAAAAAACGCGTTGATGTTACCCCTCTTAAGCTATGATTGTGTTATGTCAATGTGTCAATGTGGTCGTGTTGCCTTCAGAGAGATTGCTCTTTTATCGGGATATGGGTTAAGCGCTGTATGAGATTCTCTTGGGCTAGGACATGTCGGGATATGTCAGATTGTTCATGATTTTGCATATATTCATGAAAATATTTTTGAAGTCTCACTTAGATGATTCAACATCTAATTTGGACTATGTCCCTGAAATATTCAAACGTTCCAGGTGAAAGCAGCGGTGCCAAGGGGAAGAAGGTTTTTGAGATGTAGTCGTTATCTTACATATTAGATCTTTAACATATCTTTTGATTATGTTTGAAGTGTTTACTTCTTATCTTTGAGAGACGAGACTCTATGTATTAAGTTTTGAGACATGACGTAAAACAATAGTACGATTTCAATGTTATGAATTAAGTGTTTGCAGTTATGTACCATTTAAGGTTTCGATCTTGCTTCTACATTTATGATGATGCCATTTGACTTAGCTTATTGATTATTAATTTGATCGGGAATAGTTAGTAATTGTTAATTTAATCGAGAATAGAAAATATTTAGCAATTTAAATAGGGAATGGTTAATTATTATTAATTATCATAATTACGGTGATTATGGAATATTTATGGGTTTAAAGAAAATATTAATTTATTTGTGTCAAGGAGATGGGTGATTAATTGTTGAGAATTTTGGGGGGTATAGGAGTTATTAATAGTTGGTGTATAAGTGGCAATTTCTGGAAGTTGTGGGGTTAAGTGTTATTTCTAGAAATTGTGGCGGTTTCACCTTAAAATTAAATGGAAGTGTTTAATGGTTGAGGATGATAAGTAGCGCAGGTGGCGCGTGCGCGAGGGACCATGTGGGTGACGCGGGATTGAACCGCAGGTGCTCACGCGAGGGGGAAGAATTTTGGCTAACTTAATTCAGCCATTCCTTGCCCAAAACGATGTCGTTTTGGGCAAGGCGGTGGTCAGCCCCTAGCTGCCACATAGTGCATGCTGGTGGCCTCTTTCTTTAACCTTTTTAAACTCCCGATTTTGGGAGTCTTCGGGGAGCAATTGAGTAGTAAAAAGCAAGGAAAAATTTGGAGAAGAAGGGCATGCACAAAGGTGGAAGAAAATTGGGAGGAATTCTAGGGGCAAAACCCAAGTTAAATGATGAATCATCTAAGTAAGGGAACAAAACATTTAATGCTCATGTATGTATACAATACACGTAACATCATAACTCTCATGTTTGGGTCGACTACATCTTAAGATTACCCGCCATTTTTATAGTCTCCCTGCCAGACCAGGGTGTATGGATGCACCATTGGCAAAACAACGATACCAGTACCTAATCCCAAACCTATGCAACGTATGACCGTGAATCTCATCATGCTCATATGCATATTTCTTAAATCAAAACATGTAAATGCAACCTACACGACATCCTCACATCAAGACATGACAACATAATAAAATCATTTACATAAAATCAGATTTTGACATCGAATAACTTACAAACCAAGCATTTTCATAAAACTAAATTCAATTGGAAAGTACCACTTACCTTGCAAATAGATAATTTTACCCCTAGCGTAATTTTGCCTCAAAATTCGCGTTGGAGTTCCAATCGTACTCAATTATAAACCTTGACATACCTTGGGCATCATAATTATTTAAAAAAAAATTAGATTTCTAATTTTCCTAATTTATCCAATTTCCTCCTATTATATTTCCTCAAGACTATGAAATAAATACTTCTTCATAAAATTTTCTTAATTTCTCTTCATAATAATTCCTAAAGCAATATTCTTAAGCCTAAAAAATTTCCTCATAATTTTCAAAATCCATATTCTATTTATTTCTCATTTTCTCTCTGATTTTCAAGCATCTATTGCTTCAAAAATCCATCATAAATACCAATCATGTATTTCTCTTCCAATTTCATCATCAACAATTCTAAAATATCATTATCATATTTTTGAAATTTTTAAAGAAATTTTCGAAGATAACTCACATTCCCGCAAAACGATTCAGTATTCTTCTATAGTGGACGAAGCCTTGGTTTGCGTATCCAACGACGTCTTCTGTCACAAATTTTCACACGAACTATTAAACTCAGCCTATAGGATTTTTTTAGAAATTTTTGGTATTTTTCTCTATATTTTGTTTTTTCTATTTTCTTTCTTTCTTTTTTTCAAATCTCTCTCTCACTCTCAAATCTTTTTTCTTATAATATTTCTCTTTCTAATTTAAGTCCTCAAACCTTTCAAGTTTTCTCTATTTATAGAAAGTTGAATTAAGTTTAATATAATTGTAGTGACCCATTATCTTTAATTATTTGACACATTTCTTTATTATTTTTCAGTAAATCTCTTTCATAATCTTTAATTACTTGTTCACACCCTATTTTGTCTCCCACATTTCTCTATTATTTCACCCATTATCTTTGATTATTTGTCTACACCTTACTTTGTCTCCCACATTTCTCAATTATTTCAACTCTTATCTTTAATTATTTTGTTACATTTCTTAATTATTTTCCACTAAATCTTTCCCATAATTTTTAATTATTTGTCCACACCCTACTTTGTCTTCTACATTTCTCAATTATTTCATCCATTATCTTTGATTATTTGTCCACACCTTACTTTGTCTCCCACATTTTTCAATTATTTCACCCATTATTTTTAATTATTTTGTCACATTTCTTAATTATTTTCTACTAAATCTTACTCATAATCTTTAATTATTGGTCAACACCCTACTTTGTCTCCCAAATTTCTCAATTATTTCACCCACTATCTTTAATTATTGTGTCACCTTAATTATTTTCTACTAAATTTTCTTTTGAATAGATTATTCTTTCATTTAGTTCATTAATTTTAAACCCATTTTCTTAGCCTACTAATTCTAAGCACATTTACTTAGTCTTTCTTTTTTTTTTTAACTTAACTCATTAACTCTAAACCCATTTACTTAGCATTTCCTTTTTCAACTTAGCCCACAAACTCTAAGCCCATTAGTTTTCTCAATTATAATCTCTAATGGATGTCAAAAAATATTTTAAATACAAAAAAATTAATTATTATTATTCTCAAAATACTAGGATATTACATTCTCTTTTCTTTATAAAAATTTCGTCCTCAAAATTTGTCATATATTTTAAATCTCAAATTTCATCCTCGATATTAGCACTAGATTAGTTGAATAACTAAGGAAAAACCTACTTGATTACCTATCTATGTTGCTCCATATTTCGAAACACAGGATTGGGACTATAAAGCCTCAAACTCAACTTTCGCATGTCTGGATAATTTTTTTCTTCTTGTCAAAATCTCCGAAATAATAAAACACGTTTTTCCATAAAAAAAAATTCCTTTTCTTTTTTTTTTCTTTTTTTTTTTCTTCTTTTCTTCTTTCTTCTTCTTCTTCTTCTTCTTCTTCTTCTTTCTTCCTTCTTCCTTTCTTTCCAATGCACAAACCCTGTGCGAGCAAATTGCCACCCGCCGCCGTTGCCTTTTAGCGTCGTCGCCACCACCTCCGACGACTGCCACCGCCCACTCTGCAATTGCCTCCAACGCCTGCTTCACCATCGACCGCGAGCCATCGCATGGCTTTCTCGCGCCCCCAGCCGTCGCAACCGGTCACTGCCACTTTCAGCTACCTCCAACAGTCGTGTGATCGGTGATCAAACGATAACGGCCATCTGCTGCCATCATCGATCACCCTCATCGGCCAAATCCGACCTCGCTGTCGCCTACGCCTGCTTCTTCGCACAGCCACCGACCGCCGCCTGGCCTCCCCGGCCGCAGTCGACCCTCAGATCTTACCCGTTGCTGTTCTTCTTCAGGTCTGTCATTTTTCCCTCCTAGCCTTAGTTATAAATCTTACATTATAAATCTTAAATTAGATTTAATTTGACCCGATCCACTTAGATTTATCCCATCCATCTAAATCTGACCCATTAGATTTGTCCACAGATCTGGTTAGATCTAGCAAGTACCCAAATCCATGTCAGGACTCGGGTTTCCATGTGGAGCCTACAAAGTCCTAAGGAGGAGATGCACCCTATCGTGTGTTTTTGCCCCATACTTCGGCCATGAGGATGCATCTTTTCATTTTATTGCCATTCATCAAGTCTTTGGTGCCAGTAATGCCTCCAAAATGCTGGCCCAACTTCCGATAAGTGATCAGTTTGGGGCAGCCGTTACACTCACTATGAAAGCTCTAGCTTAGCTTCAAGATCCTGTTTACGGCTGTGTATCACATATTTTTTTTCTCAAACAACAGATTGTCAATCTCCAACAACAAGTTGTCAACTTGCAAGCTATGTAGCTTTATTGCAGAATTTACTATTTGCAAACCATTCTGCATATCTTTAACAGGTTCAGATTGGTCTCACCCACAACCTCATCCAAACCCTATTCCAAAACCTGATCCAAGCTTTGCCGACATTTTTGGACCTATCTCGCATGGATCACTACCCGTAGATGATCCAAATCCATTCGGGAGCTCTAGTTATCCCATTATCGCAGAGAATGTCTCACTTCCTAGTTTCCCAGAGGGTATTTCTCTATTTCACCCTGGCGAGACTAGTGGTAGCCAGTGGCCTGAATATCCCATTATGCCTGAACATACCTCACTCCCTAGTTTTCTAGAGGTTTTTTCTCAATTTCACCCTGGTGAAACTAGCGGTAGCCAGTGGCTTGAATTTCTCATTATGACTAAACATACCTCACTCCTTAGTTTTTTAGAGAATTTTTCTCAATTTCACCCTAGTGAGATTAGCGATAGCCAGTGGCCTAAATATCCCATTATGCCTGAACATACCTCACTCCCCAGTTTTTCAGAGACTTTTTCTCAATTTCACCATTGCGAGATTAAAGGTAGCCAGTGGCCTGAATATCCCATTATGCCTAAGCATTTCTCACTCCCTAGTTTTCTAGAGACTTTTCGCAATTTCACCCTAGCGAGATTAGTAGTAACCAGTGGCATGAATACCCCATTATGCCTGAATATGCCTCACTCTCTAGTTTTTCGAAGACTACTTCTCTATTTCACCCCGGCGAAACTAGCGGTATCCAATGGTCTCTTCATGACGACGTCGATGAGCTTGGACCCGACATTTTCGGCAGTCATCATCAGCATTGAGTATTGGCGACATTTTGGGGTTTAGCTCTCTCTTTTTTTTTTTTTTTTTTTGTAATTGTATAGCTTGTTCTCTTGTAACTATATTGAACATATGGAATGAATGTTATATTTTTGGGTACTCTAATGTCTCATTCCTTTATCTTTATCCTTGATCGCATATCAATCATAAATATTTCAGCCTCTTGCAGCTGTTTAATAATTCATCAAATAAAAATATTGACTCTTAATTATCATCTCTTTCAAAACTTGATAATTTACATTCTCAGTCAAGCCGCACATAGCTGATCATCAGATAACCTCAAGTTATTAATAGCAGTTTTGTCAAGAAACAATTTCAATACATCTTCCGAGAACACACCCTGGTATTTCTCTCATTATCTCAATTTTCTTATGATTTTTCACTGACCGCAAGTGTCTATACCACATATTAACAGGCTCCTTATTTTCATAAATGATTGTCTTAAAGATTTCTCACAGCTATTGGAACAAAAATCCATAGTCATATCACCAGCTAGTGGCACACCTTGCACTCCAGTTCATTGGAACTTGGACCCCCTTACAAAGTATAAACCCTATTGTTTTGTATCAAATCTTCAGCATCTGATCATCTCCCATGCCATCTATTATGATGCTTTGGTCGACGGGTCTCCCGTACCTTACCACAAGCCATCCATCAGCCCTTTGCAGAGGGTCCCTAGATCCAGATATGTTCACTGCAAACACCAAACTAGTAGTGTTGTTACGTTACAAGGGTTCCTTGTCCCGTTTCTGCGAGTCACATCGGTTGCACCATTGTCACCTCATCAATTGATGCAACTCACGCGCCATCACTTAGCCATCTTCGGCCTCTCGTTTGATCCAATCCGTTGGATCCCTGATCTACATATCTTATTTCCGAGACACTAAATGATCTTCGAAAATCCTTATCCTTCGATCCTCAACTCATCAGCTAGGTCTTGTCATATCAGATGAATTATCCATGATTTGATCATCCTCGATAATCACAGTTATCCTATTTTTTTCATTATAAGGATTTTGACTAATGACCTCAAATCAACAGTCTCTAAACCTCTCAGATCCATAATCATGGTTACTGAGTCAATCTTACACCCGAATCACATCATCGGATCCTAAATTTAATAACTAAATCATTTCGCTTATACCAGCTTCCATCAGGCTTCCATTTTTTTACTGAGAATAGTAGCCATATACTGGAATAATGTTTATTCGTGAATAGTACACCAGGTAAGTTCCCAGGAAAGAGAGGTGGATCACAAACAGACACACTTAAATAACAAGTCTTTCCTTAGCCAGAACTTTCCTAGACATGCACTTTCACTATACCACACTTAAATCCAGTAACCTTTAAGACTTCTATCATTCATCCTCGAATCTCTAAATAAAGATTTCTAAATCTAAGGTTTTTCTAAACCTCGGGTTCATAGATTCTTGATGATCTTTCCTAAGTTTTCTTATAGTTCGCCCTGATACCAATTGTAACGCCCCGTTTTTCGAGCGCGTTAAAACCCAAGACAATTTTGGGATAATAATTTTTTTTTTTCAATACTACTAAAACTAAACCATATCATTGCTCTTATCCATCCCAAAATTTCCATACAACTATCTTGAATGAGAATCATCATAAACATTAAATGTAGAAGCTAGAATCGAACCTAACATCTTAACATTAATCATAAATCAATTCTTACATTCTCATTAACTATAAATTAGGTTATACATCATCATTAACTATAAATGAGACTATGCATCATCATTCCTCAAAACGTTCAGAATTCAAAGTAGTAGAATTTGAATACATGGTTTACATAACATACATTCAACTCATAATACAACTCCTCATGCACTTTACTAAATGTCATTTCATGTCTCATTCATGCTCATTTCTACTACAATCCCTATCTGGACCGTTTGAATATTCCAGGGGCAAGCTCAAGTTAGATGATGAATTATCTAAGTAAGGGAACAAAACATTTAATGCTCATGTATGTATGCAATGCACATAATATCATAACTCTCATGTTTGGATCGACTGCACCTTAAGATTACCCGTCATTTTTACAGTCTCCCTGCCAGACCGGAGTGTGTGGGTGCACCCTTGGCAAAGTAATAGCACCAATACCTAATCTCAAACCCATGAAACCTATGACCGTGAATCTCATCATGCTCATATGCATATTTCATAAATCAAAATATGTAAATACAATCTACATGACATGCTCACATCAAGGCATAACAACATGATAAAATCATTTACATAAAATCAGATTTTGGGATTGAACAACTTACAAACCAAGCATTTTCATAAAACTAAATTAAGTTGAGAAGTATCACTTACGTTGCAAAAAGATAGTTTTACCCCTAGCGTAATTTTGCCTCAAAATTCGCGTTGGACTTCCAATCGTACTCAATTATGAACCTTGACGTATCCTAGGCATCATAATTACTTAAAAAAAATCATATTTTTAATTTTCTCTAATTTTCCTAATTTATCCCATTTCCTCCTATTATATTTCCTCAAGATTATGAAATAAATACCTTCTCATAAAATTTTCTCAATTTCTCTTCATAATAATTCCTAAAACAATATTCCTAAGATCCAGAAATTTCCTCATAATTTTTAGGTAGGCGACCACGTTTGGTTGAGGTAGGCGACCACATTTGGTTGAGAGTCATGCCTATTAAAAGTGTGTGGAGATTTGGCATAACAGAGAAGCTTAGTCCCCGTTACATTGGTCCATTTGAGATTTTGAGACGGATAAGGACTTTGGCATATGAGTTAGCTTTGCCACCTCAGTTGTCCCATGTCCACAATGTGTTCCATGTTTCGATATTGAGGAAGTATGTGCCAGATCCTCAGCATGTGATCGATTTTCAGACTCCTGAAGTTAAAGAAG
Organism: Diospyros lotus; assembly: GCF_014633365.1. NCBI lineage: Eukaryota > Viridiplantae > Streptophyta > Magnoliopsida > Ericales > Ebenaceae > Diospyros > Diospyros lotus. The sequence continues at coordinate 22,852,185 of NC_068351.1, forward strand.
ACGTATCTTATGAAGAGATGCCTATCAGTATTCTAGAGTGTAAAGAGAAGATTTTGAGGAATCGATCAATTCCTCTTGTGAAAATGCAATGCCAGCGACACTCGTCAGAAAAAGGCAACGTGGGAATTAGAAGAAGACATGAGGCGTCTTTACCCCTCATTGTTCGAGTAACCATATGCGAATTTGGAGGATCAAATTCTTTTAAGGGGGGAGAAATTGTAACGACCTATCAGAGGATTTAGTATTTATTTAGCATTGATTAATTTATTTAATTAATTTTTAGTTTAAGATTTTTTCAGTTAATTATTTAATGTGGCAATTGAGATTTTATTTGAGAAAATAGTATTTAAATAGCATTTGATTCTTATTAATTTGTGAGAATTGAATATAAGGGCATGACAGTCTTTTAAAGATTTGTTAATTAGAATTAAATTATTTAATTAAGAGTTATTATGATGGAAAAATCCCTAGGAGAAGAAGGATTAAATTATAGTCTCCTAATTACAAAAGGAGTATGAGTTATGGGATTTAGGGTAGTATTTTCTACTTATATATACATATATATAAGCTTTTAGAGTCTAGCATGAAGTCACGCCGTGAAGAACAAAAGAAAAGAAATTGAAGAAGCTGAGAGTTCATTCAAGTTTCATCCGTTTTGGTTTTCATCGATCGATTGATCCAATCAAAGGCAAGTTCTTCTCCTTGTAAACTTTTCTTACGGGAGCATGTGTAGCAATCAAACTCAACTTTTGTAGGATTTACATTGAGTTCCAGATCAGTTTTTCAACCAAATAAAGAGTTATATATACATATACATGAATGACAGTAAGTGGAATCAAGTTGTGCGATAGTTTTATCATTGAGTCTTCAAGTTGTCCTTGTAAAGCTTTTTTTTAGGATCTGATTAAGCCTTTGATATCAGTTTTTTTAGTAATCCTTCATTGAGTTTCAGATTCATTTGGTTACAGTCAGTTGTATAATTATACATACATATATATTAGCGTAATAATGTGTATGATTAGATCATTTATTGGATTTTTATCTATGATTCTTCAAGTTTTAATCCGTTGTTCATTCATATAATTGATTCTTACCAATTGGGACTTGGTTTCCCAAGATTTCATTCGAAATGGTGTTGTTATTAAGTTTTAAATTAAATCCATGGCGTCTCGATCCGTGTTTCATTTCTGGGCTTGGAAGATGAAGGTATTCGAATACCTCTATCAATATTCGGATACCCAGCATTCTAGAAAATTTTGTTCTCTTGCAGGCCAATTTTGACCTTGATGGAGCCCGAATCTCGGAAAACGCAAAAACATGAAAGTTGTAGTCTTCTCTTGGATTTCCATAGCAATTTGAATCAGCTCAATCGAAGTTCAGAAGAGAGAGTTTTGGCCAAAATACTAAAGGGTATCAATCTGTCCACCTCTATCAGTATTCGGATACCCAGCATTCCAGAAAGTTTTGTTCTCTTGCAGGCAAATTTTGACCTTGATGGAGCCTGAATCTCGGAAAACGCAAAACATGAAAGTTGTAGTTCTTCCTTTTGGCTTTCCATATCAATTTTAATCATCCCAATTGGATTTCATAAGAGATATTTTTGGCCAAAATAATAAAGAGTATCAATTTGTCCATCTCTATCAGTATTCAGATACCCAAGATTCCAAAACGTTTTGTTCTCTTGCCGGCCAATTTTGACCTTGATGGAGCCCGAATCTCGAAAAATGTAAAACATGAAAGTTGTAGGTCTTCCTCTTTTCTTTCCATATAAATTTGAATCAGCTCAATCGGAGTTCAGAAGAGAGAGTTTTGGCTAAAATACGAAAAGGTATCAATCTGTCCCGAATTTCGTGTTTTCTTAAAGTTGTCTCTCTCAGTATCCGAAAGCCTATATCCCAGACTATCCAAATACCCTTCAGAGTATCTGTATGCCCTTTTCTAGTATCCATATAGGTCTTCTCACAATTTCAAGTAGGCTTCCAGAAAGTCCAATTCAAGTTTAATTTCGATAAAATAGTCAATACCCTCAACTATTGAATTTAAATGCCAGATTATATCAAGTTAATCATGCCCATGCCATAATGCATAGTTAATAGAATCTTTGTATTCCAATACATTGAAGATCAGATTATATGTTTAGTATTTATTATGACATGGTCAGCATTACTTGTGAGATTATGTGCATACACTTTTGGTATGAGTATTTGGCATGATTTTATATGGAGCACTACATATTGTGTGCCAGCATATATATGTGCACAACATTGCATTATGCGTGCTAGGCGGCTTGTCCGCGGGGATCCCACCAGTTTAGTTTTTAATTTTGTTTTGCTCGCCTGTTGTCGACCAGGGAGCTAGGGGCATATTGCCCATAGTATGTGCTTACAGTTTTTCTGTTTACAGGATTCAGATCAGTCAAGTATGATTTTCAGTTATGTGGGCCTATGAGTCAAAGTTGCATACTTGCATCTAATTTACAGTTTATGTGCATTACATTATTATGAATGCAACCAGTTAGTAACTATACTCAGTACAAGTTAACTCAGTATTTATTCTCAGCACCAGTTCAGTAAGTTTTTATCAATATCGATATTTCTTTGATTCATCTACAGTTATTTTTTTCTAGCTTACTACTTGCTGAGCTTTGTAGCTCACTTTGTACTCTTCACCATTCCAAGTCCTAGTGGGGGAATACCAAATGTGGGGCCTAGCAACAGTGTTCAGTAGGGTGTGTACGTGGGGCTGCTTAAGATCAAAGACTGTCTGGAGTGTTATTAGATGTATTAGTTTAATCAGTCATTAGTTCATTGATTTTATCAGTTTAGATTTATTTTATGTTTCAGTCGAGAGATTGTCCCTTAGACAGAGATTTTAATTTCTAGTTATGTTAACTCAGAGATTTATTTCTATTTTAGTTTGACTTAGATGTTCAGTTGGTATCAGATCTTCAGTTTATCAGTCAGTTTTATTTTATTTCCCGTAGCACCTCTTCTCGGGCAGTTCTAGGAAAAGGGGCGCTACATATTACATGCGGTTGTGGATTGTGGTATGGAGTAAACCCTTGATAGCTATGTGTGTGAGCTGGGCTTCAGATAGCTATGATTCGGGAACTCCGGTATGTGAGTGTGATGGGAGCCTTAGGTTCATGTGGATCGTGTTGTAGGAGCCTTGGGCTCATGTGGATCGTGTTGTGGGAGCTTCGGGCTCATTGGCTTTATGCCAACCAATTCATGGTTGTGGCAGGTTTGTATGCTGAGACTTGGGTGCCAAGATGTGCATCTTCTATGTGGGCCTCAAGGACCGTTATATGCTTTGTTTTATTTGTAAGCGGAATATTGGATTCCCTGTTGCACGATATGGCATGGCATGTTCATATGTTGCATTGCACTTTGTGCGGGAGTATTCTAGGTGAAGGATGTATCTCCAGCTTTGTTATTGTTATGTAGCGAGGTGTACTCAATTGTGATTTATTTCTGGATTAACTTTGTCTAGCGAGGCCTATGTTGAGTATGGTTATTTCTGGTTTTGGTCTGTCTTACCTGTTGATAGTGGGATGTGTTCCGGTATGGGAGATTTGTACCTAGCCTTACCTCCATTCTTTTATTATGCTTGCTGAGCCTTGTAGCTCATATTGTTTTTACCATCATTCTAGGTGCAGGAGTTGACGCAATGGCTAGACTATTTGACTTGTCAGTCGTAGATAACTGTGTGTACAGGGCAATCCTAACTAAAAAGATCCGCGAGGTGCAAGTTGTGATCAAGGGCTCGGACATTGTGGCTTGTTTGGTTTATTTGGTTATTATGTTGTTATGTATGATTAAACCCCTGAGTGGTTTATTTCGTATTTATCTAGCTTCCGCTATTGTGGTGTGATGTATGATTATTAGTGAATTGTAATTAAAAAATGAGCAAATTTCCAAATCATCACAGAGAAGGTGAATTGGGATTGTCGGGATTTGATTTATGTTGAGAGTATGTTGAAAAAAAATATATATTTCTGAAATCCCGAGTTAACGCATGCTTGGGAAAAAGTGAGGTGCTACATAAACACATTACCTTAGGCAGAGGACAACAAAAAAACCTTATTTCTAGGTTCTTTCAGGTATATGAAGTTTGACAACGACATATTAAGTGGTGCACAGTGCATAAAACCCATCGCAACTAAAAGTCACAAAAGATATGACAAATTGCTCATTCGATGCCATCACCCCAAATCCGTCACAAGAATTTAAATCTTATGGAATTGATGAAAATAGAGGTATTACTTATCAAACCCCTTCGTTCATCTATAGAAAATGGGTTAGACAATTTATCATGTCTCAATTTATAGGTATTTCATTAGTTCATACTAGCAGGCATCAAACTAATCAAAGATATCAAGAGCAAACAAATATTGATAACAAGGATTTTGATGAATCCATTCTAAGGAATTGAAAAATATTACTATATAATTGATGTGTTGCACCTGTGTGGACCATGATTGGGTTGTCTTGGACCAGTCCAATACTTCAACTCATTCCTCCTCCAATTCCTCTCATCTTCCAAGTTGGGAATGTATCCCACGTTAGATTGAAATCGCGACCTCAAAACCCTAACCTCCTTCCTTCAATTTCTTCCCCCGCTTTTTCGTCTTCATCCGTCGATTCCTTCCTCTTTGTCTTTGTCCTTCGATTCATTACTCACATCTTCCTCTGGTTCAATTAGGGTTTCCTTGCCCAACCCCTAAAGTTAAACCCCACCCATTTAACCCAATTAGCCTTTTAATTTTTTATATTTTTCATATGTGTGTATGAGTCCCACTCATATTTTTTTATGACAAGTGGCATATCATGTCAGTAATGACACGTGCCTCCCAGATTGATTTTAGATGTTGGATAAAATTACATTCAATTAAAATAAAATTGACAAAATTGAATAGTTTCAAATTTACAAAAATACGAAAATATTTGAGTTTTCTTTTGCTATTTTTCCTATTTTAAACTTTTAATTTTATCTATTCATTATATATTTTCTTGTCTGATAGCATTGCAAGTTGCCAAGCACAACAATAATTTTTCCCCTACTTCAACATTTTCACCCTGACCATAGATGGTTCTATAGCTTCGTATATTTGGAATTTATGGCAAGTTTAGTCATAATTAAAATTTTAAAAAATTATTATTGTTAATACAAGAAATCATTGTTAAATGAATATAAAAAAAATATTTAAAAAATACATATTACCATAATATTGAAAAATAGAGAGAACAAACAAAATATCACCTCAGTCAAAAAACATGAGAACTCAAAATGATGAGAAGGAATAACATTTAAAATGAAGAGTTGGATGAAAAACTTTAGGTTGTGTTCTCTTTGTATTTTTAATTTTTAGTTTTGAGTTTTAAATTTTTTTTTAGTTTTTTATTTTGATCATCTATTTTCAAAAAATTAAAAATGTGTTTTTTTTGCATTTTATTTTTTTTTCTTAAAACAAAAAATTAAAAAACACATTCACTTTAAAATTCTAAGAAAAAAATATTTTATAATATCTTATTCAATAAATTTGATTATTAAATAATAAAGTTAACTCTTTTTTTATAAAATTTTACTATTAAAATAAATTAATAAATTTAATTAATAAATTACTGACATCTAGTGATAATTTATATTAAATATTATTATACATAATATGTGTAATATATTTAATAATATACTATATGTTATCCTATATTTTTAATTATAATATAGATATACTATATTTTTTAATTTTAAATAAATATATAATTTTTTTCAAATTTAAGAATAATTTTTTTCTTTTTTCTTTTTGAGAGCCAAAACATGAAAAATAGATTGTGTTTTTCATGTTTTGGATTTAGAGATTGTTTTGGTTGAAAACAACCAAAACAACATTTATTTTTTTGGATTTTCTTTATATATTTTTTTTATTTTTAAAAATAACAAAGTAACGCATTTTCATTGTTTTAGAAAACTAAAAACTAAAAATGACTTAAAAACAATAAAGAAAAAGTAGGCTCAATTTTTTTTTTCTTCATCTAAAATAAATCTAATTTCAAAGGAGATATACATCAATTTAACAAAAATAAAAAACGGAATATACAATCTCTAATGCATGGAAACACCGGAATGTTGTTGTTTCAGCGTTTCTATAAAGTTTTCTATCCCGAAATGTCAAAAAAAAATATTTTTAGGAATTGTTTTAGGCCATTTTGTAATATTAAAAAAATATTATAAAAGCGTTTTTGTTTTGTAACCATGTTAGAGAAAAAAGTAACTTGTCTTTATGTTTTCTTGAATGGACGATAAAATTTATATTTATATTTAATTGAATAATTATTTTTTACAAAACAATTCCTATATTTCTTTATTTATGCATTTCCCCTTGTCTTCATTTCCTAATTTTTTTAAAAATGTCACCTCTCTATTTTCATTTCATATCATATTCATTTGTTATTTTTGTTTCTGATGATGGTTTTTGGGACCGACCACCACGTGCCACCTCTACGAATGGAGCTCGGGAATTGGACCTCGGTGATAAGACCTGCAAGACAACGGAGTGGCGGGGCTAGGGTCCCCCGGGTGGACTCCGACGTTCAAATTAGTAGAATAAATGCAAGTCGTAATAAATATAAGAGCTGTGGAACTTGAGTTTACCTGGTGAGGACTCTTGTCCTTTATATGCAGACCCGTTATGGGATACCCGAGATAAACCCATGATGAGCGGGGGCACAACTCCCGAGGATCTCGATCAAGTTGGAAAGGGTCTTGCGGCTCGAGCCGGATTTCTCGAGCTCCGCTCCAGATTGTTGACTTGTCACGTGTCAGTCTCTCAAGCGATCCACGTGGCGGGTAAGACTGTTGGTGCGTAGGGGTATTTTGGTAATTTTAGGTGGTGCCACATCACTTGCCTCCCCCCACTCCTTGAGTCGAGCTGAGAATCTTGCTAGGCCGAGGAGTAGCTTAATTTTTAAAGTTACTTGACTGTTGATTTTTCTCAAGACGCACAAGAGCGTCTTTAAACTTGAGATTAATGCCTAACAACTTCATTTACTACCTTGAAATTATAGGAGATCCTTGGTTGGAAGGAAAAATTCGCTTGGAGGGAAACATTCATCATTTTGAATTTTCACCCCCCTTGGGTCCCCTCTATATAAGCTCTAAGCCCCCACCCCACAAGTATCACTTTAAGACAAGCATCCAACTTCTTGAGGTTAGTCTTTTCCCTACTCTTTTATTCTTTCATCACTTTTACTGCTTGTTAGCTTTTTCCTTTGCGTACATTTTTTTTTTTTTTTAAAAGCTTCTTCTCCATTGGCCTGGCCAGGCAGCCTCAGCCATGGCCGAGCTCTCTCGTCTCGACCATGGCCGAGCTCCCCTAGAGAGCCCCTTGGGCCCCTCCTTTTTTTTAATATATATAAATAATATATATGTATATATGCGCCAGGAGGTCGGCCATATATACGCCGACCCTTGGGGCTCTTGTCCCCTTTCCTTACTTTTTTGTTTTTTGTTTTTTTTTTTTTTTTTGTTTGCTTATTTTTTTTGAGATATATATATATAAATATATATATGGGTGCACATTGGGTCGGCCATGGCCGACCCTTGGGGCTTTTGCCCCTTTTTTTTTTTTTTAAATATATATAAATATATATGTTTTTTTTTTTTTGTTAATAATAACAAAATAAGCCTTGACTTGACTAACTCGTTTCTTTGGTTTTTGAGACCAACCACCACGTGCCACCTCTGCGAATGGACCTCGGAAATTTGACCTCGGACTTGGCGATGTCGGAACTCGGTGATAGGACCTGCAAGACAACGGAGTGGCGGGGCTTGGGTCCCCCGAGTGGACTTCGATGCTCAAATCAATAGAATAAATGCAAGTCGTAATAAATATAAGAGCTGTGGAACTTGGGCTAACCTGGTAAGGACTCTTGTCCTTTATATGCAGACCTGTTATGAGGTACCCGAGATAAACTCGTGATGAGCGGGGGCACAACTATCGAGGATCTCGGTCAAGTTGGAACAGGTCTTGCGGCCCGGGCTGGATTTCTCGGGCTCCATTCCGGATTGTTGACTTGCCACGTGTCAGTCTCTCAAGCGATCCACGTGGCGGATAAGACCGTTGGCGCGTAGAGGTATTTTGATAATTTTAGGTGGTGCCACATCAGTTTCCATATAACCTAATATACAACCAAATTAATAATAGTCTCGTTCTAGAGTGAGACCAATTCTTTTAACAAAAAAAAAAAAAGAAAAGAAAAGAATATACAATCAAATAATAGTCTCATTCCTAAGGTGAGACCTTCCAATTGTCTTCAAAGATATATTATCTAAATTCCACCAACACATGCACGAGCTACTCTAAAACGTCTTTGAGTCTACACTTGAAATATATTCACATTAATTTGAACAATCAAATCTAGTATTGCAGCATCATATTGTACGTAGTATCTTTATAAAAGTCATCTTAATTAGAGTCAACATGGTGTTGGTCCAAATATGTAGTGTTTTGTATAATGAAGCATAAGTTATTTAAGGACTAAAAAATTGATCATATATATATATATATATATATTAAATATATGGTTACTTAATTACGACTTAACTTCATCAGCAGAAATTCATATATATTTATTATATATAGCTCAATATTAATGGAATAAATTGATTGAGAGAGAAATACACTTTGACTTGACAAAAATGTTGTTGATGGTAGAGCATACACGTACGTAATTAATTAAGTTGAAAAGGATAATAATGACCGACCGATGCATGGAGAGACTTTTCTTCTTTGATTTTTCTATTTTATTCCTGTAGAAATAATTCAGAACAGTAGTACTGTTAATAATTAACACCCATCAAATTATATACAATTGAAACTTAATTTTAAGATATGCTTACTCATTGACCTTTTCTTCTACCTACCTACTATTCTTCTTCTTTATTAGTTGGCTGGTTATTCTAGCATTTGCCAGCACCTTTTTCTTCAAACATGGAGGATCCAACAGTAAAATATTGCCATATAATTAAGCAATGGGATTCATTAGTTCTCTTGCAAAATGTAAATTTAAATCTAGAGTTGAATGTATTTCTTCCGACTCTTTTTCAACGACTTTTTAGTGCCTTCAATATTAACTTTTCTTACAAAGAGTATGTGTTTAATTAAGTTTTGAGTTGAATGCAATCATTTTAACTCTTTTTCAATACGCTTTATTGTTATAGGGATTGATTTGGAGAAGGATTGACCCCCAGATTCACAAGTTGTGCCACCCCATCCCCCTCTCCCCTTCCCTTTCCCCCCCTAAATAGGCTATATTCACATGATAGATCTAGGGGCGGATTTTGGGAAAGACTGAGGTTGGCACGGGCTAGATTGTAGTCCATGCCTGGCCCCTAGATCCGCCCTTCCTGGTTGTCTCCAATAACTTTTCCTTGCAAATAATGTGTGTTTAAAGCTTGAGATGAATGCAATCCTTCTAACTCTTTTTCAATAAGTTTTACTTATGAGTGGTGGAAGGCTGGCCGCGTGGCTGCCAAACAATGGCTCCGGCTTGCCCAAAACGGCCCCCACCACCAGAGCGCGCCACCCTCGCTCGCCAGCTGCTTCTTTCATATTATTACCCACTTAATTCCTTTTAAGGAATTTCCTCAGCCACTTCCAGCAATTCCACCTTGACCCCATAGTTCCTATTATTAACACCTATCTATGCCATACCCCAATAATATCACTTTTACCCAAAACTAATAAGTTAATCAACTTAATAAATTTTAATTAATTAATTTTTTTCAACCAAATCATCCAACATTTCACTTTCAAATATTTATTAATTTATGCATAATTGGGTTGTTACAATATATGTTCTAAAAAGACCACATCCATGATCAATGTCAACTCTTTTTGAAATAAAAGTTCTTAATATGTTCTCTTTTCATTTTTTATTCATAGTACGGAATAACTTAAAAAAAGAGACACTAAAAAACACTATTTGTACTTCTTTAAGTAGACTTCGTTTTTGCTAATAAAGGATGTCCAATACATACTACATGTTGTGATCCATATATATATTTTATAACCATTTCAACTACCATGCATGGTCTCACTTTGGCACCACCCTTGAATACTAATTAAGAATTGCATGCCCCTTGGGCTCCCATATGAGAATAAATTGCAGCTAGATGTTGTCTTGCATTATATATGAATTATATATATGTCATATGTAACAAAAGCCTCTGACAAGGTTCTTGAAACACCTTTGCAATTGCGTTTGTTGTTTGATCTTCTTCTATAAAAATTGTCTTCGCTTGTCAATTTCTCTCTCATAGCTTCCAGAAATAACTAATTAAGTATATATTTTTATGGGTTTCATCTACTAAAAAAATGCACAATTAAATAACACTTTTTTTTTTTCCAGTGATGATTAAGTACCATAAAAGAATCACAAATCAAGTATATATTAGTTTATTGGTACATGGTATTCAAGATATATAATAACATCCCCAAAGCTACCATAATCCAGTTTTGACCTATGCTTTTCTCCCCAAAAAAACAAGTTAGCCGTGCAATTTTCTAGATCCAGATCTAGTCGAATTGAGTAAAAGAACATTGGATCAGGGGGGACCCACCCATTTTTTTTTAAAAAAAAATAGATTTTGTGGCTTAAAAAAATAATAATTGCTTTTCCAAGCCCCCCAAGCAACCCAAGCCCAACCCCAAAGAGAGCCAAGCCCTCCTCATTGGCTTAAAAGTCTAGGGGTGAAATGGCTTTTGTTCATCTTTAAGCATGCATATACTATGATTATTCATTATCTTGCATTCAAGTTTGCATATACTATTATTGAGCATATTAAACGTGCAAAGTAAGAAAATTTGTACTTTTATAGAGAAGGCTAAACTAGTTAAATGATCATTTGTACTATATTGATGAAAGTAAAAGAAAAATGATGTCTTTCTTGAAGTTAACGAGTGTTTGGCCATATTTATTTAAGGAAGTTTGTGTTTTTCGATTGTGAGATGTGAAAAATTATATGTAATCAAATGTATTTTTGCAAGTAAGTTGTGGGAATTCTGTTGAGTTTTATGTTATGGATGTTTTGGTAATGATTGTATTTATATCAAAATTTTAATATCCTCTTATATTATATTTTTTTAGACTTATTAATATGTTTTGTATTCTTATTTAGAATAGCGATTAAAGATATGTTAAGTGTTGACGTTCAAGATCAGCCGATCGTGATTCGTAGGCCTGCAATGAGTAAATAAGCCCAAAATGCAAGGAAGAGGAACGGAATAGAACATACATGAGGGATTTTTACGTGATTCGGCCAGAACGATGCCTACTCCACAACTGTTCTCTGGTTATTCCAGCAGAGTAACAGTATGGTATTATCAGTGCTCTCTCTTTATTTATAGTGAGTGGTGTTTACAATTGCATAAAATACAAAAGTGTAGAGATAATATCATGGAGTACAACATGTCCTTATCATCTCCATCAAATCGAGAGTGGGCTTTATATTATCAGGGATCTGGTTTGCCTCACAAAAGTAAATGGGTCATTGCTTCTGATTTTTTAGTAATCTTGTTGCTATGCGAGCTGAATAGTTTGATCGACGAGCTAATCAGTTAGGCCAGCGAGCTTGAAGCGTTACTGGGAGCTCGTTGAGCATATCGCTGAGAGCTCGTTTGGTTCCGTGATCTAAGCTCAAATTTTAACGATGTATGAGTTTGTTCTGATGAGCTCAAGCCTATTAGGTTTCAGGCAATTGGGCCAAGCTGCTGGATCGAGTCCAACCCACCTCATGCAATCAGAAAATACATATAACATTAAGTCTATCTTTTTCTTTTTTTTATGCAATCAGGTGTCCAAGTTTCCTCCGAATAATCCCGTAGACAACTTGCCTTCCTCCTTGGTTCGTTCTCTGGATAAATTCAAATGTGATCACAGCCTATACACATTTGGAGTGGACTTTTAAGAAACAACTACCCTCCCCATGGACCCTTTACATTATGCGGACAAGACTCCCAGAAAGGCGACAAAGCGCACCATGACCCTACCTCCATGTGGGTGACTTGTCTTCCAGCCTATTTTCCAGCTAATACTGTTTTTCAGTAATAATTTTATCTTCCAAGACACCACAAGGATTCGAATCTCCGATACTCCTATTATCCTCCTTGTGTTTTACCGATGCGTTATGCCTGTGGAAGGACATTCTTGATAAGATATATGGAGGTTGTTTTAGTTAATAAATGTTGGTAGGATTATCTTTTAATATGTCTTATTTATTAATATTCTCATATATGTTAAAATGATTTTAACCATATGCTTTATTGATGTATCTTCTTATATGTCTCACCTTGGGATCATCTTAAGGATAATGCATAAGTACATTGGGGCTTTAAATAATTTTATAAATAGTTTTATAAGATATTTGCATTGCACATTTTTTGTATTTTTTTTTAAATTAATGAATTATGTTAAATATAAGCTCTTACACTCTCATTTTTGTCTTTTTATTTTTCTCTTATTGGTAAAGCTCATGGTTTGAAAAACAAATTTGAAACTCCCCTAAGTAAAAAATCCTTGGTCTGTCCCTACATTGGATCCTCAGTTTTTTTTTTTTCTTTATAATTAAATGACTCAAATTACTTTGTTCGTCTCCTACTCCAATCAACTCTTTTCTTTTGCTTTGGTAGAATAGTGACAATCTCTCTTAGTATAATTAATGCAATCAAGTAGACTACCACAATATTTGACTAAAAAATTCTAAAGCTTAATAGGTTTTTGTTCCTGCTTTGACCATTAAGGAGATGTATCTCTTTTTATGCAGTTGTCATTTTTCTTCCTAAGCTCAAATGAACCCTTTCTTCGTGTCTTGCAAGTCTCATTCAAATGAGAAATCCGGGCAGACCCACCACAGGTTGAGTGGGGGTGACTTCTTGCAGGTACTATATACTGTGCCTCTTATTTGATGTGTCACTGTATATTGTGATTAACTCCTCTCATGTGCCTGGGACAATGCGTGGAGGGCCCTTAAGATGAGAGATTTCACCCTTTTTGCACCCAAGGTTGAGTGGAGTGAATGGGAATTAAAAAAAAATAAAAAAATTGTAGTGTTTATAAATTAATTAATAATATAATCAGTATTATATGCATATTAATGCATAACAAGCTAGATGTGGTTGGTTGGTGGGGTGGTTTCAAGTGTTTAGTTTTGAATCTTTGAATAAGTGGCCAGGGTTTGAATTAATCCCACTATTGTTGTGTTGAAACAAAGGAGTATATTTCATGCTTTTCATGTTTGTCAAATTTAAATTGGGTATTAATTTCTTCTTAGCATTGAATTTGTTATGGTAAATCTAAATTTTTATGATATTGACGTTAGCCCATCATTTTCTTCTCTTTCTTCCTTCATTATTGAAGATTTATTGTGTACTAAATGAATTTTATCATTTTTAGTTCTGATACAAGAATGTTTTCGATATTTATGCCTTTGGTTTTATATAATAATATATGTTACTTGTTTCAATTGACATTTAAGAATTTAAAAAGATTTATTATACATGTTAATTTAATTTGGAATTTTAACCAATTTCAACACTAGATACTCAAATTGAAAACTATATATGTTGTTGATGTCTTCTCAAGTTTTGATTTTTCTATAATATATATCAATGATTGGAGAACTTGTTTAAAAAATGATACATACAAAGAAAAACATAATTTATCCTTTTAAGTGTTTTTTCTTTTGAAGTAGCTCAACAACTTGGATGAGGGCACCACACTCCTTTGGTGACACAAGATGGAGAAACCTACCAATTGTGCCCATCTATTAGGGTGGAGTTGAGTGGGTACAATACGGTTTGCCCCCAAAAAGCTCAGGCCAAACTCGGGAGACAGAAGCGAAGGCCTGAGATAATAGATGCCTCGTGGACTCCAATACAATTCTCGGTAATGCGAGAAACACAAGTCTCCCTTTGACTAGGCAGTCTCACTCTAAAGTCAAAAAAAAAATGGAATGTGTTTTTTATCCTCTTGATATCCCTCTCATCTAACCTAGTGTTTTTTCCTAAAAGAAGCCTAGCTCCTAGGAAGGAAAAGTCCTTTCAACCTATTTAGTCCTAGCCATAAGGAAAAAGAACATGCTAATAGATAAAGTCAATGGTCACAAAAGGCATCTGGTGAGTGTCATAGAAGATCTCCAAGAAAAGGCTTAGAGGGTCTCTAGGAGAGTGACGTAAACAATAGAAATGCAAAAAGAGGCCTCTGGAAGACTATTAAAGTTATGGGTGAATATGTTGGATGGTCTTCGGGAGAGTTGAAAACACATTTTTCGAAAGCTATCAATGGAAACTAAAATGGCGGAAAAGTGAGAATAAATTAGCTAAGGGACCCTTTTATATGGGGGATTACAGGTGACAAAAAGTCAAACTACAATAAGATTTGGACCATACAATTTGGGTAACGAAGCGACCAAGGGATAACTATGCAATGTGAGGAGGTCCATCAAGTGAAATCACCACATGGTAAACAAATCAAAGGCCTAGGAAAGAGTAGTCTTTTAGAGAATGTAAAGTGATTAGAATACCTTTTCCTCTAGGAGACCCAAAAGAAAGAGTGGGGGCAATTGATGTGTCCAAAAAAATGAGTCAAAGCCCAAAAGTTATAAGCCTAAATAAGAGACCCCAATAGGCCTTTTTGAATGAGTAGTCCTTGAGAGACTTTTTGGTGAGCCTTCCTTGGATATCTTTGAGAGACTTTTGTGGGACTCTCCCAACCTCTGGGAGACTTTTCCTATTACCCCTAGAAAACCCTTCTAGGAGTCTTTTTCCAATCCCAGAGACATGATCTTCGAGAGACTTTCTAAGTTATGACTCGACGAGAATACGTCAACTCACTTTTGTTATCTTTATTTGAAAATCCAGAACAAACAATCTTGAAAAATGTGAATGTTCTTTCATTTGTTAGATTTAACCTCTTTAAATAACGAATGATTCCTTCAATCAAAGTATGATTAAGACTCTATTGAGACTATACTTCTATTACTACTCCTAAGACTGAATATTCTTCTAATTGAACAAACTTAAGTATTGGAGAGCTCATACAAGAAACATTCTGTGCCTCAAATTATTTTCTATTTTATAGGTTTTCCAAAGACAGAGATACAAAAGAATAATTTAACGTAAATATAAATTTATTATTATATCTTAATAATACTAGAACCATAGAACACTAATAATTGATAATCAGAAAGAACATATATATATATATATATATACATATGTATACATACATTATCACCATGACAATAAAACTAAAAGAAAGAAGAAGAAAATGATGATGATTGATAATGTAAAAAAAAAAAAAACACACACACACGCGAGAGAGAGAAAGAGAGGAGAGTAACCTAAAAGGGGAAGAAGAAAAAGAAAGGGAACTACTCCCATCACTTCAGAAAGTATCCAATTATTAATAATCACTGGAATGGTATCAGATCCTCACTTTTGAACAAAGGGAAATAAACCAATATCAATCGATTAGGTTAGGGAAAACAGAGAAACCCAAAGCAAAATGAACCGAAATTGTCATAAAGAACCAACCAATTGATTACGTTGCAGGAACAAAAGCATCCTATCAGAGCCAGGTTTCGATCCTGGGACCTGTGGGTTATGGGCCCACCACGCTTCCGCTGCGCCACTCTGATTCGTGCTGTGTTGGACACCCCAAAATATATATATTGCAAATAAGTCGAATCTCTGAGCGATGTGGGATTGTACGCATTCTTAGTTACACTAAACTATACCCACCACGGCCCTTCAGGATGTAGCTAATTACCTCCCCCACCCTTTCTGGACTGGCACAAAGTAGCCCCCAAAATAAGCACACATTTTCTTTCGCCTTCACTCTCCCCAACCTAAACTCTCTCTCTCTCTAGATATATGTATATATATTTATATTTACTTTAACAGAAATATTCTTAGAAAATCTAATTCTAAACTGCAAATTTTCTAAAAATAGTTTTTGTAGTTACAAAATTACTATACATTTTGAAAATTCAGTGAAAATTTATATCAATCTACCTATCTTCGAGATATATATATACACAAATATAAGGTAGAGCATGTTATCTTACATGAAGTGTTCTTTCATTTTCCAATTTTAGTTATTGAAATAAATTTGTAGGGACTAGACATATTTAAAGGAGTTTGAAATTTTATCTATTAAAAAATTCCTTAGAAAACTTTAAACGGCTAAATAAATTGATATTGCAAGCTACTAAAAATCTGATAAATATTCATTCCAGTTTTACCGTTAATTAAAAACAACAAAGAAATACTCAACTACAACATTTACATAGTCGATTATCATTTTAAATATAGAGACTCAACCTCTGTCCAATCAAATTTATTTGACTAGAGTATATATGTACTCGATTAAGCAAAAAAAAAAAAACTAATTAAGCCTAATTTCTTAATTGACTACTGTCAAAGTACCGAGACTTGACACTTTGTAGTCAATTTAATACTCGGGCAAGATAATTCATTACTCGACTAAAATGATGGTATACTCGAATACTAGTTTTTTTAGTCGATTAATATTACAAATACATAAACTTATCATTTTCAACCTTAGTTCTTACTCGATTACTGAATATAGTTACTCAACTAAATTCTCAACTAGTTAATTAACATTAAGATCACTTGATAAAACATTTCTTAGCTCAATATAATACAGATACTCAATTATACCTTTGAGTATACATGTCATTCTGAATTTTCTAATTGAAGACTTTTCAAAGGATATACTTGATTAAGTTTTTAAATACTCTAAGCCTTGTTTAGGACTACAAGGGGAAAGATTAATTTTATTCTCTCAATCATATCTTCTTTTATGTGTTAAAAGAAATTATACTTGTTGAGAAATTTGTGTTTTGATTCAACGAGAAAATATTTTTTAGTAAATTTGAATAAGGAAATATTTTTTAATAAATTTAGTTCATTGATGATGCCTAAACCCTTTTAAGATATTCTTAACTTTGATAATCCTTTAATCAAGTATAATGTTGAAAAAAATCGAGTATTTTATCAGGTATGTGAGAGCCAATTGAGCAAGCTTTTTGTAAAAATCAAGTAGGCATATGAAAATCTTTTTGTGAAAATTATTCGAGTAAGCTTTGAGAGTAATCAAATAATATTCAGTTCATTTTCAAAATAATCAATTACAATTATAAGTATAATCGACTAAGTGTTAAAAATACTCGAATACATCAATTAATTAAGATAATTCAGTAATCAAGTAATCATGTCTAATGCTCGAGTGCATCTATTTAAGTAATCGAGTAACTTAGGTTAAAAAATATGGGCAATGTTTTATTCAAGTGAAGTTCTTTTGTTGATCGACTAATATTAGTTTATACTTAGCGGATATCTTAGATAATTGAGTAAGGATGAGTTGAAATCTAGTTAAGTTCCTGAACTTAAATTTAATTGAGTAGCATTTCCTTGTATTCGAGTAAAGATTAAAGGTAAATGAGTAAACTTAACTTAGTAATCGTGCAAATAATGAAACTTTTTGAGACTTAAAAAGTAATTGAATAATGAATTTGTTAAGTTTAAAATATACTCAAATACATAATGCATCTAATCAAGTAAGGCTAAAAGTTAAACGGGTAAGCTTAAAATTTCACTTAGATTTATTATTCCCTCATTAAATTATACTAACTTAAAGGATCATAGCGCACTCGGGGGCAACACTGAGGGCAGTTCTTTGAATGTGTTTTTAACATACGAAAGAGACTAGACATCACTTTAGGATCTGTTTGTTTTTCTTTTATAGGATTTAATAACTTATTATTTTTTTGTACTTAACTATATATATATTTTTTTTATGAAACTATACTAATAAGTTAAACATCAAAGTGCCTCAACGGCAATTCTTTGTATCTACTTTTAGCATTGAGAGAAGATTGTACCTCACTCAAGAATCAATTTGTTATTCTTTTATGTCATTTAATAACTTATTCTTCTATTATTGTACCTAAATCATATATATATATATATAACTTGTATTAATTTAAATATCGAAATATTCTCGTGAAAAGGATGTTTTTTGTAGATATTGATAGCATGGAATTTTATTTTAAAATACTTGTAAATTTTATATTTACACTGGATGGAGGATCCATTTAGGCCGAAGTTTGGCCCACTGGGAGCAAGGCTGGCACAACACAAGCCATTGGTCAATGGTCAGTCCGCCCAGCCCCTAGTTTGCTTGCCGAAAACGTCAAGATCAAAGTCAAAAGTCGCATCCTTAAAAGGAAGAAAAAGAAAAGTCAAAACGCGCGAAATTTGGATTCAGTTTCTCTCCGTATTTTTTTTAAAATCCTTGGATTTATTTTTCCACATTTGCTCTTTGTTTGGATTCGCAAAGACTTTCTCTTGACAATTGGCAACCCAAGAAGCACGCGTAAACTCTCCCCAAGTTATAGTTTTCCTTGTTGACCCAGCCAGCCAGCCAGCCAGCCAACACTCCTCTCACTTCCATAGCTCTTTCTTCATCAAAATCCAATAAATCCAGCCGGGGATTCAATGTTTTAGGTTCCCCTCCTCTTTTGTCTAACTCCATTTCTTTCTGTTGTTAAATCTTTTTATTTGGGATCAGCTACTTCCTTCAATATATAACAAGAAAATCAAAGATTAATTCTCTGTTTGCCGTTTGCTAATTGTGTATTTGTGTTCTTGGGTTGTGATCATCAGATCAAGTGGTTCAGTTTGTTCGATTTGTAGTTTTCACTTCTTAAATTGTTAGTACGGACTGATTCAGTAGTATATGAGAGGTTTGAAGTAAAGAAGCTTCCTGAGTTGGCGGAAGCCTCTGCTTTCATGTTTTCTTCTATTTGTCTGAATCTTCTTCTTCATTCATTCCAGACTCCAAGATACAGTCCTTGATACTGGATCCTGCTTCATTTAACGTTCTATGTCATGGGGGATTTAGCTTCTACTAACCCTACCGATGACGGTCAGGAGCATGTACTTGCTGCTGCTCGTCATTTGGTAAAGGCTTTGGGGGCAAGTAAGAACCTGAGCGACGACACCAGAAGACTTTTGATGGAGCTGGACTCGCATTTGTCCTCCATGGCCAGGATCAGCGACAGCAGGGCAGAGGAGATCAGAGAGTTTGAACAACAGCTAAAATTTGCCGAGCAGAAGATTGTGGCCTGGGCATCGAACCCGTCCATGATATGGGCTTCAGGCAGCCGCGAGACAGCTTCAGATTACCTGCAAGCAGTTTATGAAATTCAGCGGATCACAGAGAGTTTTAGTGGCAGAGACAAGGAATTGCTTGGCCAGGCCCATACCCTTCTTCACATGGCAATGGAAAGGCTTGAGGAAGAGCTTCTTCACATACTTCTTGAGTGGAAGAAGCAGTCTCAGGAGCCCGCTTTCTTCATATCTTTCCGGTTGTCGGAGGAAGGCGTTGTGTACGACGAATCATTCGTCTCTACAGACAACGATTCAGTCGAGGATGCATCGAGGAGATATAGCACCGGCACCGAACCTGACCAGGAATATTGCAGTCTTGATTTGGTCCATCCGGATGCAGTTTTAGATATCAAATCCATTGCAAACACGATGTTTGCTTCCCATTACGATCAGGAATTTTGTCGTGCTTTTGTGGACTTCTGGAGGGACGTGTTGGACGAATATATCGTCATTCTAGGCATCGACAAATTCGGCATCGAGGATTTGCTGAAAATGGAGTGGAGACGCTTGAACTGCAAGGTCAAGAAGTGGATCCGGGCGTTGAAGTTCGTAGTTCGAGTTTATCTGGCCAGCGAGAAACGGCTGTTTTACCATGTCTTGGGACAATTTGGATCCGTTTGTTCAGATTGCTTTGTGGAGGCTTCCAAGGCTTCAATGCTCTGCCTCTTGAACTTTGGCGAAGCCATGGCAATCGGAACTCGCCGGCCGGAGAAACTGTTTTGCTTGCTCGACATGTACGAGGTCCTGGCCGATCTTCTCCGAGACATAGACTCTCTGTTCTCGGAAGAAGCCGGATCTTGTGTTAGGGAGGAGTTCCACGAGCTTGTGAATCGACTCAGCGACACCACTAGGGCAACATTCATGGAATTCGGGAACGCAGTTGCTTCAGACAAATCGACGACCGCATTCCCGGGAGGCGGCGTTCATCATCTCACCAAGTACGTCATGAACTACATCAGCACATTGACGGGCTATGCCGAAACCCTAAATTCGCTTCTCGAGAAGGACGCGTCATTGCCCCAGCATCTGCAATCGCTGACGTTCGATCTGGAATTCAACCTCGACAGCAAGTCCAGACTGTACAAGGACGGCTCCTTGATTCATATTTTCATGATGAACAACATCTATTACATGGTCCAAAAGGTTAAAGGCTCAGATCTGGCGGAATTGCTTGGAGATGAATGGATCCGAGACTACACCGTCAAATTCCAGCAGCACGCGAGAAGCTATGAGCGAGGGACATGGGTCCCGCTGCTGTCTCTGCTGCGAGACGATGGCAATTTGGGGAAGACGTTGCTCAAGGAGCGGTACAGAGGCTTCAACAATGCCTTCGAGGAGGTGTACAAGATCCAGACGACTTGGTCGATCCCCGACGGCGAGCTGCGGAAGGACTTGCGAATTTCGATATCGCAGAAAGTAATCCAGGCATATCGGAGCTTCGCCGGCAAGAACTCAGCCGGTGAAAAGTACAGCAAGTACACTGCAGATGATCTGGAGAATTACATCTTGGATCTCTTCAAAGGATCATCGGCAGCAGGATCGCTGCTGCACAATAATGGCCGCAAGCGGTGATTAATTCGCACTCACCTGGCTGGGGCCACTAGTTATCTAATTGTTGCTTCATCACTATATAAACTAACTAATGCACAGCACTCTTGCTGCCTTGGTCTTTGTTTCATATAGTTCAAATGAATGCATCCACGTATATATTGTCATGAGCTATTAAAAAAAAAAATCCAAAATTCTAAAATAATTAAACTTTTGAAGGGTTGGCCCGAAGAACAGAAGACCGGGAGACCGTCGTGAACTGGGGGACCTTTAAGGTCTCTCAGAGACTTGCATCCCATGATTAAAAAGAAGACGGAAGCCGCAGCATCAAGGCCAAGTGAAGCAAGCAGGCGGTTATGAGGCAGGCGCAAGGCTGAAGCGGCAGGCGTGCAGAACACTTGCTCGAAGCAGGCAGGCAGGCAGGAGGCAGCCGGCAGTGGCTTGGCTAAAGCGTGCGGCACTCATGGAAAACTAGTGGCCCCAGCAGGCAGGCGTGTGCCAGGTCTGTCGCACCCCCTACAGATCCCACTTCGGCTCAGAAAGTCGGAAAGATGGAAGGTATTAACTTTTAATTATTTAATTAAGGAGACTATGAGCCTACCTTCCAGATGCACACACATGCCCACCCCGATGAATTGATGTGATTCAAGTGAATTTATATTAAAAATCACCATTGAACTGTCAATTACAAGGCAAAGGCAAACGCGCAGATCTTGATATACAGCAATTAACGAAAATTCACTTCTCTAGGAGACGCGGTCTCTAGAGTCCCAGAGATTGTCCCCAAGACCATCCATGAGGTTATTTTAGGAGACTTTCACATTCTCAGTAACAATCTCTAGAAGAATGTAAGTTACCATGTAATTTTTTTTCTTAATTGGGAGAGGAGAGTCTTGAACAAACTATAAACTCGAAAACTCCAAGAGTCTAGAATTCCTATGAGAGTCTTGTAAAAAGAATAGATGTTATTTATAAAAATTTAATTTCATAAAATATTAAGATAAATATTATTTGCAGAACAGGTATTGTTTCGCCTATAAAACTGTACAAAGGAAAAAAGACAGATTTTAACCAATTATAAGCAATATGCATTTGCTCGAAACAGTTTCGGTAGATGATATTAATGGAAGTACCATTGTTCACGAGAATCTTATCAATAGGATGTTTTGGCAATCACTGTCGAGATTACCAGGAAGTCATCGTGTGGCATAAGGACGTTACCTTGATCCACATGAGCGAAGGTAATGGGCTTTTTATTAGGTTCCACATGAGCCACAAAATCCACATGAAAGGCTAAGGCTAGGTGAACACATGTCTTCTGAATGATGAGTTGCCAACCAATATTTCACTGTAAGAGATAACGTGAATGTGCTTCTATGTGGATTCATTATCAATGAGGGCCCTCGAGGTTTCTCCCATTTGTTGTTGCTGGTGATTGCCATTATTGTTCCTCCATTGGTTTTCGCACCTCAGCCTTGAAGTTCTTCCTTCTTGGTTGTCTTGCCTCGGCCCTTTCTTTGCTCTTGGATCACCTTGTGTAATATCTCGCATAGAGAATTAAAAAGCATCGTAATAATTTATTTTGATGAGTTTATGTTCTTATCAAATCGCTTTTATCAAGAGTCAGCTTTGATATCATCTGTAATATTCTATATCGAGCGATAGTAAGAATTGGAACAATTTACCCTAATAGGTTTCTCAATCTTCCCAAGTGTCACCCATCCTTGAGCTTCCCCAACTCAAGCACATTTAATCCTAGGAGTTTCTTGCCTACATTCAGCCTAAAAGATATTCAGCTGGTATTGTTTCCTTTCTTACTTATCATCGATATATACTACCATTATCTGAGTTTTTGGGGTATTATATTATCTCCATTTAAGCACATTAAGTTCTCGTCATGCGACTTTACAACTGGTCCCAACTCTCCCCTTTGGAGACTGTCATCCTAGAAGCTTGACAGAAGCTACTCCTTGTATAGGCCCTCGAGCCCCAGCGCCACTCCCCGCCTTCATATGACTGCCTTCACCAATGGTCGGCTTTGATATCACCTATAACATCCTGCATCGAGTGATATAAAGGACCAGAACAACTTACCCTGATGGGCCTACGCAAACTTCCCAGGGATCACCCATCCTTAAGCTTCCCTAAGTCAAGCAAGCTTAACTTGAGAGTTCTTTGCTTACATTCAGTCCAAAGGTATTCAACTGGTGTTATTTCATTCCTTACTTATCCTCGATATATACCACACTTCTCTGGACTCTTAGAGTATTACATTATCCCATCTTGAGCACATGACGTCCTCGTCATGCGATCTTACAACTAGTCCTAGATCTTTTGTCTTTTGGGCGCTGTCATCCTAGAAGTTTGTCAGAAACTGATCCTTATACAGGTTCTCGAGCCTCGACAACACTCCCCGCCCTCATCGAATCGCCTTTACTAAGGGTCGGCTCTGATACCACCTGTAACATCCTACATCGAACGATAAGAAGTAACGGAACAAGTTACCTTGATAGGCCTACGCAAACTTTTCAAGGGTCACTCATTCTTAAACTTTCTCAATTCAAGCAAGTTTAACTCAGGAGTTCCTTGACTACATTCAGTTCAAAAGATATCCAGATGATGTTGTTTACTTTCTTATTTATTCTCAATATATACTACCTTTCTTTAAATTCTTAGGTATTAGATCTTACCCATCAAGAATAAACCTAGCCAATTTGCCTTCTAGAATAAGTTGTTCAATTTGTTTTCTAAGGTCATGGCAATGTTTTGTTGAGTGACCCAGACACTGGTGATATTTATAGTAGGCATCTAAGTTCTCGCCCAACGCTTTATTTGAAGGAAGAGGGAAATTAATAAATCCAGTGTAACCCCCCACAATAGAAAAAATAGTAATACGAGAGTCTGAAAGAGGTGAACTTCTGAAACTTCGTCTTGACGAAATTATTATGGATCTTCTGGGCCTTCCTTCATCTCTTGTTTATCTGGCCTTTCGTCAATGGACTTCTTCTGGGCCTTCCTTCATCTCTTGTTTGTCACTAGGCACACCAAAAAGTCTCTATTTGTACTACAAACTGATTGGTGCGAGTAAAAAGTTTGGCCAATGATCCTAGTTGAGAAAAATAGAACTAAAGTAAAGAAACCACTGCATTGTGATGTTAGTAACTTGTAAAATAAAATGAAACTTCCAAGTATATTTAATACACATGGATTCCTAATGCAGAGTATAAGGTTATATGATATAGATTCAAATTTGATAAGTCTTAAATAAAAATCTCTGGCAATCCAAAATTTATACAATAAGGTTCAATATTAAGTAAATAATGAAAACTAGAGTAAGGTTAAATATTGCATAATTGCTTTTGAATTAATATCAATAGCATAAAACAACACAAATTTAAATACACCGTCACTTTTTCCCTTTCTTTGCTAGAGCTTAAAGTACCCACCCAGCTCTAAATTAAATTAGAACAACTTGCACGTAAAGATGAATGACGAAATGTTACGTTTTCATATTGTTAATTATTTGTCACATTATACAATCACGCATAAGAGTAATTCTCCTTATCACTTATAATAAATAAATAAATCCACAATTATGACCAATTAGAACAAGATTACCATGCATGAACTTGTTACCACATGTAATTATCAACAAAAATTACAACATAAATGAAAAATATGATATATAAAATCATCACACAAAAGATAATGCATGCTGATATCAGTATGCCCAACATGACAATAAGTGTTAACACCCAAAGACCTTCATTAAATACTGAAATAAATTTTATTTTTGTGATAATTGATTTACAAGAAATAACTAAATAAGACTCAAGATAAAATTTAGCTATCGCTAGTACGAGCTATAGAAAAGAAAATTAGTGGAATTAAAAAAAATTAATTTGGTTTAGTGAATTAAATCCAAATTTAATCGAAGTTGGGAGACAATTAAATTTAACTAAAGTGAGGGTTAAATAAGTGGACCATAAGGTTAAAATGCCCACGGATGAAGAAGCATGTCACTGTAAAATGTAAATAAGCATTAATGAGGCAATTGGATACCAGTTTATAGAATGAATGAAAACAAACAAATAATGGTAATGTCCTTTTTTCCTCTGAAAGTGACAGTTCACCCCCACAGAATAATTTAAGATTTTACTGATACAAGTTATATACATATGTCTAAATCCCCATAAGATTTTCACAGTGCATTGAAAAAGGGATGGCTGGCTGGCTTTGATACGTCCAAGTATGGGAGCTCAATGCACTATGCTTGACATCCATTTACTCTTTCACTCTTCAGGCACTTCGAAGCTCCTTGCAGATGGGGGGGGGGTGTCTTCGTTATCACACTCAGAACCCATCATAACAACCAAAGTCGTCATCATATATAGTCATATCCTCCTAAATTTTCATAGTACGAATTGTTGTCGTGTGCTTGCTCAATGTCCCCTTCATCCTCGAGTATTCATCTTGGGGTGCCCCCCATTCACTATCTCTTCTATCATGCTTTGACTCAGTACCCTTTTTGGTAATGTGTGGCAGGCAGCTCATCATCATCAGAATGTGATGATTCAGGTTTACTTTTCTTGGCTTTCAGTGGAACCTCCTGCTAAGAAGTGCATTTAAACTCCTTACTACATATCTAGAATATGATCCATTCAATGCATTATTAGCATTACATATTTCTATGAATTGAAATGTGTTAAGGCAAGAGCATATTAAGAATTTAAAAAGAGGACAAATTTTGATTTATACAAGGAACACACCTTGGTTCTGTCATTTGCTCTTCCATTATTTTTATTTTTATTTTATCTCTTTGATCCAAGTGTTCAGCATCAAAAGTAAATTTCCAAATCCATTTTTCTGATTTGGTCACTGAAGCTTGCAAAGCTATCTTAAAAGGACTCAAATACAAATGTCAGGTGTGGCGGGTAGGAGTCCTAAGTGTCTCACCTAGGTTTCATGTCCAAAGGACCCGAGGATACAAAATAAAACTTCAAACTCCTATATGAACTTCCATTTTCACTTGTGTTATTGACCATGCATGAAAAGAGGGATATTCTTGTAACCCTAAAGCCAAACCTGACTATACTTGTCTCTAACAGATCCCTATTCTTGTGGCCCTCCCAAATGGCTCCCCCTCTTTATATCCTTGACGGTCTTTGCTCCTCACTACTAGGTATCTAAAACCTGAATGTCCTCCATAACCAGAGCTTTTGGTATAGGCAACTTTCTTAACACTATTATTCCTCATCTGAAATTTTACTTGTTTGAACTTTTTCTCCAAAATCTGACACACAGCCACTGACATAATATTCCATTCCATCTGCCTAGCACCCCACAAAATCTATGAAGCCATCAACCTGCTGCAGACACATATTCTCAAATATAGAAGGATATATTTTCCTTCTAAAACTGATGCCATCTAGGAAAATCACCAAGTGATATGATATGGGCTTAGGAAGTACATTCCAGACTGCATCCAAGAGATGCCCCCTGTTGAGATCACTTGTTCAAAACACTCTCCTGTTGTTCGTACCTCGTTTTATTCCTATTAACTGACGTGGCACAGTGAAAGGACAAAATATTGCAAGCACTGTATATTATAATAATATACAGAAAATCAAAAAGAATTCAGGAACCATCATTCCATTCTTCTCCTTCATATTCTTCTGCCTCCTATTCTTAATTTTATTTAACAACAGCACACAGTAGAAGCCAGCTAGTCGACTAGTTGAAAACAGAGTAAGTCTCAATTCTGGTAATGCCAGTCCTTGCCCCCTTGCATGCTCTCTTGTCCTCTTTCTATATGAACATAAACAAAGCCAGATTGCGAAGATCCCAAATCTACCATCCCATAGAATAAACCAAAAACTATCCATGGAAGGCCCTACAGAAAATGAGCCCTCGTACTCTTAAGAATTTTCACATGGTAGCAGCCATTTTTTCAACTTCCAACAAGGAGTCACTTGCATTCAATCAGAGGATATGCAAACCTGTCTTCATTTAACAGAGGTTCCCCACAATTATATTCGCATCTAGTTCAGCCTAGAATAGCAGTCCATATCAGATACTGGATTAAGTGTTGTGAAGTTGAGAATTCATATGAAATTCGTGATGCAAGAAATCATGCAATTATTACACTGATAAGTAGACAAGATCTTATTTCAGAAGCACTTGTCATATAAAAGCAACAAGATCTTATTTCAGAAGCAGTTATCATATAAAAGCTGTTGAGGCGGGAGGAATTTTGACAGAAACTTCCAAATCTATAACCAATAGAAATTAAATGAAGAAGTACATCCAACAAATGCAAAGAAGAAATTAAACAAGTCAATGACAAGTAATTAACATTAACACAACAGACAATCTTTTTGGTCTGCCCTTAATTTCTTATATTAATTTCTTACCTCATCACAACTTCAAGAAACACGTAAATGAACAACTTAGTTTTCAAAATGTAAAAATTATCCCACTAAAGAACATTAAACATGTATTGTTCCATCATTATAGTTATGGCTATTTTCCAGCACCGACGTATTAAAAACTCAGGCATAAACAGAAACACCTACAATAGCTATATATCATCAAGAAGAATACAAGCAATATAATATATTCACATAAAATAAAGAAAACAAACACAAAGAAAGAAAAAAAACAGAGCATTTCATATTAAATATAAAAAGCAAACCAAGAATGATGATAAACATACAGAATCATCGAAAAGTTTCTCCAGTACGTAATAGTTGATTTTTGAACTGAGTCTCTTCAGAGAACACAGAATCAGTGAATTAGAATCCGGAACAGGAAAACTATACAGTCTATACACATGATCCAAAGAATTCTAATTGTGAAAATAATTATGACCAAAAGCATGCCAAAATGACAGTTTAATGATGACATCATTCTCAGACTAACACATCCACAGGTAGACTTGGGAGAAGTTTTTGGAGCAAACGTCATCCATTAAAAAATGAGAGCCATTGAAAAAAGACAGTTCAGTATTCAGCTACAATACCATTCAGATTTTTTATTAGGATTATCCATATATATTTAGATATATTTTTTAGACTAAAAATGATAATATAAAAGATAAAGTTGCTCCTCTCCATACTCTCTCTTTCTCTCTCAACCTTTTAAATGACTTGGTGGTCAATAATTTAAAATGTACTTATAGGAAGAGGGAGATATTTCCATGGGAGCATGGGTGGACAAGGAGATAAATTATTAGGAAGAATTCGTAAGATGCATGGATAACTCTATTAGTCACAAAATCATGCTGAATATCAAAGCTAGTCAAACAATTCGTCAATACAAGTCAAACAATAGCCCAAGTAACTCTTTATTTTACAAATTTTCTAGAGTTGGGAATCTCTCAGATATTTTACAAACTCATATGTCAATTCTAGTTGTGTCTCCATCAATTAAACAAATATCACACACTTCACAAGTTTAAAACAATAAGTGAAGCATCTAATTACTATATAAGAAACAGTATGAATATATGTAGTCCTTCCATCTCTAACTTTGTATTTCACTTTTAAGTCCAAAACTTTCAATCTCTATCAATAGTTATTCATAGATATTAGAAATTTGTTGCCATACTTATTTCCTACATGTAGAATGTAAAATATCATTTCTTAGGTGTCATTGATAACCATTTAATTTTTAGTTTTGGCTTTCAAAATTTTGAAGACAAGAACAGAAATAACATTTGACTGCCTGTTTAGATTTCCATGAAATCAAAATTTTGGAAATTTTTGAAAAAAAAAAATGAACGTGCCCATTTGGGGTGTTATTTTGTCACTGTTTTGTGTGTTCTGGGTCACGCCTATTAACAAAGCAGTGCATTCTCCAAAAGGTTAGGCCACAACCCCATTTTTTTCCTTTCCCGATGCCTATTTCTTCTCAATATTCAGTTCTTTATTTCAAGTTAATGCAGTAAAAATGAGCGACACCTTTCTTTCCGGTATTGAACACTCTCCTCTCATGTTTCTTCATCGTCATCATGTAGCACCGACAGTTTGCCAAGCATAAATCTTTGGGTTCAAATCCTACATAAATCTAGATTTTCTGAAACCAGATGCCTCTTCAGATATTTTACTCTTGTATTTAGTTTTGATGATGAAAAATAAATTGATTTATACTCTAAGTCATAAGTTAAGTTTATGGTTTTTAATAAAAATTAATTTTAAATATTTTGTTAAAATAAAAACCAAAGAAATTATATTCTTATACATATATGGAAATTTGCACAAACAAGTATTATGATGAATCCCTAAATGATTTTCAAAAATTAGTTTTGAACCGATAGTCAAATGGAACGAAATTTTCTAAGGCAAATAACCATATATCGATTCGTTCTTCTAACTTGTCGATTGTTGTGGATTTTATGATTCTAGCTGTCGACTATTAGCCTTGAGGCTATCAACCGATAGAATATATGCTCTTAATAAATTGATATTTTGTCTTTGATATGGTTTCGATGATGAAAATCAATTGTATTTTAATGATGAAATTATTTTGTTAATGGTTATTAACTAGGTGCTCCAAATTACTTTTATATGATCTATTAAGTATTAAAATAAAAATTAATTTCATCATACAATCCAATGTCAAAAATCTTGCAATAAAATTTCTTGATGACATCTGGAATATTATCTTTTTATTTGATTAAAAACGTTGTATCAAAATACTTTTGAAAATAATTTTGAAGAGGAGAAAAAGTGTCAAATTAAATTTTTGACCATAGCTACAGTAATTTTTGGTCGCTACAATAATTTTGGATTGCTATTGTAATTTTGCTACAGTAATTTCCTATCTTTGCAAATTGTTGACCGTTTCTTATAATCTGTTGACTGTTTCTCTTAAAGTGTTAACCATTTGTATAAGAATGTCGATCGTTTTGTTCCAAAATGTTGATCGATTCTTATAAACTGTCGATCGTTCCAAAACTTGCTCTCGATTGTTGAATGTTGACAACCCCTGCATCAAAGTTGTCAACCATTCTTCAAAACTGTCGACCGTTTTGTCTAACATGTCGACCGTTATTTGAATTTTTAAGCTAATATGTCGAATGTTTCTTTGAAAATGTCGACTGTTTTTGTTCTAAAATCTTCCAATGACTAGTTTCTCCACTATTCCAAGTTGCTCCTTCCACTACCAATGGCAAGATTCTTGAAATGGGTCACCAAGCATTCTATAAATAGAAGTCAAATGGATGCTTTAACACAACCAAAAGAATTGCTTTCAAACTTTCAAATGTTTATTCTTTCAAGAGCTTAAATGTTTCATTTGTTCTTTATTTTTGTCTCTATATAGGTAGTGGATTATGTTTGATTTAAGTCAAACCACTATATATTGCTTGTGTGTTTTCTTGTTTTTGTTCTTGTTTTACTTGTAGCTCCAAGCAATTATCTTACAAGCATTAGAATCTCATTTTTCACCAAAAAAATTTCAAACTTCAATCAAATTTTTTAAATAACTCAATTCACCCCTTCTTGGTATTAGTGCCATTGCTATACAAACTTAACATCTTCTTCCTGACCTTCTTTTGGCCATTTGGCTAGGCTATTTTTAAAGAGAGCTTTAAGTTGTCTTTAACTTAAAGCCTTTCAAAGCTTTAAGTTATATAATGCTTTATGCTAATGAAGTGTTTGGATAAAATGTGCTTTAAACTATTAGTTATAAAGTTATGTGTTTGGTAAAAAAAAAGTTTATAAATCGTGGAAAGTTATAAAATGACCAAAAAGTACATATCACTATTTGTGCAAACAAATTCATCAAAAAACAATTATAAGGAAAAACATAATCAATTATATTTCATAATTATACTTTGTAACAAAAAATGTAACATATATCATTATTTAAATCTATGCTTAATTTATAAATTTATGTCTAATTAATAGATTTTTATATATCCAACAATATATTTGTATAAACTATATATTTATATAAATATAAATGTACATATAATTATAAATTAAAAAATATAAAAAAAACAAAACAAAACCTACCGTCGACAATTGCATCCGTCTAGGGGCAGATCCAGGAATTTAGGTTAGAGGGGGCTGAAATTTAAAAAATTAATGTAATAAAATTTTTAAGTAATCAAAAAGTCAGTACAATATTAAATTTGTGCTCGACGAGGTTTTAAAACAAAAAATTCATTAAACTTATACTAAATTGATTTTGCTCACTATGAATTGAAATACTTTCACTAGTGTGATCATCTCTCTTTTTGAAAAAAGATAATAATATTTTTCCTCTCTTATTGTTTCATTCTAAATTCTAAGGATACACAAACAAAAAATAGCACAATTTAATAATCCAACAATTAAAATATTTAATTCAAAATTTGAGGCAAATGAAAGTCTAATACAACAACTGTATTTCTAGAGTTTAAACAAGAGAAGGCAAAAGTATGGTCAATTCAAATATTCAATAATAGATTCACAATAACAAATTTTAGGCTTCCAATAACAAATTTCAGACTTCCAGCCACGCCAATTTCTAAGTTCCTAACTAAATGCAGTAGTCAAATAGGTAAGCAGACACAAAGTTAGCAGAAAATCACTTACTTAAAACTTGAAAAAAGATAGCAATTTCAACAACAAATCAAGCATAAACAAGAAAAAAAAATATGGGCAAAAAATAAAAAAACTATCTACATTTAGCTATCAATCGAGAGAATCAAACAACTGAAAGAATAGAAAACATACCTGGGCAGCTGGGTTCGAATGAAGCAAATCTGGAAGCTTGGGGGGGTAAAACGAAGACCTGAATCAGAGGCAGGGCAACGAGCAAGAGGGCAAAGCCGACTGGCCGAGCGAGCGTGGGGGCGAGGGTGAGGGCGAGCGAAAGCAAGAGAAAGGCAATCAGGCAGAGAGCGAGGGCGAGAGAAAGGCAGCGAGAGCCGGAGGGCAAGCGAGAGCAAAAGAGGCAGAGAGCGAGGGCGAGCGACAGCAAGAGAGGCGGAGAGCGAGGGCGAGCGACAGCAAGAGAGAGCCAGCGAGGGCGAGCAAGAGCAAGAGAGAGGCAGAGAGAGAGGGCAAGCACGAGCGAACGAACAAGAGAAGAGAAGGCAGAGAACGAGAGGCAGTGAGGGTGAGCCGTGAGCGAGAGCAAGAGCGACGTCGAGAGAAGAAGGAGAAGAGAGGTCGAGCGAGGCCGTGGCTTGCAGGCAAGTGGGTGGGCTGGGCTAATACTAAATAATTAAAAAATTTACTCTATAAATTTTATTTTTGTTACGGGCTGCCCTGGCTTCAACCCAGGATAGCTCACACATAGATTCACCCCTCATTGGTGGAATAACATCAATCGATTACAAATCTAGAATCCAAAAAGAAAAAGAACAAGAAGAAGAAGAAGATGACTACGTAAGAAACGAGATGACAATTCCAACAAATGGTGACTTACAACTGGCAAACAAGGAATGACGAAATTGGTAAGGAAATCAGAGGGACATTGGTTGAAATTTTCAAATTTATTTGAGAGTATATTTGTCTTTTTCTTGATGAACATTAGCTTTTTATGCATAAATTTTAAGCTTCAAAAATAAAAGCTGGCCCCCTATGACTTTTACAATCCTTGGTGTAAAGGCCTTTAAGCTAGCTAGCATTTTAACTATTTAAGCCTAGCCAAATAGGATAACCTTTTCAAAAAAAATATGTTCATAGATTTAAAATTGGTGTTCACCAGCTTTTAAGCCTAATCAAAAAAGTGAATGTATTTCCCAATTAACACAGCTTATTAACTCAATTAGACAGTTCCACAATTACATTCTGGTTTAGCAATTTACATGCCATGTAAAACAACATACAAGTCCTCAATGTCCTTTCCCGCGAAGCTGAAGAGTCACTTTGGACAGTCTTTACAAAATTTCCTGCCAATTGGCTGTGGAAATAATCGGAAGTTAGGACATCAAGGAAGTATAAAATTCATAAAGTGAAAGAAACAATATTATTCATGATTTTATATAATCTATAAATAACATACAAGTATATACAATCAATACAAATAAAGTGATAAATAAGATATCGTTCTCTCATATATTGATTACTAACTTTTTAATTATTAAAATTATTCACAATTAACTATATTAGCATTTAAGAAAATTAAACCCTAAATTTTGCATTAGAAAGAATAAATTAAATAACAAACAATTACTTAAGAATTAAAAAAACCAATTGATTAAGACTTAAAGTTTTCTAAATTCACCTAACAAATCCATTTTATCAAATTGCCTCAATTTTTTTGTTAATTAGATTACAAACTATGTCGAAAGAACACTCTAATTTATTAGTTAGCTTATGTCTAAGTCTAACAAGTTTATTCAACTAATCTAATTCACTATATTTGAATGTGAATTAGAATTAGAGAACAAATTAAATATCGGTACTCATTATATTAAAATTTTCATTACAAATATAATAAAAAATTACATATGTAATCAAGTGAATGTGTTCCCCAATTAACACATATTAATTTGTTCAAAGTCTATTACTTATTTATCTACGTCTAACATCATAAAAAATCTCAAATCATGTAATTAATTATCAAATAATTACAAGCATTAATTTTAAAACAAAATAAACATAATTAATGTAACAATCACAACAAAAAAATTAGTAACCAATCAAATTTCAATGGATAGGATCTTTTAAAAACCTTAGACAATTATTTAGTCACTCATAATAAATAAAATATTCTCAAGATCAACCAAGACTTGTTACATAATTAAAACTCTAAACAATTAAAAAAAACAAAAAACAGAAGCTCAACAGAAGAATAAAGGAAGGTCCCTGTCCAGATCTAAAATAGATCTGGGTTGCAACGGATCTGGAACCGATCCGAAACAGATTTGCTCTGCGGCTCCTTTTCTTCCAGAACCCAATGCCGCTGCCTTCTTCAATCTCGTGCACCGCTTTTCTTCCTCAATCGCTTTGCGCTGCCCAGCCTCAATTCCCTCACTGTCCTTTATATATTTAATATATATATATATTATAATTTAATATATAATTATTTAAAATATTAATTATTTAAGATATTATAAAGTTAATTTTGAAATTAACTTTATAATATCTTTTTTTTCCCTTTTGTGTTTGTCCAAATCTTCAAATTCATTTCCTTTGATGGATTCCTACAAAAAAAATAAAATTAAAATAATGTAAAATCTATATAAACACATATTTTATGTAAAAAAAATAACACAAGATTAAAATGAAAATTAGATAAAAATATGTATACAATTAAAGCCTATCAAATATCAAGCAAATAATACATTTATTTCTTCCAACTTCAGTAAGTGTGTAACATTGAAGCAATATTCTATACTATTCACACTTTGTGGTTGTTTGAAAATTCTATCAAACAAACCTATTCACGATGACCGAATACTTTAAGCACATATATGACAACCAAATGCTCAACAGCATCACGTGAACGTTTTAGTAACCTCTTACAGGAGATGTTTTGACATTCTATGTTAATCAAAAGATGTACAATGTAAGAATTAAAAACAAAAAGTGCCTACCTGTCCAGCAGCATTTTTAACAAATGTTGGTTCATTTGAAAAATTGTCCTGATCAATAACTCTTCCACATAGAGGACAATATCTGAGGAGGAGAAGGAATAAGTAAGGGTAATCAGCTTCAATGTAGTTCACACGGTTGTCTGCCACACCCAAGTGATATAAAACTAGAGGAGATAAAAAGTTTTCTAAAAATGCATTAACCAACAAGAAGGAAGAATTGAAAAATAAAATAACTAGCTTGTTTAAGGTACTCACAAGAAACCTTCACAGAATGTGGGCCTCTCACAATTTTTGGCACAACAGCTACTACACCACACCATTCTGGAATAGCACAAACTAGCAACAAGAACTAACATGAGTTGAGCTTTCTTGAAGACAAGGAAAACAAAATTTCCAATTTGAATCATAGAAAAGGAGATCAAACACACACAAGTGATTGAGATGTGCAACTGAACTCTAAAGTTTAAACCAAAAACAACTCAATAAAATGAAATTATTCTGTTAGTTA
This sequence comes from Diospyros lotus, assembly GCF_014633365.1. NCBI lineage: Eukaryota > Viridiplantae > Streptophyta > Magnoliopsida > Ericales > Ebenaceae > Diospyros > Diospyros lotus. Next base: position 22,887,033 of record NC_068351.1, read on the forward strand.
TTCAGTTCAAATTAGTACACCAAGAACAGAGAGAAACAAAACCAGCAAGTCATGTACGACTTCTCCTCCGGTAAATATTCCCTCTGTCAAACACAAGGGCCACCGCCCCTCTCTACAAACTGTGGCAAAGCAACGCCGTCCAACGCCACAAACAACCACAGCAAAGCCACCATCGCCACCAAGCTCCACCATCACACGCGACAACCACCTCAGCCGCCTCTGATATCTCCAACAATTGACACCATCTAAGCTTCGGTCCCTTTGATAAGGCTTCTAGCGACCAGTTTTTTGATATATACACACATTTGAGGTGGGGTTCTTCAAAAAATAAAACCTAGATTTACTTAGATTCAACTGTTAAATCTTTTTGATTTTCGGATATGTTGGTCACTGGCACAAAGGTAGTTCGATGGTTGGAACTTGCTGTGGACGGTGACCGTCAATGCTTTCCAAAAACAGTATTTTGACCAAAATATTAATATTTAGATCTATCCTGTTGGATAATATCAGTTTTGGATATATGAACCACCGCAATCGAGTGAATCCAATGACCGATCCCAGTCATCAAAATTACAAATCTGCAGTGGCTAGTGGCAACACTAAGGGGCTGAAAATAAATTTTTAGATTTATGAAAAACTGAATATTGGATCATTTTTTTGGATATGTTAATTAGCTCAACAGAAGGAATACTATGATCACTTCTAATCACTGGGACCACTAGCTGACAGAGTGACACCACCATGAAACTGCCCTTTCAACTAACAGGCCGTTTGGCTATGTTAACTAAGTTTTGGCTAGGTCTTGGACTTTAAAATTAGGCCTTGACCCTTTAAAATAAATGTGCCTTAAAAGTTTTTCAGGTTTTGAGTTGGGCCTTTAAGCTTATAAATGATATGAATTGACCCTTAAGGTTATAAAATTACGAAATGACCCTTAAGTTTCAAAAATTATAATTGGTCCCCAAAGTGTCTCATATTCTAAACTGGATATTAAGCTCTAAAACATATAAAATTGACCCTTAACCAACTACTTGACCTTATTGATTTTATGGAATTTTTAAAGCAATTCAAATGTAATATTCTACAAGTATATAATAGATATATTTTAAATGGTAATCTTAATCTAGGAGTTACAAGCCTAAGTAAAGTGGGTGAGTCTTTGAATTTAAAATGAAACCATAGTATTTCATAGAATGCTATTGGACATTTATTCAACCCGACCAGAATATTACCAATTTGATTGTACGAGTAACCCTTAATGTTCGCGATGTTAGGTTGTTGGAGGATACACTGTTATTTGCTTCGATTATGTCACGACCCCCAGGGCTATAGAAGTAATTGTTTCATGCATGTATTTTTCTCGGACTGTACCTTAGGCTGCTGTAGTATTGTACCTTCAATTTGTTACTAACTGAAAGGATATAACAGCCTATAAATAGGTTGTAGTAGGAGAGAATACGGCATTGTTGAATGAATTGAATTCTGATTTTCCCTCTCAATTGTTCTGATCTCTCTCCCGATCACTCTGATTCTCCCTCTTTCTCTATTCTGACTACAATTTCTCCCTCTATTCTTGCTGAATTTCCCTCTCTTTCAGTCTAATTCTCCCTCAATTTCCTCCAAATTCCATTCAAAACCCTAGGATCGTGACAGATTACAATAGTATTGTGTCAAGACCAAAGTAGGGTTTCCAATGTAGAAACGAGAAAGAAGAATGGAAGAAAGAAACAAAGAGAAAATAGAGAGAAAAGAGAATTGAGAGACAATTTGAGAAATTGTATTGAATTCTTGTTCACTCTCAATGCAAGTTGGTTAGCTTTATATATAGGCAACCAACAACAGTTACAGATAAGTTACAGGATGTAACTAATTCTTTGTAGAGAAATAATATACTACAACTAGTCCCATAATAACCCTACATCCTACGAGATTGTTCAAACGATCTTGAACAATATGAGCAAGGCACTAAGAAGCTAGCCTAGGAAGGGCTTAATTTTGCACAAGTGGCTCCTTTAATGTTATTTGTTAATGTTAATGTTTCTTAGAATGCTATTGTATTTGATAAGTTAATGTTAGTTTTGCACAAGTGGTTTGTTGGCCTTGGGTTCAACATTGGTCATCGACCTAATTTTCGAGTTGTAACACTACATGATCAAATTTTGGTGTCAAACTACTTAATACTTTTGTAACCACAGTTTCATCTATAATATTTTCATCATACAATTTCATCTATTATTATCTATAATGAAAAAGACACACCCATTAAAAAGATCAAGTCTTTTAAGATAGATGTGTCTTAAAAAAGGGTTATAACGTTTCAGAAACAACATAACCTTTGAAGCTAAAATAGCTAAAATACATGTCTCTTTAAATTTAAGAGTACATCTCTTTAAGACCAAAGGACATGTCTCCTGGTAACACAAGTATATGTATTCATTCTCCATCCTTATAATATCTATCTAACCATTATCTATTATATATAATGAAGCCGGAGAAGGAGTTTATAAACAAATATGTTACCTAAAGTAGGTCGATGGCAGTGGCAGGTCAGCCCGGATGGTGGCAGTGAGGCGGTCGCGAGGGTGGCCGGATGGTGGCGGTGATACGGCACTCGGTTGTGGGCGATAATGGCTATATCGCAGTGGCCTTCCGACGTCGCGCCGGTCAGAAGGAGTTGGTAGCCGGTAGCAAACGCCACCGCCGTCGGAAAAGACGATAGGGGAGAAGGAGACTGAACCGCACTCTTTAAGGGTTTTCGAAACCTTAACTGAGGCCCTTTTATAGCAACGCCCATGGAACAATATGGGGCCCATAGTTGGAGCGAGCAAAGCCCGCCCAACTTACAATCCGGCCTTGGCCATTCAGCCAGCGTACTCATGGGCTGGGCTGTTGCCAGCCAGGTTTCGTTTTTCTCTTTTTTTGAATATTCAAAATTACATGTATTTAAATAAATAAAAATCATTGCAACATGGATTTTTTTCTTTGTTCTTTTCTAATTATTATTAATTTTGATATCAATTGTATAATTTACTTTTTAAGAAACACCAATTTAATTCAACATATTCAATTTTATATAAATAAAAAATAAGTTTTATGCACTATTTTTCATGTTGGTTTCTTGCAAATTTCTCATCTAGTTGAGGAATCAAACGATTTATCAATTCTTACCTTTGATAAACTAATGGGATCTTTGGAAGCCCATGAAACTAGATTAAATAGGTTAACAAAGAAAAATTAAGAAAGAGTCTTCCAAGCAAAAGGGAAGATAGCCATAGAAATAAAAAAAATTTGGTGGCAGAGGTTAAGGCAGAGGTGGATACAGAAGTGGAGGGTGTGGTGGAACTTGAGGAAGAAAGAATATGTTCAAATGAACAAAATGAGTCAAGGCAAAAAGGTAAAATCCAATGTTGCAATTGCAAGAAGTTAGGGCACATAGCTACAAATTGGAGGAAAGATAACCTAGAAAATTATGTGGATGAAAAAGAAAAACAAGATAACTTGTTCATGCCTTACATACATGATGTTTGAAGAGACATTTGGTTTTTTGATAGTGATTGTTCGAGCCACATAATTGGAACAATTAATGTCAATGTTCAAAGAGCTAGATAAGTCCTGCAAGTCACTCGACAAACTTGAAGATAACAAAATGATACAAGTTGAAAGAAAATGAGTGGTTATGGTCACAACTAGCCTTGGTAATGACACATAACCAGTTGAGTGTTGGATAAACATCTTAAACTTTTGTCTAATATGTAGTTATAAGGGTGATGCCATTACTATGGCAATTAAGAGATGTCTCATGGGATGGAAACTCGATAGAGTTTTTACTTTGATAATGGACAATGTTAGTTCAAATAATGTTGTTGTAGGTAACTTTAAGAAAAAAAAATGAAAAAATGGGATGCTAGCATTATGAATGGATAATATTTGCATATGAGGCTGTATGGCTCACATAATAAATTTAGTTGTATAATATGGGTTGAAAGATCTAAATGAATCGATAACAAGAGTTATGGATCCAGTAAGATATGTTAGACAATTCCAAGCAAGATTGAGAAAATTCAAACAATGAGCTGAACTGGAAAAAATCGAATGTAAGGGTTTGTTGTCGTTGGATGTTGCAATTAGATGGAACTCCACCTACTTGATGTTAGAGACCGCTCAAAAGTTTGAGAGGGCTTTTGAGAGATTTGATAAGAAAGATCCTTGTTTTCAACTTGATCTTAGTACAAGTAATTGGAATAATGATTTACATCAAGTTATTACTATAAATGGGAGACCCAAGCCAGAGAATTAGACAAAAGTCAGAATGTTTGTTAAAGTGTTGAAACATTTTTATGAGCTAACTTTATGGGTATCGGGTTCATCATATGTCACCTCCAACACATTTTTCCATGAACTTAGTAAAATGCATTGTTTCTTACAAGAATGGTAGTGAAAATGAAAGAAAAGTTTGATAAATATTGGGAGGATCCGCACAAAACAAATCATTTAATTTACATTGTTGTCGTGTTTGATGCTAGGTACAAGTTAGAGTATATGGAATATGTACAGAAAGAGATGTATCCAGGTGAGAGAGGAGCTGGTGTAGTTTTATTGTTAAAAAATGACCTTCATGCTTTGTATAAAGAATATAAAAAAAAGTTGGGACCTTGAGGTGATGTTGGAGTCAATAGAAGTGTCTACTCCAATTGTTGTGACGAATGACAAGGATAAATCCAAAAATCCATTTTTTTCTCGCATAAAAAAACATAAGTGTATCAATGGTAGTGGAATAAATGTGCATTAAGAATTGAATAAGTATTTCAGTGAAGTGTGTGAGCCTTCAAGTAAAGACTTTAACATTTTGAAATGGTGGAAAGAAAATTATCGTCGATTTCCTATTCTATCTTCTATGGCTTGGGATATATTGGCAATTCTAATTTCTACTGTTACGTCCGAGTCTACATTCAGCATTGGGGGTCGAATACTTGATCCATTTAGGAGTTCTCTATCTCCTAAAGTGATTGAAAGTTTGATTTGTACGCAAGATTAACTTCGGTCATCTACCACCCCAATGAGTATTGAAGAATATTTGGAGCATGTTGAATAACTTGAAAAAAGGTCATTTCAGTTTTACTCTTTTTTTAAATTTACTTAAATTTTAGTTCAATACTTTGAAATTAACTAATTCATTTTGCGTATTGATTTTAGAATTGACAAAAATTACCATAGACATCAGTAGCATGACATCCAATGTGAAAAATTAGATTTTTGAAAATCTCGTGCATTTGTAAATATATATGTTTTCTACTATCTAGTTGTTTATGTTTTCTAATATCTCGTGCTATTGTCTATGTTCTTTTGCATTTTTATCTCAAACCCACATCTCCAATCACTTGTTTGATTTGATCAGAATATCTAAAGTTTGTTCACGTCCTTCAACAAAGGAGGCAATTGCAATGGGTGACATGGGCTTCCAGTTCCAGCACTATACGTTGGAATTGTGATCTGAATTACTGGTGTGGATTCTTGTTTTAAACATGCAGAGCTATTTTATGTTTGTATTGCTTATTTGCTTTAAGTCCAACTATGTATGAGTGAATGCCTAATGATAGCTTTTTTTGGTGATCTTAAGGCTTATGATTGCAAGGATTGCCTGATTTTGGTCCTTTTTAGGTTTTTGCAACTATGATTTTGGTCTTTTGTTGGGTTGGGTTTTTTGGAATCCTAGTTTACTTCACTTGTGGTAAAATGAGAACAAAATGGAAGCATGAATTGTGTTGTTATTAACTTATTGTTTAATGGATGTTTTGTGTACTCCTAGATTGAAGGCATTTCTATCATTTTTATAATAAATGGAAGCGTGAATTGTACATGGGATTTGAATTTTTGTTTATTAGTTATAATATTTTTTCGTTTTCTCCATCTTTGATACTTGGAAGATGTGTGCCCTAGGTTTCTGTTGAATATTAGTTAAAATTAAAATTATACTTGTTGATGGTCTGAATAGGTGTTGAAATTCCAGTGTTGTACTGAATTGAATGAATGTTTTATGTCAGTTTGATTTTTTTTAGTTTAATATTAGTTTTGATGGAGTAGTGAATCTAGAGATAATGAATATCTTTTTTCCACCTAGAAATCTCATGATGCAGTTTGGTTAAATTGGTTTGGAAGATGTGTGTCAGTTAAATTGATTTTTTTGTTTATATTCAGTTCGATTTTTGGACTGTGTTTTCATTTGGTTAGTTCAAAGTTCAAATCAGTTAGTTCAGTTTCAATTATTGCGGTTAGTGTATCAAGTCAGTTCCGTTTGGTTCGGTTATATCCTTAAGTTCGGTTCGGTTCAGTTATAACCGAATGCTCACCCCTAACTAAAGCCATAATCGACCATCCAATCTAGTCCATCAGTAATCTCCCGAAGATAAGCCCAAAAAACTTCCAACACTTTAGTAGCTTTGGAGAGAACAAAACTTGAGAAATTGCATTAGGGTAGGACGAATACAACACCTTTGTCCATATAGCTGCTCTAGTGATTGCACTTCTAAGATCTCTTAGCTCATTATTATTAAAACCACCCTATTATGCTCTAGCCAAATGGACCAAAGTGTCACGTAAAGGATCCCTATTATACTTGATATGGGCATGTAAAGTAAAGTTAGCTTAAGAATGGAGGGGTGAATTCAGCTTTTACCCTTAAAAAAAATTCAAATAAACTGAAGTAAAAGATAAAGAGAGATTGAAATAATGAGCACACCAGGATTTTAGAGTGCTTCAGCTACCTACCTACTCCACTATCTTGACTGCCTACTCCACTATCTCGACTCCTCACCAAAGATTTAGTTAACCAAACTTAATTGGATAGCTTTTACAACAGGCACAACTACAAATCTTTTACTCGACTAAATAAAAATTTTCAATCGAGTAAGCTTTACAATTTTCTGTCTAAAAAATTTAATCGAGTAAAAGAAAATTTGTAATTAAGTAAGTCAGAAAAATAGTGGATCACAAAACATCTATACTTTTGTAAGGATACAACTTAGTCGATTAAATAGCACTTTGTAATCGATTATTGGTTTACAAATTTTGAATTTTATAGTCGTTATAGCTCATTAAATGCAACCAATCTCTACTTTTGCATAACATTAAGAGGGTGTTTGGCTTACAAGTTTGGCCACTTATAAGCTACTATTTTAGCTTATAAGTTATATAGCTTGTTTTGTTATGCATAATTTAAGAGCTTAAAGGCTATCAAGCTTATAAGCTATTTTAACAGCTTATTCGATAAACTACTCCCCCAACTTTTCCAAATAATCTCTTGGTAGCATATTTTGTTGATCAAGTAAATGGCAAATTTGCTCCCAAATAAAACAGATATTTCCAACTTATAACTTTCTTTTCGTCGCTTTGCCTTTTTTGTCGCCGCAACCTCTAGCCTTCAACACCATTTCCTCCATGTCTATCGTCATTGTTTGCCTCCTTTGTGTCTAGTGTTGTCCTCCATCTATCTCCATCGTCATTACCCCAACTTGTCGCCTCTAGCCCATCGCGGCCGCCTAAGCCCATTGCCATCACCGCCACATCTTTCTCCATTCACTATATATATAACATATATATTTAACGCATATGCATATATATTTTAATATATATTGTATTAAAAATTAGTGTTTTTATAAATTTTATTTGTATTTTTTAGCAACATGTCTATTTTCATTTTTTTGTTACGTTTTGATAGCTTATTAGTAATTTCAAAACAAACACATAACTATATAAATGACAATTATTGGGTTTTGCATTGAGAAATCTATCTAGAAGGTTTAAAAGAATAGGAGATCCCTTGAGCGAATGGAAGTGGTTGAATATTCTAAGTTAATAAGATGTTAGCTTAGGCATTTTATTATAAGGGGTATTTTAGTCTTTGTGTAGGAAAAATATAAAGTCTTGTAATTATCGCCTCCAACCCTCTATAAATAGAAGGCTTAGGGCGAGGCAGTTGGACACAATTGATCATTCTATCCTTTCTGTATACGAGTGATATTATTGTAAGAAGAGAGAAAAGACTTGTGAGAGAGAGAGTCATTTGTAATCTCTTTTGAGTAGTGAATTTGTGTGAAAAAGAATGAAGAAGATAGGGATATCTTGTATTGTTCGAAATTGGTTTCTAGTGGAATTGCTCTCGTTTTGGTGTCTGGATATAGGGTCATTTTCGCGGCCTAAACCAGGATATATCGCATGTCTTCGTAATTGGTTTGGTTGTTTATTTATCTGTTTTTCATTCCTTTAATTTTATTCTTTCAATTTTAGTTTCTTATTTCTGTTGATTGGGTTGATTTCGGATGAAGAGTATGAGAGATTAGCATTTGTAAGTATTGATTGAGTTGTCTAGAACACTTCTAATCTTAAGAACAGGTTAAAGCACATTTATTTAAACACGTTATCAACTTAAATATTACTCAGCATTTAAGTTTTATATAACTTATAAGCATAAAAGCTTATAAGCTATAAAAATAAACGATAAGCCAAACAGCCTCTAAATGCTAATAGAAATTTTTCAGACAAATTGTACATGAAATTTGATGTTCTAACTAATTTGTGAGATATTGTAGAGACAAAAAATGGCAATTAAGACACAAAATATTCTCTCTTTCAAGACAACTCAACATAAGCACTAAAGAACAAAATATTATATAAGGAGCTGGATGTCTAAAGAAGAATAGAATGTTGTGAATTTTAAAAAAAAAAATAATCTCTTTGAGAATTCAAAAGCTTTCAAGAGTTCCTTATTGTTTATATCCATCAAAAAGATAAGAGAGATTGAGTCTATATCTTTCCATTCTTCTATCTCTTTGTAAACTCAAGAGAAGAGTTAGTAATCTTATATCATCTTATATCTTATCTTGCATTTTTTATTTACATTTCCTTTGTGATATTGTAAATGTTAAGCTTGATCCTAATAAAAGACATTGGTTGTGGCTAATCCTATTTAAAACCCATTGGTTGTAAAGGTTTATAGCTGAGCCTGTTTTAAAAACTAGCAAAGTAAGTTGGTTTGATTAAATTCTTGGTGAAAAGCCAAAATAGTGGAATAGACATAGCCAAACCACTATATATCCTGATGTGTTGCTATTTTTCAATTCTTTTTACTTTTGACTTTAAATTTTTACTTTTGATTTTAAATTTCTCAAATTCTTTTAAGAGTGAAAACTTAATTCACCCCTCTCTTAACCTAACAAAGTTTACATTATGGATGCTTCTCCAAAGAAAGTTCATTATTGATAATTCTTCTTCAATCAAGAGATAGAAGGAAATATATATTTTCGTGCAAAGAGACGACGAAGAGTGATTCCCTTTTTTGACCAGGTGGTCCTTAAGTAAGATTTGTGCTTAGAAGACTAAGCTAATTGAGTATGAAGAAAGGAGTATGTCAACCTTGGTTGGGCTTTCAAAGTGATTTTCGAGCAAACCTTGACCTTAGGTTTCTCTGCACTCTAGGTCCTTGGTCTAGGCCTCGGAAGACTATTCATTTGCGTGTCCGCATACGTTGTGTATATGGAACCTTTTCCATTTCTTTGTTCTTTTTTAGTCATTATTAGGATATGGATTTGGTTATCATTATACGTTTTCCATTTCTTTGTTCCTCTTTTCGTGTACACTCAAAATATTCAACTTTTGACTTTAAAATTTCATGAATTTTATATTTCACTAAATAAGTTTCTAAACTATTTCAACTTAGCCACAATATTCTCTTTGTTATTAAATCCATTATATAAGTTAACTTACACTTCCTAAACAGTAGACCTTTAATTTGAACGCCCACTAAACTTTATTTTTTGCCAAATCAATTTTTGAACTTTTCCAAAATAATCAGGACACCCGCACTGCAAGAAACAACATTAATTAAACTAATATTTTAGTTTAATTAATGTTGTTTCTTGCAAAGACCATATTGAAAAAATTTCGAAATTGAATTGATAAAAACTAAAGTTCAAGAGATGTTTCACCTAAAAGTCCAAAGTTTTAGAAGGTAATCAATTTACTTAATGCCCTTAGTAAAAAAAATAGTCTAGTAACTAATTCAAGAAAGTTTTAAGAGATTATTTTGATGAAATATAAAATTATGTGTTCAGCAATGAAGGTGTGGCAAGCCTAAGCCATGGAGAGATCCCCTGGAGGTCTCTTTGGCCCCACACTCCCTACTACTTCAACACTACACCGCACAAGCACTGCCATTCTTCTTCAAAAGTCCAGACACTAATACTGCATTTCATAAACAAAACTACATATCTTTTTTTTGTTTTCTTTGTTTTTTTTTTTTCCTGGTTACCTCTCTTTGAATAATATGAGCACAACCACCAGCAAGCTAAACGTAAAAGTAAATATCAAGAAGGAATGTGAGGCGACTAGATAAAATGCCCGGGAACTTGGAATTGTTCTAAAAACAAGCACTTTTTATCAAAAGCTAACCACTGCACCCAACATAAAATGTACTTCACAGAGCGAAAGAAGACAGCACACATAATGGAGAGACGGGGCGGGCACACATAATGGAGAGACGGGCGGCAGGGGAATAAGGGAAAAAAAAACAAAGGGCAAGGGTGATCTTCTAATGATAGTGGTGAATTGAACGGAAGGAAGATAAAGACACATTCAACCGCTTGGTATTTCTTAGTACCACCACAACAATTGACTACCTCTTTCAGGAATCACGCTCTTCTGCTGGCATAGTCATCACCATCATCATCAGCATTGTAATCACCCTCTACTGGATCCGAACCATCCACCATTTGGCTGCTGCTGCTGCTGCTGCTCTCAGGACTATATCCTCCTAATCCTCCTCCTGTACTACTAACACCATATCCACTGCTCGTGAAGCTGCTGTTCTCCACTCCACCATCCCTGCTACCACCATATATATCACTTCCACCACCACCACCAGCAACACCAACATGGCCAAAATTTCTGCTGTGCCCGCTGTTCGGGTAACTGCCACCCTGGCCATAGTTCCCTCCATAACCGTCCCCACTGCCTCCACTTCCATAGCCCCCTCCACCATAGCTGCTACCACCGTATCCTTCTCCACTGCCATAGCTACCAGAATTGGCCCCTCCATAGCTTCCAACGCCACCATAACCACCACTTCCATAGCTGCCTGCACCATAACCGCCACCAAAGCCACCAGTTTGTGGTCTATCATTTGCATAATTCACCCTTACCCTACGGCCATGCAGGTCCTGGCATGGACAAGATCAATGTCAGGAAAGGTCCATTATAAATTACTGCCAAAATAGGCTTAAACAAATATACCATCTCAGGAGTTAACAAAACACAACCTATGCGCCTTAATCTCATTTGGTGGGGTCAGCTTCACAACAGCTAAAGCCATGAAATTAAAATGTACAGTCATTTTTCATTTTCCAAACTGTATGGCAACCTAAACATCTAAATATGTTTCCTAACATAATGTGAAGTCATAAAACATACTCAATGTTAACATTTGAAACAATCCCCACTTAACCAATGATTACCATCATATGGAAAAAATAATATCAATAAAAGCTACTCTCAAAGAATGGGGGCAGAAAAATATCCAGCTGAAATATGATAAAAGGGAGAATCTATTTGTATACTCTTTCATGACCTGGACTTACAAGGAGTTCCATACAAGAGGAAGCATGCACTTAATCAAAAGTAGCATTTGGTAGATTATAATTTTCTTCTTGCTTGCAAAGATACTTGAATTTTTTTTTCATGGGCCATGGCCAGTGTTGTATTATAATTATAAAGTTCTCTCAGCGTCCACAAAATCTCAGCCAAGAAATCATTATTTACAAATTATGGAAGAAAATTATGAAAGCTATAATCCCTGAAACTACTAGATATTTTCAAAACAATTCCAAGGTTGTTAACAAGACAGGGAAGAAATCCAAGTAATCAGTACCTGTCCATCCAATGCCTGGATAGCAGCAGAAGCCTCCTCGCCATTAGTATAAGTAACAAACCCAAATCCTCTGGATCTTCCAGAATCACGATCTATAATTACTTTCGCTGCCATGAATGTTAAGCAGGTCATAAAAAGTCGTTCAACAGGTCAAAACATAAAACTTGGCCTAAACACAAGAACATTTCAATCCCCATAAAATTCAGCAGATATCCAATAAAAAAAGAATTTGTTTCCATACTGGATCGTAGGCATTTGAAGCATGAACATCAAGAATGATATCAATTCTTAAAGCTAGCAGGAATAATGATAGAATAGTAAGGAACATTAGTTAAGCATACAAACGTCTAATTACTACTGCAGCCAAAATGCAGGGAAACATGCATCCACATGTACAAATCCACAGCTACATAGAGAGATCTGCAAGAAAGACTTATAGATACCATGCGAAAGCATTGAGGTGATACACAAATACACATATCAAAATAAGAAGTTTACAAAAAAGTTAGCCTAGACTATGAATACCACACACACAAATATGTGGTCAAACAAGTCAGGCTTGATCCCATTCAATAAAAAAATGCATGTGAAGCCCCACAATCTTATTTGGAGTTGAACCCTCATTCCAAGGATGTTATAAAGTTTAATGCAGAAACCCAATTAATCCAGCAAAATAAACACAAGAAAACAAATAATATCAGCATGAATCACCTTTTGGGCTTACTTACAAAGTCGTGAGTTAACTAATATATACCTTCCACAACATCTCCATACTTATTGAAAGCTTCTCTCAGACTTGTCTCATCTGTGCCATATGAAAGTCCTGACAGTCAAAAAAAAAAAGAAAAGAAAAGGAACATAAGCAAATTACTATCAATAATGGGATTATAACAACCCTTTGACAGAAAAAGCAATTCCACCTCCAATAAAGAGTTTTGAAGATGACATGCATCTTATCATTTGGAAGACAAAAGGGTTAGACCCATAAATTTCAGATTTGATATGCTTGCTCACAGTCTGCCTGAGCATACTCCCAGTTTTACTCAAGAAAGACATTGCTGCAATCGAAAACCACATACACAAAATCTTAAACTCTCATCTTTAGCTTTCCAAGGATGAAAGTTATCTGTACCAAACAAAATAATAATAATAAAAGATAAAAACCTCACCCTACAGAAAAACAACACAATATCAGTTAGTTGATTACTCATTAGCAGATAAAATTTTCAAGGGGGATCATTGCACATTCAAGATCCACAGAAAATGACAGACTGGCTCTCCATGAATTAGGACTAAAACAATCATTTGGCAGTTAAAGAATATTTGCATGATCTTTTGTGTTGGTCACTCAAAGTTGATGTCCAGGCTTGAATGTTGAGAGACCAAGAGGAAAAACCTACATGGCTTAACACAAGAAGGTAGAGAAAATTAAAGCTATTTATACAAAAATGGGGAGATAGGATAGCAGGAGCACAAGAACTGGCCTTAAAAGAAGCTGGATGGGTGTGTTTACACTGCTTTTGATACACAAGAATTTATTCTCAACAGCCTTTCTTTTGACTTTTATTGAACTATTGCACTATGCTACATCAGCTATTGTGTGCATTTTTATAGGAATCAGACACCCTAAAGCCTTACTCTTATATTAGTAGTTGCATATGAGGACAGGACAGCACGTTCTAAACATTTATATATATGCACACAAATCTAATATACTGAACTGATATTATCATTTAAGATGTACTGAAGCTGTACGAACTTGCAAGGCTAGAAAATTCATTTACAACACAGTTACATAGCTGCTGCTTCAAACATTTTTAAAAAGCACATGGAACCTAAGCATCTAATTTTGGGTAAAAGGATCAACTACCAGTAACATTTTCCAAAGCTTGTTTTCTCTAACTTTTGCATCGAGACATCAACATCTATGCATATATTTCAAGATGAAGAAGCCACACAAACCCTTATAAAAAGTCCACCCACACACGCCCAACCACCCACTAGAACATTTTCATATATGAATATGCATATATACATGGATAATAAAGCCCTTGGCCAATCTTGGCATGCCTTTACCTTTACCTACCTTGGCATGCCCTTAGCATAACTCTGCTTGGTTTAGGTTATATATTCTGATAACCTAGCTTATATATATATGTGTGTGTGTGTGTGTGTGTGTGTGTGTGTGGATACACCCACACATTAGATATATTTCAGGAAGCCACACAAAACCATGCTTTATAGAGTCCATACACACCCAGTTGCCCACAAAAGTTCCACCCGTCGCCGTCTTCTCGGGTCGACAAGCTTTCAAGTCCCTATAGATTTACTTCTTCAGCAACTGCTGGCCTGGTTTAGTTACATAGGACAGACGAATATGTATGCATGTTTGTTGGTTCTCAAACTCTCAGCGACAAAACAGCAATCCACTTGTTGTTGCTGAGATACAACAATAAACCCAAATCGATAAACACAGGCGTAGGAAACAAACCCCACAGTTTATAGCCAATACCCAACAGCGGATAAATGAAAATACAGCATAAATGGCCCATTGAATCAACGAGCAAATTAGAATACGCAAATCCACATGTGCATATAAGGAGAAATAAATATACTTTTACATCAGGCAAATCGTTTCTGGGAACGATTACCTTCTTCGGCGTGGTTGAGTATGGCTTTGAGCTTGGCTTCTCTTTCTCTTTCCTCTGAGACCCTAGAAATTGTTTTAAACGGAACAGGGTTTAAGGGGCTACTTAGAGGCTGTTTGGCTTATCTTTTTTTTCCGTAGCTTTTAAGCTTTTAGCTTTTAAATTAAAAATTAGATAGTGTTTAATTTGATAATATGTTTGAATAATTGAAAAAGATGATAAATTATCAAAACTTGATAAAAAAATTAAAATAGACATAATATTGAATAATGTAGAATTTTATTATTAAATATTGATAAATTATATATATATAAAATATATTACTACTTTATATATATATACATATGCGCTACAGATGGGGGCGATAGGGACATAGACAGGCGACGATGAGGGTGGGGACGATGGCAGGCAGCTTCTAATAAGGCAACGGAGGAAGAGTTAAAGCAGATGAGACAGCGATTGATGGGGGTGATGGCTGACGAAAGCGATTGGTGAGGCAACGGTGACAGTTGAAAGAGTTAGGGAAGCAAAGCACCGAGAGGTAAATGTTGAAGAAGAAAGGCATAGCTAAAAATTAGTAAAACTGGCAAGGGTAAAATGGTAATTTTGTCGGTCAACACAGCTTATATATAAGCAGCATTTTGCAAAAGCTCCCCCTACTATCTTTTTTTAATAGCTTATAAGTTATATCCACAGCTTATAAGCGGTCAAATCGGTAAGGCAAACATCTTCTTAGTCATCTTCAACCCAACTTCCTATCACACTCAATATTATATTATAAATAATTTACTCCATATTTTAATTTTATCTGATAAATTATATATGCTCTAACCACACTCCTTATTCTCCTATCTATTTTACTCCATATTTCATTTTTTTATTAATAAACTTCAATTATATTTATTTTATCTTACTTATAATTTTCACTACTATAACAATTTATTATTTATTTGATAATTTAATAATAAATATGACGGTCCAATATTTTTATAATATTTAATATATTTGTAAATAAGTTTATTAATATTTTTAAAAAATAATTATTTAGATAACTGGTCACATTTTCGACTGTGAATTCATTTAATCTAAACATGAAATTATCTTTGAACACTTAATATACAAACTAATCAAATACACATATACACAAAATGAATAATTAAATACACAAAATAATTAAATACAAGCATATACAAAATTAATAATCAAATATACAAATCAATAATCAAATACACAAAATATCAATCACTCAATACAAAAATAAGTATAAAATATATATTGAATCACAAACCAGATTGATTTTGCATATGAAGAAGAAGCCACCGTCGTCGTTGTTGTAGGTGTTTGTCGTTGCCGCTACCATTGGATCTGGTGTCTGCAAGTTGTTCATGTGCCTGCAATGCTCGTTTTTTTTCGTCTCCATCGCTGTTGCCGTTGCTCATCATCAGTCATTTTCTCCTAATTATGAATCTGCATTTGTTATTGTTTGGACAAGACGTATAAGGAGCAATTTGAAGCTCAACACCTGTAGTAAGTAATTTGAAACTCAACAAATATTTAGCGAGGGACAAGACGTATAGGGAGAATTGTTGGAGTGGGTTTCCAACAATTGGCTCTCCATATTTTAGCTTGGCGAGCAATTTCTGCTCACATTGGAGATGTTGTTATAAGGAGAGTTGAAACTTATGTTATCCGTTGAATGGGCTTCAGGAATGTCTGGGCTCGTTGAATGAGAGAGGCTTTTGACAGCCCGTGCATACAAAGATATTTTATTGGGAATATCTTTTTGGTGAGTTATTTTATTGAGAATTCGAGTGTGTGAGCATTAGATTAGTAAAGAAAACGAGATTGATGCAGTTGTATTTACTAGTAGAAGAGTTGTGGCCAAAAACAGGCTCAATAAGGAGTCTAGATCTTACCCATGTTAGGTTTCTTGAAAGAAGGCTCAACTTAAAGCTAAGACTTGATTTATTAGGAGAAAAGCCAAATTAAAAACTCCAACAGGTCAAGCATATATAAGACCCAAGGTTTATCCTCTCAAGAGTCCTTTAGTCTCATTTTCCCCTTCTGCCTTCCCCTTGTTTTATTTTCCTTCCACATTTACAACTTATATTTTCTCATTAATAACAATTTTCCTTTTAAACCCTCACTCATATCAATTTGAGTATTGGAAGGTCTTTATAGGGGTATATTAATTTGAGTATTGGAAGGTCTATTCGAGGATGTCCTTACACAACCCAACCTTTTGTTTTTGTAAGTCTAAGCAAGAAATTAATTATGTCAATCCCAATTGTAACTAAAATACCTTGCATTACACGTTATTCTCTGTTTAAAGAGAAATATGGGTAAAGATGAATTTTGAGGAGATATAGAATGGCACAAGTAGACCATGAAGGATGACTCAATAATGTTTTAAGAATTTTCAAGGGTTTGAGAAACTTAAAGATTAAAAGTTCAAGGTTAAAATAAGAAAAAATAATAAATGTTGAGACATGTAATAAGGGCATTTATGGAATTGTGGAAATAAGATAGGGTCTAAGAGAAATAAATAGAATAAAAAAGGGGTTGACATGAGATTTCTTAAAGTTAAATGAAATAAAGTGAAAGTGGTAGACCCAAAAATGATGTGTGTGTGTATATATGTTATACGATGCTTTCTCGAAGGTTCCAACCAAGAAAGAGAGAAAGGAACTAAAGGAAGGAAAGAATGACCAGAGAAGAAAGGAAGAATAAGGAAGATAGTCAAAGAGAAGAAATGTCACAAGTTGTTGAAAAAAGTTGTTTGACTAATTACTCCTTTGATTTCTTTCATTTTTCCTTTGTTTCAAAGTTAAAATCCTCTTCATTACACCTATAAGACCCTTGGAATGTATTTATGTGTGTCGTAGGAGTAAGGGATGTCATAGAAATTAAAGTTGAGAGATGACACTTTATTTAATTGGTCTATTGCAACTTTCAGAGCTAATTTTGGTAAGACTAATCCCATAATTTCTTCAATTTGAGGCTATAATTAGATTCTATAGATTCACTAATATGCTAGGAAAGTCTTATGTGAAAGATAACGCCAACATTTAGCATATCATGTGGGTGGTTAGATTGGTTTTCAAACCACGAGCAAAACACAATAGAAATAGGAAACAAAACCACATGTAAGACTCATTATAGACAGCCATATGAAAGATATAAGCCATTCATAATAAAAAAGAAAAAGGTAACGATTACCTCTTGAGATGAAGATGTTGTTGCAGGTTGCTTCCGTTGCACCTATGTCCAGCCTTCACCGGTCTCTCATCGAATACCCGTGAACCACCTTCACGAACAGCCACGAGCCTCGTCTATTTCCTCTCGACCTTGCACCTTGGCTGTAATACCCTAAAAGTCCAGAGAGGAGTAGTATAAATCGAGGATAAGTAAAGAAGGAAATAACACTAGCTAAATACCTTTTAGGCTAAATGTAGGCAAAGAACTCCCGGGTTAAGCGTGCTTGAGATGGAGAAGCTCAAGAATGGGTGACCCCCTGGGAAGTTCGCATAGGTCTATCAGGGTAAGTTGTTCTGGTCCTTCTTATCGCTTGATGCGGGATGTTACAGGTGATATCATAGCCGACCCTTGGAGAAGGTAGTCCGATGAGGGCGGGGAGTGGCGCTAAGGCATGAGGGCTTGTACAAGGAGCGGCTCCTGGCCGATTTCTAGGATAACAGCCTCAAGGGAAGAAGATCTGGACCGGTTGTAAGGTCGCATGACGAGAACTTCATGTGCTCAAGAGAGGGAGAAAGTAATACCCCAAGATCCCAGAGAGAGATAGTATATATCGAGGATAAGTAAGGAAGGAAACAACACCAGCTGGATACTTTTTGGGCTGAATGTAGGTAAAGAACTCTCGAATTAAAAGTGCTTGAGCTGGGAAAACTCAAGGATGGGTGACCCCCTGGGAAGTTCGCGTAGGCCCATCAAGGTAAGTTGTTCTGGTCCTTCCTATCGCTCGATGCGGGCTGTTACATTGGCCCACCATGCCACCCTCAGGTTAATAATGTATACCTTAATACTGAATTTTGATGACATCTAACAAATGTATTATCGGACTAATGATGTATATCTTGGGATTAATAAAATGGTCATTTCTTCATTCAGTGTTCTCCAAATGTGTATGAATGAGTTCTTGATAGTCTTATTCTTAAGTTATTAAAAATATGTGACAAGGATATATAACTCAAGATTTTTTAAAAGTATTCTTAGTCCTTACATTTATCAAATAGAGGACTATGATGAATCCATTATGGATTAGCACATGATCTACTACATTTAATTAGTATGAGATACTAATGATAAAGGATGGTGAGTCACATACCAAACTACATAAGATGCGACTAGTAGACATATGGGTGGATGTTATTGAACATAAACTAAATGTGACGCTTGCGACATATCACATAGATGAGAGGATTAATGATATGTTGCTGGTTTTTTATTACGTGTCTGATCCTCAGACCAAAGGTGACAGAGTTGTCATGTGCACTAGTGTCAAAGATTTACCATTGAGTGGAATCATTCAATGTGAGAGGTGGGAATGCTTTCTATGTGATTTTTGTGTAGTGGTGTATAGAGGCAGAAGCTTATTGAGGGATTCATTGACCCCCGTTATGGGGTGAACATCTTATGCGATCGCAATTTATTGTGGTTGGAAAACCTCTATACAAGGTGAACATGATTGGAAAGAGTTTTTGATGTTGGAAGGAGTTCCGATGTGTCATCTCGACCACACTGTATTGCATCCTAGCATAGCTACTGAGTCTTGTGAGTTTAATCAGTCCATAACTCTCACTCAGTCTAGATATTAGTTAATAGAAGGATTATAGTGCACGGTAATTAAGAGCCCTAATATGTTGATTAAAGTATTGACTTCATTTCCATTAGGATCATTCTAAAATTATGCTAGAGGTTACTTAGGACCTTTTGGGGTATTATAAGGAAATTGAGAGTTTCTCATAGTAAATCTGATAGGTTTGAAATGCTATGGCACACACCCAAGAGATGGGGTGAATTGAGTAATTAAAATTTGATAGAACTTGAAAAACGTTTTGATACAAATTGAGGTTTTAGTGATTTAAAACATATATAATGACAAATGTAAATCAAGAAAGATAAATATGTGAATCAAGTGATGAATAAACGAATGCTTGGAAAGATAAAGATCAAAGAATGCAAATATAAGAGAACACAAAGATTTATAGTAGTTTGGCCTAACCCAAGCCTAATCCACTACCTTAACTCCTCACTAAGGATTTTGCAAACAATCCACTAAAATCTCCTATTTAATCAAGTAGGCCCTCTAGTCCAAGACTAGGAAATTACAAACCTCTTGCTTATATAAGCAAGCCCTCTAACACCTAGTTAGGAATTTCAACCCCTTACTTTAAAGAGCAAGTCATCTAACACAACAAGTTAGGAAATACAAGACATGTACAATAAAGAGAGAATCTAAAAGATAAATCTCTTAGTTACAATGTTTCTCAAAATACAAACAAGGCTTGAATAAATTGATATAAATAAAGATTAAACCCTTGAAGAGAGAAAAATGAAGCATAGTCGATGTAAATACAAATGAGAATAAATGTAAGCTCAAATCATTTTATTTCCATCCATTAGCCTTCTCAAGTTTATCCATGACTTGTATTTATACGCATCTCAAAATGTCTAAGAAAAAACTAGCCGTTTGTAACCGTTGGGATTTGAAAAACTAGCCTTTGGAAGCTTTCTGCGAAACAAACTGTTGACAGATTTAAGCATTAAGATAAGACTTAGTCAACATAAACTAAACTTATTCGATAGAATCAACAACTTGCACTCTATTAGTTGACAGAATGAAGGAGATAGTCAACAAATGCAAGGTATAACACATAGCTTAGTCGACAGAAAGAAGGACTTAATTTACAGATGCAAGAATTTAGTCGATAGATGCAATGTATATAGCCAACAGATGAAGCACTCAGTCGACAGATGAAAACTCTGAAGATACAATACATTACAACAAATTTACATTTTCTTTAATTTATATTTTACCTTCCATTTACTTTAATACATAAATGTAAATAAGAAAGTACACCCCATTTTGGATTCAATAAAAATATCTAAAAAATTAAAATCCATAACCATAAGAAAATAGAATTTTGATTTTAATACAAACTCGAGATTTAGCAAATTTACCACTCTCAAAATACATACTTTCTATTTATTGAAAAATTTATTAAAAATTGTTTTAACAATAATGAATATTAGCTATCAAAGTACCGGAATATAGTTTTTCAAAATGAAAATATTTTCTTATATGTCTCCTTATAATGTGTTAATCTTATAGACTTAGAGAAATAACATTTCTTGATTCATTTTGATACACAAAATACTATAATACTTATTTTTTGCTAATCTCCAACTAATATAGAAAATCATAGATCATTTTATTTTTCATATTCTTGACAAATCATAATCTCCAACAAATCATATTCTTGACAAATGACTTAGGGAATAAATTAATTTTGTTTTTCATCATCAAAACCAAATACATGAGTAAAATATCAAAATCGAAATGTTAGGTTGGTGCTAAAAAGTTTTGCATATCCTGATTGCTACATGGTAGTGAATCTAGAAGATTACACACATACTGGTTAACCATTTCTTTAGTGGCTAAAATACTTATAAATACCCCCTCCAAACTCATTTTTTGAGTATCCAAGTACTTCAATTGTATATCCAAAGCACCCGAAAGCTTTCAAACTCTTTCAAGCAAAGCATCCAAGCAATCCGAGACTTTCGAAATATTATTGCACATCCACTGAAGAGCCACAAGGTAAGAGGAGAAAAGTTCTTTAAATCTTCTACGACAAATCTGAACTTCTCCATTTGAGGTACAAATTTATTTAAATATTATTATCTTGTATAATTTGTTCTTAATTGCTTATTTATGTCCAAGTGTGGATAAATTATTTGTAAACATTTAAATTATTATTGAGGATCGTATAGGTTTTCTAGATCCGTTAAAATCTAGGTGAATCTAGTTTCCAATGTGAGCTAGGAAGAAAATCTTGAAGTAGTGGTTGCCAAGAACTCACTGTAATATAGGTGTGTATCTAGTTTCCAAAGTGAACTAGTGTGGAAATCTTGGTAAAATTATTTTAGTGGAACCCCAAGGGTGGTTAGACCTTTGGGAGAGTGGACTAGGTGTGTGTGAAGACACCAAACCACTATAAATTGTGTTGTGGCTTACATTTATTATTAATCTTAAATATAATTTATTATATTTATCAAATATATATTTTTCAATAAAATTATTAATCGAGAATATTTATTAAAATTGAGAAAAATTTTAATCATTCAATTCATCCCCTCTTAAGTAACCATACCTTAAGGGACCAACAGTGGGTACTAGGCTTTGTCGCTCATTTCACTTCACTCAAGGAATTAGTTCCCAAAATGATAAAGAAATTACAACGGAACGAAACTCGAAACCCGAGTGAGCTTCACATTTCTTTAGCTCACCTCACAACAAGTTAAAGGTGACCCAAGTATAAAATAATATAATACAAATTTGTTAAGTATTGGGGATTTATGGGAAATTCATTTTCAAGGTCAACCTTGGCTCAACCACACAAACGCCACATACAATAAGAAATCGTCATAATCACACATACACCACGCTGATTACCTGATTACAACTAACTAGAACATGTAGTGCCCAACAACACATACATTCAATACACATGAATATATATACAAAAATATAAATAGCATACAAAACTCGGGCAACAACTCTAGTTGCCACTTCATCATCTCGACATCATCCCTGCTTGCATCTAGACTCACAACATCTACAACACGAGATAAAACCTCATGAGTTACAATGACTCAGCAAGAGTGCAAATGAATGTAAACAAGATAATATATGTGATGTAATGACAAGTAAATATGCATGAATGGCGAGACATCACTACCCTTCGAACCCACATGTTTGAGGCATTAACCTCTCATAATACCCCTAGCATGCATCTAGTCTCTCCCTTGGCCATAGGACTCCACTAGACCACCTATAGAACATACACAACAGACAACTACACACAACATATATTTACCGATTTTACCAAACATTCGCAAGGCCGCCCACCCTTAGGGCCATCCCTTACCTGGCTTGAAGTCTCTTCTGCCATGAGCGAGAACACTAGCCTAAACTTCGAATCCTTCTAGGACCACCGCCTCCCCGATAGAACTTAGATGTAATCACACAAAAACGCCCATTGCATTAGAAATTAAACAGGGCCTAAGTTTTTACCATACCTTGTAAAAACTCACTCATCAATAATTTCCAAACAACCGCAACCAAAGGTTTAATCCAACTAATACTTATTCTACATTATCTCACATAATGTAAATAACTTGAAAGGAATTAATTAATTTACCATAGTCAATCTGGAGAATAAATATGACAAAATGCCCACACCGACGTTGCCTCATTGGTTGCCATCTTGTGCCCAAAACCTATTTCTGAGCCTCTGGCACGTCCTTCGAGCCCCAAACTAATTTTTAAAATTTCCCCCCAATTTTTTTGGAATTTTTTTTTACTATTTTTCCATTTTTCTCAATTTTCAAAAATTTATTTTCTTTTTCTTTCATCTTCTTCATTTTTCTTCTTCGCGACTCCTTCTTCTATGCACAGAGCCGCTGCCTATCGCCCTGCCAGCCACCATCACTACCAGCCAGCCCCCAATCGACCACCGTTACCGTTTCAGGCAGCCTATTCCAGCCAGCCACGATCGGCTATCAGGCCTCTCTCTCGATCCCTCTTCTTTCCCATACTCTCTACTCCCAACTCTCTCGGCTAAGCTGTGCAAATGGGAGAACCAAATTCTAGATTTAATTTCAATGCCACTGTAGCACACTTGGCCACCAACTTTCCCATATATACATATATATAAATATCACAAATTACATATTTACCCTATTCCAACTACTCATTAATTCCACTTAGGCATTTTTAGTTGCACTTGGACCTTTTAAGGCCTTAATTTAATTACCATTAAGCACCAAAATCTTGATTTCTCCAAAAATTAATAATTGACTTTTACTTGGAAGGACTGATTTCATCGATGTGCCCGCACAGGACCTTTTCTCCGCCTGAAAGCACTTCAAGGTTGCCTCACACACAAAACTGGACCACCCTCAGGGTCCCCTCGGAGTCCCGGACGTCCTTTACGACCATTCGGTATAGTCAACAATTTGGGCTTATACCGAAATTATTCTAGAAACTATTCCTGGTCTGATTACTTTCAACATTAATAGCCTCACCTCGAGACGCTCGCCAATCTCATGCCCTATTTCCTGGACATCCAAGTCTCAGGGAATTCCATGCCGTCGATTTAACAATTTTAATTAATTAATTTCTCGAAACTCACTTCTTGGGTTTTCTGAACCACTCAAGGTAATAATTGAAAATCCTATGTTTTCCAACACCATGTAATACCGGGTATTACATAATGCATTGGATTCGTGATTTCTTGTTATCGTGTGTTTTCAATCATTATGAAGAAATGATGATGATTGTTGTGTTGTTAAGAGTTAACAAATAGATCAACAATTTATTAAGAGTTAACAGAGGAAGACCTTTAAGAGTTAACGTGGGGCCTTGGTTCCATTAAGAGGTAATGGAAGGGCTATTAAGAGTTAATGACGGGTCTAGATGCAATTTGATAAAACTTTGAAAAAGAGCATAAAACAGTTGATAATTATTCTTGGATCGGTCAACAGTTTTGAAGGAACTGTTGACAATTTGCATTGAACAATCAACAGTTTGGCTCTGTGGGATAAGATCCTACATGTTTTTCTTCTATTGTTTTAGTCGGCAGAGCATTGAATGCTTTATTGAAGCCATCATGCATCTAAGAGACAAAAAAATTAGAAAGAGAACAAATTGAAGGAAGAAGAAAAGACACATTTTTAAGATATAGAAAGCTTTTGATGAAGTAATAAAACTGATATCAAACTTTGCTGAAAACTAACTTTTACTGAAAGAATAATGACAATGCTAAAATTAAAGAAAGTAAACAATGCAGCACATAGAAATTTTTTTGGTAATTTGGCTCAACTAGCCTACTCCACTCTCTTGGCTCTTCACCAAGAATTTAACAATTCACTATAACTTTTCCAAGCTCAACTATAACCTTAACTTTTCACAGGTGCAACTGTAATCTCTACTTTTCATAGGCTCAGTAATAACCAAATACAATTGATTTTTTAAAATTCAACCAAAACCACTGCCTTTTAAAGAATAAGGTGTAACCTCTTGCCTTTTAAGGATCGAGTATAATTGCAACAAGATAAAAAAGGATTACAATTTAAAACACTTTCTCACAATGGTTGGGATCAAATATAAAAGTTGCTTCTCACAAAAAAAAAAAAAAAAAAGAGAGAGATAGAAAGAATGAAAAAGAAATAATATAAGCACCCTTTCTCTCTTGTTTTGATTGAAGATGAAAGTTTGAAAAATCTCTTTGTCTCAAGACAATAGGAAGTATTCAAGAACAACATTCTTCTTCATCTTCATCTTTTTTTATAGTTGATGTCAAAAGAAAGATATCTGTAAGGAGGATGTTAAGAAATTTGTGAACTAAACACACACAACCAGATTCGATAGTACCAATGATCCACAATCGAAACAGAATCGAAGAAATGAAATACAAACATAAAATCGATAAAGGCAGCATGTACGTGTTTGGATTAAAAGATCCCACTCATGGCAGTGGTTTCACCCCTAGTCAATCAAGTACTAGAATATGTATATACAAGAGATTTACAGAAATGATTATAACGAGAGATACAAGAACCTCTCATAGGATCTCACGGTAACTCAAGAACAATACATCGATCAGAAAACATAAACTGATACAATGCAACGGAGTATATCGCTCAAATCAACTCGAGCAATCCCAGCACTCAATCTCACCAATCTCTCTCCCAACAAAACCAATAAACATGTGATTCACACATACAAGGAGTACGAAGAATGGATTTACCTTGCATTTCCTACCATATCGATCATCCAGTTCTTCCGCAATCTTTCTTCTTTGATCTGCTCTCTCTCTCTCGCTCTCGTTTAGGGTTTTCTCTAATTGAACAGTGGGTTTGCAAGTCTACCGATTTCTCCCAATCTCTAGCTTTATATACTTGGGGTCAAATGACAAGCTTGGAATTAACAAGGAAGAATAAAATGCATGGGTTGGGCTTGTTGGGCTGCATACACCAGCGACCCAAACCCAATTCAACCCAATCAGATTTATTATATACTTGACCTAATCAATTTTGAGTTACAAATATAACAGAGGACAATCTTCTTTTTTCATAAAATAATCATTTGAATATTCAAATATCATTGGGATCAAATTTAGAGCCTTTTTGAAGCCTTATGGTTTAAATTGTGCATTAAAAGCACTTACAACGGCTAGTCTAATGGCTCTATTTTTTAGCTTCAACACAAAATTAATTCACTAATTTTAGCTTTTACTCCACTAACATTGGTCAATAATCGATTATACTCTTTAGCTACTCGATTGAACTCAACGACTATTCAATTATATATACACTGTCTTCTGCCAACCAAGAAATACATAAAATACTAGACTATTACAGTAATAGTCAATTTTCCATCAACTTATACTCGATTGCTCATAGAAATACTCGATTAAAACCCTCATAATCTTAGTCCAAGCAAACATACTCGACTAAGGAAGAGAGATACTTGACTAATATAAGATTATACTCGATTATGCTTATCTCCTAGTCGATTAACAAGATATAACACTCGACTATCACTATGATCACTTGATTGCTTTTGATATAGCCGAGACTTGTGGAAAAAATACTCAATTAATGAGAGCATTTACTCAAGTAATATTCAAACATACTTGATTATACCTAATACCTTACTCAACTATCATTTAATCAACATATATTGTTTTGAATATCATTAAAATGACATATAAGATATCATAAACATTGAGCTTAAATATAAGACTCAATTTTCTTACCAATGTCTAATATAAACCTTAAGCTTAACCAAATAAGATGCTTAAAACACAAGTGTTGTTTGTGAAAGTTGGTTAACACTAATTTTCTAATCACACTCTCTTGGTTACATAGAGAGCCTTAGAAGATAAAAAAGATATATCTCAAGCACATGGCTTTGAGAACAAAATATAATATTCAATTAAGGACTTTTTTTTTTATATTCAAATAAGAATCATTCTAACTACAAGGCTCATAACATAACATAGAGACACAATATCTCATTTATTCATACTATCAAATAAACACTCTTGAAACACACATAAGTCAAGTAATTCACTTTTACTTGACTGAAATATGTTGAGTACAAAATATATTACTCAACAACAGATCACAACATATAACACAAAAATATTCTAGCTAAAAACAAATGGTTGAATGAGAGATTTAGTTGAGGGGCTAAGGACCATATTTTTTAATTTATAGATCTCTTATGTATTTAGTCTAAAAAAATTATTTTAACATGTAATAAAGATTTCAATTTAAATGTTATTGTTGTTATAGCTTAGCCCCCAGGACAATTCCCCCTGGAGAAGTCCCTAGGAAGATCCTTGAGAAACATGCCTATGGCCACACAAACGTTCACCGGGATACTATTTTCTAGAGTTAAAGGAAAAAGTCAAAATTAATAATAATAATAATAATAATCATAAATAATAAAAAAAAAGAAAGGGCAAGGAGTAGCAAGGTAGTGCCTGCCCCTATAAATAGGGGCAGGTTGCCTTGCTGTGGCCCTTTTTGGTCGTGCAAGCGAAAGCCCCAGTAGCGCACATGTGGAAGACCTGGTTGCGCGTACTTGCGGAAGACCTGGCCACTCACGTAAAAGCCTTAAAGACTTAGCGTGTAGAAAACCCTTTCGTGTGCCCTATGCGCTCCCAGCCATGCCCATCCACGCCCTAGCCATGTCTAGCTGCCCCTCAGTTGTGCACTTTCATGTCCATGCACACCTACGTGGCTTATGTTGCGTCTACTGCCATGTCATGCACACCATACTATTCTATGCTACAGCACATTATTGCTTGTCTTTCAGCTAATTCACTTGCGTGCCTTCTCGTGTCGTGTTGTGTGCCACATCACACCCCATATCGTGTCAGAAGCTCATTTTTCATGATCACTTGATCAAGTCTTCAATGACGTCTTGAGTCACTCGAAGACCCCCAAGATCTTGCCTTTCATTGTCTTAGGGAGATAAGACTAGTCTCTTAAGCTTCTCATTCCTCTTGGGACCTTCCCCCCCTCCTGGGGGAAGGGATTTCTCACATATGTCCCTCCATGCATGCCTAACCCCGGGACTATCGAATGCAACGAGAGTCACATGCTTCTTGTATTCACGTGTCATGCGTCGACCATTTGTCCTAGTCATGGCCAACCTCTATAAATATCTATCGCCCCCTGGCCTCAAGCACGCCATTCCAACTACATAATCTATCTCTATCCTCTTGTGTCACTCACCTGAATAGTCCACATACATAGTTCACTAATACTGCTTGCCCATGCACCACCTCATACTGCACTCCCAAACTTTGGCCATGTGATACACCCCAACATATTGCATCTTTACTTATTCATGACATGTATTGACTTAGGCATTAGGAGGTGTGTGTGGGAGAAATCTCCGCGCGCCTTCTGATTGTCTCCTATCTTGTAAATCATTCAAAAAACTCATTCGCGAACCTTATAGGCATTTTCTAGAGACCCATCCAAGGGACTCCCGTCTTTCCAGTGCTCATGCCCCCTACTCACCAGTGCTTCATCATTCCACTTTCTTGGACAATGAGTTGAGCCCCTAATTGCCGATCTCTTCATATGGTTGCTTGTTATTTTTTCCCAATTAGCCTTAGTGATTGCTTGGTGAGGTTCCTAGACATACAAATTGTAATTGTTATATACATGCAACAATAATTGTTAATTCAATTGTTAACTCTTAATTAATTGAGGAGTAAAAGGAATGAAAATAAATGATTAAAGGATGAAATATAACAAAATTTTAGTTGATGATGTAAAGACTACATTTTTTATGGGGAGTATTAAGACAATAATTAAATTATAACAATTTTATTATGCCTTTGGCGCCCCCTTCAAAATGACAAACCCTAACTGCGAAACGCATACTACAATTAGAAGAAGAAAGTTCGAGAGACAGAGCGAGAGCGAGGAAACCTTTTGCACAGTATCAATGGCAGCCCCTAACTCGAATTCCGACAAGGCCAGAGCTTCAACATCTCATCTCATTAACTCTCATCAGTTCTTCGGTAAGCTGCTTTGATCTCTGCAAATTTCTATTTCAGTAATCGGTTTTCAAATGCCCGGACAACATTAATTTGTGCCCAAACCATTTAAATCATCCATACTTTGTAGTTTCTTTTCACGAGTATATTATATATATATATATATATATATCCATATGTGGCCTCCATCTTGACACGTGATTGTGGGTATACGCATATGCTGTAAAGAACATCATAACAGGATATAACCGCACGGTAATGATTAGTTTCTTTCTTTTGCAGTTTTACTTGATAACTTAACGGGTTTCAAAATGCGTGTAAGCCGAGATATTCTTGAGCTGAGCTCAAATGGTTTGATAGTATTTTATGGTTATAAATTTGTTGAGCTGAATTTATAAAGCTTAAAAAAATTTCTAAAACGTGGTCAACCTGAATTGCCTGCATGGAAGGAAAAGATTCCATAGGCTAGTCGCCATTGTGCACTGTATCTAAAAGTGGGAATTTTTGTAAAAGTTGATAGTTAAAGATCAAATTAGGATACACTATATTTAGTTTGACCTATTGCAATTTTATACTAATTCGAGTGTCAATTAGTTGCGCTGTGAAATGAAGTGGCGTTACACATCTCCATTGTCTCTGTTTTGCAGTATTGGTGATTATGTAATTTCTTTTGCAGTATGGAGAGAATTCCTATGGGGAGCTATTGCCGGTGCCTTTGGGGAAGGAATGTTGCATCCAATTGATACTGTAAAGACCAGGATTCAAAGTCAATCCATTATTAGTGGGCGTCAGGTATGAGAATGGTCCAATCACATCAATAGAAAACATAGAAGAAATAACCTTTTCAATCAAAAGAAAGTAATTTTTTTCTTGTGCACATTTGGGTGATAATTTTCATTGGACATTTTTTATTTGATAAGGGAACTAGTTATGCAATTTTAAATACTAGTTGCAAGACACATTTAAATGGAAATAAATTGAATTTTTAACTTGTAAAATTTGGTTTTGTTAGAATATTGATCTTTGATAAACCTGTGATTTTAACTGTTATTTATAGAGTGTTACTGATGTATGGCTTAAATACTATCAGAATCAGAAAAACATATTACAGATGGTCCGGACAGTCTGGGTCACTGATGGGCTAAGAGGTACATGAAATTCCATTTTTTTTAACATCTGGATTTTGTATAGAGTTATTTGTACATGGATGTTTCTTCATATATCTTTATAAACTTCTACGGCAACAACCTTGTTCAGAAATATTTTTCTGTGTATCTTATATTTTTGAGATATTACACTGTTGAAATGAGAGCAAACATGGGAATGATCAAACTTTTCATGTTGGATAAATGTTAGAGATCGTATGTATACTTGAGTACATATATCAGCAAACTTGCTTTGTGATTTGGTTTGCATGAATTGATTATTTTAACAGGTTTTTATAGAGGAATAACTCCTGGGGTTACTGGATCTCTTGCAACTGGAGCGACATATTTTGGTGTCATTGAGTCTACCAAGAAGTGGATTGATGAAAAACACCCTAGCCTTGGGGGCCATTGGGCGCATTTCATTGCTGGAGCTATTGGTAAGCTGTTAACCTTTTTGTTATCTGTCAAGCACGGCTTAAAATTGATGGCATTGAGGTTTCTGCAGAAATGTCTGCTTGTGCATTTCCTTGCCAATGGATAAATAGCAGACAAAGATCAGATGCTGGTTCGATCTGTTGTTTTGGATCTTCTATGTTAGAACATACATCTATGGACTAATAATAGGCGTTGGTATGTAACATGTGTCTTAGTAGTTTTGGTTGCTCAAGCTCATGAAATTTGGGTTTAATTTGATTCCCCTTGAGTGCTTGTTCTAAAATGCTGACCTGATGCCACCTATATATGTACATAGATATAAAGTATTAACTTATCATGTAAGTTAATCACTGGTATGCCATGTACATAATTTAAGCAGCATAATTTGCGTGTGTCCATTTAAGTTCTGATACAAACAATACCAGATTGGTAAGGAGTGAAACTTCTACCAAAAAATGAGCATATTCCTTCCAGATGGGTAAGGAGGTCTGCAGGGAAATCCTGGCCATGCATCTTCCACTTAAACCCTTGACATTTGTACCTGCTGATCATTTGGCTCCCACTTGCAATCACCACTGACAGGGGAGATGTTTCTTGTGTGTTGCACTGCAATTCTAAGGCAGTCTCCTTGTCAAGGAAGCTGTGGGTACTCCCTTTGTCTATGAGTATCATTAGCTCCTTCTTGCCCACTCAACCTTTCACCTTAATTATCGTTGGCGTGCATGGATATTTCCCCATCTTCCCCCGTACCTCCTCCAATGTCTTATGATTCTTCCACTTCATCCATCCCTTCTTCATTCTCCTCCTCCTGCCCTTCCGATCCCGTTAGTTGCCTCCTGCAGTGGTGACCAAGAGTGTACTTCTCCCCACATTAGAAGCACAGACCTAACTGTCGCTTCTGCTCCTCCAATAATGACTTTCCTAGAATTAGATTGGGAGAGTTCTTAGGGATTAAACTTCCCTCCTGGATCAGCTGACTTCCCCCCGTTGGCTGTATCCCATTGATCTGCGGGTTGTGCTCTTGGAATCCCTTAGGTGATAACTTGTGCTTTCGGGCAAATGCCTCTAGAACCATCTCTTGGAGGTGAGCATGCTTTGCCGCTTGCCTGATCATGGCCAACATCAACATTTTGACCAACGACCTTCGTTGATCATCTAGACCATTGATGAAACTTGTTACAAAATAGGGTTCATCTAATATTGGATGGGAAATCAATAGGGTTTAGCTTGATATTCTTCTATTGCACCCTCCCGCTCAAGTTTGTTAAAGTCCTCTATGACATCTATCTTAGATTTCTCCCCAAACCTACTGCATAGGCCTTTAACGAACTTTGGCCAGCTCAATTTAATTCTACCCCTGCTCCACCCCTGGAACCATGCATCCGCCGCATTGTTGAAGTATGTGGTTGCATTACTCACCTTCATCTTTTCCTCGACTTAGTATTGATAGAAGAATCTCTCACATCTTCGGATCCACCAATGCGGTTTAATGCCTTCAAATGCAGGGATCTCTATCCTTGGCATCGAAAAATTCACTTGAACTCCTTCGTTTCCTTTGATTGTTGTGTCCCCCTCTGACTCTCCCTTTTCCTCGGATTTCAGAGGACTTGCGGTTTGATTCCTATCTCTAGGCGATGACAGGATTGGAGCTGTGGTAGCTCTTGGGGGAAAATTCACCAGCAGACTTATGTTCTGCTGTCGGGATAAAAGGCTCAATGTAGCACTTAGTTGCTGGCCTAGGCTTGAGAATTCTTCTTTGAGTCCGGTCACTGTTCTTTCCAATATTAGTAACACTTCTTGAGTCACCGCATTTTTGGATCGGCTATGGGTCACTTCTTGCGTTTTTCTGATTCCCCTTTCCATTGTTTCTAGTCGATCTTCCACCTGGTCCTGATTTTGTCGCATTCCGATCTTTATTGTCTCAAACTGAGATTCCCATTACTTCATTGGTGTTCTTTCCGCCATCCATAACCTCTGAATTCGTATTTGTATGCTCTGGAATTCGGTTAACAATCACCAAATTCACTACAATCCCAATTCACAGGCCTAAGATCACTTGGCTCTGATACCAATTGTTAGATCCCAAAGGATCTGGCAAGGTAATTTGAATTATGCAAGGGAGTTGGAGGGAAGATTTGAATTAGGGAGGGAAAGAGAGAGCTAGAGAGAGGGGGGAAAAGATCATTCTCATTCATGACATGATCCCCATCCTCCGAATTAGCTCATTTATAGCCATCCATACACACTTATAGAATGCCTTTCATCGGAGAGCTTAACTGCTATAATTGCTAAGTAACAATGCTAATAAAAAAAAATAAGGGGGGAAAGACATAACCAGGGGCGGATCCATGCATGAGTTGTCCTGGGCTGAATTAAAAATAATTTGTTAATATTAAAAAAAAATTATTTTTTAATATAAAAATTAATTTTTTAATGTAAAAAATAATAAATTTTACTAATAATTTAGTCAAAAAAAATTCCAGCCCACCCCAAAATTTGTGATGTGTAATTTTATACCTTAAAAAAAAAATTTAGCCTCCCCCTACATAGATTTTTGGATCCGCCCCTGGACATAACCAATTATATCCAATTACAATACTACCCTTACGGACACCCCAGGGTTGTGACAGGAACTTAGTTACTTGGAGAAGTAAGAAATAGAGTGTGGTTGCTCGATCTAGCGTGGAGGTTGAATTTAGAGTAATGGAAAATGAGGTATGCGAACTTCTATGGCTCAAGATCATTGTTAAAGATCTTAAAGTTAAGCAAGAAGGGACTATGAGACTTTATTATAACAAGAAGTCAGCTATCAAATTGCTCACAATCTGATTCAACATGATTGAACCAAACATATTGAAGTAGATCGACACTTCACAAAGGAAAAGCTTGATTATGGATTGATTAGTACTCCCTACACTCCAGCTAATGACGCTAGCTGATGTCTTAACCAAGGGACTACCATCGTCAAGATTTCAGGAAATCATCAGCAAGTTGGGAATAGATGACATCCACTCACCAATTTAAGGGAGTGTTAGAAATCTGGAAACCCTTCCTTATTGTTAGAGTTTCTTTATTGTCAGAGTTTCCTTTTATTTGGACAAGATTTTACTTTACTATTTGTATTGTTTCCCTTATTTGACCTTCCTTGATTGAGTTGACTAATCCCTAATTATTTGGAATTAGTTACCTTAATCAGGATCCACTCTTGTATTTAATCTCTAGGGTACAGTGTGTAGAAATATACAAGAGAATATAGAGCAGTGTTCTTCTCCATAGAAGCTGTTAGGGTCCTGCAGGCCTTTGAACAGTCAAATCCTATACAGGCTCTTATGTTGTGAAAAAAGGATATTTAAAAAGGTTTTCTTAGAAATCTCGTATTTCATATTTTGATACAAAATATTATCTATATATCTGGCTGAGGGTTATGTGTTTGTTGACTAATTCAATAAGTGAAACTTTTCGAACTTCTTTGACTAATCCAAAACTATCCATTTCTGATTAGCTTATTGACTCATTCAACTAATTACTTATCTCCTTTTAATAACCTAGTCGTTATCTTTTCCTCATTGAGCAGTCCTTATCCCATTTTAATAGTCTTGAAATCTGCCAGATTTGTAAAATTCCAGTCCCTTATCACTATCCGTTGCCTATAAATACTTGTTATATATTGTTTATTACAAAGTGAGCCCTGCTTGCTTCCATCTTCTCTTGTGAACTAACCTCTCTGCTCTCCTTGTAAATTGCTGGGCTATTGTCAATTTTCTATGTTGTTCCCGATATCCCTGCATTGTGAGTGCACACTTATGGGAAGCGCCCATTGAAGCTTGGGAGCTAGTCGCCATAACCTAATGCACCAAGACATTGTCTTCAAGGGGTGAAATGTACCTTTTAGGAAAGTGTCTTTGACATGCCTAAGATGAAACCATTGTGACCTTATTTCTCTAGAGTTTCCAACACTTAAAGACTGGTGTCAAGTCTCTAATGTGAGCCTTGAGCAATTCTGGAATTATAGAGTAGCCAAGAGGGAGAAGAGAGTTTTGGAGGGAGAATTTGAAAGATTGGAGGGGGGAAATGAGAGGGAAAGAGAATTAGGAGGGAAAGAATTTTGTTATTACTTCACATGAATTCCCATCCTCATACAGAGCCTTATATAGGTGTCATGTACCTAGAGTTTAGCCTAGGATTGGATTGGCAATCGGAAGGACCTGATGGAATAGAACCAAGAACAGAACGATTGAAGAGGGAAATTGGATAGAAATGGGGATAGAATGTGGAGAGAAATTGTTAGGATTCCAATAGAATTCCAATACAATCCAATATATTCCAATCCCTTTCAACAGAAAAACAAGAATGAAACAGGGCATTCGAGAGGCCCTAACTCTCCCAATTCTCTACCAAAGGCTCGATCATCCATTCTCCATCTCTCCTATCCTACTTATACCCCCTTCCCACGCTTTCCTAACAGAATTCCCCATTCACACTGCTGATTATTCTTTCAGCAGTGTGGGTTACAACTTTACCCCTCCTTCCCCATGCGCACATGCTGGTTGTTACACCTGCATGTGCGGTCCCCTTAATTCCAGCCTCCGGCCTTCAGTTGCTTGTTACGCCTATGATAGGTTTGTTGCACCGGTGGCCTATCAATACTCCCCTCTCGGACTTTCACCTTGTCCTCAAGGTGAAAAGCTAGAAATTGTTGCTGAATCATGTTGTAGGGCTCCCAAGTTGCCTCTAACGGTGGTAAGCCCTTCCACTGGATCAGGATATCCAGCCCACGTAAGTTAGAACCCTTCCCAGGCCGCACCCCCAACACTGCTTCTGGTTCAACCTTCATTTCTAAATCAGCCTGCAGCTCGAGGGGAATCTGCTCCATTGCGCCGGGCCTGCCCTTAGCTTCTTTCAACTGAGACACATGGAAAACCGGGTGAACCCGACAGTTGACTGGGAGTTTGAGTCTATAAGCCATTGACCCCACTTTCTGCTCAATTTCAAATGGCCCATAGTACCTCGGAGCCAGCTTCTCATTAGGTCTGCCAGCTAGGGACTTCCTTCTATACGGCCTTAATTTCAAGTAGACAAAATCACCAACTGCAAATTGCACATCCCTTCTCCTCCGGTCAGCCCCCTTCATAATCACCTGAGTTCGTTCCAGCTGGTTCTTGAGCTCATCCAATGCTAAATCTCTCTCCAGCAACTGCTGTTCCACTGTTGATACCGGGGTTGATCCCTTGTCAAATCGGATCAAGGTTGGCAGCTCCCTTCCATAAACAGCTTGGAAAGGAGTAATCCGTGAAGCAGTGTGGTATGAGGTGTTGTACCACAATTCCGCCCATGGCAGCCACACATACCACCCTAAAGGCCTTGCTGATGCAAAACAGCGCAAATAAGTCTCTAAAGTCCGGTTGAGTACTTCCGTTTGCCCATCCGTTTGTGGGTGGTAGGCCGTACTACGTTGAAGCTTAGTGCCTTGAAGTCGGAATAACTCCTCCCAAAAATGACTCATAAAAACCTTATCTCGATCCGAAACAATAGTCCTAGGCATACCATGCAACCGTACTACCTCTTTTATGAAAATTCCAGCTATTGCGCCAGTTGTAAAGGGGTGTTTGAGACCAATAAAATGGCCGTATTTGCTGAGTCTATCTACAACCACCAATATAGCATTCATATGACCCGATTTCGGTAACTCGTCAATAAAATCCATGGCTATATCCTCCCAAATCTGACAAGGAACCGGAAGAGGCTGCAAAAGACCCCCTGGAGATAAGGACTCATATTTACTTTGTTGGCAAATGACACACCTTTCCACATATTGGCGTATGTCCCGCTTCATGCCCGCCCAAAAAACACTCGCTGCAATCCGCTTATAAGTCTTTAGGAACCCGGAATGACCCCCTACGCTGCTATCATGACCCTCTTGGAGCACCAAGGGAATTAGGGAAGACTTCTTAGGCAGGAACAACCGCCCCTTATAGAGGAGTTGGTCGCCTACCAGCTGAAAATCTGAGCTGTAAGCTGGATCCGCCTTTAATTTCTGTATGATTCCCTGTAAATAAGCATCCTTCTCCACTTCTTGGACCAACTGATCGAGTTGCACCACCCTTGGCACCGTTATAGCGAATAGAGCTGCTGGGTGGCTGATTCTCGAAAGGCTATCTGCAGCCTTGTTCTCCAATCCCGGCCGGTAGTGTATCTCAAAATCGAAGCCCATTAGTTTCAGCATCCATCTTTGATAATCCGGGCTCACCATTCGCTGCTCAAACAAAAACTTCAAGCTTTTTTGGTCGGTTCGTACTATGAACTTCCTTCCCCACAGATAATGTCTCCATTTCTGGACTGCAAACACCATGGCCATCAACTCCCTTTCGTAAACCGATTTTTTCCTCTCCAATGGTTTAAGAGCATGGCTGTAATATGCAATCGGTTTATGATTCTGCATCAACACTGCCCCTACTCCATGTCCTGAAGCATCGGATTCAATTATGAAGGGCTGATCGAAGTCCGGTAGTGCAAGAACTGGCAGCGACACCATGGCTGTTTTGAGCTGGTGGAATGCTCGTTCAGCCTCTTCATCCCAACGAAAGTTGTTCTTCTTTAGTTTCTCGGTGAGGGGCCATGCCATCTTACCATAATCCTTCACGAACCTCCTATAGTACCCCGTAAGACCAAGGAATCCCCGCAACTCCTTCAAGGAACTTGGCGCTGGCCAGTCGAGCATGGCTTGCACCTTGCAACGATCAGCCGACACGCCTTGTTGGGAGATGATATGGCCCAGGTATTCAACCTCCAACTGTCCAAAGGAGCACTTCTTTTTGTTGGCAAACAACTGATTTGCGGCCAGCACTTTCAGCACACAACGTAAGTGCTGCAAATGTTGGTCAAAATTTTGGCTATAGATTAAAATATCATAAAAAAAAACCAACACAAACCGACGCAAATACTCCCTAAAGACATCATTCATCAAGGATTGGAAGGTGGCCGGGGCATTTGTCAATCCGAAGGGCATGACGAGGAACTCATAATGGCCCTCATGTGTTCGAAAGGCGGTCTTTGGTTCGTCTCCAGCCTTGACTCAAATCTGGTGGTAACCAGATTTGAGATCCAATTTCGAAAAAACTTTCGCGCCATGTAGTTCATCCAGCAATTCATCAATGACTGGAATAGGAAACTTGTCGGGGATTGTCACCTTGTTGAGAGCCCGGTAGTCTACACAAAACCGCCATCCCCCATCCTTCTTCTTAACGAGCAAAACCGGGCTAGAAAAAGGGCTAACACTAGGTTTGATAATACCAGCTGCCAACATCTCTCGTACCATCTTTTCGATCTCATTCTTTTGGAGATACGGGTAGCGGTAAGGCCGAACACTAACCGGGGGGGTGTCGGGTAGGAGATTGATGGCATGATCTCTGTTTCTGGTGGGTGGCAGTCCCACTGGGCTGGAAAAAACTCCTTCAAACTTAGCCAATAATTCCTCCAAACTTCCGGGCAGCCCAACTTGCAGCTTATTGCATTCAGCAGCCACCTCTCCAATCTCCAACAACACTCCCTCCCCACTCTCCTGCAACGCCTTCACCATAGCTTTTAGGGAGACTAATGTGTTACTTAAGCTCGGATCACCCTGCAAAGTCACTGCCATCCCCCCTATTGAGAACTTCATGGTCAGATTCCTCCAATCCACACTCATCTTACCCACCGAAGCCAGCCATTTCATGCCAAGAATGACGTCTGAACTTCCTAAATCAAGGGGAAGGAATTCTTCCACTATCTGCAAGTTATCCAAAGACAATTTGACCCCCTTGCAAACTCCTGCACCTTGTACCGCCATCCCAGTTCCCATTATCACCCCATATCCCGCCGTTTTCGTCCTTGGTAAATTCAAGCGTTGCACCAACTCGGAGGAGATGAAGTTATGGGTTGCTCCCCCATCCACCAGAACTACCACTGGCTGCCCTTCTATGAGCCCCCTCACCTTCATTGTTTGAGGGGTAGTTAATCCCACCACTGAATTCATAGATAATTCAATCACCTCTCTTCCATATTCCACCCCTTCGTCACCTCCTTGCTCCTCTTCTTCTTCTGCCGCAGCCTCGCCTATTTCGTCATCATAGAGCATCAGCACTTGGAGCTCTTTGTTCTTGCACCTATGGCCAATCGAGTACTTCTCATCGCAGCGAAAGCAAAGGCCCTTCTCTCGCCTTGTCTTCCACTCAGCCTCACTAAGTTTCTTGAAAGGAAAACTGCCACCATTACCTGTGGACTGAATCCGGAGGCCTAGCTGGTTCACGGACCTTTGGAAGGAACCCACCCCTTTGGCGGGTACCGGTGACAGCCGACTCGCAATTGCGGTGGTGGTGGAATAACCGCTCCTAGTTGATCCAGCTGCCCGATGGTAATGTTGAAGAGCTAAGTACTTGTCCTCAACGTTTTGTGCGACCACCATAATTCGATCAAGCCCCCTCGGTTGTAATACTCTGATCTCGGCTCGTATCTCTGGGTTGAGGCCGTTGAGGAATTGGCCCTCCAAAAACGCCTCCGGCACATCAGGTACTGCCGCAGCCATGGTCTCAAACTTCAAACGATACTCCTTCACCGATCCCTCCTGCCGAAGAGCCAAGAACTGCTCCTCTAACGACCCCTCCTGAGTGGGGCGAAACCGGCTCAGAAGTCCTTGTTTCAGGCCCTCCCAGCTTCGAATTCCTCTTCGCCTGGTCTCCCATTGAAACCACGACAGTGCTGCGGCTTCAAAACACAGGGCTGCAGAGTCAACCTTCTCTTCATCCGTGAGTTGGTTGACGGTAAAATACCTCTCGGCTCGGAAGACCCACTCATCTGGATTGTCTCCTTCGAAGAGAGGCATCTCCAATCGTCTGCCACGCAAGTCCGCCCGGTACTCGCCCCCACTTCCTCCTCTCGGATTGTAACCCCCCTTAACTCCAGGGGTTACTTCGGAATCCAAGGTGAATTCCGAAGGCCCTTCCCACTCTCTGGACTTGTTCTTCCTTTCCCGCTCCAGCTCATCCCACCTCGTTCGCATGAAAGCGAACTGTTCAAGCAGCATCGCTACATTACGCTCCACCGACTGTACATTCCCTCTAATGTCGTCGACCCCCCTTTGGACGCCTTCCACCGTCGACTCCAACTCGCCAACACGCTCTGTCAAGTTCACCATCAGGTGCGGATTGTCTCTGATACCAAATTGTTAGGATTCCAATAGAATTCCAATACAATCCAATATATTCCAATCCCTTTCAACAGAAAAACAAGAATGAAACAGGGCATTCGAGAGGCCCTAACTCTCCCAATTCTCTACCAAAGGCTCGATCATCCATTCTCCATCTCTCCTATCCTACTTATACCCCCTTCCCACGCTTTCCTAACAGAATTCCCCATTCACACTGCTGATTATTCTTTCAGCAGTGTGGGTTACAACTTTACCCCTCCTTCCCCATGCGCACATGCTGGTTGTTACACTTGCATGTGCGGTCCCCTTAATTCCAGCCTCCGGCCTTCAGTTGCTTGTTACGCCTATGATAGGTTTGTTGCACCGGTGGCCTATCAAAATGAGGGAGAGTGCAGAAGAAACGAGAGGTAGATTGGGAGAGAATTGTAGAGAGAGAGAATTAAGAATTCATTTAATCAATTTAAGCATGAGCCTTCCATCCGTTTACAGTAGCCTTATATAGACCATATTTGGCTCCTAACAGCGTGCACACACACCATGTGCTTCTAACTAATTGCTAAAATATCATCTAACAACTATTATAGGCCTATTACCCCTCTATGGATCCTTGGGTCATGACAATAGGCTCTTCCTTTCTGCTAACAGCATAACCATAGGGGTTCAATTTTCATAGTAGTAACTAACTAGTACAAGTGGCTAATGCATTATCATAAAAAATTGAAATTTGCCCCTGGGGTCGTGATAACCGGTTCATCATGAATATAGCTCATGTATATAAAGCAATGAAATGTCAAAATATATCATCTGATCCTCAATGGAGAATGTTGTTGGTGTAGCTAACTGTCAAAATATAATGGAGCCAAATGGTCATTTTGGGAATTTGAGTATTACCTTGGCCAACATTTCTGAGTAAGCTTGTGTATCTCCATGTAATCATGTGATCAATTGAAAAATGAACTCTCCTATAATGTGTTCAGGAGAAGACATCTAATACAAAAGGAGAACATAGAAACAGAAGATTGTTTATACAGCCTACCAAATCTCTTCTAAAAAATATAATTGCTCAAAAATTTGTAGAAAAAGAATAAATACATAGGATGAGTCGTTGGCACATAGTTTAGCAGATAACCTATACTTAGATGGATGGAAGACAAGTTAATGCATATGGAAAAAGAGTTAATGTAAGAAAAATCCTTAATGTTATGGTTCAAAAAAGATATAACTGGATTGTAGTTCAAAAAAGATACAACTGGATTGTAAGGTTTTCATGTGTAGTGATATGCATAAAAATAATAAGAAGCATGTAGGAGATTTAGTACCACATAATCGTGTATGGGTGTAAGTGCCTTTAAATTGCTAAATAGTATTTGAGCATTAATGTCTATCATGTACCTAGGGTTTAAGTTAGGGTTTTTTAGGTAGACATCAAGAATATAGAAAATTTGGAGGGAGAATTAGACATAGAGAGGGAGTTAACAGAAAGCATATAGGGAGAGTTCCAAACAAACAGAGAGAGAGAGAGAGAGAGAGAGAGAGAGAGAGAGAGATCAGGGAGAAATCAAAGGGAAACGAGAGGGAACTTGAGAGAGAATCTAGGAGAAAAGTCTGGAAATAAATTATCATTCCAAACTATGTCTTTACAACTTAAGGTACTAACAGCTATAGCAAAAGAGTACAACCAAAAGAGAATTAGGTATAATACATATTACTATTATATCTTGGGGGATCCTTGGGGTCTTGACAATGTCTTTCAACTAACTCATACTGTATTAGGGCACCAATGTCATTCAATTGACTCATAATATTTGGATATCAATTTTTGTAACCGTCACATATTGTATAATGCTTTGTATGTTATCCAACACACAAGGTTAACGACTACCTTGTTGACTAGGATGCACACGGTGTACCTGCAACTAACACATTTGTTATTTACTTAAAGTGTCCTATCTAGTCTTCTTTCATGGAATATGCATGTAAGCATGATTAATGCCCATATCAAGAATAAAATATTTTGTAATGCAATGTACCATTCTCACCATATTCAAATCACATGATTATATAACATTCCTAGAAAATAAGTCATGGATATTGTAACAATATTATGTATCATGTCACAATTCTTTCCTTGCCACATTAGGTGATCAATGTCATATCAAGAATTATGTATTTACATGTACCAAGGCATAGTCATCAAATCTCATTTATGTCTTGTCTCCCTATTAGTTAGAAACTATAAGGGTATGAAAAGGGACGAGATTTTGAGTGATATATAATCAATTTAAATCATGCATGGCAAAGGATTTTATAAATAAAATCCCATTGGCCCACAAGCTCATCTCTCCAATTGGCCCAAGAGCTCACTTGTAGACCAATTGTGGCCAAGGTGAGGGTGTTAGGTGAGACCTGGGGGAGGGGGGCCTGGGACTCTTGGCCATGATGGTTTTGGACAACTATGGTTAGAACCCCAAGATTGAGCCAAAGAGGACCACGCTTGGGGTTGAGGGGCTCAAGGTATTCACCATTCAATTGGAAGATCCTCTTCCATCTAATCTAGTTGCATCATGCAGGGACTTTCAAGAAAACCAGACTTCACATCGTTGAAATAGAGGTTGGCGGACACAAAGGCTCAATTGAGTATCTTAGTACAGCTGACATGTTGAGTGTGTGTGTGTGTGTTGGGTGGGGGGGGGGGGGGGGTGGATTCTCTTCCATTTACGTTTTTCTCCTTTTCATCTGGCATCCATGATGCGGGTTTGGTTGATAGATTGGCTTGGGGTTTGTTGGAGGAACATGAGTGTATATGTACATGAACCAAGAAGGAACAAGAAAAAGACTTGCTTACCTTGCGTCAGTGTTGTTAACCGTGCGCAAGCCTTCACTGGAGGTTTCCCATCTCTCATTCTCAGCAACAAGGTTTTCTCCTAGTACCATATCTCTTCTTCCTTCTCTCCTCAATACACACACCACCCTTTCTCTCACACTAACATGGTTCTTTGTCGTTAAACGACTCTGCATCACAACAAATTTATATTGCTACACATGCACCCATACAGTGGCGCTGCCATAGTACACTAACAAAACTGTTATGCCACAGTTTGCTAAAGCTGCAACAAACCTTTTTTTCTTTGTTTATTGTTCTCATTAAACCTGGGAGTATTACAGAAGCCTATTCGGATAGTCTTGAATTTATTATTTTTTATTGTTATGTAATTGGTTCTTTGCTGGGACAAGGGAATCTAGCCTTTTTTTTGTACCCTTTCTACACCAAACATTTTTTATGACTGTTCTTCAAGAATTTGATGTGGATATATAGACATATGGGGCCCTCATATTGGTGCATCAGATAAATGGATTTCCCCTTGGCTCTTTTGTTTTGATGTCTTTTATCCATCCATATTCTTGTTTACAGTACAGTAGGTCTTTTTGTTTAAAAATAGAAACATAGTGATGTTAGATTACAAGTTTTTGGCAAACTTCAGAGAATTCAGAGTCTGTCTTCCTTCTCTCCATCCATTTCAGGAGATACTCTTGGCTCTTTTGTATATGTTCCATGTGAAGTCATGAAGCAACGCATGCAGGTCCAAGGTACTAGAAGATACTGGAGTTCTGTTGTCATGAATAACAGACCTGGCATGCAAATGTATGGC
This sequence comes from Diospyros lotus, assembly GCF_014633365.1. Lineage (NCBI taxonomy): Eukaryota > Viridiplantae > Streptophyta > Magnoliopsida > Ericales > Ebenaceae > Diospyros > Diospyros lotus. The sequence continues at coordinate 22,930,342 of NC_068351.1, forward strand.
TATTACTCAGGGATGTTTCAGGCTGGCTCTTCAATATGGAAGGAGCAGGGTCTAAAGGGATTATATGCAGGGTACATTTTGAAATGAATTCCTCAAACTTAATTTCCTCAGATGGTTTTAACCTTTTTAAGAGAATAACTATTTGACTTGACTTGAAAGATGCTCCTGAGATTATTCAAGCTGCACCATTTCCACTTCTGAATAATCCCCTCACTGTATTTCTGCTCAAAGTGAAGTTTCAAATTTAAAGAATTTTGAATTATCATGTATTCTGTGAACAAGCAATTGGAAGCTAGCAATAAACAAATCATTGCACCTTGAAACCTTTATGCATCTCTTTCACAAATTTAAATATTAATTTTTATATGTTCTTTGTTGAGCAGATACTGGTCTACACTTGCAAGGGATGTGCCATTTGCTGGTCTAATGGTAACTAATATAACCACAGATTCCTTTTGTTTTTTTCCTTCCTTCTGCTTCTGTTTTAAACTGGAAATACACCTCTGAGTTGTCAATTTGTATTCATGCTTGATTCTGCTCAAGCTGACTGATTTTGATACATCCATAAATGATCCTAGTTACTCATTGAATGTACCATTCTCACACCAAAACCATGCTTGATGATGATTCTTCCAATCTGCTTGATTCTACAAGGTGTTGATTACTGTGTGAATATTTTAAGTTCTGCACATTTTTCCAACAATGATTATTTTGAAATCCAAGTTGCCTGGCCTGTGAACCGTAGCTTCCCCTTGTAGAATAATTTTAAACCATACTCCAATTTTGATGCAAAGTGGCTGCTCTCAGAATTAACCCATGTTCTCATGCTTACTAGCATATCTTCCATAGAGTCGAGCAATGTCCTTTTTGTTATGGTGATAATAAATAAAACTAAGAGAACCTTATGACAATAGAAACACATTTTTTGACTGGAATGTCTAGGGGCTGTTTAGTTGTAAAAACTGATTTAAAGTGGCTGCTTTGAGAATTAATCCATATGGTTTTGGTTGACTTCCATTAATCAGGTTTGATTCCTAAACTATAGCAATTCAGATTCATATAAACTTGTGTTTATTTGTTCTTTATAAGTAATTTATGTTCATAAACTTAAATTGCTTAATGCTTTTATAGTTTATATTTGATTTTTGTTTTAAAAGAGTTATCATTGTTATTATTAGTTTTCTGTTGTCTGCTCTTCTTAGGTTACCTTCTATGAGGCCCTAAAAGATTTGACAGAATATGGGAAGAGGAAGTGGATCTCTAGTTCAGGTTACCATATAAATAGTTCTCTTGAAGGACTTTTGCTGGGAGGATTAGCTGGTGGTATGTGGCTTCCTTTGTACAGCTTTAAACTAAGCTATTAGAATTCTAATAATTGAGTGCAGAAAGGATGGACTCAATTAGTATTTATTTAAACCAACTTTATTGACGTATTTCTCAAGGGATGCCTCATAATTTTCAGAAAATTTGCAGGATTTAGTGCGTATCTTACGACTCCCTTGGATGTTGTCAAGACAAGATTGCAGGTGCAGGGATCAACTCCGAGGTATCCCTAATTTCTTTCATTCCTTTTTGTTAGTGATATAAAGTTTTGGTGAGATATGTGTTGGAATAAAAACTGAATTTGACTAGAATAATATGCACATTAACAACAAAACGAAAACACAATTGTATAATGAAAGGAGATTTGAAAAAGAACATCGAACTGGATTGAAGTAAGGTATGCTGAAACAAATTTCTGTAGGACAGATTTCACCCCTTCAATGGTGCTAAAGGACCAATGGGTGTCTTTCTCCAAGATACAACACTTCTTTCAAGAATTAGTACAACACTATATTAACCTTGACGGGAAAACCAAACTTGATAGTACTCTTCTTGTTGACTGGAGGAAAGAGATTAGAATCTCACGCACTTGACAATAATTGAAGTTTATAGAAAGAAAGTATATTGGAGGAGGAAAGACAAAAATCAATTTACTTGAATTGATTTTTGGATGGAGGAAATGGAATATGAGGGGGGTCCTATTTATAGTTTCCAAGTGTCCAATCGTGAAATGTCATGTTGCTTGACCCATTTCCAAGTATCCAATTGTGAAAAGTCATGTTGTTTGACCTAGTTTAATCTTGATCTTCAGATTGCATCCTTTCATATTTGGGTGCGATCTGACGATCTAGATTGCACCCTTTGGTGAAGGTACATATTTCTTCCATTGCACTTTTCATATCCAAATAGACATGTCCACTCATCCGAACGGACATGTCCACTCACTTGCGCCTTGTATGAACAGTCGCGTCCAGTCTTGGAGACTTTTCCAATTCTCATATTTAAGACCCATTAATTCCAACAATCTCCCACATGAATGGAAGAAGTCGACATGGAACTAGGAAGACGAAGAAGAGTACTGTCTGAAAGATAGTACATCGAGATAGGTAGCTTTTGCTTTGAACCTCCTCTAGTGAAAGCCTATCGGACTCACTTGGCTAATTAGTGAACTTAGAGTCTTGAATTGTCAGTCGTTATTGCAAGCCCAAACAATAGACCTCACATACTACCCTTCATATCAAGTCTTGGTTTTTCTATTGTGTTTATTATTTCGACCTTGAACTCTCTTGGGTTCTGCAAGTGTTTTAGAGAATCTACCTAAGAAAATTCTCATAGAACTAGCCTAGGTGATGTCCTATGAAAAGTATCCTACCATACTCCACTTGTACTTTTACAAGCTATTAGCATCATTAAAAGCAAAGCTTATCCTTAACACCCTTGTAGGCAAGCACTTATTTGCATCATAGTAATGGGGAGGAGTTATACTCCTAAGTGCTTCTCATTGAGCCCTTCATAACTAGTTGTCCTATTAAACCTAGTCCATGGGATCTCCAGTTGCTAAGTTAGGTTTCCATTAAGATAACTCATTAATCTTTAGGCTTTAACCCCATTTCCCTCGATGCAGAGTTTATTCTCTCTTTTGATAACCCCTTAGTAAATGGATCCGCTAGGTTATCTTTTGATATCACAAAATCAACTGATATTGTTCCATTAGAGAGCAACTGCCGAATGGTATTATGTCTATGACGAATATGTCGTGATTAATCATTATACCCAAAATTATGTGCCCTAGCTATAGCTGCTTGGCTATCACAATGAATGCATATTGCGGGCACCGGGTTTGGCCATATTGGAATATCTTCTACGAAATGTCTTAACCATTCCACTTCTTCTCCAGCTTTATCTAAAGCTATAAACTCTGATTCCATAGTGGAATGAGCTATACATGTTTGCTTAGAAGATTTCCAAGATATAGCAGCACCACTAAGAATAAATACATAACCACTAGTTGACTTAGATTCATCATTGTTTGAAATCGAATTTGCATTACTATATCCTTCAATGACTGGAGGATATTTTCCATAATGTATTGCATACTCTTTGGTTCTCTTCAAGTAACCTAGTACTCTTAAGTAAAGCACTCCAATGTTCGTTACTCAGATTACTTGTATATCTACTTAACTTACTACGTAAGCTATGTCCAGTCTTGTACAATTCATTATGTACATTAGGCTCCCACTTATCTTTTAATATTCTAATTGTAACTTTCCATTTCTGGTATTCTCGTGAAGAATAACTTGTGGGAGAAATGGATTATTTGTCTCTTTAATTCCATAGGACTTGAACCTCTCAATCACTTTATCAACATAATGTGTTTGAGATAATGTTATCCCATTAGGTGTTCTAGAGATCTTCATTCCCTGTATTGCATCTGCTTCACCTATATCTTTCATATCAAAGTTGTTGGCAAGCATTTTCTTTGTCTTGTTGATGACATCCATATTGGTTCTTAGTATGAGCATGCCATCTACATAAAGGCAAACAAGTACATGTGCTTCTCCAAATTTCTTGGAGTTGACACATTTCTCACATTCATTTATGGTGAAACCGTTTCTTATCATGACACTATCAAACTTCTTGTGCCATTGTTTAAGATCTTGCTTCAAACCATAAAGAGATTTGACAAGTTTACACACTTTGTGTTCTTGTCCTTTTACTTTGAAGCCTTTAGATTGCTCCTTGTATATTTCGTCATTTAGATCATCATTTAAAAATGCAGTTTTTACATCCATTTGATGTATATGCAAATTATACAAGGTTGTAACAACAATTAAAACTCAAATAGAAGTAATCCTTGTTATCGGTGAATAAGTGTCAAAATAGTCAATACCTTCCTTTTAATGATATCCTTTGGCAACAAGTCTAACCTTGAACTTATCAATTGAACCATTGGGCTTTAACTTCTTTTTGAAAATCCATTTACAACCAATTGGTTTAATTCCAGATGGAAGATTGACCAATTGCGATGTATTATTAGTTAAAATAGATTCTATTTCACTATTAACAACTTCCTTCCAGAATGAAGTTTCAGGGCTAGACATAGCCTCCGTAAAGGTTTGAGGCTCATTCTCAACCCTATATGTCATAAAATCTAAACCAAAAGATTTAGCTACTTTGGCTCTTTTGCTCCTTCTAGGTTTAGATTCTTTATCCTTCTCAAATGCAATTTCATGTGTTCTTTTTTGAGTATTATCATTAATATCTCCTTTAGAAAGGAACACATCTTTAAAGAATTCTGCATCTCTAGATTCAATAATGGTGTTTACATGAATGTCACTTATATCAGATTTATGTACGAGAAATCTATATGCACTATGTCAGCTCCCAAGGATCTGACCAGTAATTCCTTCGATCAGCAAGCTGTTCGAAGGAGAAAGGAGGAAGGATAGGGAGAGAAATTAGGGAGAGAGAGAAACAGATAGAGAGAGAGAGAGAGAGAGAGAGAGAGAGAGAGAGAGAGAGAGAATGTTGTAGAATTTTGTTAGAATAATTCCATGTCCGTCAGTGGAAGGAATTAGCTGTATATATAGCTGGATTCCTTCCCCATGTGCAGTAATCGCTTACAGCAGGGGAATGTACAACCTGCCCAAAGCAGCAACAAACTTTGTACCTCCCCTTTAGCATATTCTACTAACTTGCCATTCCTCCCTTCCTATTACATTTAATTACTATATACCCCCTCCTGCTACGTGGATCATGACAATTGCCTCTCCCTACAAAATTTTCTTGTCCTCTAGAAATGTGGAGGCGGCTGGCTACTCTTGGGAATTGGCAAAGCATGTCCGGAAGGTATTCCCACATGATGTTATTCGAGTGGAGATGAGACCACTTGATGAGAACTTGAGGGATAGGAGCCCTATGCCCATAGTTCTGAACGGTGCAAGGCGCAAAGGGTCTTGGAGCCTGAGGCACGAGACGCACGAGGCGAGGAGCTCCTTTGCGAAGCGAGGCGCACCTTTTAGAAAAAAAACTCAAAATCTTGTAAAATCATAAAAAATTATCAAATTATCAATAATAACACATACATATCATTAATGATTCATTATCTTCAAATTCTAAACTAACATCATCAAAGTTGATTCATTTATCATGCAAATTCTAAACTAGAAACATCATCAAAGTTCAAACTTAAAGTCTCAAATTCAAATAAGTACCAATCATCATGCAAAGTTCTAAACAAATATATAAACACTATAAATCCACAATTAATAAAAAGTTTTAATCAATCATCATTAAGGAGATCATCAACATCAAGGTCAATATCTTCATCATCCCCTTCAATCACCCCTTCATCTTCTTCTTCTTGTCCCAATTCTTCTCCCTTTTCCTAGTCTTCATCATCTTCGGTCTTTGTCTCACTTTCCTCCTCCTCTTCAATCACCTGAGTTACTTGTCGCTTTGAAGTCGAAGCTGAAGTTGAACCTGATTGTGATCGAGTTTGTTTAATACATTGGGTAGATACATTGGGTCTTTTCCTACTTTGAGGCAGCTCCTCCTCCTCATCATCATACCCTTCACCAAATTGAAAATCATCATCTAACGGTGCCATATTTCGCTCATCCTTGTTATTCTTCTTCTTTTGCATGTACTCTCCAATCTCTTGTTTTACTGATGGAGGACATTTTGGACAAGCTTTAATACTCTCCACAATTAATAAACACTACAAGTCCACAATCAAGAAAATATTTTCATTTTGAAAAATGCTATTTTTCTAAGTCTGGAAGATTATGCTATTTTTTTAAGTCTGGAAGATTAGCGCATTATAAGGAGACATATAAGAAAATGTTTTCATTTTGAAAAATTATCTCCCGGTATTTTGATAGCTAATATTCATTGTTTTTAAAATGATTTTTAATGAATTTTTCAAGAAATAGTAGGTATGTATTTTTGGGGAGGTAAAATCACTAAATCGTGGGTTTGTACTAAAACCAAAATTTTATTTTCTTATTGTTATGAATTTTGATTTTTTAGATATTTTTATTGAATCCAAATAAGGGTACTTTCTTATTTACATTTATGTATTAAAGTAAATGAAAGGTAAAATATAAATAAAAGAAAATGTGGACATTTACTTAAACTAAAGAAATGTAAATATGTTGTAATGTATATATGTTGGAACTGAGAAGTGGGGAGGAATTGGGCTGCCTAGGTTTTAATTAAAACTTAGGTTTCATGAGGCGTGCCTCTCGCCTCGGCGCCTCATTGTGCAAGGTGAGCGCCTCACTGAAATCATCTTGCCTCAGCCCAGGCGAGGCGTTGAACTGGCGCCTTGCGCCTAGGCGAGCGCCTAGGCATGCTTTTAACAATTATGCCCGTGCCGGTAGATCACCCTCCTATCAAGCACAACTATAGGTTCTTTGGTACTGTCATTGGCATTTGGGAGACAAGGTAGGGTAGGACTCGTTTGTGTTCCCACTGATTTTTTTAGGAGTGCCACATGGAATACCGGATGGATGTTGGAGCCTTTTGGTAGTTGCAGCCGGTATGCTACATTTCCTATCTTTGCAATGATAAGAAATGGGCCATAGAATCTTGGGTTCAACTTGGAATTGGGGTTTTGCAGTAAAGCCCTCAGGTGACCCGGTTTAAGCTTTAGATATACCAACTCACCAACCTGAAATTCTTTTTCACTTCTCCTTCTATCTGCAAACTGCTTCATTCGATTATGAGAATTAGCTAATTCCTTTTTGAGCACCTGTAAAGTTGGCTGCCTTTGCTGGAGATAAACATCCAAAACTGCTACTGTAGAGGAGTCTCCTAGGGATGGCAGGAGTGGCGGTTTATAGCCATAGAGTGCCTCGAAAGGAGACCACTTTATGGAGCTGTGGTGGCTAGAGTTGTACCACCATTCGGCCATAGGAAGCCACTCGTGCCAGGTTCTTGGCTATAGGAAACAAGAACATCTTAGATACATCTCCAAACACTGATTCACCCTTTCGGTTTGGCCATCCGATTCAGGATGGTAAGCAGTTGACATATGAAGCTTAACACCCAGTAGTCCCATCAACTCCTTCCACAACAAACTAGTAAAAATATTGTCGCGATTGGATACTATGGCCTTAGGTGCGCCGTGTAGCTTAATTACCTGATCCAAGAACACCTTTGCCACCTCCTAAGCAGTGTAGGGGTGGACTAATCCAATGAAGTGGCCATACTTGGTGAATCTGTCGACTATCACTATGATACAATCCTTTCCCTCCGATTTGGGAAGCCCTTCAATGAAGTCCATTGAAATACTCTCCCATGGTCCCCCCCGATATATTCAGTGGCTGTAGTAGCCCTGGCTTGGCTACATTCTCGGACTTGCATCTCCTGCAAGTATCACAGCTTAATACAAAATCCTTGACATACCTTTTTATTCTTGGCCATTGGAATAGTTGTTTGACCTTGTGATATGTGTTTTCAATGCCTTAATGTCCCCCTATAGGTGAAGCATGCAATGCTTCTATTATTTTCTTCCTTAGCTCCTCATCTTTTCCTATCACCAGCTTTCCTTGATATCGGATTAAGCCATTGCTTAGAGTGTAACCTGGTCTTGATGATGGGTTTACCACCAGCTGTTGAAGAAGTTCCTTGGTCTTTCCAGCTGCTTCATAACTGTCAACTACCTCCTGGCACCAATCGGGAATGATGGTGGTGATTGCAGCCAAACTTCCTTCTCAAAACACCTAGATAGCGCATCTGCTGCTAGGTTTTCTTTTCCCTTTCTATATTGGATTACATAATCCAATCCCATTAGCTTTGTCATCCCCTTCCTTTGCAGCTGAGTGTGTAGCTTCTACTGTAGCAAAAATTTTAGACTCTCACAGTCTGTTTTAATCACAAATCTTCCTCCTTCCTGGTAATTACGCCATTTCTCCACTGCCATTAATATCGCTAGTAGCTCCTCTTCATAGGTGCTTAGCCCAAGATGTCTAAGGGATAGAGCTTGGCTTAGGAATGCTATCGGTCTCCCTTCCTACACCAACACTGCCCCAATTCCCTTAGCACTCGCATCTGTTTCCAGAACAAAAGGCTTGCTGAAATCTGGCAGGCTTAGATGGGTACCTTACTCATGGCTTGTTTAAGCTCATCGAAAGCTTCTTTCGCCTTGGAGTCCCATTGAAATCCATCATTCTTCAAGAGGTTGGTGAGGGGTCGGCTGATAACACCGTAATCTTTTACAAACCGGTGGTAGTAGTCGGTTAAACCCAAAAAACCCCTCAGTCCCTTAACATTATGAGGCCTAGGCCAAACATTCATTGCTGCCACCTTGCTAGGGTTAGTGCTCACCCCTGTTTTTGATATAATGTGCCCTAGATATTCCACTTGCTTTTGTGCAAAGGTGCATTTCGACTCCTTAACATACAATTTATTGAATCTAAAGATCTCAAGGGTAGTTTTCAGGTGGGTTAAGTGCTGGGCAAAGGTGGGGCTGTAGATCAAAATGTCATTAAAGAAAACCAATATAAATTTGCGCAAATAAGGTTCAAAGATCTGGTTCATCAATGCTTGGAAGGTTGTTGGAGTATTGGTGAGGCCAAAGGGCATTACTATGAATTTATAATGCCTTTGGTGGGTTTTGAAGGCTGTTTTGGGGATGTCTTCCGGCCTCATTCTAATTTGATGATAACCGGATTTTAAGTTAAGTTTGGTAAAAATAGAAGCATTTTTTAATTCATCAAGTAAATTTTCCACAATAGGTATAGGAAACTTGTCCTTGATGGTCATGGCATTGAGTTGGCAGTAATCGACACAAACCACCATGCACCATCTTTCTTTTTGACAAATAACACGGGAGATGCAAATGGGCTATGGTTGGGTTGTATGATGGATTTTTGTAACATATCCTTAATGAGTTTTTCGATTTCAGTCTTCTGTCTAGGTGGGTACCCATAGTTATTAAAGGCGCGCCTAGGCGCAAGGCGCCTTAAGGCGCCAGTTTGGCGCCTCGCCTGGGCTGAGGCGAGGCGGTTTCTGCAAGGCGCGCGCCTTGCAAGGTGAGGCGCTGAGGCGCGCCTAGGCGCGCCTCATGAAAACCGCGTCTGCATCCTGCCTGCATCATTTCTCTCTCCTCTCCAGCATCCCCTCTTCTCAGTTTCAGCATGTATACATCACTACTTATTTACAATGTCCACATTTTCTTTTATTTATATTTTACCTTTCATTTACTTTAATACATAAATGTAAATAAGAAAGTACCCCCCATTTGGATTCAATAAAAATATCTAAAAAATCAAAATCTATAACAATAAGAAAATAGAATTTTGATTTTAGTACAAATTCAGGATTTAGCGATTTTACCACCCCCAAAATACATACCTACTATTTCTTGAAAAATTCATTAAAAATCATTTTAACAACAATGAATATTAACTATCAAAATACCGGGAGTTAGTTTTTCAAAATGAAAACATTTTCTTATATGTCTCCTTATAATGCCCTAATCTTCCAGACTTAGAAAAAATGCGCTAATCTTCCAAACCTAGAAAAATAGCATTTTTCAAAATGAAAGCATTTTCTTGATTGTGTACTTGTAGTGTTTATTGATTGTGGAGAATACTAAAGCTATTCCAAAATGTCCTCTATCAATAAAACAAGAGATTGGAGAGTACATGCAAAAGAAGAAAAATAACAAGGAATCAAGGATGAGCAAAATATGGCACCGTAAGATGATGATTTTCAATTTGGTGAAGGGTATGATGATGATGATGATTAAAACTTCTTTATTGATTGTTGACTTGTAGTATTTATATGTTTGTTTAGAACTTTGCACGATGGTTGGTACTTGTTTGAGTTTGAGACTTTAAGTTTGAACTTTGATGATGTTTCTAGTTTAGAAATTGTATGATGAATGAATTAACTTTGATGTTGTTAGTTTAGAATTTGAAGATAATGAAACATTAATGATATGCATGTGTTATTATTGATAATTTGATAGTTTTTTATGATTTTACAAGATTTTTAGTTTTTTTTCTAAAAGGTGCGCCTCGCTTCGCAAAGGCGCGCCTTGCCTCGTGCGCCTCAGGCTCCAAGACCCTTTGCGCCTCGCTGCGCCTCGCGCCTTTCAGAACTATGTGGGTACCGATAGGACCTTAAGTTGACAGGCTCGGCATTAGGTTTTAGGTTAATGGTGTGGTCAAGTGATCTTTTGGGTGGTAGGGCAGATGGCTCGGTAAAAAGGTCCTTAAATTCAATTAAAAGCATGTTAAGAGAGTTGATTTCTTGTACCTTCCAAGGTTCATTTGAGCTGCTATTCACAGTCATTGCCATCTCCCCCTTCTGCTCCCATTGCTCTTGGGTGTATTCCAGGGCATGTATGGAGAAGAGCTGGGCCACCTGGGAGAGTTTGCTCGTAAACATCCTTTGCAACCTCTTTCCTGAGATCATTTTACGCACTCCCGACTCTTGACTGCCCGTAAGGGTCTTTTTCTTCCCATCCTTCTCAAAAGTTACCTCCATTTTGTTGAAATCGAAATTGATAGGGCTGACCCCTTTCATCCAATCTACCCCAAGCACCACATCATAACCCCCCCAGCTTAAGTAGCCTCAAATCAGCCACAAATTCTTCGCCGTTCATTTCCCAGCAAAACCCCACACAGGAGGACTGACTCAAAACCTTATTACCATTCGCCACTGTTACTGATAGAGGGTGTGAGCTGGAGATCTCACACTCCAACTTCCGGGCCATGGCTTCGTCCAAGAAGTTGTGGGTACTCCCACTGTCTATAAGTACCATCACCGGAACATTGTGGGCTCTTCCCTCCATCTTAATTATCCTACTATTGGCTAATCCTTTAAGGGTGTATAGAGAAATCTTCCCTTTATCTTCGTCATCAACTTCTGGGGTCACCTCTACCTCTTCTCCTTCATTTTCTTCTGCTTCTAATATCAACAGTTGCCTCTTACACTTATGCTCAAAGAAGTATTTATCTCCGCACTTATAGCAGAGACTCGCCTGACGCCTTTGCTCCAACAATCTCCCCCCATTAGCAGGGTTGGTAACGGTCGGAGGCAAGGCCAAGACTCCCTTGCCCCTTTGCCTCGTATCCCTTCCAGTGGCTCTATTTACCGCTTGCCATCCACCAGTGATTACCCCCTTAACTTTTGTTTCTTCATCAGTGCCTCAATCGTCATTTCTTGTAGCTTTGCACTGTCAGTTGCCTGTTCCACCGTCCTTGGTTGCATCATTGTAACCATTGGTCTCACCTCATCTCCTAATCCATTGATAAAACTCGACACAAAATATTCTTCCGACAAGTGGGGTTGATGCACCACCATCAAGGACCTTAGCTCCTCAAATTTGAGTTGATAGGCCTGCACTGTTCCCTTTTGCTTGAGCTTGTTAAACTCCTCGATCATGTCCCTCAAACTCTTGTCTCCAAACCTTGTACAGAGGTCCCTTGCGAACACATTCCATGGGCTCCCCTCTTTGGTCGCTAGCCATCCTTGGAACCAGGCGTCCCCTGTCTCATTCAGGTAAGCAGAGGCCAGAACGATCTTCTGCTGTTCTTGAACTTGGTATAATGTGAATTTCCTTTCACACCTCCTTATCCACCACCTCAAGTTCCCTCCATCAAAGAGTGGAATGTCTAATTTAGGCATAGGGAAGTTCGACTGATTCCGAAGAGCCTGAGCTCCGGGTCTCCTTCCCATTGTGCTTTTCTTCATCATCTCCGGTTCTAATTCAAATTCCAACATTACAGTATGCGGAAGCTCCATCCCTCCCCTAGGAAGGATGGGTTCTGTTCTATCCTTGGGAGGGAACTCCGTTGAAAGCCTAATTGGTTGCTGAGATGTGAACATCCTTATGAATTGTTGCATCTGTTCCATCAGTAGTCCCCTCAACAGAGCACTCTGCTCTAGGTTTTCTTCTCGCCATCTTTCTATTGCTTGGGTAATTCAATTATCCACCCCCACTCCTAGTGAGGATTCGAGTGTACCCATTTTGGCCTGCATTTCCGTCATAGATGTCGCAACTTGCTGTAACTGATTTTCCATTTGTTTCATCCTCGTTCCATCCGCCATTGCGAGGTTAACCCACAGCTCCGAGCATTTCCCAAGATGCTGCTCTGATATCAAACTGTCAGCTCCCAAGGATCTGACCAGTAATTCCTTCAATCAACAAGCTATTCGAAGGAGAAAGGAGGAAGGATAGGGAGAGAAATCAGGGAGAGAGAGAAACAGATAGAGAGAGAGAGAGAGAAAGAATAAGAGATAATGTTGTAGAATTCTCTTAGAATAATTCCATGGCTATCAGTGGAAGGAATCAGCTGTATATATAGCTGGATTCCTTCCCCATGTGTGGTAACGGGAATGTTCAACTTGCTCAAAGCAGCAACAAACTTTGTACCTCCCATTTAGCATATTCTACTAACTTGCTATTCCTCCCTTCCTATTACATTTAATTACTATATCCCCCCTCCTGCTACGTGGATCATGACACACTACTATTCATTGCATATCCAATGAAAATGCAATCAACAGTTTTAGGACCTAACTTGACCTTTTTTGGAGGTGGTACAACTACTTTGGCTAGACACCCCCCACATTTTCAAGTATTTGTAGGCAGGCATTCTATCCTTCCACATGTCATAAGGTACTGATCTAGTCTTCTTGTGGGCAACTCTATTTAAAATAAAGTTAGCTGTAAGCACTGCTTTCCACCACTAAGTTCTGAGGTAATCCAGAACTAATAGCATTAACCATATTTTTGAGAGTTATGTTCTTTCTTTCAGCAACTCCATTTTGCTGAGGAGAGTATGGAGCTATAGTTTGGTGAATAATCCCAAACTTAGCACATAATTCATCAAATGATGATGAATCATATTCTCCACCTCTATTGGATCTCAATACCTTAATTGTCCTACTAAGTTGATTTTCGACTTCATTCTTATAAGTGACAAAAGCGTTCAAAGCCTCATCTTTTCTACTTAATAAATACACATAACAATATCTAGTGTGATCGTCAATAAATGTGATAAAATATTTTTTACCATCTCGGCTTTGAACAAATTTTAGATCACATACAACAGCCACATTGGCTTTGAACAATCCATCCACAAGATAGCCTTTACCAACATATAGACCTCTTTTAGTAAGTACGCCCCTTCTTACTAAGTATAAAACCAGTAATTAAATTCTTCCTAATGTCTGGAACATACACAACATTATAAAGCGTTAGCTCCTTTCCAGATGTGAACTTTAGGATCACTTTTCTAGTTCTCTCAATTTTAGATGTTATCGAATTGTCCATGTAGAGATATTCATCATGGTCTATCTTTTGATAATCAATGAACAAACCTCTATCTGCACAAATATGCCTTGTAGCTCCTGTGTGCAACCACCAGTCCTTGGCATTAGATACCAAATTGACTTCTGACACAACTGCATACAAGTTCATGTTAGCAACATCGTTCGTAATGTGGTCTGCTTCTGTCATGTTGGCTTGGGGAGGCTTATACATATTCTTCCCTATACCCTTTTTGTTGTGGCACTCCTTAGCTCGATGGCCAGTCTTGCCACAAACATAACAATTTCCCTTGAACCGCTTAGCGGTCTGCTTTTGTCATGTTGGCTTGGGGAGGCTTATACATATTCTTCCCTATACCCTTTTTGTTGTGGCACTCCTTAGCTCGATGGCCAGTCTTGCCACAAACATAACAATTTCCCTTGAACAGCTTAGCATTCTTGTCTTTGTCCTTGAATGATCCAGAATGCTTCCTTTTGTCATTCTTCTTTAACTTGGAGTCCTTTATCATGTTTGCCTTGGCCTCCATTTGGTTGGAAAAAGTCTTCTTCTGTGCAACCCTGTTGTCTTCCTCTATGCGAAGACGAACAATAAGATCATCTAGTTTCATCTTCTTGCGGTAGTCCAGAAATTTGCCAACAACAAATTTCTTTGTCCCCGCATCTCCTGTCTTGTATTTTTTGTCAAGAGATTCCCACAACTCCTTAGTCGTCTGGATTAAACTGTATACGTTGTATAACGAATTATCCAACGCATTTAGGATGTAATTCCGGCATAAGATATCAGCATGCTTCCATGCATCATTTGCTAATTGGACTTCTTTGTCACCAGAATTCTCTTTAGAATGTGCAGGACATTCTTCCTTGAGAAATTTGACAAGATTCAGCACGGTGAGATAAAACAACATTTTCTGCTGCCAACACTTGAAATCCGTGCCATTGAATTTCTCAGGCTTCTCATGTTGGGCTGCGGAAGGCATGATGAATGGAGTAACACCAGGAACTGATTTGTTCCCCTCACTAGGTGGCACACTTGAACTAGCCATAATGCTTGCAAATAATAACAAGTACACAGTAAAAGATTGCAATAGAAAAAGAATTTATGTCTTAAGATTGTTGGAATAAAAACTGCATTTGACTAGAATAATATGCACATTAACAGCAAAACGGAAACACAATTGTATAATGAAAAGAGATTTGAAAAAGAACATAGAATCGGATTGAAGTGAGGTATGTTGAAGCAAATCTCTTTAAGACAGATTTCGCCCCCTCAATGGTACTAAAGAACCCATGGGTGTCTGTCTCCCAAGATATAACACTTTTTTCAAGAATTAGTACAACACTATATTAACCTTGATAGGCAAAACCAAACTTGGTAGTACTCTTTTTGTTGATTGGAGGAAAGAGATTAGAATCTCACACTTGACAATAATTGACTTTTATATAAAGGAAGAATATTGGAGGAGGAAAGAAAGAAATCAATTTACTTGAATTGATTTTTGGATGGAGAAAATGGAATATGGAGGGTTCTATTTATAGTTTCCAAGTGTCCAATTGTGAAATGTCATGTTACTTGACCCATTTCCAAGTGTCTAATTGTGAAATGTCATGTTGTTTGACCTAATTTAATCTTGATCTTTATATTGCATTCTTTCATATTTAGGCACGACTGAACAGTCTAGATTGCACAATCTGGCGAAGGTACATATTTCTTTCCCTGCACCTTTCACATCTAAATAGACATGTCCACTCACCCGTGTCTCGTATGAACAGCCGCGTCTAATCTTGGAGACCTTTTCAATTCACATATTTAAGACCCATTAATTTCAATAATATGTTCTTCACAAACTCGCTTCAGTGAGGTCTTTTGCATAGCTGTCAAGATTGTTATCAAGCATTGCCCATTTCCTCCCTCCTATCGCTGTGCTCATTTGTTGTATGATACCTCCACTTATTCTTTCCCTCTTCAGTGTAGCAAAAGCTAACTGTTGAGTTGCGTAGTTATTCTTGTTTTCCTTCCTCTCTTTATACACACAAACAGCACAGTTGGACCCTCCTTTCAGATGTGTTTCTCTGCTAGTGCCACGAGGGCTGAGTTCTCCAACTTAATAGTCGGGGGTCAATTGGATGAAGATTGCCATTTGGTGAACTTAGTATGGCAGTTTGGACTGCATGAAGGTGGTTGTAAAAGAAGAAGAAGAAATGTAAAGAGTCCCTAAGCAACTGTATTGGTTGTTCCAATGTTTCGGGCATTGAATTTTTCTTTTTCTCATATTTGCTGAAAAAGAGAGGAGATGGGTGATACTAAATTAAACAACTGTCCAGGTATAATGGCTGGCTGGACGCAATTCGCAGTATATGGATGAATGAAGGCGTAGGCGGACTGTTCAGAGGTAGCATTCCCAGAATTACATGGTACATTCCTGCATCTGCTCTTACATTCATGGCTGTGGAATTCCTGAGAGACCATTTTAATAATGAAGCGATGAGGAATGATAAGTTGCAAGAAGTCGCGAGCTTGTCAATAGACAGCAAGGGTTCTTCCTTGCAACCGGCATCTAAAAGTTAGTGCTGAGCCGCAATGTATGTTTCACCGTGCAGTTCATATTACTATTATATAGGAGGAGGCCTTATTATGCCATATGGTAATTTGAACTTTGAGATCAGTAGGTGACACCCCTTCTGCTGCAATTCTTCTGATAGTCCTCAGGAACATGGGTGGAAAATATGTATGTTGATAATGTTTTTAGGGTTAGGATTTATCAGTTGGTGTCACCCAGCTACAGTTTTAAAATCTCAAAATCTTGCAATCTCAATTTCCTCTCTTTTTTTTGAAGCTGTGATTCTTGTTGCGATTAATAAACTTGAAATTACATTTTTTTTAATTTTATATTTTGTAACAAATTAGTAACTGATTTATCAAAAAAAATAAAAAAAACTGGTAATTGTATTTTAGTTTTTGTTATTATGACCATTAAAATTTTGATTCTTGTTAAAATCTAATCTTTTTAACTTTCAAATTTTGTTAACAAAAGCTAGTACAATATAGATTTATATAATTCTAAGGTTATTTGACTCTGGAATTTAAATTAATTTAAACATTAAGTGATTTTGAAATTTATATTAATATGTCACATTAGCTTCCATTAACATAATTTGATGGAGAATTAAAAAAGAGACTGGATTTTAATAGAAATAACAAAAAATAAACTACAGTGATTAATTTAAAATGAAGTACAAAATTTAAAAACTAGCATTATAATTTACACAAAAATAATATAATTTCTGGGAGGCTCAAAACCGTGATCACACAAGTCATTTGAAGTACACACTAAGTCAATTTTATTATTGGATGACCCCACCCGTATTGTAGTTTCTGGATCACACCATGTCATTTGAAGCACACATGGATGCATTTGAATCAACTTATTTTCTGTATTTTTATTTTCAATGACTAATTCTTCTTATGTTTGCCTTCATTCTCCCAGCTTGGTCTACTTGTCCATAAATGATTAAATTTGTTTTGGAATGTTGTCGAGTAGAATGACCTAATAATTCATTCAATTTCAGTCCTCTTTTCGGCCTTTCGATCCTAACCAAGGGCACCCAAAGACTCGTGTCTCTCACGAAGGGTCCTGCCACGTGCCTTCGTGCATGCGTGCCACGTGTCCCAGTCATTCGATTACTATAAATACCTATAAATACCCTTTGATCCCATATCTTCAAGATCCAAATCCAAACCTTGAAGACACATACCAAAGCTAGAATTAAGTACTTTAGATCTACCAACATAACTTTTTCGAAGACCCACAACCTTTCCGAAGTCCACACACATGGCATCTCATCCGCATATCCCTTTCTGCATAATGATAACTTCTAACTTAGGTATTGGAAAGCTTATTGGTGTCAGTGTCATAATGCTATATTTAGATGACATCTAGTATGAGTTTGAGCCTAATGATATAATATTGCTTGTTATTTAAATAGTCATATCTTCATTCATAACTCTCTATTTATATAATAATGAACCATTAGATATCTTGACGATCTTTATTCTTAAGTTGTTAAGAATATGTGAAAAAGATATATAACACAAGATTTCTTAAAGGTATTCCTAGTTCTAAGATTTCTCTAAAGGGGACTAAGATTAATCGATTACAGACTAGTGCATGGACTACTACTTTTGATCAATATGAGATATTGATGATAAAGGATGGTAAGTCACATGCCATATTAAATAAGATGTAGAAAGTAGACATGTGGGTAGGTGTTAGTTGAACATCTACTGAATGTGACACCTGTAACAGATCACATGGCTGAGAGGATTAATGATTTGTTACTGATTTTTGATTGTGTATCTGGTCATTTGATTGGAAGTGACAGAGTTGTTTTGTACATTGGTGTCGGGGCTTTATTGTTGAGTGGAACCATCTGATGTGAGAGGTGTGGATGCTCTTTGTGTGGTCTCTGTGTAGTGGTGTATGGAGATAGATGCTCGCTGATGGGATTCATTGTCCTCCATCAGATGGGGGTGAACATCTTATGCGATCTAGGTTGGTCGGTAATTGTTGGAGTCTTTAGCCAAGGCACGTATGATAAAAATAGTTTCCGATGTTGGAAGGAGTTCCGATATGTCATCTCGATCACCTCGGATTGGATCTTGCATAGTTATCGAGTTCTGTGAGTTTAGTTGGTCCATGACTCTCACTTGGTCGGGATGTTAGTTAGTGAAAGGATTATAGTACACAATAATTGAGAGCCCCAAATAGGTTTACAAGAAGTTTTGATTTCATTGCCATTAGGATCGTCTTGAGTCTTGACTAGAGGATACTTAGCATATTTCAGAATGCTTTGGGGAGATGGAGAAATCATCTTAGTAGATCAAAGTGTTCAATTGGCGTTAAGAGTTGACATGTCTTGATTGCTATATAACTGTGAACTTAGAAGGTCACACCCAAGATAGGTAATGTCCAAAATAGGTAATGCGCTAGATTAGTGAATTTGAACTAGTAGACTGTTCTTCCACCATTAAGAGTTAATGAGCTTTTTAGTGAGATATTAAATATGAGAAATGTTCTCGATGTGTAATTAATTTTTATATAATATTTGTGTATAATTATTATATATCTATTATATAGAATCAATGAATATATCAAAAAAGGGATTTGATTGGCGTAAAAAATTGACAATTGAAATGAAAGACAAAAAGGCA
Organism: Diospyros lotus; assembly: GCF_014633365.1. NCBI lineage: Eukaryota > Viridiplantae > Streptophyta > Magnoliopsida > Ericales > Ebenaceae > Diospyros > Diospyros lotus. The sequence goes on from NC_068351.1 coordinate 22,949,165, forward strand.
ATTGAGGAGACATGCGCGCAATTAATTGAGTATTTGGCTGAAATTGTTTCAGCCTTCTCCCAAATTTTCTTCATTCTTCCATCCGTGATGGCCGATTAATATGAGTTTGGATCTACTGTCCCCATTTTCTATCCCCTTAGCTATATCTCCAATAAAAATAAGCTTGGTCATCAAATTAATACACTTCACCAAACAGTGATTATCCCAAACTAACAGCAAAAAACTTAACATTCTTCCAAAATCCATGCTGCAATTAATAGGAAAACCCCCATATTTTCAACTTCCTTTCTCATTCAAAATTTGTATTCCTTCTAGCTTTCATGAAGATCTATACACAGATTGAATCTCATCTTGGAAGACGAAATTGAATGAGAAGGGAAGGTGAAGATATGAGTTTTTTTCCTATTAATTGTAGAATGGATTTTGGAAGAGGAACATTAAGTTTTCTACCGTTAGTTTGGGATAATCACTATTTGGTGATGTGTATTAATTTGGTGACTTGGCTTATTTTTATTGGAAAGGCTGCTAAAGGGACAAGAAATGGGGACAACAAATCTAGACTCGATTAATATATGTGATATATTATACATACATGCACGAGAAGCTTTCGTTCTTCTTCTTGTTCCCGTGCTTCTTTTCTCGGCCATTATATTATATACGAAATAATATATATATATATATATATATATATTAGGGCTATCCATTCCAGCCCTAGTCTCTTTCAATCTCTCGGCTGTAAATGTACTATGCACATATGATATGTATATATATTTATATATTATGAAGGGGTAGTGCGCATGGTAGTTTCGCCTTCTTCCTTCCTCACGGCATTCTCCATTTGTCTTGTGTATATATATGTGACATATATTAATAAGAGATTTGAGATAACGGGATGAAGACGATGTGCGATTGGGTTGGAGTTTCTTGGAGAAGCTTTAGGATGAGAGGCCTTGGATGGAAATTAATCGCGAAAATTGGATGCTTGAAGAACGGGTAGCAAAGGTGTTTTCGACGAAGCTGTTTGTTGTCTTAGTTGCAGCGGTGACCGATGTGGCAGCCAGTGAACAACGTCTTGGACATCGCAAGAGTTGTCGGCGACTGAGAATGGATTGTTGTAGGTGGCTAGTGGTGGTTGTGGTTTGTTCTCTGGGGATTCCAACAGTTATGATGACAAGAGTTGTCAGCGGTGACAGTGTTGTGGTTTCTGACAAGGTTCCAATGGCTGTCCGACAAGAGTTGTCGGTGGCGAATTTACAGCCACAACCCTTTTTGCTATATCCCACTTCAAAGTCCATGAGATGGATAGCCCGCTGGTAGAACTATCCAGCTCCTATTCACCTTTGTTGAGATGGTCCTAGCACGAGTCTAGTGAATGGCTCTAGGGCGGCCTATGGGTGGGCTAACTTGGTCCCCTACACTTGTAAGGGTGGCTTGGTGAGCCAATGTTAGGTACCGAAGTTGGTTTGGGAAGCTGGTTTGTGAGTTGGTACGTGATAGGATCGCGAGAGCTCAATCAGGACACCAAAGTGTTCGGGATAGTTGTGCAACAAAAGCAACCAACATGTTCTTTGAGTTTGAGGTAAAAGTTACCATTTATTGCATTTCCATAATGTATGGTTTTGTTATATGCATGTGGCTGCTATCATTGTGTCATGCAAGAAACGGTCCGTTTTCGCTGCTTATTTGTATAGTTTTTGAAAAGTTTAAAAAAATCAATGTCTTCTTGCATCTACCGCTAAGCGTTAGTGCACATAATCGTTGCTTCCTTTCAGTGGTATCAGAGCCTCCGCTTAGTGATTTTAGCCTATGCATGTGTTTGTGTAATGGTTTTCTTGTTTTAGACATGGATGTTGCTTCCTATTTTTGTGAGATTTGTCGAGATTGTCGATTGATTGCCCAGATTGTCAATTGATTCTAGTGTACGCCTTGAGAAATAGTTGATTGTTTTGAAACGGGTCAACCATTTTTGGGAAACCCAAAAAAGAAGTCGATCGGTGCTGGAACCTGTTGATTGGTTGGAAAATCTACTAAAAACAATCGACAGTTTTCCAAGGGTAGTTGACCGTTTGAAATGGGAGAACTATCGACTGTTTTGAGAAATTGGTTGACCATTGGTCTTGTGGCTGCTTGAAAACCTTTGGCACTTATGAACATTATCAATTTGCCAATTATGATTTTTCAGTAGGTGTCGGAAAGCAATAAGATTGCATTGGATGGCAAAACCGAAAGATGTATGATATGAGAAGTTAATAGTTCGAAAAGTGGCATGCATTACATAGACATAGTTTTATATTATTTGTGTTTCGCGCTATTTCAATGAGATCAAATAGGTGATCATGGACTAGATTCAAAGTGATTGAATAGATGAATGTTACAGGTATTTAATGAGATTAAATTGTAACTTATTCTTTCATTCGGTATGTAAGAGACATAAGTCTCCATTTTTTTTTCATTTATAGATTTTCAAATGTATTATACATTAGTCTGTAAACTGAAGAAGAAGTATTAAGAGTTGATGTGATGGAGCAAGGAGACATCAAAAGTTGGTGACTCGAAGGCCGAAAGAGATCAAGCATATGTGATGTGTTTGTATGTGTCTCTTATTGCTTCCTTAATTAAATTTAGAGGCTTGTATTTAATTAATAGCGAAAGTCCATGATCATTCAGTTATTAATTATATGCATTTTGTTTTGTGATGTATGTGATACATAGTGAAAACTTAATGCATGTGCAAAGTGAGATCTAATTAAAGATGAAACGTCTTCCTTAACTGTGCAAAATAAATATTAAATTAAAGCGATAAATATGATTTATCATGGCCCTTCGTTGCCGTAAGAAGATCATCACTCAATTGGGTGTATTCTGACCATGGATACATATGAGGGTGCATTTAAGGAGAGTTGATTGGTTGACCTATCAAAGCATGTGATGTCAGTGTCTCTACCATGCCAAAGAATCTATAATGTGAGGCCATAAGCATTGCAAATAGATCACTGGCTAGGGTGATGGTCAAATCTAACTGTGTTATCGGTCCGTGAAACTATTATGAGGATTTGGTGGCATAGGGGCCGAAGATTGAGCTCCACATGAGATGTGGAAAGGGATAAGGAGTTGTCTTTTCAATCACCCATTACGAGTCCTTTGGGATTCGTGTTTACCACCCGGGAAGTATGGGATTTGAAAAGTTTAGTGGGAGCACCACTTGTGGGTGTTTTCACTAAATTGTCATTTAAGTCCACTCAAGTATGTGCTAATCTAATCAATTATCCTTATTTTTTACTCGACTATTTGTGCGACAAAATTGAAAAATATAGCTGTTAATTAACCATTATGTGAAGCGATCAAAGAGGACAATTTTAACCATTTGAGATTTCTTTCATTATTTTATGCAGTCTAATTGCTTTCTCTATTAATAGAAAGAAAAATATGCTTATATATGTTATGTCAAATGCTTTATCCTTAGTATTTACATATTTTGTATAACTAATTTAACTGTTGTTAGTCAAATCAAAGAAGTTGTTGAGATGTACAAGTATAGATATTCAAGAACTCAAAACTTCTATATAAGGCCATGAACTGTATGAGATCAAGCTGTTGTTGCCTAGCTACATCAAGCTGAGATACAACCAGTTCAAGTCTATGGCTGCTTGAGCTTTCCTCATGTTCATATTCTTCCTTCAGCTCAAGTCTTCACCTGGTTATGCTTCATGAATATCTTTCAAAACTAGCAAACTTTAAGAGAACGGAGTGATTGTATTCCTATCTTTTACAGTTTTCTTGTACATTCCCTCGCAAGCTGTAATTCTTATTTTTTGAGGGACATTCTTGTTGTAAGCTATATTTCTTATCTATTCTTAACAAGTGATTGTAAGGGTTTTACCTAATCTTATGAAAAGGTATGTAGGGTTTCTGCTTTCACCTTAAAAGTAGAGGTTACAACAAAATTTGAAAAAACGAAGGTTCCAACTTAATTTTAAAAAGTTGATGTTTCAGTTTAGACTATAAAAACTGAGGTTTTAGCCGAGGTTGTAAAAATTGTATGAGTTGTAGTTGATCTCTTAAAATGCTATTTATTTAGTGAAGTGTTTTTAAAATTCTTAGTGGGGAGTTATGGTAGTGGATGTTAGCCTTTTAGCTAAACTACTCTAAATGTTGTCTTATGGTTGACTTCTGCTTCTCTTTGTATTTAACTTTCACTTGCATTTACATTTTATACATTAAATTATTTCTTTACCTTAAGCACAAATTTTTCCTTATCATAGCATGAATTTTGTTATCACAAATGTCTATCATTGACAATCGTTATTTTTGGCAATAGTTCTTGGTTGAAAAGATAATTATTCAAAATCAAATTTTATGCATGGATATCAAAATTTGCAAAATTTTGAAAACACCCAATTCACTCCCCTCTTGGGTGCACATTTCTAAAGGAAACTTACTTAATATATTGAATTTTTCCATGGATTCTAGTCTTAGGATTAATCCGATCTTGCAATCATTGTTGGATTCTTACACTACTTGAACATTTGATAGCCTTCAATCGATTTTTAAATATGCTACACAAGGAATACTCGATTGACTAATTTTTGGCATTCGATTTTTCATGTTATCACTTGAGTATACCAATCCTAGGAGCCGATTTAATAAAACAATGTTGAACCCTATTCTTTGTTCCATCTTAAGTATTTGACTAGTAATCTAATTACTCGATTATTGACTTATTCTATAGACTTTAAATCTTATAGCAATTTGATCACTCGATTAAATGACATTTTAAATTGATTTGAGATTTAAGCATTAATGTTTAATATTTTAGCACATTTTCTTCACTCGATTGGTGAAAAATTTATTGGATTTTTTATGCAAGCACAGAACCTTGATATTTTAGCATTTTAACTCTAATAGATTGGTGAATATACGTCACTCAATTTTTATCCAAATACTCAAAACTACTTTGAACACTCAATTGGATGATTACTGTTGAGAAATTTGTATTTTGATTTACGAAGAAAATAATTTTGAAAAATCCTTCTTTAGTAAATTTAGTTTGTGGATGATTTCCAAAACATTCTTTCTCTAAATTGGAGAACTTCACACATGCGCACACACACGGACACACACACACACATATCCTTCAAATATGGTTTTACATTAATCGAGCATGATGTTAAATTTTTGAGAAAATTCTTTTGAAAAATAAGCTAAGTATAAAAAGCCCTTTACAAAAATAATTTAGTACTGCTCAACATTGCTTTCATGTTAATCGAGTATTGAAGTTCTTCATTCAATTATCATAAGTACCTGCTCGAGTATATGTTATACAATATCTATATCTTTTAAAGTTACAATCGAGTATGGAACTTTGTATAATCAAGTGTTAATATTTCAACACTCAAGTATGCCTTGGAGATTAATCGAGTATCTCTATAATATTAAAATCTGAGCATATATTGAATCGGGTAAAGCCTAGTTTTCAATCGACTAATATACTTGAATTAATCGAGTATCTATATCTGTTAGTCGAGTGCTTTACACATATCTTGTTTTTCATTTGAAAAATCAATCTAGTAATATTTCGTGTGCTTTTCAAGTTAGTTGATTATGTGCTTTTGGCAAAATCTTTCATTTGACTATTAAAGTTCCCTTAGTTGAGTAACTTATGCATGCTTTCTATTTCTCAAAAATTATAATTGAGTAAAGCCTGTTGTAATCGACTATATGTGTTTCTAAAAGCCGAGTATATTTTTTAAATTAGTTAAGTAAGGTTTGGACTGTCTTTGGCCAAGTTTTTGAACTTCAAAGTAAACTGAGTATCAATTGTTTGTACTCGAATATATATTTTTGTTAGTTAAGTCAGTCTGGCCTAGTAGTCGAGTGATTAATGCATAGTCTCTGTGGCTTATGAGTTAGTCGAGTTATGCTTGGTCATACCTGAGTAAGCTCTACATATAATCAATTACTTGAATTGTCTAACTTATGACGACCCCACCCTTAGAAACCCCGACTGAGGCACCAAGGGAGGAGTGCCAAGAAGAAATGGTACCTGTTGGAGTCGTAAGAGAACACGCCCCGACATTTAATAATCAACCACATGACTATACATATATATATATACATACATAAGATCAAACATCGTGTACTATCACATACAATGGGCCACCCACTCAAAGCATTACAAAAGAAGACAAAACAGGACCCTCAAAGGCTATACATCCATAAACTCGGGCACCATATCAAAAGGAGACCCCTAAAGATCTTTTATCTGTGTAGCTTTGTACACATCTAGACATTAGACCACACGTTGCTAGGCTCCCTATCAACCATAGTATTGCCTCTACTTGGAATGATGCAAAAACAAATAAGCTACAAAGCCTAGCAAATAATATAGAATAAAAGACAACGAGAGTATCAGGGTCCAACCTTAGGGGATAGTGAACACCTTATTCATGCATGTATAAAGAAGTGGAATCATGCCACGCACACACATCATGTACATATAGGTGCATCCATCCGTTCCATGCTAACCTCGAGTCACCACAATTTGAATAGAGAATAAAATGCATACTACCACAGAACCATTAAACTTAATTATATTAGGGGATCTAAGTCCCACCCGAGCTCGATGGTGTTACACCATAAGGTATATCCTAACGGATCTAGTCTGTAGCATGCAATACATAACACATTTAATCCACAAGATCATGCCATACATCACAAAATATCACGCTCCACACACATCCCATGCATAGAATCCCTCATAATCTACATGTAAAAGGCCAATCAAACTCGTATAATCATGGTTAATATGCATGGAAAGCATCTAAGAGTAGGGTAGTATGAGCCGAGAGGGAGAAGAGGGTAATTTAAACTTGTAGGAGGCTTTTGAGCCAAACAAGAGAAAATCAGTCGACAGATGCCTTTGCATCTGTCGACTTATTGCCCATAAAAAGGCAATCTGTTGACAGATTGCTTTCTGGGAGGCAATCTGTCGACTAACAGAAGCCTGAAAAACCCGATTCCCTTGCTTCTCTCACTTGAACCTTGGCAAGATGATTCAAACTCTTGCCAAATCTCCACCCTATCAAACAAAACATCATTCCCAAGAAAGAATAGGGAGAACAAATCTCTTTGGAAGCATTAACAAGGGGTTTAAACAAAAAGAAGCAAGTGAATTACAATCATGTAGAGGTTTGGCCCCCAAACCAGAGAGTTTGGCAAAATCCAACTCAAAAGCTGAAATCTTAGATTTATAACCATGAAAAAGGATTAGAACTTGCCTTAGCTTCCCTCTTTGACAATCCCTAGCCTTCCTTTACCCTCAACACAGTTTGTAAGTTGACAAACATAGAGATTTCTATCTCTTTTTAACCACAAAACAGAGGGAAAACAAGATTCTAGGTTAGAGAAGATATAGGGGATGAATTCCCTACCTGGAAACCCTTCTTTGAGATCCTTGGTTGCCACTAGAAGAAGAGAAGAGGTACCCTAGTCTTGGGAAAGAGCTTCTCTCGATTCCACTGCCTTAAATTTCCTCTTTCTTCTAACCTTTCTCCTATTTATACTTTCCCACTTTTTGATTTAATTTAATGTCCATATTTCCAGCCCCTTTAAGCTTATTAAATTCCCTAATTTGCATTTCATTTATTTGAATTTTATATCCATTTACCTTATGTTTAAGCCACCTCTCTATTTAACCTTTGTCTTTGACTATTCAACTCTTTTGCTTGCTTTTCCTTTGACTTCTTAATCTTCCTTACTCTTTCAGGCCACCTTGCACCTAGCAAAATAATTCTCTAAGTTATTTTTTTCCCTACATGATAGGTAATTCCTAGAATAGTAGTGTAACCATATCATATTAACGGGGTGTTATAGTCCAATTGATTGGAGTATTGTATTAGTCGAGTATCTCTTTAACCCAGTTGAGTAATTGTCATCTACTTTTTAAAACTATAGCCATTAGGCGCATTCAATGCTTGACAGTTTTTACTTTTCAAATCATTTAATATATTTCAGACAACATGAGCTTTCTTGAATGAATTAATAAATGTTGTTTAATATTGTTAGAGACAAATAGAACATTTAATTTGAATTCTACCATGATAGCTAACATTCAATGCAGGAAATTTATAAATAGGAGTGGAAGCATCTTGAAGAAGGTTACCGAACTACTTGCGCGATTCATACCAACTTCTAAGAGCTTCAAAAATCTTCCTACATTCTATTCCTGCTTCTCATGTGCTTCTATTTAAAATCTTTCAGTGAGAATCCTTAGAGACCGTGCTTCATTCAAAAATCTTGTAACTCTCTCTGTTAAGAGAAGAGCATCTATGCTTACTGTTTTACTCATTCTTCTCTTGAGATATCTTTTCACAATCTTTTGTGAACTTGTAAAAGGTTACGCCTTAGCTTTTAAAAGGTAGTGGTTGTGGCTTAGCCTACTTGAAAAGCCAAGTTGTAAAGGCTATACCTTATTTTGTGAAAATGTTGTGATTATGGCTGAGCCCATCTGAAAAATCCAAGTGTAAAGGTTAGTAGTTGATCCTTCAAAAACTACTAGGTAAGATAATACACCAGTGGGTGTGATTGCAAAATCCTTGGTCGTGGATTAAGGTAGTGGATTAAGCAGTTGAGACTGAACCACTATATATATTGTGTTCTTCTTTCTTTATTTCATTTACAACATTCCTACTTTGATTTATTTTATTCTAGTGTATTTCTCAAAAAGGGTGAAAAAACTTAATTCACCCCCTATCTTAAGTTAACTAGTGTATCAATTACCATGGTTGTTTGAGATTAACAAGTTGATACTCGATTTACCCTTACCAAGCTTGTTTTAATACTTTATTATGTAAAATATCTTCTACTCCATACCTAACAAGAGTTCACTTGAGTGGTAGTGTGAAAGATGGTTAAAACAACTTATGCCTATTTCACTCATTCAAATACCTAGTAATCTCTTATTCAAGTAGTTATGAATTCAATTTCCACTAGAATCATGCGTAAGGGCTCACTCGAATATTTGATATAGTGTGTCGTTATGTTTCGGAGATGAGGGGTGGTAATATTGGTGTCTCTCTAGGTATGCGTCGATTTAATAATTTCATTTTGGAGTTTTCGCTTTAGGACTTGGTCTTTTGTGGCCCCATTCTAATGTTGAATAATAAGCGCTCAGGAGAGGATTGTATCTTTTGAAAGCTTTAGAGTTCTTGTGAATGATGGTTGGCTTAGTAGGTTCCAGTAGGGCTATCTTCTTACAAGTAGGGGTATCGGACCATAGTCCTGGGGTGGAAAAATGGGCCTCCACTGGGCTTTTTCAAGTTTCTCCAGCCTAGGGGAGGCCTATTTTGCTTCCTTAATCACTTAGCAGATCACCCTTTATTTCTTGACAAAGTGAGGTCATCCTGGGGTTTGGTGGAGCATGGTGATTCAATGTATAGCCTGGTCTGCAAGCTTAAGTCTGTAAAAGGGGCAATGAAGTCCCTCAATAATTCCCATGGTTATATTACTGAGAGAGTCATGGATCTTAGGGCCAGGTTATATCAGGTTCAATAGAATCTCATTGATAACCCTAGTGATTTTGATCTTCGATAGAGAGAGTTTGAGTTAAGCGAGAATTTATTGGCTTCCTAATCCCAAGAGTCGGAGTTCCTTAGGGTGCGAGCGCATGTGCAATGCTCTGCGGAGGGCAACCGTTATTCTCAGTACTTCTTCCAGTCTATGGTGACTCAGTGTAATTATGGGAAGATTCTTAGTTTGCAGAGGGATGATGTTACCACGATGGGCTCTAATTAGGAGGTAGTTGGGACTCTAGTGAACTATTACAAGAATCTGTTGGGTAATAGTGCTCGGGTGTTGGGTCTTCATTTGAGAGATATCGCCTTTTTTGTGGTTAGGCAGGTGGCCAGTGATAGTTGGGAGGGTCTTACAGCTCCTGTGACTCTAGAGGAGGCTAGGCAGGTTCTGTTTAGCATGGGAGATGACGGGGCCTGATGGCTTCACGGTTAAGTTCTCTAAGAGAGCCTGGGATGTTGTGGGATCTGATGTGGTAGAGGCTCTTAGGAATTTCTTTGGTTTGGGGCATTTTGGGAGAGGTTAATGCCACAGTGATTAGCTTGGTCCCCAAGGTTTCCCATCAAGAGTCTCCTACCTAGTTTAGGTCGATCTCGTGCTGTAATGTCATATACAAAATATTTCGAATATCTTGGCTAATAGGCTAAAGGTAGTGCTTCTAGGCTTGGTTGATGAGTCTCAGATAGCTTTTGTGCCAGGCTGATCCATAGGTGATAATGTATTATTAGCCTAAGAGTTAGTGCATCAATACCATCTTCATAAGGGCCAGCTGAGGTGTGCTATGAAATTTGACTTGGCAATGGCTTACGATTCGATGGAGTGGGATTTTCTTTTAGCGATTATTCAGTTGATGAATTTCCCGCTGCAATTCTGTACTTGGATTCGAGAGTGTGTCACCACTCCTCGCTTCTCAATCAAGATAAATGGCCAATTGCGTGGGTTTTTTCAAGGTAGGGGCTTGAGGCAGGGAGACCCACTATCGCCTTACCTGTTTGTGCTGGTCATGCAAGTGCTACAGGGTATGGTTAGCTAGTACGCTCAGTCTCTCAAATTCAAGTTTCATTGGAGATGTGAGCAATCCAAGACGATGATGCTCATGTTTGCTGATGATTTGTTACTGTTCTCTCATGGAGATGTTGCATTCATAAGAATCCTCAAGGACTGTTTGGGGAAATTTTCTCTAATGTTTGGTTTATGTGCTAACCCCGCGAAAAGTATTTTTTTTATTTCTTGTCGGGATGCGGCCTTGAGGGAGAATTTGTTCCTTGCTTTGGAGTTTTGTAGAGGTTAGCTCCCCATGAAATATCTAGGTGTCCCCCTGTTATCGACGAAGTTAGAATATGGGGATTGTAAGCCTATCTTGGATAAAGTTAGGAGTCGAGTGTGCTCATGGCGTAATCGATTGCTGTTCTTTTTGGGGTAGGCTTCAGCTGGCTCATTTGGTCTTTGTCACGATTTACCTGTACTTGGCATCTGTCTTCTTGCTTCCTAAGTGAGTGATTAAGGCGCTAGAGAGCATTATTAGGAATTTCCTTTGGAGTGGGTCAGACGGGGACTCCTACAAAGCTAAGGTTGCATGGCGAGATGTGTGTTGTCCTAAGGAGTAGGGGGGTCTCTTGTTAAAGCCCCTTTATGTCTGGAATTAGGCTACGGTGACAAAGTTAATTTGGAGACTTTTGTTGAGTGAGCATGATTCTTTGTGGGTAAAATGGTTCCATACATTTTGAATCAAGAACAAGCGTCTGTGGATGCTTCCAGGGCCACATTCTTGTTCCAGTACTAGAGGAAACTCTTATATATCCGATATGTGGTTAGAGATAAGTTTGGTTGGAAGGTGGGGGTCTTTCTGTGGTATGATAAGTGGCACCCGCTTGGGATTTTGGTCTGTTGTTTCTCCTGTTAGCTCCCTTGGTGGTTGGTATCCCAATTACAACTCGTGTTTCTGACATCATTGTCGATGGTAGGTGGGCCTGGCCGTCGGACCTGGTATCTCCTTCTCTGGAGCTTATCTAGCTACGAATGCCAGGCCCCCCTAGGGTTGGGAGTAATGACGTGTTGAGTTGGACTTTGGCCTCAAATGGTGCCTTTTCTATTAGGTCTGTCTTATAGGGTTTGTTGGAGCAACAGAACCTGGTCCCATGGCATCAGTTGGTTTGGTTTGGATATGGAGTCCCTGCCTATTCTTTTATTTTATGGTTGGCAGTTAGAGAACGATTATATACTCTTGATCGTGTTAACCTGTATTTTCCTTTTCCCAATAGATGTTTTCTTTGCAGGGCAGATTCTGAGCGACATAACCATATGTTTTTTGAGTGTTCTTATTCTAAGCAAGTGTTGTCCTTTTTCTGGCTTTCAAAGAAGTTTGCATGGCCTTGGCGTCGATGGGAGACAGGAGTTTTATGGGTGGCTTCTCAGTGGAAGCGTAAGAGCTCGTGGCATGTGGCTAATTGATTGGTTTTGCATGTGATTGTCTACTTCTTGTGGTGTGAGCTCAACAACTGGTGTTGATGAGGTATTGAGCGGTCTACGGACCAGCTTGTCCATCATGTACAGTGTGCCGTGTGGGTACGGTTGGTCACCATCCCTTTCCCCCTTCGCTTCAGAGCCATGCATTGCTGCATTTTTGGCAGCTTCCAACCTACCAACACTCTTGGCTTAGGTAAGCCTTTCTGCATAGTAACTTGGAGTGGGCAGAACCCTTGTGCATCTCCATAGTCAATGGTAGAAAGCTCCTAATACTGGCTATGAATTGACGATGTTGGATCTTTGGGTTGTGTCAATGAGTATCCTGGAGTTGCAAAACTCTAGTGACCAAAGCTGATATTCTCCCTTGATCCTAGCTTTTACTTTGTGCATGATGTCATGTAGAGTGGCTTTGTTGCCTCTTGATATTGCTTGCTCAAGTTGTTGCCTACCTAATAACTTGGAGCGACCAAAACCCCTATGCACCTCCATAGTTAAACGATATGTCGGTCTACTTAGTAACTTGGAGCATGTGGAGCCCCTGTGCATCTCCTAGTAAAATGATAACTCCTGAGTATGACTCAAATTGATGGTCGTGGCCCTGAGTGTTTGTTCCAGTACATGTCTCGGGGTTGATTGCTCAACAACGACCTTTGGTGACTCTTACTCGTTCATCCCTCTGGTCTTAGTTTGTTACTCTATACACATTGTCAGTTTGGTGGCTTTATCTGTGGTTGCCTTCATGTTCGCTGCTTGGTCTTGGTCTCTGCGGAGTTGCACTGGTTCAGATGATGTACCCGGTGTGCCTTTGGTTCTAGAGTTGACACTTTGATCTAGACCTATTACTTAGCATTTATTTTGTGTTACTCCTTTGTTTCTTCTATGTTGTTTAGATCCCGTCTGCGTGAGGATCTTGAGTGCTATGTTTATCTTGTTTTATGTGTTATTGTGCACTAGGGTATGCCTTAGTTTGGGTTCTGTACAGACATTTTTTCGCTATCTATACATATCTCTTTTACTTTAAAAAAATATTTGATATATAATTAAATTTTTATATTAATATATCATCATCAAAACATTATCAACATATGGACTCAACAACAAGCATAAAAAACTTAACATAAAATCTTAATTTTCTTACTCAAATACGGAATTAATCACTTGATTTGAAATCTACAAAAATGATTATGAGATTAATAAGCATGTACTCAAACGAGTCTTTTAATGCTTATTGAAATACTTAATTGATAGTAAGCTCAGTACTATCATTCGGACACTTTGAGTGCTGCTGTGAAGCCTAAACTAACTTTCCAATTACATTCACTCGTTTATCTATAGCTTTACTTCAAAAGAGATACTTGAATACTGTAAGCTCAAACATTCGAATACTCAATCACTAACATATGAGCACTCAAGTGATGGTTTGAAAGTTGATTAAAACTAACTTTCGTATTCCATTCACGCAATTGCTAGAGAGCTTTATAATTAGATATTCTAATAACTTTGCATATATAAGTTGAGTACAATATTTACTACTTAACTAAGAAATCTCCTTTCTAGATTAAAGAGGGATCATTCAATCAAAGCACAACAAGGATGCAACTATATGAGTATAATGATTTCTCATTCATTTTTGTACTAAATCATATATAAGTCAAATAATCACATGTTACTTGAATGAAACAAAACATATTTGAATTCTATTCTAACATTTCATTCAATCACTAATATTGAACTTTCAAGAGATACTTGAAAGATGGCTATATCTAGATATTTCAAGGTAATGCTACTCAATTTCTATTAACTCTCCACTCGAGTGATTAAGCATCACTCAAATGGCATCTTGAAGAGTAGATTGACCAAGTACTACTTGATTCAACTAGCTTTAAATCCTTCAAATGTATGAAATTCGCTTATAAAGCAATAATCATTCAAATTGTAAGATCTTCAAATGTTCATCCATTAATTTTCAGAACATTGAGAACCTTAAAAATGTGATACTAGATATCAAATGAGCAATTTAAGCTCTATGATTCACAACTTGAATATATAAACACTCACTCAAGGACTTTGATGTTTTGACACATAAACATTAAATATGAATATGAAATACATTGCTCGTAGACTTGAGTAATGTTTCCACATAATTTAAGCACCTAGGATATTATCTTAATCCTAATGCTTACTCTTAAGTATCATAAGGTTCAAATGACACTTATTATTATGAATATTAATATATCCCTTGAGAACCTAGAACCATCTATTGATGGATAAAATAGCTACAACCTTATATGAGAACATCAATAGAGATCTGAAACTATCACAACAGAACAACAAGGTAACAAAACATTAAAGTTCAATACATTAAGAAGACATTGGAACATTATGCATTATGAGAAGATAAGTCATATAATCACAATAGAATAAAACAAAAAAATATGATAGTATTAAAAGTTACATTAAAGTTTTGCGTAAAGCACTCATCATCAAAACGTGATTAACAACAAACTCAACAAAATGCATACACGTCCATATGGTAAATCTAACAGCAACAACCGGTTTATTACTTGAATTGAATATAATTCTTTTTCCAGGTGTGGACTTTAGTTAACTTAGAATTATTTTGACTGCCTGCATATGTTCTTCATTCAGATTATGCATAATTTGACTGCTTAGGTTGACAACAAATGCAATATTAGGTCTACTATGAGATATGTATATAATGCGACCAACCAACCTTTGATACCTTCCTTTGTCCACTAGTTGACAGTCTGAATTCTCACCTAGTTTGAGGTTTGGTTCCATTGGTGTGTTGGCTGCTTTTCCTTTGAACAATCCAATCTCTTTCAATAAGTTTAAGACATACTTTTTTTGAGAAAGGAAGATTCCTTCTTTGGAGTATGCTACTTTGATTCCCAAAAAGTACTTTGAGTTTACCTAAATCCTTAATCATGAATTCTGTTGCAAGGCCTTCATTGAGCATTTGTTGCTCCACAACATCATTTCTAGTTAATATGACATCATCCATATACACAAGCAAAGTAGTAACCTTTCCCATTATTGAATGTTTAATAAAGTGGATATGATCTCCTCTACTTTGCTAGTATCCCATTTTTCTCATAGTTTTGGTAAACTTGTCAAAGCATACTCTAGGGGACTACTTAAGCTTATAGAGAACTTTTTTAAACCTACACACCTTGGTGATGGCTCCATAAAAACTTCCTCCTCTAAATCTCCATGGAGAAAGGTATTTTTTACATCAAATTGTTGTAAATTCCATACACAACATACATCCAATGATAAGAGAATTTTTATAATTGTCATCTTTTCCACTAGCGGAAAGGTCTCCAAATAATCTATCCCATAGGTTTATATCTATCCCTTAGCAACCAACCATGCCTTATATCTCTCCAATGTGCCATCTTCCTTATATTTTAAGTTAAAACACCCATCCTCGTCCTATAGGTCTTACTCCCTTTGGCCTAGGCACCATATCTCAAGTTTGGTTCTTCCATGGGTTGTGTCCGATTTTGGTCCTTTAATACATCTTTAACAATTTTAGGAATGACAATGACATTAAGAGAGGACAAGAAGTTTTTATGTTGTGGTGAGGGTTGATGATAGGCGAAGTAATTGGCTAATGGATGTTGTGTACAACGTCTAGTTCATTTTCTAATAGCAATAGATAAGTCAAATCATTGGCAATATAATTGTTATAAGTTGGTGAGTGCGTGATTTCAGTACTTGGACGAGGAGCAGATATTGGTACATGCTAGGAATCCAGAATGGGCTGGGTTCTTTTCTTAAAAACATAGGGAGATCCTTTAAATTTGACAGTAGGTGGCGGCACTGGTTATTTTGTAAGAAAGTCACCCTGTTCTTGTTTATCCTATTCACCCAAACATGAAACTGAGGAATCAAGAATGGGTGGTATTGATATATGAGGGTTTAAAGAAGTTCTTGTTTTTAGCCACCTCAAAGGTGAATCCAAACATGGAAGGTCACCACTGATAGTCTCCTCTTGGTGACTAGTAAGAGAGGAATAAAAAAAAAAAAAGAAAAGCTTTAGTTTCTAGGAAAGTAACATCCTTAGAAACATAGAAATTTTGAGAAGGAGGGTAATAGTACTTGTATCCCATTTGGGTATGAGAGTAGCCAAGAAAGATGCACTTAAGGGCCCAATAATCAAATTTCTCTCTATGTTGTTTATGAAATATGAACAAAAGATACACATCTAAGAGCTTTTAGGGGAAGAGAGGTATGAAGATAGAAATCAGGAAAGTGGGAAAAGAGACACTGCAATGGACTTTGGTGCTAGAGAATTTTAAAAGGAATCCTATTGATGAGGTGAGCTATAGTTAAAACCGCTCCCCCCCCCCCCCCCCAAAAAAAAAAAAAAAAAAAAATGGGAACATGATGACAATGTAGGAGGTCTCGGGTAATATTGTGTAGATGTCTCATTTTTCTTTCAGTAACCCCATTTTGTTGGCGTGTATCAATGTAGGAAGATTTATGAATAATGCCTTCTTGCTAAAAAAAAAGCTATGAATACGTTGATTAAAATAGTTTTGTGCATTATCAGTACAAAATCTCTTAATAGGAGACCTAAATTGGGTAGAAACCATCTTATGAATAATGGTAGAATGGTACTCATTTCTGCCTTATCTTTTAAGAGATATGTTGCGAAAAATCTCTACAAAACAATGGGTTAGTACTCAATCGAAATCAAACCAAAACAACTGAATGCAAGAACAAATGAAGGCAGAAAAATAAACTCCTTGTTTAGCAACAATGGCAGTTACGAAGACTGCTCAAAGGCTTAGATCTGGGCTCGTTTAATCACCACTTACGCAACAAACAACGAATAGGGACATCAAGTCACAAAGGATCCCAAAAGCCCAAAGAACTGAAGCCCTCAAACCCCAAAATCTCTCGGCCGATCGACACCCCTTATCCAAACCACACAAGCTTCCACACACAGTAGGATCCACCAAGGAACATAGAGAAATCACGAAGATATGGGTTCAACAATGGCCAAAAAACTTACCTCAAAGAGAAGACAACAACTCGGACTAAATAGGTGTTGCAAACGCCATTGACGAATAGCCACAACGCACAAGGAAAGTGCGGCCCTCAGCAAGGAAAGAAGCATTTGATCAAGAAGGAAAGAAACCCCAACAAGATCGGCCATCAATGAAGGGAGAATCGGCCGAGAGAGGGAACAAGGGAGAGAACACAATTGACCGCCACACATAGGACACAAAAGGGGAAATGATCCCTTTTATATTAAGGGCCTATGACACAAAGTGAGAGAAAATGGGCTTGGGCTTCATGGGCTTCCCCCCTCCTTTGAGCAAATGGGTCAAGGCCCATTTCTCCTCCAAAGGGAGAGTTAAGGGCTTATGACCCAATTTCTATAAATGGGCTGCCAATAAGTGGGTTAAACTGTTGCTTCAATCCCGGGCCAAAACCTATGAAGCTAACCCGAACCATCGTCATTGCCTTGGGCCTCGTTAGGAAACACAAAACCCAACAATCTCCACCTTGATTCCTAATGAGGCCAGCACACACAGGCAACACGAAACAAACATCTAACAAATGCAAAACATGCAACAGATGCAAAAATATGCAACAAATGCATAAAATAGGCAACAAATGCTTAAACAAGTAACAAAAGCTTAAAAAAACAACAAATGCTTACAAGTAACAAAAGCTTAAACATGCAACGAATGCATGAACTTGCAACAAATGCATATCATCCACATAGGAAATGCAACAAATGCATAAACATGTTTTTAAGGCATTCTCTCATCCTTTCACTTAGTCTAGGATCTCTCTAATCCTCCTACTTAGGCTAGGATCTATCTAATCCTTCCACTTAGGTTAGGATCTCTCTTTAAAATGAGTTGGCTAAGACTCTCCACCTTGCTCGAGGTTCTATTCATGACACTCAAAATGCTGAATCTAAGAGTGTGAACACCTCACCAACCTCACTAGGGTCATAGGAAGTCACTACATTAGCCTTTTCTTTTTCTTTTCCCGTTTGTTTGTCCTTCTTGACATAACAATCCTTAATAAAATGTCCGATTTTCCCACAACTGTAACACTTCTTACCCTTCCCTTGGGTTTTGGACTTTGACCTACCTTTCCCTTTCTTGTTACCTTCCTCTTGACTCCTTAACTGAGACCTACCCTTTATCACGTGAACCTCACCATATTTTCTCTCACTTTCAAGTCCCATTTCTTTGCTCCTAAGAGAATCTATGACAATTTCTGGTGTTAGAGTATCCCTACCATACTTAATGGCATTTTTTACATCCTTAGAGGCATTAGGAATGACATTCAAAAAAATTATAGCCTTATATTCCTTAGACACTTTTTCACCACAATTCGTGATATCTTGAACCAACTTGTTAAAGACATCTAAGTTGTCATCTAGGTCTCTAGAGGGGTCAATCTTAAAACTAAAGAAACTTTCAAGCAAATAAAGCTTATTAGGAGTGGATTTTTTAATATATAATTTTTCAATTTTTCCCAAAGTTCTTTAGTTGTGTCAAGTTTTCTTACTTTCTTTAACACTGAATCAGAGAGATGCAAGATTATAGAAGTATAAGCAAGTTCATCTATTTCTAATTTTTGTTCAGCTATTGTGTTTTCAGGATATTTGCCATCTATGGCTTTTGATACTTTTTGTTGAACTAAAATCTCTTTCATTTTCTGTTGCCAAATAGAAAAATCCCCCTTCCCATTGAACACCCCCATTTCAAAATACGTAGTCATGTTCACAAAGTATATGCTGAACACACAAATAAGTAGTGCAACTTACAAAACACTAAGTTTTTCACACTATATCCTAAATAATGGGTATGCACAAAACAAATTCAATCAAGGGGAAAATTTTTAACAGGGATAATACTGATTTTCTACGCACAATTTTAAAGCACTAAGTAGTTAAAATAGCTACAGATAAATCTCAAAAAAATTTCCCAATATTAAAGCAGCAAAATAAACACAGATATGATGCTACCTAAGTGGACTTTCAGAAACACAAAGTTTCAATTTAAAACCTAGGCAGCAGATTCACTTAGAATCAATTCTAACAAAATGGTACCAAAATAACACAGGTTTACTCAACAATATCTAAAAACGCACTAAGCATTTTAGATAACAGTAAATCATAAACAGCTACTAGAACCCACAAAAGATTAGACCAGGCAGAATTCACACACAACACTAAGCAACTGATTTTCTAAGCAAGACTTAACCGCACCAAAACAGGTTATGCTAGCACAAGGAAATCACAGATAATCCTAATTCTAGCAACAAGCAATGGTTACCACCATAGGATAACCCCCAAAACCTAATGGTCACCCCCACATGATGACTTGCTAGTTGTTGAAATTTCAACTAGGGTTTGGAAATTTCTCACCGAGCGGACTGTTTTAATAGTCAGTAAACAGAAAAGAGTTTGAACCACTACTTCTGTCGGAGTTGGCACGCGTCGCTACCGCCGGCTCCTCACGAGCCATCGCTGGTTAAGGGGACTCTCCTTGGTCGATCGATTTTCGGCTATGGGATGTTTCACCCCCGAATTGAATCCTACACACAGCAATCAAGGAAACATAGATTTGGCTTTGATAAACTCTTACCGTGGAATTGAGCCCAAAACTGAAAGGAGATTCTCGATTTGGTCTTGATTTCAAGTAACCCAGGAGCCACATAAGGCTCTGATACTAATTGTTGCGAAAAATCTCTACAAAACAATGGGTTAGTACTCAATCGAAATCAAACCAAAACAACCGAATGCAAGAACAAATCAAGGCAGAAAAATAAACTCCCTGTTTAGCAATAATGGCAGTCACGAAGACTGCTCCAAGGCTCAGATCTGGGCTCGTTCAATCACCACTTAGGCAACAACCAACGAATAGGGAAATCAAGCCACAAAGGAGCCCAAAAGCCCCAAGAACTGAAGCCCTTAAACCCCCAAATCTCTTGGCTGATCGACACCCCTTATCCAAGCCACACAAGCTTCCACACACAGTAGGGTCCACCAAGGAACAGAGAGAAATCACAAAGATATGAGTTCAACAATGGATGAAAAACTTACCTCAAAGAGAAGACAACAACTCGGACTAAATAGGCGTTGTAAACGCCATTGACGAATAGCCACAACGCACAAGGAAAGTGCGACCCTTAGCAAGGAAAGAAGCATCTGACTGAGAAGGAAAGAAACCCCAACAGGATCGACCATCAATGAAGGGAGAATCAGCCGAGAGAGGGAACAAGGGAGAGAACACAATCGGCCGCCACACATAGGGCATAAAAGGGGAAATGATCTCTTTTATATTAAGCGCCTAGGGCACAAAGTGAGAGGAAATGGGCTTGGGCTTCATGGGCTTCCTCCCTCCCTTGAGCAAATGGGTCAAGGCCCATTTCTCCTCAAAAGGGAGGGTTAAGGGCTTATGGCCCGAGTTCTATAAATGGGCTGCCAATAAGTGGGTTGAGTCATTGCTTCAATCCTGGGTTGAAGCCTATGAAGCTAACCCGAACCATCGTCATCGCCTTGGGCCTCATTAAGAAAAACAAAACCCAACAAGATACGCTGAGGTCATCTGAGCACCATTATTAATAAATAAAATAAACCATCTAGCCCTAGAACAATTAGAAACCCTAGATGGTCCTTGTTGAGTAATTTTTAAATTTGTTAGAGTTTTGAATTGATGAGGATATAGGATAATCAACAATGATGATCAAAACAATGTGCTAAAGTTAGTATATATTAGTGAAAATAATTGAGTAATGTATATATATTAATTGAATAAATTAGCTTTCCTAATTGAGTATAAATCCATGGTACTCGAGTAATATAGTGATAATTCATATTAGGTCAGAAAGTTAGTTCTTATAATTGAGTATAAAGTACTATGTAATCGGAGTAATCTACTGATGTAAGTCTTTTATTCGAGTAAAAATCTTATATACTCGAGTAATGTTCTTCTTAGACAAGCCTTAAGACCATATCAAATAAGACTTGTCATTTCAATCAAGTAAATCTTGTTTGTAATCAAGTAAGTAAAAGTTGTGTGAAAAATAATCGATTACAAGTTATAATATATTTGAGTAAGATTGTGTATACACTACTAAATAGGCTTTGTACTTGAGTAGAGAATGTAAGTTTCTAGCTAAATTAATCGAGTATGAAAATTTTGTAATCGAGTAATAATCCAAGTGTACTTGAGTAAACTCATTTTATGATCGAGTATATAACTTCAAAAAATCTGTTGAGTCTCAGGACCCATTGTGTAATTGAGTACTTAAAACATTAATGGAGTAAAGGTTTATGTGTAGTCGAGTAAATATAGCTTTTCAATCGGTATGTATTGCAATTTTCTATCTCAATAATTTAATCGAGTGAAAGCAATTTATAATCGAGTAAGTTAGAAAAATAGTCGATTCAAAAACATCTATATTCGAGTAAGGATACAACTTAGTCAATTAAATAGCATTTTGTACTAGAGTAATGTTTAGCAAAATTTAAAATTTATAGCCGTTATAGCACATTAAATGCAACCAGTCTCTACTAACATTAAATGATCTCCAGACAAATTGTACATGAATTTTCAGGTTCTAATTGATTTTTGAGATGTTGTAGAGATAAAAATGGTAGTTAAGACACATAGAGCATTCTCTCTTTGAAAGATAGCTCAGCATATGCATTAAAGAATATAACCCTATATAAGGAGTTGACAGTCTAAAGAAGAAAGACGAATGTTGTGAACTTGAAAAGAGTTATAACCTCTTGAATTCAAAAGACTTCAAGAGTGCCTTATTATTTACATCAAAAGAGAAGAGAGATTGAACTCACATATTCTCATTCTTTTATCTCTTTGTAAATCCAAGAGAAGTGTTTGTATTTCTGTATCATCTTATACCATCTCTTATACTCTTTATTCACATTTCCTTTGTGATATTGCAAAGGTTAAGCTTGATCCTAATAAGAGGCATTAGTTGTGGCTAACCTTGTTTAAAAAGCCATTGGTTGTAAATGTTTGTAACTGAGCCTATTTTAAAATCTATCCATGTAAGTTGGTTTTATTAAATCATTGGTGAGGAGATAAGGTAGTGGAGTAGGCATAGTCGAACCATTATATATCCTGCGTGTTGCAATCTTTCAATTTTTTTATTTTTTCTTTTGAGCCTTTAAGTTAGTTTTTTAAGGGTAAAAACTTAATTCACCCCCCTCTTAAGCTAACAAGGTTTTACAGTCCCTAAACATCATAATGCACCAAATAAAAAAGAATGAATGGAAGCTTATTATTGACTGGATAGGACATTTGGTGATTTTTAAAGAATTCACAAACATCACAATAAAATTAATCAACATTTAAACTCTTAAATAAAGAAGAATAACATAATTTGCATCAGATTGAAAGGTGGATGGTGTAAACGAAAATGATGGAGCCAGATTTCATTCATGGCAGGTGTAGTTTGTGATAAATAGGCAAGAATAGACTGGTCTCCTTTAGAAGCATCAAAGTCCATCCTTAGATAATATAACCCATTCTATTCCTTAGCAACCTCAATTTGCTTCACCCAGCTTAGTTCCTAGAAAACACAGTCACAGGGAGAAAAAACAACAGGACAGTTAAGGTTTTTGGTTAGCTGATGAACAAAAATAAGGTTGGTAGGGAGGTTAGGGACATGGAGAACAATTTGAATAGAGAGTGATGCATTGAGTTTAAGACCTCCCTAACTTGCTATTGGAATTGTGTGACCATTAGCTATAGTTATTCTTTTGGAACTAAACATAGATTTATAGGTTTCAAAAATAGTTAGATCATAGGTCCTTTGATCAGTAGCCTTTGAATCAATAACCCATAAGCCATTTTTAAAATTTTGTGAAGCATTAAAGTTCTTAAAATTTAGACATGTACCTTTTTTGTGCTAGAGAGTAAGAACCAGTTTGAATAGTTTTCAGGAATGAATGCAGCTTATTAATTTCATCTTCGTTAAGCTTGCCTAGTTCAGAAGTTGTAGAACCTATATTTTCTAGGGGTTTCTTAAGTTCCTTGATTGTGAGACAGGCTTGAGCTTGATTTTTGGGCTATAGATTCTTGAAGCCTCTCATTTTTCTTAGGACAGTCTCCTTTTCATGAAGCCTGAAACATGAGTCTTTAGTGTGCTTTAGTTTCTTGTATTATGAATACCACAAATCTTCTCTACTTTTTTGTTGTTATCTAGGGTAAGAGCCATCTCTTTCTTGCCGTGGCCTTGAATGTGTGACCTCCATCTTGTTGGAAATCATGGTTTACCCCTCAGGATTAGGTTCATCTAGAATAGCTATTCTTATATGTTCTTCATTGAAAATAATAGAAAAAGCTTCATTCAAGGATGGAAGTTTTTTCTTGCCAAGGATTTAGATCCTCCCTTGATCATACTCAAGATTGAGAACATCTAGAAACTCCACAATCTTGTTCCTTTCAAGTATGGAAGTAAGAGTGATAGCATCTTCATTGCATAACATCTTTATATCTTGATAGTGATTTAACTCAAGTCAGTAACCATTCATTTTTTGTAATAGTCAGTCACTGACAAAGATCCTTGTTTGGTATTGGTCATTTTTGTCTTAATCTCAAAGATAACAGAGGTATCTTGCATTTTAGAATAGTTTCTTTTTATTATTTTCCAAATGTCTTTGGTTATAGGAAAAAACATATAGTTTCTACTTGCCTTTTGTAATACCCGAAGTTTTCCTAGGCATTGTTGTTCAAAAAAATAAATGTTTTCTTGGAAATCGGAGGATGCATGTGAAGTTCCGGGGTAATCGTCGAGGAACGAATGAAGGGTTTTTCAAAATATCATGGAAACTACCATGAAGGGGCATCATCTTAAGGTATTTTGGAGAGGTTTAAGGAGTTATAGGGCTCAAGTGATATAAGTGCAAAGAAGTTTTGGGCTAAAGAGTTATTTGAAGAAGTTAAAAATATCTTATGACTAGTTAGTTAAAGGAATCAAATGAGCTAACTTAGTTAGGGAACATAATCATGAAGAATCTTGAAAAACCTAATTAACATGTGGTGGCACATGTTTCAAAGGACACATGTCGCAATGGGGTGAAGTGGCTTAAATCACGTAGAACACGTGGCGCGTCCTACGAAAGCAATGATTACAACCTTATCCAAGTGACACATGACACACTTGGATTGGCCATAGATTCCTATAAATACCAAGCCCTTAGAAGGGACAATCTCACCATTAATCAAGAGCAAAAAGGAAGTGAGTTTGAGAGGAAAAGTTCTACCCAAAAATAGAGTGGAAAAATGCTTCACCAGAAAATTTGGACCGCCACCGTAAAAGGAGTTAAATAGCATCAAAACAGCAAGGTAATTCTAATTTCTTTCCATAGTTCGATAGATAATTGAATAAGGGTCGTGTGAGTTCAAACGGAGGTCAAATCAGAGTTCGGACGAGAGAGAACGGGCTGAAAAATCACAAGAGGTCAAAGCTGGAGGGGCAGCGTGTGCAGCTCATGCGCCACCTGATTGCTGCGAGTGCAGCACGTGGGGGTCCTTCCCCAGCGCGTGAGGGGCCCCCCTGGCCCCAAATTTTGTATACTTGGTCCTTAAATTTATCCCTAGGACTCTATGTAAAAATATTTTAGGTTTGAGTTTCGAAAGTATGTTATTTTTCCAGAAAAACATTCCCAAACCCTGTGAACAGTACCTTATCACTTCCGAACCAGCTAGGTGAGTGCTTCTTGCATCTTTATGATACATACCGAACATTTTGTCTTCACACGGGTAAGGGTGATTACTTGCATAAGCATGACTTTCCTTTAAACCAAGCATTTTCTCTTTCTTTGTCATGCATCACTTGGTGTGTGTCGCTAGCTGAAGTCAGGATCTCATGTTAGATTGGTGAAAAGTCATGGAGATGTGAGAACATGATAGATCAGCGGGGGTGATTGCAACACCTCGGCATCACTACCACACAGGCAGTTTCATATCATTTTGCATATCTCATTTACATGCATGTTATCTCTTCTTGTTGCACTCACTTAGATATAACTATCTAACTTGGGTGTCTCTTACCCCTGGAACATTCAACGTTCCAGGTGGGTTAGTCGTGACAGGTGCCCCGGAATCAAGCCAGAGGAAAGGAAATGAAGCGGTTATCGAATAGTTAGCTTCTTTACGTTTTAATTGCAAAGCGTTGTACTGTAACTTTAGTGTGAGTTTTACTTGTTGTAAAAGGGAGCCTAAATGATCCTTAGATTTCCAAGTTGTATTATGGCTTTTCAGGTGATTTTTGTGTTAAAAGCATACAGTGGAAGTCTCAAATATCTAGCTTATGGTTTTTATAAAGTTTTCAGGTTCGATCATTTGCTTCCATTGGCAAAGGCTTCCATAAACACCCTTTGATTATCATGTGGTTGTTAGCGTCATCATGCATTTAAGTATGTGTACCTTGGAAAAAGAAAAGTGGGGCGTTACACCTTTAGCAGCATAGAACTCCAAAGTCAATTACATCCTCAACGTCCTAGGCAATAAATGAAAGATTAAAGGCTTGGGGTGCTGGTCCAACTAAATGGGCAATCTTTCCTCATCCCCTAGAAAGGTTTTTACCAATTGAGATCATTAGAGATAGTTCCTACCATCCAATCGGTATGAGTGGTGCATCCTTTGTAACTCATTAGTAGTAGAGGGAAGGTTTTTCAAATAGAGTAGTGTTTACTATAGCCATAGGAGTTGTCTCAAAAATTTCAAACATGGTATAATAATTAGTAGGATATTAGGCACTAAAGGCTAAAAAGAAGTAAAGCAATGAAGGAGAATATGTGGCGATGAAGACACACAATAATTGAGCAATGAAGGCAATGAGAAGGTTGAAATTATGGCTCTGATAACATGTGAAGAAAGAAAGAAAGAATGATTGTTTTGACTTAATTTACATGTTTGATACAACCCCCATTTATAAGGTTAGAGATTTGCACAAATAAAAAATATTTCATATGTAGAATAATAGGAAAGATTATATTCACAAGAAATAGGAAATAAATCAAACTAACTAGGCTAGTAATTTATCCCTAAAATCAGCCTACAAATCAAGAATGTTCCAGTGAATCATTCCTTATATTTCTAATGAGAATTAACAATAACAAGAATCATTAATAACAAGTAGGGCATATCAAAATGCACGCCACACACCTCAACCAAACTACACCCACTATCATGCCCATGCTCTCTTTCCTTAAACTAGACACCAACCCCTAAATTGAATGGATTCTGGCAATGTGTCAAGCGTTGAGGGATTCAATAATCAGACTAACCAAGATATCAATAAATGGTTGAATTTAAAGAGGATATTTGTCGCTGATTCTGATGGAGTGTAATGTTTCTATTTCCGGTGACTTTTTGGTTTCCTTGAGGTGATGTATTGGTCACCAAGTATTGGGCTTAATGCATTTTTTAGTCCCTAGACTAATAAAAAAAATGGCTTTAAGGATATCAACTAAATTGTGTTCACTATTGTAGCACCCAATGTTACTGGTGTTAAGAAAATGAGAAAGGAAGTGAGAAACTTCCAAAAAAATGCCCTTAAGAAGGTGATGGATCCTTAAGAATAAGGGTGCCCTATGAGAGAGACATTTTGGTAATTTGGATAGTGAAGTCCAATAAAGGGTATTTTGATAAATTTGGAGTAAATTCCATAAAGGAATTAAATTATGGAGAATGAGAAAATAGTGGATATTCAATTATTTGAGAAAATAATTAATTTTTCCTAAAATGGTAGATTAATATGGTGATGCCACATGGATGGTTGAGATGGAAACTTGGAAGCCAAGATTAGTGTCTAGAAATCACACTTGGCAAATTCTAGTTCAAGTAAAAAGGTGAAATTAAATAATTCCAAAAGAATAGATATTTAGTCTTTCAAGCATTTAATGAGAGGCATGATTATGGTGAATTAAAGAAAATCAAAATGAAATGAAAATTAGTCACCATTAATGCCTTAGAAAATATAGAGATTTGTTTTATTGAAAAAGAAATAGAAATTCAAGATGATCCAAGGGTGGAGGATTATTCTTGAAAATGGGTAGTGATCTAAGGGATGAGATAAAATCCTTCAAGTTGGCATGGATTGCCAACTTATTTAAGAAATCTTTTTTTTTTTTAAAATTGATTTTGGATGGTGGAGATCATGAGTTAAAGAGATGGGAGGCTAGGATTGAATCCTAGCAAAACACTTAGATTGTGCTTTTAATTGAAGGTTGAGATTAAGCCTTGGTAAAGGCAAGGTGATCTAAGGGTTGGGATTTAAAGAGAACAAATGGCATGGATTGTGTTTGTTTGTGTGGATGAGATTTGCTCTCCTAAAGTAAATCCAAAGGTTAGGATTTAATGTGGAGGCTATTAGATATAAAAGGGGAAAATCTCTCAAGAAAGAAAGAAATTCCAAGAGAGTAAGTGGGAGAAGCTTTCCAATGAGAAGGAAAGAAAGAATGGAAGAAAGAAAAGAGAAGAAGAAGGAAATGAAAAGAAAAGGATGAAAGGTAAGGTTGTTACCTTGTTATAGTATAGATCTTTTTCTCTTGATGGTGTCTTAGCTTCTTCATTTGTTTTCTAGTTTCTATCAAGTGGAGAGTTGGAATAAAAAGGGAGTCTTGAAGGTTAAGGCTTGAAGCTTCAAGGAAAAAAGATGTAAGGGATAGCCCCATGGGATGGTGGCTTGCAAGTTGTAAGTATGTGCTTAAACCTTTAAATATGTGCATTGGCATGTTTTTCTTGTGTTCAAGGACCTATGGCCATGAGGTTGTGTGGGGTAGGGTAGTTTAAATTCTCAAACCAAGGTGGTTGTGAGGATGTGGAAGCCTTAACTTTGTTGCATTGCATGCATTTGGCATCACATGATATGTTTTTATTCATACTTATTGTCATTGTACCCTTATTGAGCTTAATAGCTCATGAGGTTTTTACCCTCAAATATAGGTTGTAAAGGCATGAGAAAAATCAAGGCAAAGATGGAATGACATGTGGAGGCATGGGAATGAAGATTCAAGAGTATTGTATGGCTTAGGGAAGCCTATTTTGTTGCATTTGATTCATGTTTTGTAATTTATTTTGTTAGTTATGGCTTGTTAAATCTTAAGTCCATGAGTGTATTTTTAGTTTTGGAATGTATGATTCTATTTTGAAAATGAGATATTGGCTTATGACTTGTGGAGGCTTAAGTATTGATGTAAATCTCACTTTTGGTATGGGTTGTTGGATGCATCAAAGGGGTTAAATAAAATAATTTTTGTTGGAAATATGGTGCTTTTGGTGCTTATTTTGGAATGTGTAATTTCTGAAAAATTTGGCTTAGAAAGCCTAAAAATAAAAAAATAAAAAAAGGTAAAGTGAAGATGGCAGTAGCAGCAACAGTTGGGGCTTGCAGGGGGCAGTAGGGAGGCCCAGGGCGTGCGGCAGGCACCGCGGCCCGTGACTAGCGCCCTGCGGGGCCCCGCGCGGGCCCTGGGCAAGCCAGCAGGCTCCGTCAGCCAATTTTTTTAAAAAAAATTAGAAAAATTGGGGATTTTTGGGGCATTTCTTGGTTAATTTTGGGCCCCGAAAGAATTTTTAAAAATAAAGGGATTTTGGGTATTTTTTGGAGAAAATGTCAAAATTTTTGGAAATTTAAATTATATGAATTTTTCCTCCAAAATTGGTAAAAATCAATGGGTTGATTGAAATTGTAAGGCCCGCTTCCGAATATTCGAAAGAAGGTCCTTACATAGATGATATAGAACAAAACTGAACTCAACTCATTCATTTCTAGCAGCAGAAATTTAAATAAAATTTAATTACATTCCCAACATCTCATAACTCTAGGCTCGATGGTCATACAAAATATTAAGAGGCTCAAATGCCCATAACATAATAAATTCTCATTGTTACAAACCTCACCAAATCACTAACTATGATCTTTAAAGCTAGGACGCCTCTCCGTATACCACTATCCCTTGGTTACAGTCCTACCGGACTCGCCCCCAAATAACAATCGGTCCTTTACCTGGAATGGCAAAGAAGATCAAGTGAGCCACAAGGCTCAGCAAGTTCGAGAAACAATAAACAATATATAGGATCCAAAAACACGATGACACCAAGAAGAGTAATCAAGGACTCCACAATTATATACAAGATTCATAATTCTTGAATTTATCAATTCACTTAATATATCATATCACCATGTATCACTATGCAAATGTGCATAAAATTTCAATGTCATTATCAATTCTCATAGGCTCTCAAGCCATCAATCAATAAATGCAAGAGTGCATCATCTCATTATCAATATCAATTTTCCCGGCTCACAAGCCATAAATCAATGCATGCAAAAGTGCATAAGTTCCATAAAACCTCACAAATAAATATGGAGCCAACCTGCCGGGCTATGGCCACCTCGTCCCGAGCTAGGTGCTCTAGGGTACCCTTTCTCCCTCCGCGAAAAATAATAGGTGCACAAAACATATATATATGTAACATGTACATGTATGCATCATGCATGCATTTTCCAACCACATGTATTTAAATTTTTGTTTTCGCGATATTCATACTTTTAACATTACTTACCCATACCGAATATTTTTCCATCATCAGATAAATTCAATATATCTTACTTCATAACGTTTACCACATTCAAGATATAATTTATGCCACAGAAATGCTTGATGTAATTTATATCACAAGAATACTTCTTTGAGAGATGCTATTTAATATTAAATATCGATTCACCAACTGAGGGGTATTATAAATTTAAGGATAAATTATATGAAATCCCCCTGCACTTAGGGTTATGTGCAACTTACCCCCTATTCTTTCGATTGTATCAAAAAACTCCCCTGCACTTTCAAAATGTTGCAATTAGCCATAATTTGTTATTTTTTTACATAATTTTATGCAATTTATTGGTTGATTAATGCAAAATTTTGTATTTTTTGATATATTGAAATTGAAATTATATATGTAGAATTATGTATTTTGTATGTACATTATTATACAAAATTATGCAAAAAAATAATAAATTTTGGCTGATAGCAACATTTTGAAAGTGCAGGGGTTTTTTTTGATACAATCGAAAGCACAGGGGGGTAAGTTACACATGACCCTAAGTGTAGGGGGGTTTCATATAATTTACACTAAATTTAATAACTATTTTTCCCATCATAAGATTGTTGTGATTTCATTTAACTAGTGATAGTATGCATTTACTTGCATTCATGCTTATAGCTCAAATTCATGGTTAGGCCTTATGCAATCAAATGACCACACCATGCGAAATTGCTGGCGCAACATAAACCTGAAATTTTTCTAAGGCAATGGACCAAATAGAACATATTTTAAAAATGTCTTCATTTTGAAAAATTAATTCCCAGTAATTTGATAACTAGCATTCATTGTTGTAAAAATGATTTTTAATGAATTTTTCAAGAAACGGAAACTATGTATTTCGATGGTGGTAAAATTGCAAATTCGTGAATTTGTACTAAAACCAAAATTTTAACTTTTTATTTTTATGAATTTTGATTTTTTTGATATTTTTATTGAATCCAAATGGGGGGTACTTTCTTATTTACATTTATGTATTAAAGTAAATGAAAGTAAAATATAAATTAAAGAAAATGCAAACATTTTCTGAGAGAGCTCAAGAGAGCTCGCGGGAAGGGTGAGAGCTGATAGGTCCCATTCAAAGGTATATGGGACGAGCTCGGGAACAGCTCGAGGTCTTGAGGTCGCAGCTTACGAAGAGAGCTCAAGAGAGCTTGTGGGAAGGACAAGCGAACAAGCTTGAGGTTATGAGGTGAGCATCAGTTCGCTGAACGAGCTCACGGTCAAGGGGGTTGGGCAAGAGCTCGCTGGACGAGCTTGAGGTCAGGCGCGCAGCAAGAGCTCGCGGCCAAGAGCTTGAGAGATGAGCTCGCGAGGACGAGCTCGCGATTAAGCTTATAGCATATAGGTGTGATCTCGCAGCAAAGAGTTGGAACAAGCTTGCGGAAAGAACTGGAACGAGCTCACTAGAACATCAAAGAAGCTGAATGTGTATATATATATAATTGGGTTTGTCGAACAGAAAAAAATAGAGGCATTCGAATGACTGTTTAAGCATGAATATATAGTGGATTAGCTAGGCAGGGCACGCTCTAATAAGCTTTACAAATCTCAGAGGGGTATCAGCTCGTTACGCATGTTGTATATATGTATTTATAAGTGGGTCTCATATATGGGTGAACAACATATATATATATATATTTTCAGTTCAGCTTTTGCTGTTTGATGCAAGACCTTCGAATACCTCAATAAAATCATTCGAATGAGTGGCAGATGACTTAGCATTTTACATTCTGACATAGCACATACAACTATAAGATGCATTTGGAACATCGAGCTCATACAGAGGTGATATACACACAGCTATATATATATATACATACAATTAACATTGCTTCTTTGGATGCAGAACGAGCAGAGGTTCTCATCCTCACCTAGCTATATAAAATGCCATTCACGAAGAAAGCTTGGGGTGAAAACAAACCCCATTTCGAGACCTCAAGAAGACTCCAACAGATACCCAGATTTGAAGACTCAATGAACTTTAGCAGAGAGTGAACCATACGCAGCAACAAGCGTATAAATATATTTTATACATGTTTATATATATAACCCCTCACAGTGACTAAAATGAAGAGACTAACAGGGGAACTTGCATAAGAAAATAAATACCAAGGGAGCTCGCACTGAAAATTAAGAGAGAGTGCAAGAAGAACTTGCCTAATGAAGATGAAATCCAAGAAGAACACCTCCAACCTTTTCCACTTAACTTACTTTGCCACAGTAATGAAGAAACAGCAATGTAGCAGAAGTGAATGAGCAGGGAAGAAGAAGAAGAATGCTGGTTAAGAAGAAGTAGTTTTAGATGAGAAATGAGAGTACGCACAGGAGAAAGGTCACCAGTGCAGGTGTAGCACGAAGAAGGAAAATGCATAGTCTGCACTTGCCACTTGGTCGAAATGACCTGACTGCCCTTCACCTTTACAATGGTTAAAAGGAAGACCAAGGGCACTATTGACATTTGCTAGCCAATTTAATTTATTGAGATTTTCTTTCAAAAATTTCAAATCTTATTTCCCAATTGGGCTCAGCCCATACCGTGGGTCATTCCATGGCCCAACTCATTAACTCAAATAAATTATCATAATCCAAGCCCATTCATAATATAATTAAAATTTCAAACTCATCTCAATGGCCCAATCTATTTGGACCTTCCCCACATTTTGAATCCCAATTGGATGGCTACCAAATTATTATTTCCACTACACTTCATTCAAAATATATATATATATATTTTCAATCCTCAATTAATTGAAACAAAAATTTTTAAACCCAAAATAAAATATTTGAAAATGTCTAGACCTCATAACGGGTCGTTACAAAAATGGTGAATTTTATAAAGCCCAGTGGAATTTTTGAAAAGAGGAAGAATTAAAATAAATAAAAATGGCGATTGAGCAAAAATTAATGGAAATTAATTAGTCAAGTGTGATATGGTTAAAGCCCAAATCTGCTAGTGGATCTTGGGGTTGAGGGAAGGGAAGGACGAAAACTAGTTTCCACCTAGGGCGTTTCGTGTTGAAACATAGTCTGTCCTTTGCGAATGGCCGGGTATGTGAACAGTTCGGTTGATTGTTCACGAGTGGCACCCGTAAGTGGGAATGTGGCGTCACAACTATTCATCCCTGGGCAAAATAATTTTATACATTTTTAGTCCCTAGCTTAACCGACGTTAACTAAGGTGTTAACTTTGCCTCGTCACGTTGCCACGCCACTAACACGTCACTTATAATTCCACGTCTGATGTCTATATTTTTATAAAAATAAAAGAAAACAACAAACCAGAGGAACCCACCCATCCCCACACTCGTGACCCACCCTTGCCCTATGTTGATCTCACCAAAGAAACCCACCCATCGACGACCATTGAAACAACCAACGCCGTCGACGACCATTGAAACAGCCACTGCAACCATCGTCGTCACTCTATATAAGATAAGTATTTTAGAATGAAACTTCCTTTTCCAGTTCTATACTATTTGCTACTATTGGAATTTCCCATTGCTGTGTAGTAGTACGCTCTGGCTAGTGTCAAAATGTCTGATTGTGAATGAGCCAGTAATTTATTTACTATGATTCTCCTACTTCATATGTGGGCTTCTCGGGCTAAGCTAATCATTGGATACTCACAACTTTCTATCTAAGCCACTTTTCGTTAGCGGGAAATCAACACATCGTCGCTTAGACCATTGTCGCAACAACTATCGCCCATCGTTGCAACAACCACCGCCGTTGCTGAAGCCATCATCGCAACAGCCACTGCTGTCATTGTCTGCGCAACTTGTCTTCTTCCTCCATTTTCAACCAATCTTGTGGGTTTCGTGAAGAATGTGGAGACACGATGAATCATCTTCATCTTCGCAGTATGTTAGACGGGATTTTGATGGAAAATGTGATTGCAAAATGAAGGTAGTTGTGAAGACATAACAAATTGAGAAAAACCCAAATTGAAAGTTCTTTGGGTGTGCCAAAATTTAGGTGAGTGATTTCCAATTTAACTGTTTTGGTGTGAAAAAAAAGTTCAAAAATATAATTTTTTTTTATGTTACTAGGGTTGTCGATGTAATTATTTTATGTGGGTTAATGAAATATTTTCGGAATTGACGTCTGAAGAGGGGTATACTTCAAGCAACATGAATTAGATTTTGTATGAAGCACTTGGAGTCATTGTCTTAATCAAGGTGGTTTTGGAAGACATGAAGATAAAGAGCAACAATTTTGAAGATGGTATGAAGAGGGAGATTAAGCTGTTGAAGTGGGCATTTGTCATATGTGTGGTTGTATTATGTGTTGTTTTATGCAAATGATCAATATTTAGTGTGGACACTAGGTGTTTGTGGAAATGTCTATGTAAGATGATTTTGTGCTGGTTGTCCCTGAATTATTTGCAACAGTCAATCTAATATGTATTTCTTTGTATTTTGGTTCCTAATTCACAAAAGAACATTATATATATGAACCATCCAATTATTTGCATATTATTTACAGTAAGATGTTGAAGCAGAAACAATGATAGAAGAAGCCAAAATAGTCATAAACATGCTTCTGTTATGCACAGCCATTATTTTACCAATCAAACAAAACAATGATAGAAGAAGCTAAAATAGTCACATATTTCCGGACTTGTGATTTGCTTAACACTTGAATAAGGATTTAAGAATATGGCCAATAGTTACATTAAAGCGAAAATAAAATCAAGTATCTTTCCACCA
Organism: Diospyros lotus; assembly: GCF_014633365.1. Classification (NCBI taxonomy): domain Eukaryota; kingdom Viridiplantae; phylum Streptophyta; class Magnoliopsida; order Ericales; family Ebenaceae; genus Diospyros; species Diospyros lotus. The sequence continues at coordinate 22,983,558 of NC_068351.1, forward strand.
ATCATAATTAGAGACAAGTTGTTCCTAACATAACAACACCTAATAGAGCATTTTATAGCTCAGAAAGAGACACAAGTTGCAGTACTTGGTCACCATAAAATAACAGAAACACCACAAAATAATAGGAAGCTTGTCATTTTTATTGAGATTGTTAGAGTTGGCTGGTAGTCGTTGTAGAAGTTGAGTCTCTTACAATAGAAGATGGACCAGCAGAGTTCTGCCTCTTTGGAGGAAGCTTCCAGATCCTCATTGAAGGTTGACCAGGCTGCAAAACATAAATACATAAATTACCATTCGACGTACTTTCAAAATCTATATCTAAGATGAATTCAACTCACACATAGATATTTACATTTTCAATCATAGCTCCACTTTCAGAAACAAATAGTCCCATTCCAATCTATCGCCTTGCTCTCTTCGTAGATGCATTTTGATTTCTTACTTCTTTTCGCAGCTCCTCATCAACAACAGTATCACATGTTCTTTTTGTGCTTCCTTTTTTTCTGCCAGGTTTTGGCACAGGCTGCAAACAAAAAGTCTCACAACCATCAATCATTTCTTCCATTCATACATATCAACCATTATATGTTAAACAAGTATGAATTACATAAAAACAATCAGAATTCAATAGCATAATTATTACCTCTAAGGATGCAGGCTTGGTTGGACACATATAAGCGTTATGATCTTGTGTTTTACACAATCTGCAGGTCATTATTCTCCCTCTCTTAGATAATTTTCATCCCTTTTGAGGCTCATCTTTATCTTTCCTTCTGTTCTTTTTAGGCCTTCTTGGCATTCTCTTCACCTCAGGAGGCACAATAGGCACCTCAATACTTTCTTCCTAGAATTGCTTCCCCTTCACAGGCAGCAAGGAGTGGTTGTATGCCTTCAAATAGGTATCCTTCTTGTACCAATGAGAAACATAATTTTCTGGATGCTGTCTTGCAGCAAAGATTGCACTAATAGCATGTACACATGGAATTCCAGACAAATCCCATTCTCTACAAGTGCACTTTAGCCGCTTCATATTCATAATGTGTTTGTCATTCTTATCGAAAATGTAGCTGACTTCATAGACAAATTCTCCATTCCACTCCATAAACTAGTCACAAGAATTTTCCTTGTTTTTTTCCAACTTTTTGAAGGCTGTAGGGGACAAGTTGGATATCCAAGTGTCCATGAATTGACGTTTAGAGGCAATCCTTTGCATCACCATCAGTCGTATCTCTTCAAGCATTGACACAATTGTTAATTGCCTGCTATCCAATAACCAACCATTGAATGCCTCTGCCATATTGTTATCGACGACATCACACTTAATATCAGTTATTTGATATGCCTTGCACCACCTCTCAACTGGCCATGTGAGCACATCTTCGACTATGCCCTTCCCCAACTTACTCAAATCCTTAAGTTTATCTTTTAAATCTTCCTTGAAAGGGGCCCTAGAACACAACCAAAAATCAAGCTTTCGTTCTTGTCTCGTCCATTTTTTTATTAAAGGCATGGTATATATGCCTTGCACAGTGCCTATGTTCTTCCTATGGGAGAACATCAGTTACAACCCTCATCAATTCCTAGCATGAAGAAAAAAGAAAAAAAGAAACAATGAAACATCAACCATACACAATGAAACAATGTAAAACAAAAAAACCTATCAAAGAATGTTATGTTACCTTTTGCATGTTAGAGACAATCGCCAAATCCGCCCCATTACCAAGATGCAAATCATGTTGTAAGACCCTAATGAACCATGTCCATATCACACTAGTATCAGCAGCAACAACAGCCTATGCAATTGGAAACATTTGGTTGTTCTCATCCTTTCCAATCGCCACTAATAAAATACCTTTACAAACCCCCTTCAAGAAACATCCATCAACACCTATTATCTTCCTACACCCCGCTAACCAACCTCTTTCAAGTGCATCAAAGCAAATATACAACATATCAAAGTAGTTCTTCTTCTCGGGATTATTTGCACAAGTTTTCAAAAAGATAGTACTGCCTGGATTTGACTTCCTTAATTCCCTGACATAACCCCAAAGATTACGAAACTCTTCAACATAACAACCCATTACTTCCTTTAACACAGTAGCCTTAGCATTCCTACAGACACTAGTATTCACTTCAACTTTCAGCTGAGTTTTGCATAGAGATTTAAGGGTCTTAATTTTAATCCCAGGATTAGTCAATATTCTAGTCCTAAAATGTTGTGCAATGAAGGAAGACCTCGCTAACTTGTTTCTATTATCCCTCCTACCACATTCATGGTGTGGATAATAAGTTTTCACCACAAAGCTACCATCATTCCTCTCATTCGATGCATATATGACAAATTTACAATCTCCAACACAAGTGTATCTAACCCTAAGCTTGTCATTTTTTACACACCTCAGTCGTTTTCCATTTAAAATTGCATATCTACATACAGTAACTTTAAACTCATTAGGGCTAGCAAATGTCATACCAAGAGTAAATTGAGGAATTTCACTGCTACCATCAAACCTTTTACGACTACTAGGACGGACCTTAAACTCATCTTTAGATCCTGAGTTACTACTTCTGTCATTGTAGTTGCCCGGGTCATCACTTGGTATGTAATGTGAGGACTTGCTCTCCCTATCTGAACTACTTTCATCACTTACCAACTCAACATCTGGATTTGCATTTTCATTAGTAGCATCATTTGCAGCTACAGGTTCATTTACACCTACAAAACATTGGTAATGTGGAAAGAAACTAGTGAGAAATGTACCCTAAGACTCTAGAATAATTTCTACCAAACATGTTAAAAGACAAGAACCATATCAAATTAATGCATTAAGCCATGAAAATAAAATAGCAAACAACATATTTACCTCGTTCACCATTGGTTTCAGCAGCTGCAATTGCATCTACCTCCTCCTTATCCCTTTGTCTTATTTTCCTCTTAGCTTCTATGACCTTTTGCCTAGCTTCTTGAAGTTCATTGTCCTCGTCGTCACTAAAATTAGTCCCCACATTATAGATTTCATCAAAAGAAATAAACTCATTTAGATTTACACAATCCAATTCCCTTTCTACTAACTCATCATCAAATGTCTCCTCTATGTGAACATGGCTCTGCCTTCTCACATCTACGTCCTCACCCTTGTCTTGTTACAAACCCCACTCATTGACAGGTCATCCCAAATAGAAAAGAAAACATCATTTTCCTTGTAGAATATTCCCTGCGCTCTATTAATTCCTAACACATTTGCTATATACCAAAACATTGCAGCAAAAGACAACGTGTCTACATCAAATTGCCCCAGTTCCCTTGACCCTCCACCAACATACTAAGACCTTTCCAAGCTTCTCACAATACTCCCACCAAAATGAATGCAAAGGTTGACAGCCACATCATCGACCATCCTACATCATAATTACTACAGGTTAACATAAACAAACCTCCAAATTTGACAGCGTCCTATAAAATGGGTGAGCAAAACCCTAACTCACATTGATAGTGTGTTCAATGCTAAAATAACTCAAAAATATTTGTGATTGTTAATCAGATATGTGGGTGTGCGACCTATTATTTGCATCGAATGTGGATGACGATGGTCTGTGTTTCTATTACCTGTAATGGACGGTGGTTGTTGCGACGATAGTCTGAGCAACCGATGGGTTCCTCTGGTGAGATCGACGTGGGGCAGGGGTGGGTCACGAGTGTGGGGACGGGTTAGTGATGTTAGGGTTATGGTTTGTTGTTTTTTTTATTTTTATAAAAATAGGGACGTGAATATCTTAAGTGACGTGGACACGACGAGGCAAAGTTAACGCCTTAGTTAACGTTGGTTAAGGCAGGGACTAAAAATATATAAAATTATTTTGTCCAAGAATGAATAATGAATATAATTTAGTTGATATCCTTAAAGTCATTTTTTTTATTAGTCCAGGGACTAAAAAATGCATTAAGCCTCAAGTATTGTTGCCTCTAAGCAGCATATGGAAGAATGGACATAAAGACAATCACCAAAAACCCAAAAAGGAAGAGTTAAAGGCAGTTGAGGAAAAAATATTTTCTCTAGAGAGATTATGGAAAAATAAAAGAGACTGGAACCCTAAGTTTCTCTTTCCTTTGGGGTAGCCCTAGCCCATCCTTAGGCTTTTTGGGTCAGCCCACTTCCACCCAGTGGCCTCCCTTCTCCCATATAGGTTGGGTCAAGCTAGGCACAATCTATATGGGCCTAACACTTTTCCACACACACACATGCAATTTGATAATAATAATTATTAATCCTTATTATTTCATGTTCGCCCTTATCAATTTCACATTTCACATCATTACCTCTTTTTATGTGGAATTTTCCATACATTCCACATGAAAAACTTACATACTTATTTTAGAACCATTACAACCCTTAAATCTATCCTATGTATGTAACCTTTAGGCCTTGCTACATATCCCAAGAAAATTCCAATTTCTACTATGTCATCTATATGTAATATGTAACTAACACGTGTATGTGTATGACAAATTGATCCAAAGACCCTTAAATGTTCTGTAGTTGGTTTGACACCACTCTTAGCCTCAATTGGAGTCTTCCTACTAACAAGTTTTGTAGCTAGCCTATTTAGTAGGTACACACTGTATAGACAACTTTTGCCCCTCTGGAAAAAAAGAAAAGAAAAGAAAAACTTTGAAAGCTTCTTTTGCAAAAGCATACATCTAGCCATTTCAACAATAGTTCTATTTCCTCTTCAAAACTCCATTTTGCTCTAGAGAGTAAGTAATAGTGACTTGATGATTGATACTAATATTATCAGAGACTTGTCAAATTCACTTACAGTGTATTCTTCTTCATTATTATCTAACCTCAAGATCTTTGATCTTGCACCCAGATTTAGTTGCAAAGAGGTTTATAAACTTCTTAAAAATAGAAAATATCTAACACTTGTTGCTCATAAAATACACTCAAGTCATCCTAGTTTACCATTAATAAAAAGAACAAAATATTTGTTTTGATTTAGTGAGATAGTTTGCATGGGGCTAGAAACATTAGTATGGACAAGCTTCAACTTTTGTTTTGTGTGCTAAGTTAATTGGAAAAATACCTCATGTACATCTTTCCAATTTATCACACTTCAGTTTTATTAAAAAAAAAATACTAATTAGATATTTCACCGAGTCTTTTGATTAAAAAAACTTCAAAAATTTCATATTAAAATGACCACATCTTTTGTGTCAGACAACTATTATTCATTTTTGAGCTATACACATGTTCTTTGACATGCTTTTTGATGCATGTTCATGGCAAAATTTCCCCATTTATTTGCCTCTTGTATAGTAGTTTAAAATAAAATTGGCTATGAATTTTTCAAGAAAGGGGTAAGAATGCAAGGCCTGGTTTGGGCCTTAATTTTTTTTTTGGTTAAAATCGAGAGGAACTAACCCATCCCTAACAGGGCCCCCTAGGGCTTAATAACCCTTAAAGATGCAGAGGAGATTTGCCTCCCTTAGTGTGTGCATTCTGGAAAAGCAATATGAAGGCTTTTGCAAGGTTTTCAATCTACTCCTCCATCAACTCAATATCTTGGCAGGTTTCCTTTCAAAATTCTCAATCAAAAATCTCTTTCTTTCTATCTCTCTGTTCCCATTTCCCTCTTTCTAGCTCACAACTGCATTCCCAATTTTTATGCAATCAAATTCCTCAATCAATCTCAACTTTCCATCTCTGTTGAGATAACTACAATGTCTTTCAATGGTTGATATTTTATTTTAGGTTCCTTGTGCATTTGATTCCATTTTATAGAATTCTCTCTCTCTCTCTCTCTCTCTCTCTCTCTCTCTCGCGCGCGCTTTGTGCTTAATCTCTCTACGTTTAACTCACTTTATTTGATCGAGCCAATGATCAATTGAGGTGTACTCTCTTTTCATGCTCTCTATAGATGACTAAAAGAGACCATATCTCATTCTTGATCTCTTGTGAGTTTTGAGAAACACTAACTTTAAAGATGCTAAATCAAGCGATTAAGTATGTATATCGATTCCTCTCGTGCACACACAACTTCATCTTAGCATGGGGGGTTCTTTTTGACTTTTGGTTTCTAAAATTTTTCAGTTTTGTTTGGTTATTCTGGTGTATGGCAGTTTTCGGTTTGTTAATCACCCTCCTTCACACAATTAAACATGATGCTACCGCACGATTAAATCCCAGTCACTAATGAATGACAGTTACAGCTTTCCCATTCAATCACTGCTATTAAAAACCCAAGACCCATGTGCTCTTCTTTGAATCAATTGATAACCCAGGTAGGTAGACACTGATCTTGGATGCTTGTGACTTTAGTGAGTGAAATTTGTATAGCAAAGCAATAATTATTCCAAAACAGCTTTGGTCGAGCCAACCTTATTAATTGGAAACTCAAGGGTGGGTGGTCAAAGCCAAAGATCCAACCATAACCACCCCGCCCCCTTTGGATCTGAGCCACTGCCACACAATACGTCTGATTTTAAAATTCAAGTTCACTATTTTTCACCTTTAGCTCTAATATGAATTTTGGATCCATAGGATGGGGGGGAATTGGTAGGTTAGTACTAATATTCGTCTATTTGGGTCACTATAATTGCAGTACTTAATACGGCAAGCTTATTTATTAACAAAGACTGGGTCCATATAGCAGCAAGCCGTTTTTTCGCAAAAGAAAAAAGAAATCAAAAACAAATCTCAGCTAACACTTATTTTTAGCTAGCTAAGCTTAGCTGCTGCATTCCTGAAAACAAGGAGGATAGGGTCAACACTCCATTCGAACAAACCATATCTAGATAAAGCTAATTTGAAAAGCTGAAAGATCATAATTAGAAGACACAAAATACCTTCATCAAATATCCCAGGTAAATTTGACTACCTGACACAGCAATTCCAGAGAAAAATTACACAAAACCAACCCAAAATATGCATCAGCTCTCTACGCAACATGACTTTTTTAACTTTTTTTGTTTGTTAACTTCATAGAATAGCTACACAGCTTCACAATTTCTTTACTGTAACTTAGTTTTGCTTCCAGGACAGAGGAGAGAATCATCTTCTAAGCATTTTCTGGATCTGCTTCAGCCTATAAATCGTCTCAAAGCCTGGAGGGAAGTCCTGAATACGTTGTTTCTCAGCTTCTGGGAGGGGCAACGGAGCAGAACAATCCATATCGTTTTCCTTCAACCCAGACATCTCCCCACTCCTACCAGCCTGATTGTCTGGTGTACAATCTGAAGGCTGGACTAAACGAGGGAGTTCCTCATTAAGCTTATATGCAGCCTCATCCTTTTTGATACATCGGAAGATTCCCCAGAGAAAATATTCCTCGTTCCATCCTGTTTGTTATAAAATACACACAAGAAAATTTCGATCAACAAGCTAAGGTACAACTACTACTACTACTACTACTACAATCACAAGCCTTAATCCTACTAAGTAGGGTAATCAACAAACCAAAGAGCATGAGAAAAATTCACCCAATTCAGCTAGACACGAAACAAATGTAAGAAATAAAAGAAAAAGGATACCAAAAGGCAGACAAATTTCAGGATACTTTAAATCTCCAATTTTGTTTCTTGTGATCACCAACATATTCCTGCTGTAATGATCACCAACATATTGACACGAAAACTACCAACAAATAACGAGAATAATACTTGTCCCCAAGTTAAATTAAAGTCCAGTTATCCCTTTTATGATGCCATTACAAATCTGGTGATTTCACTTCTTTAGAATACATTAATGTCCAGATAAATTCATTTCATATACAAAGCTCCAGAACAAGGTTATCATTTGAACATGGCCAATATTGCACAGAGGACAAAAGCAGGGCTACAAGGTTAAATATATTGGCACAAAGAGTAGAGAGCATACTCTGAGATTTAGCAGGCAGAAGTTTTGAAGGAAAGACCCATAACTCCACTCCATACATATAACTTTTCATCACCAGGTCTTTGGCCTCCATTAACTCTGATAGGAAGATATAGTTGGCAGATCTACATTCCAACCAGATGGAGCTTGTTTAGAATTTTTAAACATCAGTTGCCAAGAAAGTTATCCACAATCCACTTTGTGTATAAAAACAAACCTCTGAGCACCACTAGAGAAAAAGTACAGTCCTATATCATCCTCGTGAGGGCACTCATCCTGAAATATATCAGCCCAGATATCGTAACGGGGAAGCAGTTTAAATTGGAGAGCTTTAGGCATTCTTTTTGAGAACTCATAAACTTTACGACGAACTTTAGATGGAGGATGAGCCTCAAAACAATAATTGAGTTCATTAAGGCTGACGGAGTCAAAAATTTCGAAGCTTCCTCTGGACAAATAAACAGAAACCATTAGCAGCTGGACACAGAACCACATTCCAACCATGACTTGAACTGTGCAACATCCCCTTCCTGGTATTAAATTTCTAATAACAAATTTTCTCATATGACAAACAGACCAATATTGCATACAGGCTAACAAATAGCAAGAACTGGATCATTTCATTGTCATGGAAAGAGAAAATACAGTTGGCGCACAGTTATAAACATTGTAGCATAAAACTAGAATGGAGACCAAAATCATAATCAATATGGGAGAAAATATAATTCAGTAAAAAAAATAGCACCATTAGCCAGTCATTATAATGAAGCATTGCATACAAAAATTTATTTAGACAAATTTCCTCAAATCATACTTCTTGGTACGCTCACATCATATTTAGGATATAATGGTCTTATAGAGGATATGGCCATGGATAGAGAAGGTCAAATGTATAGAATTAATGTAGCTGACCCCAGCTAGAGGGATTAAAGCTTGTGATTCTTGAACCCAAAAGCAAGAACAAAAGAACAAACTCAAAAAACTCAAATCAATTCAATAATAAATGTCAAAAATCAAAAGCTACCTTCAATTACAACCTAACCTACTATATATAATGTAGGAAACTAATAACTAAAGGAAACAAACTAAAAAAAAGAAAAATAGGAAATAAACAAAAGGACTAAAATAAACAAATACTAATTCCTATATGTACTACATTAATTTTCTCGGTACAAAAGGGAACATTTTTTCAATAAGTGGTGGAAGTTGTTTCTGCCACTTTGGCGCCGTATAAAAAGAAGTAGATTGGTGGCACATGCCATAAATCATGAAGTATCATCTTCTTAAGCAAGGGAAATTGCAAAAAGCAATCATAGTAAGACAGATAAAAATAAAGAACAAGTATCTTGTGAGGTCTTCTATCTAGCATGCATGCTCAAGGTGGAATATGAAACAGTGAAGTATTATTCTAGGCGGATAATTTCAAATTTTCAATAAATATTTTGAACAGACAGATCTACATGATGGTTAAAGAACAGTTACTCACTTCCAAGATGAATCTAGTGCAGGTAGGAAGCATTTCTGAGCATTAGGCTGAATATCTGTTTGGTCATCATTCTCAGCAAGAGAATTCTTGGTTTTTACAATGCCATCCTCAACACCTAAGAGAATAATGTTACCCATTTAACAAAAGCAATTGATACTCAAATGAAACATTTCCAGTCCACAATCAGAGATTCAAAATTTAATTGTTTTTTTTTTTTTTTTGGCATTTTTACCATATTATAGTTGTTTGACTTTTCTAACTTATGGTCTGAAAAAAAAAAAGAAAACCCAACTGACATTTTTGAGAGTGTGTTAAGTGATGTGCAGTTACTTAGTAGTCCAAGAGTCGTGATTGAGTAAACCAAGAGTCAATTAAGCTCCTATGTATTCAAAGAATATATATAAACAATATGAAAAGAATGCATTTGGTGTGCTCCATGAAATCCTCTGCCTCCTAATATTCTCCAACAAAATTGGTATCAGAGAAGAGGTGAAGAAGGGAAGGGTGGATACCTGCCACTGTCTATCAATTTGAAGAACAGAAGTGACGGAACAAAGTCGGAGAAGAATGGAGTCAGGCTGAAATGAAGAAGACCCATCGAGGGTTCCAGTTCCTGAAACAGATCGAACAAGAAGCAGGTTGCAAGTCGATCATGAAACAGAACCGTCGCTGTTGGAATCAGAACTCAAGCCGATGGGGAAGATGAATGGACAAGGAGACTAAACTGGGCTTGAGGTGTGAGGTGTTGGAAGCTGAACCGCCATCATCGCTGACTGTGGAAGCTGAACTGTCACCGACACTGACGGTGAAGAAGAACCATCGCCGATCGGGCCTGACTAGTGCTGATTGTGGAATAAAATTAAGAACAGCGAAGCAGTGTAGTGGCATGGATGCGTTGCTAAAACGGTAAAGTTAAATTGAAGCCTCGCAGTGTTATTTTACACAAATGGCCTCTTCAAGCAATGGTAATCCTTCAATTCCTCTGTTCAATAGAGAATATTATGAATATTGGTGTGTCAAGAAGAAACCAATTTTCAAATCACAAGACTTGTGGGAATACATAGAAGATGGCTATGTACCTGAATCAACAGCCAATCTCACTAATCAAGAACAAAAGACTCTCAAAGAGCATAGAAAAAAAGATGCTAAAGCACTGTCCTATATTTAGTAAGGAGTGAATCCGAACATTTTCTCAAGAATCATGGGAACCACTCATGCAAAGGAAGCTTGGGAAATTCTACAAAAGGAGTTCCAAGGGAATATCAAAGTAAAAAATGTTACTCTTCAAACTCTTAGAAGAGAACTTGAGAATTTGAAGATGAATGAATCTGAAATTGTGCAAGACTATTACACCAAGGTTACAAAAATTTTAAATGAAATGAAAGCTGTTGGTGAAGTAATAGGTGATAGCAAAATTGTTGAGAAAATACTTCTAAGTCTACCTCCAAAATTTGATAGCATGGTGTCTATTATTGAGAAAACAAAAGATATCTCCTCATTGAGTGTTCAAGAGTTGATGGGATCTTTGAAGGCTCATGAGAAAAGGTTGGCAAGGCATGCTGAAAAATCCGTTGAAAGTGCATTTTGGTCCAAACTTAAATTCAGCTCCAAATCTAATGAAAGAGGAGACTCTCAAAGAGGTGGTAGGCATGGCCGTGGAAGAGGAAGAGGCAGAAACTCAAGAGGAAGAGGCAATTCTCAAAGAGCCACTAAGGCTGAAAATTTCCAGCATTGCAACATCTGTGGTAAGAGCAACCATGTTGAGAAGGACTGTTGGTACAAAGACCAACCAAAGTGTCATAATTGCAATAGATTTGGCCATATTAAGAAAGATTGCAGATTCAAGAACACCCAGGAAGCACAATTCTCTGAAGAGAAGCAAGGTGAAGGGAACTTGTTCTATGCTTGTCATGGTGCCAGTGAAACCAAGAATGATGTGTGGTATCTTGACAACGGTTATAGCAACCACATGACAAGTAACAAAACTATTTTTGCTGACATGGATACATCTGTAAGCACTCAAGTAAAGATGGGCAATGGAGTTCATGGCAGAAGCAAGAGGAAAAGAAACCATTGCAGTCCAAACAAAAAAAGGGAAAAGATTGATTCATGATGTCCTACATGTCCCGGATCTAGACCAAAGTTTGCTTAGCCTTGGGCAACTTCTCGAGCATCACTATGTGCTTAATTTTGGTGATTTTCATTGCTGCATTTATGATAAAAAGGATGGAAGACAGCTGGTTGCCAAGGTCTGAATGTTGAGGAATCAAAGTTTTCCAATTTCCTTCAACTATACAGAAGATCATGCCTTGAAGGCACAAGTTAATGGTGATTCATGGCTGTGACATAAAAGGCTTGGTCACTTGAACTTTCACAATCTCAAACTACTTTAACAAAAGGGGATGGCTTATGGATTGCCAAGAATTGAGGAAAATCATGAAGTTTGTGAAGGATGTGCTCTTGGAAAGTGTAGAAAAACGTGTATAAGAAATATCGACAGTTAGGCAAAATATAGAGGCAGTTTTCATTTATTATACAGTTATTTATTTCCTAAGTGACAGTTTTTTTTATATGTAACTGCCTCTATATGAGTAGTTATCATTTGTGTATAAATATGTCCAATCCGAATAACAAAGTGAGAAGTTTAAAAGTTCAAAATTCTTCATGGTATTCGAGTGGTGAGATAGAGAGTTCAGAGAGAGAGAGAGAGCGGCGAAGATGGTCACAGAACGGAGCCACAATCACAGCGAAAACCCATTGTCACAGATCGGCCACTGCCCATCTCTGATCATCTCCTTCATCTTTATCCACCATTATTGTAGCCACAACCGCAACCATCTCTCCAATCTCACAAAAAAGAAGAGACATATCAAATCAAATCCTAATCAGCCTTTAGGGGGTTGTTGTTAGTCATATCTCCAGAGGAATTGAAGGATGATGCTGGCTGCAATACCAATAAAATAAATCTACTATCAATGAAGACACAAGAAGTAGGAATAAATGTCATTCTCCACAAGATAACACAAGAAATCTAGGATGCTGCAAAGGAGAAGTATTTTGACACTAAAGACACAATAGAGGCGTTGTCACATTTCTAACTAAAATATTGGTAGCAACTCAACATGTTCAAAGTGACCTAATAGACAGGCATTTCATAAAAAGAAAAATTAAAGGTGAAACGATGAGGAGCAGATCTGGAAAATGAGGGACAGATCTGGATAGAAACGATGAGGAGCAGATCTGGATGATGAGGTATGGGTCACGAAGAGGAAGGTCGATCTATTACTACAATTACAACGGATGGCAGCAGATCATAAGCAGTGGACGGTGGCAAAGGAGATTGTAGGCGACTGCAGCAACGGTGGAGTTTGCGGGCGATGGCTGCAATAGAGGCCACGGACAATGGCGATGGTGGCAGAGGCAGAGCAAGCAGCGATGACAATAGCGACAATGCAGATGGCTATAGGCGACAAATCTAAAGGCCACAGCTTGACCGCTATGGCAGATGAAGGCAGATCTGGAGGTCGTGAGCTGCAAGCCGCAACGACAAACGATTGCTCTGCAAGAGGCAGTGGTGATCCGCGTGACTAAGCACGAGACTAAGCAAGCAGCGACAAAGGCGGGGAGCTCACAAGCGTCGGAACTGTCGATGAGTTAGCCGGCGTCTTCACGTGTGTTGCTGACACCAGAGCAATGGGTATTGAGAAGAAAGGCACCGCTAGAGGGATAACACCATGTGATAAGAAAACTATGCATTCATACATTAAGTGTGTAATACAAGGAATATATATACAAGAATTTTAAGTTATTTAAACTAATACCCAGTACTTCTTATTTAACAATAGGTAACAAAGTATAACGCACACCCTCTTTCTCAAGCTGATATATGTTCTTCCTACCCGAGTGCTTAACATCCACATCAAATTGCCAAGGCCTCTTAAATAAAATATGGCAAGCATCCATATCAACAATAACGCAATAAATTTCATCAAAGTACTTACCAATAGAGAAAGGCACCCTGTAACGTTCATCTACACGTATGCCACCAACTTCTTTTAACTCGTCCAATCGCATACAGGTTTGGATGTTTCTCCAGAGTTAGCTGCAACTTCTCCACCATATCTCTTCCTATTATGTTCTCCTAACTTCCATTATCAATAATCAGCTCAAATATCTTCCCTTTCACCGTACATCTTGTGCGAAAAAGCTTATGCCGCTGAATATTATCTTCATTCTTTTAGGATAGCATTAATTGTCTCACAACACATGTAAACTCTTCATGCCCATACTCTCCATCATCCTCCCCATCAAGCCCACAATATACCTTATCCTCAACAACATCTTCCTCCTCCCTTTCTACAATATTAATCATTTCTCTCCTTGGACAATCACTAGACCTATGCCCAACCTCATTACACTTGAAACACTTTAAGAGAACAGGCTTTGTATAAGGATTAGCGGGTTTTGGAAGGTTAGAAGTACTACCTCGAGTGTTTCCTCCTATTGTAGCCTTATTGGTGTCGACTACATTAGCTGGATTGGAAGGTTGCACTCCTTGAACCGGCTTGCCTCTATCAAAAGCTGCTTGTTTATTGTCATTCCCACTATACCGATGATTAGTTGTCATTGCAGGTCCTCTCACTCAACATTAACTTAGCATTTAAAGCCAAGTTCCTTGCTACACTCATAACCATCTAAACCCCAATTTTATCACGAATAGCAAGTTTCAATCCATTGAAATAACGAGTTGCTTGTTGATTGTCACTTTCTGAAAATGGTTTCTCTCCCCTAATCTCAAAAACTCAGAGGTATACTCATTCACACTCCTCATACCCTGCGCACATCTCTAATAGGCTTCAAACACGTATTGTTTATAGTTAGGAGATAAAAATCTACCTCTTAACAGCTATTTCATTCGACTCTATGTTTGAACTGGATGTCAACCTTCCCTCAATCTCGTCTCTCTCAATCGCTCCCACTAAACAGATGCACCTCCCTTCAATTTATAAGCCACTGATTTGACTTGTCTTTCATCTGAGATCTCCATGTATTCGAAAAATTGGTCAACCTCAGTAATCCAATCCAAGAACCTCTCAATATCAAGATCTCCACTAAAGGTAGGAACATCAACCTTTAGTTTATACTCATCATTTCCACAATGATTGTGCTGCTGCGCATTCCTCCTAACCCCTCTACCACCAAGATTAGCTATTACATGACCAAGATCATCTTCATCGTCACTATCATCCATCATTGGTCTTCTAGGATTAATGGGGACAGGATTAATGGCTAATCTTCCCGGATTAACGTCGTCGGCTTGATTGACACCATTATTCCGGTTCCGGTTATCATCAACTCGTAATAAAATACCCAATTGGTTGTTGATCTGCTCCAATTGTTGTTGCATATTAGAAGTTATTTCTCATTGTTCTTCGATTGGTCTCCAAATTGCCAACAACCCCTAATCATCGTCGTGAGGCTGGTTGCTACCGTTACCGTCAAGATCGGTCATCTGATTGGTTGATTAATGGCTCTGATACCACCTGATGCAGCACCACCTGATGCAGCGTGTAACGCGTGTGTAAAAACTAACACATGAATGATACTCTCAAAGCAACAAGTTTCAATCACCAAAAATTTAGTCTCGAGTAAGAAAAGAAAACCAAGTAGGTCTTGTTGAAGAATTGAATCGAAAAAAATTGTTTACAAACCCTAACTAATGAATATTTAGTGTTCAGCCACCCCATGGCATTATTGTAAATAAAAGCTAATTAAAATCTTGATGGAATAAAACACTAAAACATATGAAGTAGAATTGAAGCCCTAAAAATTATGAAGTCATCTAGACCAGTTTGGATCGGTTCTTGAATCGATACCCTCCATCTTGTCTCTGACCCAGTTTTAGGACCGGTCGAAAATAGTGACCGCATCATCCGAGATAGGTCAATTATTCAAAAACCTCCATAAAATGGTTCAAACTCAATTTAATGCCAAAATTCAAATCCTATATACTAATAATGCCAAAGATTATTTTAATTCTATTCTTGGGACATACCTAATTCAAGAAGGTATAGTCCACCAAAGTCCTTGTCCTAAGAACCCTCAACAAAATGGAATTGTTGAAAGAAAAAACCAACATTTGTTAGATGTTACTTGAGCTCTTATAATATCCTCTCATGTTCTAATTTTTTGGAGGGATGTTGTTCTTACTGCCACATATCTCATTTATTGAATGCCTTCTTGAGTTCTCAAATTTCAAACTCCATGTCAAGTTTTTCTCAAGTCATATCCTTCCAATTGTCTCATCTTATCTATACCTCTTAAAGTGCTTGGTTGTACTTCCTTTGTCCATATTCCTCATCAATACCAAGATAAATTTGACCCTAAAGCCATCAAATGTATCTTCCTCGGTTATACACCAAATCAAAAAGGATATAAGAGCTATTTTCCCCTCACAAAGAAATTCTATCATTCAATGGATGTTACTTTCTTAGAAAAACAACCATATTATTCCAAAACCGACACTTAGGGGGAGAGTGAGAATTCAGAATTTCATTTTTTGGGATTTTGAACCCGCACCTCCTATTGTCCTTCCTTCGACTGTCACACCTTTTGATCAACTGAAGTTACAACTTTTAATCGGTATTTCAACTGTCAACAACAAAGAGTTAATTGTCTACTCTAGAAGGAAGAAAGATCAAGGACATGCACAAGAACAAGTGCAACTCACTACTAACCATGAAGCTGAACCGAATTCAACTCTAAAAGAGACACAACAAGGTAACACTGATTCTAATTCTGAAGAGGTAATTTTAGATGATCTTGATCTGCGAATTTCCCAAAGAAAATGTGTAAGGTCCTGCACAAAGTATCCCATCTATAACTTTCCATCTTACAAGAGGTTGTCCTAGAATACCATGTTTTTACTGCTAATCTCACAGATATTTAGGTTCCCAACAATATACAAGAAGCTCTTAAAATACCTGGATGGAAGCAAGCTGTAAATAATGAGATTAGAGCACTAGAAAAGAATGGAACTTGGGACGCGATCAATTTGCCTCTTGGAAAGGATCCAGTTGGATGTAAATGGATTTTCACCATTAAGCACAAAGCAAATGGAAGTGTCAAAAGGTTTAAGGCCTTGTTCATGGATGATATAATCCTAACAGGAGATCATGAAGAGGAGATTGGAAAACTCAATAGATTTCTTGCACATGAATTTGAAGTCAAAGACTTGGGGAATCTGAAATGCTTTCTTGGGATGGAAATTGCAAGATCCAAGATAGGTATTGTGATTTCTCAACGCAAGTATGTTCTTGAACTACTTAAAGAAACCAGAATGCTTGGATGCAAACTTGCAGAAACTCCAATGGAGATTGTCACTAAAGATAGAGGAAAAGGGAAAAGTGCTCCTGCTGATAAAGGAAGATATCAGAGACTAGTTAGAAGACTTATTTGTTAGACAAAAGATTTGATATTGGCTTTGCAGTAAGTGTAGCCAATCAATTTATGAACAATCCCACTGAAGAGCACATGAATCAATTGTATCACATTTTAAGATACCTCAAGAAAACTCCCAAAGAAGGTTTATACTTTAAGAAGACTAAGAAGAGGAATATTGTGGTATTCATTGATGCAAACTGGGTGGGTTCTATTATTGACCGCAGAACAACTTCTAGATATTATACTTATGTATGGGGGAACTTGGTTACTTGGTGCAGCAAGAAGCAAATAGTTGGGGCCTAGAGTAGCGTTGAAGCTAAATTCCGAGCAATGGCTCATGGAATATGCAAAGGAATGTGGTTAAAGCGATTACTTCTTGAACTCAAAATAGTAGTAGGTAATCCAATTAACAAGTTGTGACAATCAAGTTGCTATAAGCATAACTAAGAACCCAGTTCATCATGATCAAATTAAACGTGTGAAGATAGATAGGCACTTCATAAAAGAAAAAAGTTGAAGGTGGGATTGTCAATATTTCCTACGTACCTATTGCTCTACAGATTGCAGACATTCTGAACAAGGCTCCACCAAAGACCAAGTTTGAGGATATGAGATCCAAACTGGGTTTACTTAACATCTACAATCCAACTTGAGAGAGAATGTAGAAAAATATGTAATTATGCAGTTTTGTATTTTTCGTTTAAGTGTACAGTTTTATTACATTTTTGTCCCTAGGAGATAGTTTTTCCCTGGCCTTATCTGGCAGTTTCCATGTCTTAACTGACTCCTATGGAGCAATTTCTCTGTTGTATCATATATATTTTTTTGACAGATTCAAATAAGATATGATCATGTTTTCTGCCCAAATCTACATTTTTATACTATATTTTTTATCTTTTAATTATTAAAAATTCAAAATTCATGGGGGGCTTATGCTCCACGAGTCAAGGGCAAAACAATTTGTATCATGTTTTTGCCTTTTAAAACACTGTACAACAATATATTTTTACTGTGTTGAGAAATTCTTTTCCTTTAAACCTTTATTTGAAATATATTCAACAATATATTTTTACTGTGTTGAGAAATTCTTTTTCTTTTATTTGAAATAGGACAACAATAGATGAAATTAATGTTACAGGACATGATCTTGCCTGAATTTGTTATGAGTGGATATGGAGTCACAGTAGAGGATGCAAATGATGGTTTAGAAGCCAAATTTTCTTCACGTCCATAAGGCACAGGTGCATCTTGAGTCCGTCCCACATGAATATGTTTCTTCCTTGGAGTTTGAGAGGCATTCTTTTCTGAAAGAGATATAAATCCACATAGAACATAAATGGCAGAGAAGGAGCAAAGCATTTGATGGGTGCTCAACTGATGATACATAAATCACATTTGACTCTATGGTTTGGACATATTTTTGAAATCTCTAATGCAACTCAAAAATAATTGTCAGCAAGAATGGATTTATTTATTATTTTGAAACTTGTCAAAGAGAAAAAACTACTCATAATGGAAATAAGTACTGAAAATTTGTAGAAATTTATCACCTGTGGGATCCTTTTGTCTTTGAATTATTTGTTGCCGATCTGCTGAATTGATCCGAAATTGGATATGTGAGGGAGGCAAACGTATTGAAGGTGGAGAAGTAGGATTTGCTTTGACCTTCTGTAGCAAGGATTTAGGTGGTGCTGCCATGGGCTTGACAGGAACCCTTGCAGGTGTAGATCCCACAATATTTGATGGCCTTGCACTTGAGTACATATTACTTCTTGGAGGGGTTTGAATTTTGCTGGCTCTTGAAGAAAGCATGATCACTTCTTGAGCAGGAAGATATATAACCTTCCCAGTTTTAACAATCTTGTCCCGTTTGAGAACTTTGTTACCACCTTTTGAACATGTATTGTCCTGCTCCACCATATCAGAGTTTGGCATAAATGCCTCAGGCAAGTTTCCCTTTACAGACGTTGGTGGCATCATACTTGCAGCTTCACATTCATCACAAACCCAAACATTCGGGGCACCCTTGCCATAAGTTTTCAAGCAGTAACTGAAAATGGAAAAGAACATGTATTGAAAGACACATATTACATTGTTACAATACACAGCGGGTCCAATTGGATTTAGACACTAATAACCATATGAACTATGTGGAACAATGGAAGCAATATAAAATTTGAAACCAACTGCAGACATAGGGGAAGTTGCAAAACAGTTTTAGAACCCAGGATAACAAAGAAAATAATATGCAAGCAAGCATAAAACTGTATGCACCACAATCCCAAGATCTTACAAATGTTGACAAGATAATTTGCACTGAGGGCAAGTTAGGAGCAAAGAGGGAACACCAGGATCTCCACACATTTCACAAAGTTTACCCTGCATAGTCAGAAACATAAGAAATTAATTCTATTAATGATACTCTCTTTATACAATATTGTGACTAGGTGAAGTTAAAGAAGCTGTTAGCATATCACTTTTTGGTATTCATTGAAGGTGGTTGTTAAGAGGAAAATAATAGCATAAAAGATAAAGATAACCCTCTAACAACTTAAGCTTATAGATCAGATGGTGGTTAATAATTCAACATGATATCAAAGCAGGCAAAGGTCTTTAGTTCAAATCTCACTGCCAACCCAATATTTAAATTGGTGTACGTGATTGGACCAGTTATCAATGAAGCTTGAACGCGTGTGGGGTGTGTTGAGAGGGAAAAAAATAGCATAAAAGATACCCTCTATCTAACAGCTTAAGATTTTAGATCATATGGTAGTTAACAATTCAACAGTGGTAAATAGAAATCTTAACGCATACACAAACCTGTTAAAAGTCAAAAGACAGCAAGTTAAGAATAATCACTTGATCAAAAATTGATACCAAACTAGCTGATATTTGATGTAAAGTTCTGTACTAAAAGTAGGATTGTAGTTGTGAAAAATAAAGACTTAGACAAAGGTATCTAAGTAAAGTGCAATTGCAAAATTGAAAGGAAAACCTAAATCCAGATGATATAGTTAGGGAAGAACTTTGCAACTTGTCCCCCTCTTTCAGCCAAAGTACCTCATTTCTCTCTCCAATGAATCTACTCCATTTATGCTATTCATCCTGGCTTCCAAATCTCTCTCTTACAACTTCAATGCAGCCCCCTTCTCCTTTCCCACTCTCCCAAACATTGTAGCTCTAAGCCATTCAACCTTGCCTAAGGATTCCTTCTTATCCTCAGGTTCTCTTTCAAAAGTTTAATTTTCAAATCGCTTACCTTGGGTACCCAATACTATATAAAAATGTTGGTTAAGTAGCATTTGTTATTGCAGAATTCTAAATAATTAATAATATAAGTTAAAACATGGTATCTGGCAACAAGAAGCAAAAATAAATAACAATGCAGGATAAAAATAAAAATGACAAAAAGGCATTGTATTTCAAAGGATTAATCCACTAAGTACAATCTACAAGCTTGATGACAAGTAATCATCAAAATATAATCAAGACCTTTCCACTTTTCTTCCTAGGTGGAGTTATGTTTGAAGAGAAAAATAAATAGGATAAAAATTAAAGAAACAACAAAATCGTCTCCAGTGATGCAATCAAACATCTAAATCTTCAAATTAATACATCCTTAGCATTTAGAAACCAATAAAAACTTACAAAACTAAATTTGAATCTAGTATGCAACAGTGCTTGGTGCCTAGGCACAGATGCAAGCGTGAGCCATTTGGATGCAAGGCACACATTTATTAGATAGTTAATAGGGTGTTTTTATTGTTTTCTCACATTTCTTTTAATTTTTTGCCTCATTATTGCTGGTTATATTTTAACAAGTCCATCAAAAAATAGAAACAAAAAAAAAAAAAAAAAATATGACAAGCACAAAAAGGCACGTGCCTTGCTCCTTAGAGTGAGGCACACACATTAGAACCTAGGCTCGTGCCTCATGGAGTGAGGTGCCCTCAGTTGGCATGCTTATGACAATTATGCTTATAATAGCTTTGGAAATCACCCTGCGCCTCGCACCATGTGCCTAGGCTTCAAGCACTCTTGCACATCAATGCACCTTAAGCCTTTGACAGCTATGATTATAATAGTCCTTGATGTCCAATGACTCCCATATGTGGTTTTTCTTTTAATCTTTTTTCTCATTAGTACTTGTTATATTTTTACAAAGTTCATCAAAAGATAAAACAACAACAACAACATATCCAGCCTTTATCCCACTATGTGGGGTCGGCTACATGAATTCTAGACTTCCATGTATTTCTGTCTTTTGACATATTTTCATTTAGATCCATACACTTCACATCAAACTTTAATGTCTCTCCCGAAGTCTTCTTGAGCCTGCCTCTATCTCTTTTTTTGACTAATTGTTCCATTTCATCAACTCTCCTCACAGGAGCGTCTCTTGGTCTCCTTCTCACATGACCAAACCATCTTAGTCTAGTCTCTCTCATCTTCTCCTTGATTGGCACTACTCCTACCTTATTACGAATAACTTCATTTCTAATTTTATCCTTCCTTGTATGGCCGCACATCCATCTTAACATCCTCATCTTCGCTACACTCGTCTTTTGCTCATGCTGGTATTTGACTGCCCAACATTCTGAGCCATACAGCAAGACTGGTCTTATAACTGTCTTATAGAATTTTCCTTTTAATTTTAATGGGATTTTACCATCACATAACACCCCCGATGCATTTCTCCATTTTAGCCAACCTGCCTTAATTCTATGTGCGACATCCTCGTGAATTTCTCCATCTTTTTGAATCACTGATCCCAAATATCGAAAATGGTCTTTTCTTTGTAAGATTTGGTCTTCCAATTTTATTATAACATCATCCACTCTTGCATTCTTACTAAATTTACATTCCATATATTTTGTTTTCTTTCTACTTAATTTAAATCTCTTAGATTCTAAATTGTTTCTCCACAACTCAAGCTTAGTGTTCACTCCTTCTTTTGTTTCATCCACCAACACTATGTCGTCTGCAAATAGCATACACCATGGCACCTCTGTTTGAATATCTTTAGTGAGTTCATCCATTACTAGAGCAAATAAGTATGGACTTAGTATAGAACCTTGATGCAGTCCTATTGTAGTTGTAAACGGTTCAGTATTCCCTCCGCATGTTCTGACTCTTGTCTCTACACTGTGATACATGTCCTTAAGGGCTTGTATATAGGCTATTCTAACTCATTTCTTCTCTAAAACCCTCCATAATACTTCTCTAGGGACCCTATCATAGGCCTTTTCTAGATCTATAAACATCATATGTAGGTCCTTCTGATGATCTCGATACCTTTCCATTAGGTGCCTCAGTAGGTATATAGCTTCCATTGTTGACCTACCAGGCATGAAACTAAACTGATTTTCTGAGACCTTTGTTTCTTTTCTGAGCCTCTGCTCTATTACTCTCTCCCAGAGTTTCATGGTATGGCTCATTAACTTAATTCCTCTGTAATTTTCACAGTTTTGAACATCTCCTTTGTTCTTGTATATAGAAACCAAAGTACTCTTCCTCCATTCATCTGGCATCTTTTTTGAACCAAAGTTCATCAAAAGATAAAAACAAAAAAATTCTGATATAGGCACAAAAGGCATGTGCCTTACTCCTTAGGGTGAGGCACACACCTTAGAACATAGACGCATGTCTCATAGAGTGAGGGGCTCTCAGTAGACACACTTGTGACAACTAAGATCATAATAGCTCTAGGAATCTCCCTACGCCTCACATCTAGGCTCCAAGCTTTTGAACCTTTGTGCCTTAACCCTTTGACAACTATAATTATAAGAGTCTTTGATGTCTGATGTCTCTAATATGTGGTTGGAAAAATTTGTGAAATTTCAAGTTGGTGGGTTGGAAAAGGAAATTAAAACAAAATAAAAATTGTGAAAACACCTTTTTACTATTTCCATTTTTAAAAGCCTTCCAAAATTTCCAATTTTTTAAAGTGAAAACAAGCAATCAAACACCATTTTCTATGTTGCTTTGCAAAAAAATGAAAACAAAAACAAAAAGTTGAATACTGAAGTCCCACCAATCGATGCTTTAAATTCTCAAGAATACCTATAAAACTGGAAGAATTTCTTGTGTCTATTCTCTATACAAATGGGGTATATATATACAAGAAGAATCCAATCAAATCCCTACTGAATTGGGCTCCTAAGAATCATCAATCAATCTCCTAAGATAATCAATCAGCAAATAGGGAAATTAACTAAATCAAATAACTAAAAAATCTTCCTAGCTATACATATTATAAAGAATTAAATACTAAGAAATAAGATATGTCCACACTCCCCCTTAAGATAGGGTGAAGATATTATTCATCCCAAGCTTGGAACTTAGATCTTCGAAGCATTTTCGTGGCAAGGCTTTTGTTAGGATATCTGCAACTTGAGAACTCGTTTACGTGTAGATTAGCTAGATAACATTCCCTTTGATTTTCTCCTTAATGAAGTGACAATCGATTTCCACGTGCTTAATCCTGTCATGATGAACCAGGTTCTAGGCAATACTAATGGTAGATTGATTGTCACATAAGATTTTCATAGGTCCTTCGGTTCTCATGCCAAGTTCTTCAAGTAACATTTTTATCCACATGTCTTCACAAATCCCATGAGCCATGGCACGGAATTCTGCTTCGGCACTACTCTTGGAGACTACTGATTGTTTTTTGCTCCTTTAGGTAACAAGGTTTCCCCACACATAGGTACAATATCCGAATGTAGACCTTGATCTATGACTGAATTGGCCCAGTCTGCGTCACTATAGATTTCCACCTATTGGTTGGAACCTTTCCTAAAGAAGAGACATTTCTCGGGGGTTAGCTTCAAGTATCTTAAGAAAACTGTCTCCATGTGAGTTTCCCTTAGATCACTCATGAATTGACTAACACTAATTGAGATACTAATATCAAGTCTAGTATGAGAAAGGTATATAAGTGAACACTCTTATCAACTAGAACACTCTTCTCTCCCCTTCCAAGTTTGATGGTGGCTTCCATTGGAGTGTCAGTAGGTTTACACCCTAGCATCCTGCATTCCTTTAGTAGATCCAAAACATACTTTCTCTAAGACACAATGATTCCATAGCTAGATCTAACCAATTCCATTCCTAGAAAATATTGGAGATTTCCTAAGTTTTTGATCGCAAACTCTTTGGCAAGAATTTTCTTTAGACCACTCATTTCTTCTATGAAAGCCCCTGTGACAATAATATCATCAACATATACAATCAGAGTTGACATTTTACCTTTGGATGAGTTTTTCACGAATAGAGTATGAATGGCTTGGCATTGGGAGTATCCATGAAGTTTTACAACTCTTGTGAATTTTTCAAACCATGCTCTTGGTGACTGCTTAAGGCCATATAGTGACCTTTTAACTTGTACACTTGATTCTTTGTAGCCCATGTCCCAAACCTTGGGAGAATCTTCATATGCACTTCTTCTTCTAAGTCCCCATTCAAAAATGCATTCTTCACATCAAGTTGAAATAGTTGCTAGTCTAAACTTGCTACTAGGGATGGGAGAACTCGTATGGTATCGAGTTTGTCCATTGGTGCAAATATTTCTTGGTAATCAACTCCATAAGACTAGGTGAATCCCTTTGCAATAAGGCAAGCTTTATACCTATCAATACTTTCATCTTTCTTATACTTTATAGTAAAAATCCATTTGCATCCAACTAGGTTTTTACCTGAAGGCAAGATGGTGACTTCCCAAGTTTGATTCTTTTCTATTGCCCATATTTCATCCAACACCGCAACTTTCCATAATGGATCAGCGAGAGCCTCTTGAATAATAGTAGGAATCTGAACTGTATCCAAACTAGTAACAAATGCTCGGAACTTTGTAAGAGACTTTTGTAAGACATGTAATTGTAAAGAGGATGTTTCGTGCATGATCTTACCCCTTTCCTTAGTGCAATTGGCCAGTCCAGATAATTCTCAAGTGTCTCACTAGCAATATTTTTAGAATTAGTGTTACCTTCATTCATTGAATCCAAATTGGATTGGTAGTTAGATTCGGTCTGTGATCAATGTCCTCCTTAATCTTGAACAGTTTCTCTCCTGGAGTAGACATGAAGCTTTGTAGTTGTTGGTAAGTCAATATCGATGGGATTAGGTGAATCAATGGGATTAGGAGAAAAATGAGACTCCGATTGGGTGTCAATTAGTTGGACTAGAGATGGGATAATGGAGACTATGGAATTAGGAGACAACAATGATGATGGACAATCCTCAACATCCCAAGACTGACATTCCCTCGTGGTGAATTCAGTCTCCCCTTGAGTGGTAGGATTGGGATAAAAGGGCTAAGATTCAAATAAAGTAACATCTATAGAATGATAACATTTTCTTGTGGAAGGAGAAAAACACTAATACCCTTTTTGATGAGGAGAGTATCCCAGAAAAATACATTTGAGGGCTCGATGATCGAATTTTCCACGAGTAGAGGAATGAATATAAACAAAGGCTGAAAAATCAAATACTTTAAGAGGAATAGTGGACACAAACCAAGAATTCAGGTAGATAGTGAGAAGAGACTGGATAGGAGTTTGGAACATAAGGACTCGAGAAGGCATCGAATTGATTAAGTAGATGGCAATGAGAATAGCATCCCCCTAAAAATGTGTTGGAATGTGAGTGGAAAATATGAGAGACTGAGCAACTTTAAGGATATGTCGATTTTTTCGTTTGACAATCAACACAAGAACTTTGATGGATAATGCCTCAGCTCAAAAGATAATTACCTATGACAGAACTGAATATTCTTTGGCATTGTTTGTCCTCAAAATTTGAATTTTAGTATGAAACTGATTTTGAATCATGGTATTAAAATTTCTAAAGACTTGAGCAACCTCAAATTTTTCTTTTAAAAGAAAGACCCACATTAATTTAGTGTGGTCATCAATAAAAGATACAAACCAATGATATCCTAGAACATGTTTAGTACGAGAGGGTCCCCATACATCACTATGAGACATGGCAAATGGACGAGAAGGTTTATAGGGATGAGATGGAAAAGAATGGCAAGTATGCTAGGACAATTGACACACTTCACATTGCAACAAATTGCAACGTTTATTCTTGAATAGTAAAGGGAACAATTTTTCAAGATACGCAACAATTTGGATGCCCTAACCTAAAATGCCAAAGTGTGACCGGATTATTAAACTTGGGAATAGAAATAGTTAAAGAACTCCGAGAATCCAGATTAACAACTTGCAGATTTGGTCTACTTGGAGAAGGAGTGCTTGTGAATAGGTATAACCTCGAACACAACCTAGCATTGTCAATCGTCCTCCCTGAATTCAAATCTTGAAATTCACACAAATGTTAGAAAAATTTAGAGACAATTATAATCCTGAGTAAATTTGCTGATGGATAACAAATTGCAATCTAATTTTGGGACAAACAAAACCAAGTAAAGGAGAAAACCCTCGGTTAACTGCACTGTTTCCACTCCGGCCACCTGGGACTATGTTCCATCAGCGATTCGTATTGTCCACTTCTCTTTATAGGGGTTGATTAAAGTGAACATCCTGGAATCTCCTATCATATGGTTTGAAGCCCCAGAATCGATAATCCACAAAGTGGACTCATTGTTGCTATCAGTAAGGGCATGTATAGAATTACCTTTATGAGCCACAATTTCAGTTGCAATTGCTGAGGAAGATGGACTGCTTGGTGGCTAGCCAAAGATTTTCTGCAAAAACTCCATCTGCTTTTTGCTTAAAGGAGCAACTTCAGGGAAATTGGATTTTTCTTCCGAATTCACAACAGCCCCCCTACTCTCTCGTCAGTTCAATGGCTTCAGGTCTACTAGTTTGTCATGTAAATCCCAACATTTATCGTGGGTGTGGCCAAGTTTATGGCAATACTCACACTTTGGCTGATCCTTCTTATGCTTGTTGTGATTTGATGGGGGTAACTTCCATGAGCAGGGGATTTGGGAAACGAATTATGAGCCCTCATCATAACCTTCTTCCTCCTTTCTTCCCTTCTTACTTTAGCAAAGGCTTCCCGAAGGCTTGGAGTTGGCCTTGTAGACAAGATTCGGCCACAAACATCATCTAAGTTCTTGTTGAGACTAATCAAGAACTTGTACAATCATTTTTGTTCAATGATTTTCCTGTAATACTGCCCATCTTCTGGGGCACTTCTAGTTGTGCTCTTCAAACATATCAAGTTGTTGCTAGTGTTAGTTGAGAATGTTGAAATATTGAGTGACAGTGAGATCTCCTTGCCATTGATCGTGAAGAACACACTCAATTTTGAAGAGTTCCAAAGTGTTCTCTACATGTGAGTAAGCTTCCTTTGCTACTGTCCATATTTCTATCGATGTATCGTAGAGGAGGAAATTCTTACTGATCTCATTGGTCATGGAGTTAAGCAACCATGACATAACTAAATTATTCTCTATCTTCCTTGGGCGATATTTTCGATCGTCTTTCTCTGGTTGCTGGGCTTCACTAGCGAGGTACTCATCTTGCCCTTTGTCGTAAATAAAAATTAACATAGACTGTGACCATGGGAGGTAATTGTGGCCATTCAGCTAATAATGGAGAAGGAGGCATTGTTGCTAGCACTTGTGTTGCTTGGAACAATCTCCGATAGTGAGGTAACTTTCTCGGTAGCTATAACTCAACTAAAGTGACTATAGTGACAGGAACAAAAAGGAGGTTGGATATGGGTGACAGACGCGGTGACGAAAGGAGACGTTGGAGATAACAAGGACAACAACGGCTAAGACAAAGCCGAGAATGATATACCAGGGATGATAAATAGGAACAACAACAAATGAGGGGGTGGAAGAATATACCTGGATTGAGAGAGAGAACCCTAGAACAAAAGCGATGCTCTCTTCGGTGAAGGAGGTAGGGTTGGCGATCAAGATTGACGGTGACTAATGAGAAATGACGATGATGGAGGTTTGCTCTGATACCATGTAAAACTGAAAGAATTTCTTATGTCTATTCTCTGTACAAATGGGGTATATATATATATATATACACAATGGAAAAATCCAATCAAATCCCTATCGAATAGAACTCCTAAGAATCATCAATCAATCTCCTAAGATTAATCAATCAACAAATAAGGAAATTAATAAAATCAAATAATTGAAAAATCTTCCTAGTTGTCCATATTGTAAAGAATTAAATGTTGAGAAATAAGATATGCCCACAATACCTTATAAATCAAATGTACTTGGATGATTTGGCAACACTATTCTATACCCTCTTGCAATAACCGTGTAACCTTCTTGCTATAACCACAAATCATCAGATTCTTTCCCACAAAATCTCAAAGGCCCAACTTCAAAATTTTGAACCAGCTAGGCAATTCTTCACACTTGGTATCAAGACAACTGGCCAAGTGGCTCAACCTGTGTATTAAGAGGGTAGTGTTTGGCTTACCTTAAATTATAAGAGCTTATAAGCTCTTGCAGCTTTTAAGTGTGAGAGTTAACTTGGAAATTTTAGATTTTAAGGGAGAGCATTTTGGTCCTTCAATTGGTCAACAAAAGCCTTTTTGAAACAGCTTGTAAGATCTAGAAAAATAATAGGGGGTACTAACTTCTATAAAAAGCTGTTGGAGGAACTTATAAGTTGGGTAGCTTATAAGCCCTTCCATCTCCCATTTTACCTAAGCCAGTAATTTTTTTTTAAAAGCTAACAGGGAGCTTATAAGCTGCCAAATTATTCTCCCACTTATATCAGGGATCCTAAATTAAATTGACAAAATTTTGGTTATTTCTGAAGAAAATAAAAATTATGGCCAAATTATTTTTCTAAAGATTCTAAACAAGAAAACAAAGGCACAATAAATATAGATAAATGCAAATTGCCAGATTGACCCTTGTACTTTGTCTTAGGGATTAGATTGGCCCTCATACTTTCAAACTAAGGGCCACATTAGCCCTTTTGCAAGTTCGACAAAAGCGGCGTTCAAACGCTTTTCAATGTTGTTTGGGTCCTTCTCCTGCAACGACAACGACCCTCCACCTTCCAACAACTCCTGGACTCTACTTCTCATAATCATTCTCCGCTTGTTGACTTTTGACATGACTTTTCCACAGTAGCAGACAACAAGGCTCAACGACCATCTTCCTCAATAGTAGTGGATTTGCAACGACCATCTTCCTCCTTCGCAATGCAATTGTCGGTGCAGAAACTATATCTGGGCTAGTTTGGCCTTTTTCCACCAACAATGGCGATGTACTAGCCAGCTTCTCCTCATCCAGCCATCTTCTTCAATCCCTAGTGGGCACAGTGGTGCCTTCTTTGCTGCTGCAATGGGTCTCCAACAGAGGTCAGGGGGGAGAAAGAGGGAGGCTCATTGCCATTACTATCTTCGGAGAAGGACACAAGCGGCGTTAGAAGGTGTTTAAATGCCATTTGTACCAAACAGACAAAAGGGCTAACATAGCCCTTAGTTTGAAAGTAATAGGACTTTGTTGGCCCTTTTGAAAGTAGGAGAGTCAATTTGACCCAACCAAAGTACAGAGTCACACTGTCACTTCTCCCCATAGAGAAAGATTGTGTACTTCTGTGAAGCAATTAAAAATGAGCTTTCATTTTCCTCACATGGTTAGACGGACAATAGATCAAAAGTTTGAACAAGAATATTTTCCAATCAAATTTAGTAATTTCACTTATTTAATAAGAAATGAGGAAACTCGGGAATGTAGTAGACCACCACAGAATCAGAAACCACACTATGTTAAAGACACGGCTTGTGAATAAGAAATTCAAGCTATTCTTTCCTAACAAACAAACAGCACTAAATGGAGCAAGATCAGATAAATCTTGCAACCAGAAAACAAAATAATTCACCAATCAACATTTTGACATTGCCTCACTTGGAAAGGAAAGAAACAGATACACAGGAAAAAGCGAAGATAGAAAAACTTAAAGCAGATGAATGTTCACAGCACCAACCAAATATCATCTCTAAAAGTACAATTCAAAAGGATTGTAGTATATAATGTGAAATACAGATGATACAGAAAGAACGATGCGAATCGTGCCGCTTTTAGCAGAGAATAAGAGAAGGGGTTGGGGATGCTTCCTAGGGTTTTACCATGCGGGTCCGCGTCGTTGAATCGGGCGGCATTTCCAGCAGATTGTCGGCTGAAACCTCAAGAATGGGGAAGTTTTGAACGGACAAGACGACGATGAAGTTTTGAATTGACAGTCGCTCTACTACTGATTGTCAATTACTCCCATCTCCTGGTCCTTTTTCCGCTTGAATTCTATTTATTTCTTTGCAATAATTACATTAAGCTCAGGTTTCATGAAATTCACGCGCCACTCTTCTACTTTCAAAAATTCCAATAATCTCCCCTATTAAGAAAACGTAATGAAAATCGTTCTCACACATCATCATTACTATATATATTGTAGCATAAATCTCCCAGGAAAATGTCATTTTCCTATAGCAAGTTTTTTTTTACTTGGAGAAAGCAACAATTACTTTGTCAGTTTAAAATAGTCAGACAGCATATTCTCCCATGGGTTATTCTCTTGGGAGACTTCAACTGAGATGTTTTCCTAGACAAGTCACACAATAAATAACCTATTATTGTCTCAAACATAATAGCCTGCCTTTAAGGTATTCTTTTCTCCCGAAAAACTTACTAGGGCTATTCTCATCCACTAAAAGGGAGGGAAATTTCTCTTAAGCCTAATCTATGCTTAACCTAAGACAACCCAATATATACTTCGTGCATGTATATCACGTGTCCCACGATCAATATCTTAAGAGTATAAATACCTCCCACCTCTTACTCTTGGGAAAAGAGAACCCTAGAATCACACAGTAACCATTCATTTAACATCTCGTTTAAGCTTAAAATCATTATTTAGCTTGTTTGTTTATTCGGATGAGTGCTTACCTCTTTTTTCGAATAACTTTGACCTATTTCTTTATCAGCATAACTTGTTTATTAATCACCATGATAACCTTTATTGACTTAACCATCAAATGGCATGAGTAGGGAGAATCCTTGTATGCCTTTTGACTATGTTCTACCTTGCAGCGACTCTTCCCCGAACAATAGAGACTTCTCTTGGACAATTTTTCCAAATTCTCATGTGTAAAACCTACTACCTATTTAAGCCTATAACTACTTTCTGAAAGCATATCAATTTGTAGAGCTTTCTTTTGGACCAGTGACCACCTATCTATTTTGTGCACTACTTTACCTTTATTTAACTATTCTCGTATTATAAATTTCAATTATTGTGTTTTGATAATAACAATTTGACATCATTTGTGGGAATCAACAAAAACCCAAATCTGATCGCTAGAACTAGGTTTACTTGTGCCAAAGATCAAAATCCATACAGAAATGAAGCCCCTGAGACAAGTATAAATTTTCTCGAAAAACAATGTCAAATACTTTCTCTAGATCGATGTTCATCTGGTTGTATGCAAAATCCTCCCAAATGCAAAGGTGGTTCTCTTGGACAGTGTTATACTTCTCTAGGACATAGACTAATTAAGCATAAGAATAGTGAGCAATATTCACCAAAACAAGGCTAGTAGTTTAGCCCTGCATTGTGTCGTTCTCTTAGAAAAATATACCGTTTCCTCGGACAACTACCTATTCTAACTAAGGTCCAAGATATGAACTATCTCGGGGATTCTACAACCCCTAGAAGGAATTCTCAAATGATGACAAGGGTACGTAGTGGGACCTTAAGGAGAATTGCCTTCTAATGTCTTGCTTGTAGGATATGAAGATTTTAAAAAGAATTATGATGAATTGAAGAAAAACCACAAAGAGAATGCTAAGGATTTGAATGACTTAACTACTTTGTTACAAGTCATGTTACCTAATGTTGAACTGCCCCTGTCAGCTAGGCATCTGGCCTTAGAATAAAACAAGCCTTAATCACCCTCGAGAAGATTACATCATTCCTCTTAGAACCTTTATTTTTTTGAGTGGGCTACAACTA
Source organism: Diospyros lotus (assembly GCF_014633365.1). NCBI lineage: Eukaryota > Viridiplantae > Streptophyta > Magnoliopsida > Ericales > Ebenaceae > Diospyros > Diospyros lotus. The sequence goes on from NC_068351.1 coordinate 23,015,330, forward strand.
ATCCTCAAGAAGCACAACCTTACCGGTCTACTCCTAAAGAGATATTGGTAGAAAGGCATAGATGGACCAAAAAGGAAATTGCTCGAAATGAGACTGTGAAAAATACAACCTCAATGGGTAATGGAAATCTGTTCAAGGCTATTTGTTTAAAGCCTACCTGACCGAGGCTATCTTACCGAATCCTTTAGGATCAATTAAGGTAAATATGATTATGGGGGAAATTCTCAAGAAAAAATGGGTGATAACCTCTTATGGTGAAATGGATAGAAGAAAATGTCCTATTTTTTGTTAAATTGTTGAAATTACCAATATGAATCTCTCATTCTTCTACATGGGTGGGGCAATGCAACAATGTGCCACACATTCCCTTTGATCGTAACAGATCGATCAAGCTCGTGTGTGGTTCAAAGAGCTATCTAAAGGGTGCATTCTTTCTTTTGACCAACTACGGATGGAATTCATTGTAGCTTTTTCCGTTGACGCCTCAAGGAAGAAAGATCCTACATACTTGCTTAGCATTCATTAAGGCTTTGATGAAATGATGAGGCAGTATGTTGATTGCTTTAGAAATGCCATTTTAGAAGTACATGAGTTGCTGATAGGTATTGTAACACCCAGTAATCCTAGTGTTATGAGAATGAGAAAGGAAGTAAGAAAACTTTCAAAAATGCCCTTGAGAAGGTGTTAGATCCTTGAAAATATTGGTGCCCTATGAGAGGGGCATTTTGGTAATTTGGATAGTGAAGTCCAATAAAAGGGTATTTTGGTTAATTGGAAATAATTCCTATGTGGAGTTAGGTGTGTAAGTGAATTAAATCCTAATTTGGTATTTATGTGGAGATATATGGGATTAATAAATTCACAAAGGGTATTTTGGGAATTTTGGAAAAAATTCCATAGAGGAATTTAATTATGGAAAATAAGAAAATAGAGAATATGCAATTATTGGAGAAAATAATTAATTTTTCCTAAAATGGTGAATTAATGTGGTGATGCCACATGGATGAAAGAGATTAGAACTTGGAAGCCAAGGTTGGTGTCTTGGAGTGACACATGGCTTAGTGTGGTCCAAGTTAAAAGAGAGACTTAATTAAATGCAAAAGATTTGAAATTAGTCTTTCAATCATTAAAGAAGAGGCATGATGGTTTGGATTAAAAGAAAATCTAAAAAGAAATTAAATTAGTCATGCATTAATGCTTTGGAAAATATGAGATTTATTTAAATACATAAGAAAGTATTTATGTCTCTCAAATGTGATGGATATGAAAATAGTCTCATTTAAGTAAATGAGAAATAAATGAAAAATTCAAGAGATCTAATGGGTGAGATGTATTCTTTAGAAAGAGAATAAATCCAAGGGTGGGGATTTAAAGAGAGGAAATAGCATGGAGTGTGTTTCTTCCAAGAGAGAGGAAATGTATCTAAAGAAATGGAAGGTGGAGATTTAATTCTCCCTAAGCACATGGATTATGCTTTTAATGAATGATGGAGATCCATTCTTGAAAATGAGAAAGGGTAGTATTTAAGGGCAAGTGAGGAAGACTTGTCTTCCTTTGGCCATTTAGAGAAAGAAATGAAGAAGGAAAGAAAGAGAAGAGAGAGAAAGAAGTCTCCCATGGAGGAAAAAGTGAAGAAGAAGAAGTAAGGGATCAAGGTAAGATCCATCTTTCTTCTCTTTATTTTTGTTTTCTTTGTATGTAAAGTGAGTTCTTGTTGAAATGCCATCTTAGATGGGAGAAGATGATGATGGAAGCTCTCTTGAAATGAAGATTGGAAGATTCAAGAATGAGGTAAGAGATGGGCCCATGGGAGGGTGGCTTTGCAATGTGTAGTAAGTATGGTTCATAAATGTATATGTTGCATTTGGTATGTTCTTTGTGTTCATGAGACCTATGGCCATAGGGTAGTTTGGGAATATGGTTAAAATGGTGGGTTGATGCCTCTAACCTTGGTGGGTTATGAGGGCAAAGAGACCTAGCCACACTTGCATGCATTTGGCATCATATAATCTTGTTATGTTCATATTTATTTTGCATTGCACCTTTATTGAGCTTAATAGCTCATGAGGTTTTGTCCTCACTTATAGGTTGTTAAAGCATGAGAAAGTCAATGCAAAGTGAAATGGCATGGGAAAGCATGGGAATGAAGACCCAAGAGTTTATTATGGCTTATGGAAGCCTATGTTGTTGTGTTTGATTTATGAGATGTAAATTTATTTGGTTGGTAATGGCTTGTTCAAGCCTAAGATCATGTGTGTATTTTATATTTTTGAATGTTTGATTTTATTTTGAAATGAGATATTGGCTTATGGCATGTTGAAGCCTAGATGGGTGAAAGTCTCATTTTGGGTGTGTGTTGTGGGAAGTAACAAAGAAGTAAAATAATATGGATTTTGATTGGAAATGTGGAGATTTTAAATGCATTTAATGGGGGTGTAATTTCTGGAAAATTTGGGTTAGGAAGACCAAAAAAAAGAAAAAAAAAAAAGAAGAAAAAGTAGTGGAAGCGGCAGCAACAGCTGCCGGGGCCCGCGCGTGGCCCATAAGGAGGCCACAGCGGGCAGCAGTAGGTGCGCAAGGCATGCGGGCGAGAGCGCTGGGGAGCGCGGGTGCTGGCGTGAGGCCACGCGCGGCCCGCTACCAGCTGTGCGGCTAGCGCACTGCGGGGCCCCATGAAGGGGGGGGCGTCAGCAAGCCTCGTCGGCCAATTTTTTTCAAAAAATTGGAATTTTTGGGGGATTTTGGGGCATTTCTTAATTGATTTTGGGTCCCGAAGAAATTTTCAAAATAAAGAGATTTTTCAGGGCATTTTTGGAGATAAATGCCGAATTTTGAAAAATGAAAATTTTTGAATTTTTCCTCTAAAATTGGTAATCAATCAATGTATGGATTGAGCTTGTGAATTTTTGGAGCCCGGTGAAATTCTTGGATGGAAAAAGAATTTAAAATAAAAATGAGAATGGTGATTGGGCATCATAATGAGATTTCTTTTCAGCCAAGTGCGGTGTGATTAAGCCCAATTCTACTAGTGAATCCTGAGGTTGAGGGAAGAGAAGGACGAGCTTAGTTCCCACCTAGGGTGTTTCATCTTGAAAAATGGTCCGCCATTCACCAATGGCCGGGCAGGTGGACAATTTAGATAATTGTTCATGAGTGGCACCCGTAAGTGGGAACGGGGCGTCACAGGTATGGCAATAGTGGCGATTTTTTAAGGTACCATATTTGTGCCATTAAGGGATTCCTTGGCCTTTGACCAACCAATGTCATTTGTTGAATTGCTCGTCGGTGCCAACATATTTATTGTACAAATGGAGATTTTGAAAACTTTTGTCATTTTGAGTGAGAAAGAAAAAAAGGAAATGAGAGAGACCTACTAGTGAAGGGCCTAGTAGAATTGAGACGAAGGCCCACAAAATCGAAGATTTTTCCAAGATGTAGTTTCAAAGTTTCACACCTTTCCCTGACTCTCGTACAACCATACTTTATTTCATGGGCTAAACATGATTGATCAACTTCCCCCTTTCTCTAATAAATCTTAAGGCAAATTGGAAAAAAATTGAACTCCTTTTGTAAATTCCACAAGTGTTTGGGTCATTCATCCAAGCAGTGCCACGAATTGAGGAGAAACATTAGTAGTACTTGAAGATAATTAACCTACTCAGGAGAGAATCCATGTTATTTCAAAAGGCAAGATAATAGCTGGTGATTCCTGGTTAGGTTCAAAAGCTTATGCTCGCCAAACTTTGCATGTGGATTCAGTGGCTCGCATTGAGAATGATGAAGAGCCCATTACATTTACTCCTGAGGATCAAGGCAACGTCTTAATGCCACATGATGACCTTCTTGTTATTTTAGCAGTGATTGCTATGCACCCAATTGAAATGATCCTTATAGATAGTGGTAGCTTCATTGATCTCATACATTGAAACTACTTGGAACAAATGCATATAGAACATGACCACTCAAAATCTGTATCTTCCCTATGTATAACTTTATTGGGGAGGAAGTACTTGTTATGGGATTTATACAATTGCCAATAACTTTGGGAATTCATCCTCAAAGTGTAACTCAATAGGTTAATCTTATGGTGATAAAGACGTATTCTTCTGTATATAATGTTATTCTTGGAAAATCTCTAATCAATAACATGAGGTAGTTATTTCCCTAGGCTACCTATTTATGAAGTTCCCAACCCCTCATGGAATTGGGCAAGTTAGAGGTGACCAGAAGAAAGACTGATTTTATTTTGTCTCCTCACAAAAGAGCTCCAAGGGCAAAGAAGTGGTCATTGCAATTGAAACGATGTCTATTGTTGACCCAACCACAACTAAACCACATCTAGTTGAAGCCTTGGAAGTAGTGAGGTTGTATGATGATAACAATGAAAAACTAGTTTATGTGGGGAGATAGCTTTTGCCTTAAGAAATGTAGAAAATCATTTAGTTATGCACTAATGCCGACATATTCACATGGACACCTACCAACATTCCTAGGATTGACCCTAAAGTGATCTTCCATCATCTAAACATCCGATCACATGCTAAGGCCATGAAGCAAAGGAAACGAAACATTGCTCTTAATAGGTTCAAAGCCCTTGAAGATGAAGTCAATAAACTTCTTAAGGCTAAATTTATTTGTGAAGTTTACTGTCCTGATTGGCTAGCCAATGTTGTTATGTTGAAAAAGTTCACTAAAAAATGGTGTGTGTAGCCTCACTGATTTGAATGAAGCATGCCTGAAGGATTCATATCCGCTGCCTCCATATTGATCACCTTGTTAATGAAATGTCTGGCTATGAAAGGTTGAGTTTCTTGGATACCTTATCTAGGTATCATCAAATTAGCATGTATTCACTAGATCACAAGAAAACATCCTTTATCATTGAAACACCTATTATTATAATGTTATGTTTTTCGGTTTGAAGAATACAAAGGCTAACTATCAATAGATGAACAAATATTTCAAAGACTTGATTCATATGAAGATCTTACAGAGGCCTAGTATTGAGGAAATAAATGATAAGGTTGCAACACATTTTATTACATTGGTAGAAGATTGGAGAACGCCAATTGTAAACTAGCTTCTCATGGATGAGCTTTTTGATATTCCATCTAGAGCTACTCACTTTACCATAATTGATAATGTTATCTACAAATGAGCCTATTCTATGCCCTTAATAAAATGCTTAAGCCTATAGGAAATGCAACAAGCATTGGATGGAGTACGTAAAAGAGACTATGGTTTTCATCTGGGGGTAAGGGCCTTAGCAACAAAAGTCTTAAGGGCAGGTTTCTTCTAGTCCATTCTTCATAAAAATGCTACTATTAAAGTACGCACATGCGACAAGTGTCAAAGGCATGCCCCATTATATTTAGAGCCTTCATCTAGCCTATCCCCTTTCCTTAATGGGGTTTGGACATGTTCGGTTCATTCCCAATTGCATTTGGCTAAAGGAGAATTTTGTTAGTAGCCACTGACTATTTTACCAAGTGGATTGAAGCTGAGCTACTGGTGATCATCACCAAAAAGAAAGTCGACAACATGGTTTGGAAGGACATCATTTGTCATTTTGACATTCCTTGTATACTTAAAACTAATCACAAAAAGCAATTTAATTTTGAAGCATTCTTGTAACATCTCGGTATTTCAAGAACAAATAATAATTATTAATTTTTATATTTGAAGTGATTTATGATTTATTAAAGTTTTGTGGATTTGAATAGTTTAATGGAAGAATTAATTATTGTATTTGAGGTGATAATTGAATATTTGAGAATTTAAGGGGAAACGTTAATTCATTTTGTTTCCTTTTAAAAAAATGGGCAAGTATCTGGTAGAAATCGGGGTATAAGTGGTATTATTAATGTGGAGTGTGAGTGTTAATTTCCAAGAAATTGTGGGATCTAGGTGTAATTTCTGAAAACTGGTTGTAGAGTCTCTTTAAAATTAATGAGGTGCATATTATAAATGAGGAAGGGTGGCAGGCGCGCAAGGAGGAGCCGGGGGTCTCAGGTTCCAGTTAGGCCATGCGTATTGGAGGAGAAAAAATGCTAGATTTTTTCAGACAAAGCCAACCCAAAATGATACCGTTTTGGGGAGGTGATGTTGTGTTGTTAGCCGCCACATGGCCAGCTCTTAGCCACTCATTTTTTTTATATTTAAAAGCCACAATTCGAGCATAATCCGGGCAACAAACAGAGGAGTAACTGAAGAGCAAATTGGGGAAGAAGACAACCACGAGCAATAGAGAAAATAGGAGAGAAAATCAAGGAAAAATTTACACAACTAAAGTTTAAAGAAGCTAGGAAAGTGGAAAAAATATTTATTAGGAATTATGTACAGTTAGATTTAATTGTTAGGTTGCGATCTTATTGTTTCTGGTAAAAATGTTATTTTTGCAGCATGTGACCAGAAGAATTAAAATATTCTTAACCTTCGGGCAAGTTCTAAACCTCTTTGCGAACTCTTTAACCTTCGGGCAAGTTCTCTTCGTTTTGCATGTTTTATTATCGCTCTTACTTTGATTTGGTTCCAAGTTTTACTTATGTGGATTTGAGTTAAACAAGAGATTCCTGGAAATTTTATTTCTAAACGCTTATAGCATTTGTATCGCCCCTATTTCCTTGGGAATGATGTCAAACTAATTTAGGACTAGGTTCCTAGAGGATTGGTGGGGTTTGGTTGTGATTATGGATTCCTGTAGGGGTGAGCCGTTGTAACAGGGTGTAGGAGCTATTGACGGGTAAGGTAAAGTGTTGACCGTTTGGTGATGCTGGAGCAAATTGTCAACTGGCCTGAGAAAAGTTATCTACTGCTTGCTCTTAGTCACGACCTGTCGACCGGTAGTTAATCACCGTTGACTGACTCTGCTATTATGTGACATACTATATGGTATTATAGGGTATGGGTCTGGGCTTGCATCGTTGGGGGTAACATAAGCTATGAATGCTTGGACACGAACATCTTATAATGACTAGGTGCACAAGCATTGCATGGGATGTGTATTCCTATGTGGGTGAAGCATAGCCTAATACCTGGCTTATAAGGGCTAATGTATCATGTTGATGCTTACTACGCCATTACATCTATTATTTGTTGCATTGCATGGGATGTGTATTCCTATGTGGGCGAAGCATAGCTTGATACCTGGCTTATAAGGGCTAATGTATCATGTTGATGCTTACTACGCCATTACATCTATTATTTGTTGCATTGCATGGTTATGTTATGATATGGTATGAGGGCCTGAGGCTCATGTGGTGTAACGACCCATTAATGGGTCTAGAATTTTATGAGAAATATGGTTTTATTATGTCTGATGCATTTCGAGCATTGTCCAAATTAAATAAGCCTGTTTATAAAAAGGCAAATCAATGGAAATGTTAATTCATAGGAAATGAAATGTAAGTGGACAATTAAAATGAAGTATAAATTGGGTTGATCATGTCAACAAATAGGTTAGGTCAATGATTGAAAGGCCTAAATGTGATGGATTGTTAGAAGATTTAAAATAAACTCGTCTCTAATGGATTGGGTTGCTGAAATTGGGTTAAGCCCAAGTGCAAATTGTGTTGTATTTTATTTAAGTTAAATGAAATGGGTTGGGTCCAAGTTGAAGAGTTAGCCCATTTGACTTGATAAATATGTTGGGCCATTGATGTGGGCATGAGTCCATGCGTATAAAATGTGGTGTTTTGATTAAATGAAAAATGAGATCGTGTAATGACTAAAGAGGGTTTATATTTTGTATTGTGTGTGAAAAAGGTAAGGGTAATATGAGGATTTCGCAAATGAGTGGAATAAAGAAAATGTGAAAGAAATAAGAAATTGACAAAAGACCAAAAGAGGCTTGGATATTTGTGTGTGTGTGTGTACAATTAGAGGGCAAAATTGGAAAGCAAATGTTGGTAGGTGAGAGCAGGTGGTTAGTAAGAGAGCCATGCCTCCTTTGTGGAACCCTTTCCCGGATACCCCAACTAAGCCAAAGAACCCGAGCGAGAGCTCCACGAGGGGGTAAAGAAACATAAGAGGAACCACCCTGACCTACCATGATGCTCAACTAGGATCACCTGAACTCATACAGAAGAAACGACAGCAGAAACATAACTCACATCTTAAGCATACATACAAAAGATAACCGATCATAGGTTTACATGGTATATACATATACATATACAAGACCGTGCCAAGCACTCAAAAGCTAAACCTCCATGGCACATTATTGCAAGATACACCTTAAATAAGATCTGCTAGGACTACCTTGTACACCACCTATCGAGATAGCTCAGAGACTGCCAGTCTCGCCCCCATACTTAGCTTTGCCTTACCTGGAATGAAGAGATGCAAGAGTGAGTCGCAAAACTCAGAAGCATATAAAAAATGAAAGGCTATTAAGAGTATGGAAGATAAAGAATAACCCGCACCCCACGTGCAATAACCATGCAACATATGTCCATGAATCACATGATAGATATAAAGAAATGCCTTATAATAAAATATGCACATACTGGTCCTTGGGGTCCATATAAGACACACGATACCTAAGTCCTTATCACAAACCTATCATTACCCTGAAATGTAGTATAAGTAACTCACTGAGCCAAAGCTCCCTCAAGCTGGTGCGACCGAAACTTGAAAACCCAGCACGCCTATTGCATATGTAAACCCATCACAAAATAATTGACCATAAAATCTGGCACGCCAACTGCGTCCATAAATCTAGCACTCCAACTGCATCTGTAAATCTAGCAAACCAACTGCGTCAGTAAACCCATCACTACACACCCATACAACGCTAGTAATCATGCAATGCACAAATATAATGTAGTGGCATAATGAGCATAAACGTGATACATAACCCTCATAAAACCATGCATCAAGATCTACTCGCCCACATAGGAAGTCACATACGATGTAGTGCTCGTGCCTAGCTAGCCTAGGTATTAAAAGCATCTAGCATGTCCATGAGTAAGCACACCAGTCACATGAAACCCCCAAATGCATAATCCCAAAGCCTCTGCATGCATTTGAAATGACAAAATACTAGAAATAAATTACAAAGACCACATACACTATACTCTTGGGCACTACAACATGCCTTCACTACCCAACGAGAACCAACCCATACAACATCCTAGCTTCATTCCAATATCAAATAGAAGGGGAAATCGAGCCCTTCAAAGCTCACAAGAAAGGTCCCACCATTTGGCAATGATCTGACTAAGATGGAGAAAACTAACAAGAAACAAGCTTATAATTCTCGAATAAAATCATCTGTAATCTCACAGTGAGGAAATCCTCAAATAACAAGCTTATCAGAAAACTCCAACTACAACCTCCAGTAATTCAACACCATAGTAAGGAAATAAACCAAACGAGAAAGTAGCATAATCTCTCATAAGCTGAATAAGGATGTTATAGAAATAAGAAGGATAAGAAGCTCGCAAATGGAAATGAAAGATAAGAAGAGGGTAGGATGTTTGCCTGACAAAAGAAGAGACCATATCTCGGAAGCTTGGCCGACGACTACTTCTTCTTTCTCTTCTTCTTCTTCTTCTTCTTCTTCTTCTTCTTCTTCTTCTTCTTCTCTGGCTTTCTCTTCTCCTTCTTGATATCTGCCAAGCCTCTACAAATGTCTCTCTTCTCTCAATATTCCCTCTCATTATATAACCAAGAGACAGAGAAGAGTGAGTTTGGATGCGTGGCAAGACTAGACAAAAAGTCTCCACCATCGCTCTGAAAGTCGAGATCTAGGTAGAGAAAAGTGATTTGGAAAGTTATCTCAGAAAATCTTATCCGAAAGAGCATATCCGAATGTGTGGGAAACCATCCAAATACAAGTGACAAAGAATTGAGAGGGATATCCAAATAACCTAGCTTATATTCGAATACTAGACATAGATAGCAAAAGAGGGTATCTAAACTTGCAACCTCCTATCTGAATGATAGAGACAAAAGCTAAGGAATATCTAAATACACCACCATATATCCAAATACAAGACTCAAAAGCTTCAACGTATCTGAATTCCAATACATATATCCAAATATGAGAGGCATTAAATGAAAAACAGAGTTAATTAGGAGATTTTGGACAGTTTTGACATCACTTCATAATCTGGGCATAACTCTCTTGTCCAAGCTCCAATTAAGATGACTCAAGATGCCGTGGAATGAAAAGAAAAATATCTACAACTTTCATGTTTTGAGAGATTCGGGTTGCATCAAGATAGAAATTGGGCTGCAAATGGGGTAATGGAATACATGAAAGCATAGGGTATCTGAATGCCTTTGCTCATATCCGAATACCACAAGCCATATTCGGATCTCTCACCCCCATATCCGATTATCACACATAAGAACTCAAGGAGGACATTTGAATAAGCCTCAAGCTATTTGGATATCCCTCCAAATCTAGCATATTCGAATACACTTCCTCTTATACTAATGCAAGACACATAAAAAGCTAGGATATCCGAATACCATCACCCATATCTAAATATGAGACACAAAATAAAAAAGGAGGTATTTGAATGCATCAATCCTCCATCTGAATACATGACTCCAAGGCTTTTAACATATCTAAATACCATATGCCATATCCGGATATCTCACCCCCATATCCGAATACTCCATGCCACATATAGATACCTCACCAAAACACCACCATATCCAAATATATAAAGCCTTTGGATATCTCCACCTCTTATTCGAATAACATCACTTTTCATCTGAATATCTAAGGCCCAAACTCGAATATAACATTTTATACATTTGGATACTCCAAGCTTAGACACAACACTTAGAGAATAATCACCAAAAATAATATACTACACATCAAGGCTAACCCACTCAACCTTAAGGCATGATAAAACATTGAATTCCTAAATTCGGGTCATTACATCCTTGCTTTTCTCCTTCAATATATTCTTCTTCTTCTTCTTCTTCTATTATTATTTGTTGAATTGGAGCTTCAAAGGTGTGGGGATTTGCAGCATTTAAGAGGCTTCTTCTTCTTCTCTTCGGTTTAAGCTTCAAAGGCAAGTTCTCCTTCCTCTTTCTTTGTTTAAGAGGCAAGTTACTATTCTATTTCTTTTACATGGAAAACTTCCCTTATTGTCTCTTGTTGATGAAATTCTCGGTTCTCTTCTTCCGTTGATGATCTTGATTCATCCATTTCTGGGTTTAAAGTTCCTAAAACCCTTAATTTGAAATAGAGCTTTTGTATAAATTTGGTTGATTGTGTTTCGTGTCATTTTTTCCAAATTTTCAGTTAACTGTGCCTATCGTCTGAATGGGGACTTGATTCACCTCATATTTCTAAAGGGAATAGTGTGTTTATTGCTAGGGTATAGTTACATTGAAGAATTTGGCGTTGCTTGCATGTATTTTGGGTGTTATGTGGGTTATTTGTGGCTTAAAGGGTGTTGTTGGTTGACCATTTTCCATAATCTGTCAACCGTCTTGGTGTAGAGGGTTCTGTCAGTCAACCATTGCCTTAATCAGTCGATAGTTTGGGAAAAAAATGTCTGTTAGTCGACAGTTTCCTTCCTATTTGTCGACCGTTTTTAGCCTTGGTAGCATGTGCATGTCTTATTGTTTGGGCATAACTTTTTGTAGAAATATTGAATTCATGAATCGTTTATTGCGTTGTAAACTAGAATTAATAAGACTCAATTTTGTATAAGAATTGAATCATTTGGACAAGTTTTGAACTTGTAATAGCCCTATGAAGTTCATGCTTGAATCTGGAAATCTCTGTTTCTTCATAATCCGACCATGTCTCGGTTTTTGGAACATAACTTTTTGTAGAGATATCCAACTTGAAATCTTATTTTTTTCTCTCCATAAACCAGACTCAAGCTTTGTGGATCATTTGGGTATGTTTCGACCCTGCAGTAGCCTTGCCAATCCTTGCTTAGAATATGGAATTTTTCTGTTTCGAGTAATTCGTCTTGCTTCGATTTTTGGGAAATAAATATCTTTCTTGGGATATGATTTGAGTATGGTTGAGAGCCATTAATAGTCTACGTGTTTCTTCTTTTGTTAACAAATTCCTTAGAGAATTGAGGGAGTTTTATTGAGCATTTCTTGTTGCATTTGTATTCACACTTGGGTGTGATAAATGAATAAAGATAAACAAATTAGATGTAGACACTCTCATAAAAACATCCTTGAATGAGATAATGATCAATAATATCATGAGTTGCATAGTTTGCATGTTATGTTGGAAATAAGAGTACATATTTCATGCTTGTTAGTGATTGTTGTTGTAAGTAGGGGTGTAAACACCCATCATCCTACTACGATGGTGATTCCATTGACATTATGGCGGTTAGTCCGTTGATACTATGACGATGAGTTCCTTGACATTATGGCGGTTAATCCATTGATACTATAGCAGTTAGTCTGTTGACACTATGACAGTTAGTCTGTTGATACTATGGCGGTTAGTCCATTGGCACTATGACGGTTAATCCATTGACATTATGGCGGTTAGTCCGTTGACACTATGACAGCGACTCTGCTGGCGGTATATCCGCACATCATTATGGTAGTGAGTCCGTTGACATTCCTACTTGTGGTAGAAAACCCTTGACATTATCTTATCCGTGCTATTATCACTGTTGTTTCATCTTGGGGAGACGATCTTGCAGATGACATGTGTTCGTGCTATTTTTACTCATGTGATTTTGTACTTGCTATTAGCCGCTTTGATTAGCTTTTTATTCACTTGTGGTTGTTGTGTTATGATCTCACTTTATTATGATCCATGTTTGTTTCATATACTTGCTGAGCCTTGTGGCTCATATTGTTTCTTGCCCCATTTCAAGTAAAGATAAAGTTAAAGCTAAGGAAGGTGGCAGATCTAGTCATTAGCGATGGGTCGCGTTAGGTATGTGTACAGATGACTTCACAACTTGAAGATCCTTAGGGGTTGTGTTGAGGGCAGAGAGTCGAGTGTTATTTTGTAATTTCCTTTTGCCCTTTTTATATTTTATGTTGTATGCGCGATTAAGCCCGAAGTGAGCATTGTAATGACTTTGTGTTGTATATGTATATACATGGGGTTTATGGTTTCTCGTGTGTCCATGTGGATGGCTTTTGTTTGAGTGTGTTTCTATACCTTATCAGTGACGACTCTCTCACCGATCTCCTTTACTAACAGGAGCTCCAAGAGGGGGTCCGTTACATGTGGATTATGTTATAAGAGCCTTTGGCTCATGTGGATTATGTTATGAGGGCCTCGGGTTCATATGGATTATGTTGAGGGCCTTAGGCTCATGTGGATTATGTTGGGGGCCTTGGGCTCATGTGGATTATGTTGAGGGCTTCAAGCTTATGTGGATTATGCTAGCCAGTTCATGGCTGCGACAGGTTTGTATGCCGGGACTTGGGTGCCAGGTTGTGTATTTTTTATGTGCCCCTAAGGGCCATTATCTGCATTGATATTCTTATGTTGAGAACTAGATATCTTAGTGCATGGTATGGTGTGACATTTTAGTTTACCACATGGCATATTGTGGGGTGTATTCAATGTGAGAGTTCTATCCTTAGCCTTATCATTATTCTTCTATTATGCTTGCTGAGCTTTGTGGCTTGCCTTGTTTTAACATCATTCTAGGTATGGGAGATGATGTTCAAGGATGGATCCTATGGCGTTGTTGTCTCTAGGTGGCTATGTGTAAAGGGCAATCCCGACCCAAAAGATCTTTGGGAGTGAGTTGTGGACAGGGGCTCAAATATTATGTTTTGTTAGATTTGAATGTTTGTTGCTTTGTTATGTATGGAAAATCCCCTGAGAGGTGCATTTGTAATTAATTTGCTTTCGCTATTATATAATTGTGGGGCAAAATTTATGCCCATGTATTTGAGTTATTAGAGCTTGTATAAAAAAAAAAAGAGAGAGAAAATTTTAGGGTGTTACAGTTGGTATCAGAGCAAGGTTGGGATGGGTGGCTCCTGTACACATAGGATGTTGGGTAGTGTTAGGGTTGTGGCTAATAGCCGGACATGAGCTGTAACGTGTTTTGAGAACTGTAGGTTAAATGTCTTGGTCAAAATCATGAGTGGAGTAACGTGTTTCTGAGTCTGGGTACACACGGTGGAAAGGGTCTGTAACGCCCCACTTTTCCAAATACACAACAACATGGAATATAAGCAGACATCACCTATGGGCGTTATGGAAACCCTTACCAACGGAAGCATTGGATCGAACCTGAAAGCTTAACCAAAGCTAAATGAAAGGGGGTTTCCACTATAGTTCCTTTACAAGTATGAGAAATGCTCACGACCTCCAATACTTCAAAAGACAACACATCACTTAAGGTACAATTGTAGGACACCCACACACACTTCTTACAATCTTGAGTATCCTAGCTGCTATTCACAATGCATCATTTGAAAACTTCCTAAATCCAACAAACAACTCTTACCATGTTCATAGTACATAGTAACCTCGACTCACACCCTCAACAGCATAAAAGGTAAACCCAAGCCTTACATAACCCCTATTTTTATAACTGCAGTACATAATTCTCAAACAAAACCAAAGGTTACATAGGATCCATAGTACATGAAGTTAAACTAAACATCGGCCTCCACGTAGCCTTTTCTCCTGCTTGTCTTCGGGGTACCTGGCATGCTAATATACTTGGGATGTTGAATGTCCCAAGGGTATGAAACACCCAAGTTAGATAATGACATCTAAGTGAGTGACTCAGAAAATGAGAGTACATGCGTGCAAATGCAATAATGCCATTATGAAATCCACCCATGTGGTAGCAATGCCAAGGTGTTGCAATCACCCCCGCGGTCATGATAGTCACTCCTGACTCATCATCAGAGCACGAGATCTTCCATGATGTCCCAACAACTAGCCATAGTTTCTAACATGAACATGATATATGACAAAGCAGAAGAAATATGCATAACTAAGGAAAAATATGACATGTAAGCCACAAAGGCATGATATGCAAGCCAACATCCACACACAAGTGAAGTAACAAATGCTCAAAGTGTCATAAAACATGTAGGAATCACTCACCTTGACCGATTACCTTAGGAAGCACGGTTTACAACGAGCGGAATGGGTTTTCTCGTAATTTTTCTTACCACTTGGCACGAACTTCGAGAAAGACCCAAAAATTCTGTCAAGGCTCATTCTCCCTTGACTTTATCCCTTCTTTTTGACAGCGTTTCCTCTCTCAAACTCCCTTCATTTTCCTCCTTGCTTGGTGCCCAAAATGAATAACCCCAAAGCCCTTATTTATAGGAAACTTTGGAGAACCAAATCGCGCCATGTGTCGCGTCA
Organism: Diospyros lotus; assembly: GCF_014633365.1. Taxonomy (NCBI): domain Eukaryota; kingdom Viridiplantae; phylum Streptophyta; class Magnoliopsida; order Ericales; family Ebenaceae; genus Diospyros; species Diospyros lotus. Next base: position 23,030,640 of record NC_068351.1, read on the forward strand.
TCATTCCATCCATGAGAATCCAATTAAAATATGCCACGTGTCCCTAGAGATTTGTGCCTCCACGTGTTTAATTAGATTTTCAAGATTCTCCATCATTACATCCCATACGGTAAATTACTTTTTCTACATTTCCCATCATTACACCTTTAACTAAATCCCACATGGTTAATTGCATTTTCCTCATTCTCATCATTACACTTCAAATCCTATCTCCAAGTGGCCAACGAATGCTTGCCATATGTTCTTAAGGATAATGTGTAACGACCCATTAGAGGGTTTAGATTTTATTTAGAAATTATTGAATTTCTTAATTAGTTTTGTTTGGAGGATTTTTGCCAATTAATTGTTAATATGGCAATCTAGAGACTTTAGTTGAGAAAATAGCTTTTAAATAGCATTTAATTATTTAATTATTGTGAAGATTAAATGCAAGGACATGTTGGTCATTTAAGGATTTGATATTAGCATTTAATTATTAAATAGAATTATTGTGATTAAGGGATTGAAGAATCCATCCGTGAGACGATTGGGTTAGAAGACTCCTAGTTATAATAGGAGAATGAGTTATGGCGTTAGGGCTTCTTAGATCAGTGTATATATAGTTTCATAAGTCATATGTTCTTCACGCCGCAAGAATAGAGAGCCAAGAAGCAATTAGTGAGTTCAAGTTTTTCATAGGAGGCTCTCGTGAGATCATTAAGTCGATCAAGAAGATCATAAGGCAAGTATCCTTTCCCTGTAATCCTTTCTTACAGGTCTTGATTGAGTTGATATCAGATTTCCAGAATTGAATCAGTTCCAGTGCATGTATATGTATATATATATGCGTTACAATGAGTTATATCAGTTCAGTGCATGTTATAAATATATATCTACATGCGTACAGTGAGTTCACAGCAGGCATGCATAATTTCTTTCAGCGATTCTCATCAATATTGTTGTTGAATCATTCTCAAGTTTGTTTGGAATCAGTTGGGATTTGTTTTCTCAAGTTTTCTTTCGGAATGGTGTAGTAATGTTAAGTTTGTAATTCAAGATATCATCTCTGTTCATGAGTTTTATGTCTGATAAGATTCCAGTCATTCGAATGAGTCTTGTGTCATTCGAATGAGTTCCAAAGCATCCGAATAAATTTCAGTGTTATCGTAAGCTTTTCCCTTATAATATTCCAGTCATTCGAATGAGTTTTTGATCATTCGAATGAGTCATGTGTTATCATATCATTCGTATGTGTTTTTGGTCTGTCATTCGAATGAGCTTCCTTGTCATTCGAATGAGTCCTTGAAGATGTGACTAAGCTGTTGCTTTGTAGAGTCTAGCATTCGAATGAGCTTTCTTGTCATTCGAATGATCCATAAATTGATTCGAATAAAGTTACTGTTGCATTCGAATGAGTCACATTTTGCCAGTTCAAAAGTTAGAAATTTCCAAAATTCATTCGAATGAATTTGTGAGTCATTCGAATGAGTCCCAGATCAGATCCGAATAGCCTTTGAATAGCATCAATCATTCGAATAAGCCTTAAGTCATTCGAATGAGTCTCTATCATTCGAATGAGTTTTTTGCCATTCGAATGAGCTTGCTGAAATCATTTTTTTTATTCGAATGGGCTGCTTTTTCATTCAAATTGCTTCCTTTTGCTTCCTCAATCATCCAAATAGTATCAAATGGCATCCGAATGGCTCCCAATAAATTCTTGATTCAAGTCTTAAATTTAATATAAATATTCAATTATTCAAATATTGAATTTTTATGCCAAGATATGATAAAATCCAATATGCCATGCCTATACTCAAAAATTTCAGAATATTTAAATCTCAATATTTCTAGTAAAAAATCATATACCATGTTTAGCAGTTCATTATGACATGGTCATCATTATTTTGTAAGATTATGTGCATACACATTGTATGAGCATTGAGCATGACTTTATGTGGAGCACTACATATCATGTGCCAGCATTTATATGAGCATTGCATTATGCGCGCCAGACGGCTTGTCCGCGGGGATCCCACTAGTATCAGTTCAATTATATCTCAGTTATGAATTGCTCGCCTGATGTCGACTAGGGAGCTAGGGGCATATTGCCTAAAGTATGTGCTTACAGTTTTTATGTTTGCAGGACTCAGATCAGTCAGGTATGTGTTACAGTTATGTGGGCCTACGTGCCAAAGTTGCATACCTGGATTTAGTTACAGTTTATGTGCATTACATCTTATAATGCCATCCAGTGATTATTATATCTCTCAGTTCAAGTTCAGTAAGTTTTAATCAGTATCGATATTTTTCGATTCAGCTTCAGTTATTCTTTCCAGTTTATTACTTGTTGAGCTTTGTAGCTCACCTTGTACTCTTCACCATTCCAGGTCCTAATGGGGGAGTACCAGATGTGGGGCCTAGCAGTAGTGTCCAGTAGTGTGTGTACGTGGAGCTGTTCAAGACCAAAGATGTCTGGGAGTTGTTAGTCTATTAGTTAGTGCTTGATCAGTTTAGATTTATTTTATAATCCAGTTTAGGGATTTTCCCTTAGATGTAATTTATGGATTTTAGTTTATTGGCTAAGAGTTTTATTTCAGATGATGGAGATATTCATTTGGTATTAGATTTCATTTATCAGTCAGTTTATTTTATTATCCCCAGTAGCACATCTTCTCGGGAAGTTCCAAGAGAGGGGGTGTTACATAATGTTTGGAGACTTTTGCAAACTTGGAAGCTAAGTAAGGTTTTCCTTGGCCAATCACGCAATGCCACCTTAGGGGGTCATTATGAGCCATCATGTGACCTTATCTTTTCTTTCAAGTGGCCAATGGTTGATTGCCATTTGTCATTGAGGATAAGGCTTCATCATTTCTCCCATGTGCATCCAACCCAAACGCACCACTCGTCTCTTAATTGAATTTAATAGAGTTTGGAATCCAAACCTCCATTTGATTTGAGTTTGAAATCCATGATATTTTTAAGGTTTCAAGAAATAACGCTTTAGCCCAAACTTTTCACGTAACTGCACTTAGACCCTTGCAACTTGGTCCCCGAGCCATTTTTAATTGCACTTTTTGGTCCCCAAAAAATGGATAAATTATGCTAATACCCCAAGGTTTTTAGGTAAATTACACTTTTACCCAAACTTTAGTATTTACGATTTTGCCATTGGCTCAAAAACTGAACCTTTGTCTCAAGGCTTCTATAATCCCTTAAAATGACCTATTTTCTCAAGTATTAGAACCTAATAATCTCAGGTATTGCCTCATTTTTTATTTTGAAAATCTGGGGTGTTACAAGGTCTACCTAGGACCGTGTTAGCAACATGGTGCATATATATATATATATGTATATATATATGTCTTGGATTTGTTCTTTGAGTGTGACAGTAGTGTACTATGCATAGAGATTTGATTTTTGGTTTTTGTGTGTAGGTTGTTAATCACTCCACATGGATTCTGTAGGACCGAGTTCTAATGTGCCACACCCGGATGCAAAAGTGACCTCGGTGTTGGACTTACTTTGGTACTGGTGGGAACAAGACCTACTTATGGAAAAGGGAGAAAGGTAACGTGAGACGGAGCACGTCGTGAGTTACTTACATCGAATGGACTTGGTGTTTCAGTCCACTGTATATGAGCATGTGTGGGGTCTCTCAGAAAAATAGGTGTTATTTGTAAGAAAGTACATGAATGAAAGGTGGAGGCAGCTCACCCGGATCCTGATGCTGGATATGACCCTTCGATTTCATTATGAACAGTTTACCCGCGCTGTAAAGCAGTAGGTGAAGATTTGGGACCTGAGTGACTTAGGGTATCCTTTGTAGAATGTTCGTTAGGAGCCATGGTACAAAGTCCTACCCATTTGGGAGATGAACTAGCAAGACCCAGTTTAAGTGTAGGGAGTAATGAGGAGTTGGCATACCTGGTGAACGAGGCCACGTCCATCGTTGAAGGGGACAAGGAGAGCACTACGTAGTGAGGGTACACTCGTGCTAGTATAAGGGAGACTAGGAGATGCTGAGTTGGGTGTCCTACATGGTATGTGTAATTACTCTTTTGTGGCTTGTATCGCAGGTGTAAATTGTTGATATGTAACGTACATATATGAACGAATGAAATGAGCATTTTATGTTGAATTGACTCAGCAGACTTGAGAAATATTTATTATGTATACTTTCTATATGTGCATGGAAAAAGGATACAAGATATGCTAGAGTTTGGACCCTAGCTGTGTTTTGGGTGGACTTGGGTTATTAGGAGTTTGAATTGTTGATGACATACTAGGTGTGTATGACTAAGCAAAATAATGTTCCAAGACCAACCATCGACAGAAGGTGACTTCTATTTATGATACCCCGGTAGTTAGTAGTTGTGTAGCAGAAAAAAAAATTAAGCCAGTGTTCGCCACCTAGAAGATTTTGCTTATGGAGAGGGATAGATTGATGGTTGAAAGGTTAAAAATAATGGGGATAAAAATTAAATTGAAAGTCAATTGAAGAAATGGGAAAAATTGTGAATTTGCAGGTAAGCCATTGTGCTCTGTGTGTATATATATATATGGATAGTGTGGGGGAAAGTAATGGGGAGGCATAACAAGCAGTCGACAGTTGGTAAGGGAGTTGTTGGTCAGTCGTGAACGATCACTCGTTCTCCTTTCATTTGTCGATCGTTTTTGTTGGGCCCGGTATCTACTATGTGAAGGAATGGAAAATTACATGTGTCACATTGGGAAGTTAAGATAGATGAAAGTGATGTATGCTTGAAGGTTCAAATATATGAAATATAATGGAGTATAGTAGTCAAAGGATTACAGGTTGCCACGATGTTGAAAAGAATGGATGAGAGGAAAAGTAAGCAAAATTGGATAGTCAAGGGAAAATTGCTCTCATGTGGAATGGTCAATTTGGCTAAGGAAGTAAGGAACCTTAAGTGAAGTTGAAAACTCATGTATGCAAGGTATATACTAGGTGGTAGTTTGTATGTGGAGATAAAATTGAGGAGATTAACTATATAAATGAACGTTAATATGTAATACCGAATTTGTGATATTGGAGTTGAAAGATGATGATGTAAGGCATGTAATATGCCAGTGCAGTTATAGGCTGTGTAAATATGTAGACACTGAAGTCTGTACGTTGTGTATAAAGATGACACAAATTGGAAGTTTTGTGTTTGAATAGCTTAAATCTGATTGGAGGATGATTGTTATGTGATATTTTGGTATTTACTTGAATGAGGAATAGGCAATGTGTTAAGATGTGAGGTTGAATTATGCTATTGATAAATTTACAATCATTGAGGACTTTGAATACTAGCGTAATTCTGGGTGGAGAATTATTGTTCTAGCGGCAAGTATAGTTGGATTTTGGGGAAAACAGACAATTGAGTGAACGAGACTTGATGGATAAGGTCTAGGCTACCCCATTGAGGCAGTTATTAGAGGTTATATGGATAATAGAAACTCAAAAAGTGTTGAGTATGGACAAGTATGGAGAGCATGTTAAGATAGGAAAGAACACCCCAGTGCATTTAGGGAAGAGTTACCTTTTAAAATAGAAACTGAGGTTGGCATTGAACTGTTGCTCGAGGCCATTAACTGTTTAGCTCGCCCAAGAGTGTTCCTTAAGGTGCATCTATGAGATATGTGTGGGGGAAAAAATGGATTTAGGAACGGGAAGAGATTGTTGTGCTTGAAATAAGATTATCATTTGGTATAAATACCTTATTACCCAGAATAGGTAGGGTAGTTCATCTAATGTGTTCTTGGAAATGCCTTTTGACTTGATAAATATGTTAGTGGCAAGATGATTATGAATATTCGATGATGTCCTTTGGTTTGACTAATGTGCTGGTGGCGTTTATGGATCGTATAAATTGAATATTCCACTGTATCTGGTTAAATTTATTATTAATTTTGTTGATGATATATTAGTATACCCATCGAGTGAGGGAAACTCATTGGAAGCATTTGAGGATAACTGCATCCACGATGAGAGATTTAAGGAATTGACATTTGAAATGTTGACAATTCATATTTAAGGTTAGAAGAGGAAATGGGGGGTATCCTCCCTTAGCTATTTGTTAAATCAAACGGGTTGTTGCTATAGTATATATACAATAGATTTAAAAAAATGAGAATTTTGTGGAGAAATAATCTGAACATGTCTGGTGGATACTTATTTTGTGAATCCTTAAAGTATGCTTGGAGGAGAACTAGGTGCAAAGTTATGATGTTATGTTACTATAAGAGAAGCTACGTTTTGGTAGACCTGAATTCACTAGAGATTAAGAATTTTTATGTTTAGTTGATAGCGGGCTAAGCAATGCTCGAGGCGGAGGCTTGGATGTGTATAAAGCGGTCCAAACTAAAAGGTCCTAGTGGTGACACCTCGCTACAAATATTTTAGTAATAGAGTCAAATGTCAACCTTTTGTATTACTCAATGTAATTGACCCTGGTGTATAAGAATGGGAAAACAATGATGTATGTGATGTTAATAAAGCCCTATCTTTCGAATTGTGTGCTAGCTATAGTGTTTCCCTTAAGCTTTAGCATGTGCCATTCCTCCTGACGTTTCCCCTTGTATTTCTTGGCTGAGGTTTCCAAGGGAGAAGCCCCCATGAGTTTTGGTAATCGTGCTGGCATTTGATTTCGAAAAGAAAAGAAAATATATTAAATTATAGCAACCAAATTGGGGACCTTACAAAACAAGAGTTTCTTATATAGTTTTCTAAGAGTAATACTGATTTCATTTTCATCCTCACTAGACCGACAATAGTAATCAAAGGAGGAAAAGCCATTTACCACAAATTATTCTTGTGCCATTAAGTATAGGTTTGCCATTTCTTTTGAATCATCACTGGATGAGGAGAATGAGAAGTCTTCATAACTCTAGGTTGCATGCACCTTTTTTTTTTTTTTTTTTTCTTCTTTTTGTCCTTGTTCTATTTTTCTTTCTTCAAGTCTGGATATTCAAGTTTGATGTGTCCTATATTGTTGCAGCCATAACATCTTACATCCTCTTTTCCATTCTTTTTTCTTAGCTTTGTCAAACTTGTTTCTATAGAAGTGTCTAGAGGAATTTCTTTTAAATTTCTTTAGAAATTTTTGGGCCTATAAAGTAGCATCCTCTTGGTCACAAGAATTTATTTCCTCTGATTTTTCAAATTTTGTAAAGCTATTCCTCAAGATTTATTTTGTGGGATATCTTTTTATCTTCTCATAGTTAACTCATGAGTCATGAGTGAGCCAAGAAATTCATCCAAGGATAGCTTTTCAAGATCTTGAGCTTCTTGAATAATTGTAACATTGGGATGCCATTTTGATGGTAACCATTGTAAAACATTTTCAACTATATATTCATTTGATATAGGTTTGTCTAGGTTCTTTAGTGTAGAGACTATTATATTTAACTTGGTATACATATCTTTAATAGACTCTCCAAGCTACATTAAAAATAACTCATAATCATGTTTAAGCATTCCAATTTTGGACCTCTTAACCTTAATAGGTACCTTCATGAGTTATCTCAAGTTTGTCCCATATTTCTTTTGTTGTCTTGCAAACTAATATTCTATTGTACTTATCAGCATTTAGTGTGAGACCCCCACCCAAATCCCCCAGCTAAGCCGAAGAGCGGGTGGCCCTGAGGGAAAAAGGAAACAAAAAGGAAGTGATAGACCTGCCATGCATTCACACTTGGATTCACATATACTTGATAATAAATTTGACAATATTGGAAGCAAAAACCACAACCTAGGCATGCATTTCAAAACACAACTGGCCCACGAGGTTACAAGGTTCACATATATACCAGCCAACCACACACTCAAAAGATACAACAACCCTGTCATACAACTTTGGCCCATGGTATGGTCAACATAGATTGCCCTGTACACTGTCTACTCATGTAGGTCCAACACCACTAGACTCATTCTCAACTTTGGTCTTGCCCTTACCTGGAATGAAGAGAAGCAAGAGTAAGTCACAAGACTTAGCAAGCATATAAGAAGGAAAGGCTGACAGGAATAAGGAGCTAAGGAATACCCACACCCAAGTGCCAAAAACTCATGTAAATCATGTCAACTAATCATATATAAATAACAAGTACCAATCTCATAACAAAGATACGCACATATCGGATCTTGGGGCCCAAATAAAAATGCACTAGTACCCAAGTCCATATCACAAACCTGTTGCTGCCCTGAAGGCAAGCTGTACTTGTAACTAGATTCGAAGCTTGCTCGGGTGGGAGCGATCGACACCCATAACTAAAACTCGAGCCGAAGCTTGCCCGGCACGCTAGAACGTCCGTGAACATAAACTTGGTTCGGATTACCCGACACCGTACAACTATAATACGAGAATCGATGCCAAGAACCATGCAAATGCACAAATAGGATACGGTGGCATAATGAGCATAAACGATGACACATATCCCCCATAAAACCATTCATCAAGCCCTACTCACCCATATAGGAAATCACATACAATGCAGTGCTCGTGTCTAAATATAATGCAGAGGCATAATGAGCATAAATGATGATACTGATGAGTGCATAATTTCATATATTTATTTCCATTAGATATGGTCTCTTTGGTGAGCTTTATGCCTTATTGTGCTGATTTATACCTATTTTTATGGTTAAGGCAATTTTGGATAGGTTAGAATAAATTGGGCTTTTACTTAGAAAATTTTAGCTTTTTAATATTTTGATCTTTTGGGCTTCTTGTAGATTTTTAACCATGTTAGAGTTCAAGAACATGAATGAGGTCTTTAGAGATTTTGTAGAGGACTTCTTGGTATTTCCATAATGGTATTATTTATCCAAATCCGAGTTCATTTGGGCCTCCAAAATTACTTCAACGTTAGAGTCGAAAAGCTAGGTCAAATCCTAATTGGATTAGAATTCTACACGAACACTGAATCTTTAAAAGGACATAACTTAAGCATCTGATGTCCAAATCAATGATTAAAAAGCCTAAATTCATCTACACATTCTAAACTACAATTCTTAAGAAGGGGCCAGAGCCCAAAAAGCTTGTTCTATGACCCAAAATAGGCTCATAATTTATGGGAGCCTAGGAAGCCCTAATTTTTTTGTCTGATTTGGATTCTTTGTTGGGGGCTATTTAAGGTCTTGATCCAAGCTCAAAAAAGGGAGAGCTGAGGAGGCAGAGAAGGTGCATGAAGGCAAAGGGGTAGCGATAGATTGGTTTTCTCCTCCCTTCTTTTCATTATTCTATTTTGAGTTTTTGATGATAGTCCTGCGTGGCTAATTTTTTATACTTGGTTTAAGAAAATGGAAGCCTCGGAATCAATGAAATTGTGAGATCTAATTGATTTTTATTTCTCAATTTATGCTTTGAGTATCGAATGTTCTTCTGTATCTATCTTCATGATTGTTTCGTTTAATTACTAAGAGGCCTACTAGTTTATTATTCTTTGCAATCTATTGCTAAGTTAGATATCAAATCCGTAATTGTTTGATCCCTCTAATTTGTGAAACAACTAAGATTTAATGATTTGTTGTGTCAAAAATTATTAGATCTTAGGAAGAACACTCAACTAAATTAAATTATTAGATCTTTTTAACTCTTAAGGTTGCTACTAGATTAAACCTTTAGCTCTTATCTTGGGTTATTTAGTAGTTAGGGTTGATTAGATCGCTTGTTTTCTAAATAACTATGACTAAGGAGAGATAGGAACATAATTCTAATGGTGAATATTCACAGTATGAATTGATATATATTTGTATCGATGATCAATTGTAAGATTTCGATAGTGGATGTTGACTTAGATCAAGGTTTGTTCTTTTGATTGATTTTGATATTTCAATTTGAATTATTCCTTAGTTGTTTTTCTTAAAGTTATTTTCGTTATACTCAAACCTCTCTTGTCAATGTTCACATAGCATAAAATTAGGCTTGATACTCTTCGTGGGATCAATCCTTACTCACACTACTACATATATTTTTAGAAGTATAGGTTTTATTTTTGGTTGCTTGCGACACCACACCAGATACATAGCCTCCATAAAACCATGCATCAAGTTCTGCTCGCCCTATAGGAAGTCACATATAATTCAATATGCCTGTGGCCAAGCACACAAGTCTCATGGAAACCCCCAAATGCATATCCTAAGCCCTTGCATGCATTTGGAATAATAAATATGGAAAATTACATATGATACATGCAGTGGTACTCTCGGCTACAGTAGAAATCTTCCTGTAAGCATATAAAATAACATAATATGGGAAATCACAAAAGCCATATTAACCATTCACGACTAGAACCTACCCTCATGGTAACCTATCTTCATTCCAACAAGAATTTGGAGAGGGAATTAACTCTTTGTGGCCACTAGAACAAGACCTAACCAAGCCTTTCTGATCAAAGACACCAACACAGTGGATTCCCAAACTAGTAAAATGGCCAACAGCACAGACCGAGCCCTAAACTCAGTAAATATGGAAGGTAGGAATTTACACAGGAAGAGAGAAGGAAAAAAACTTGCTTGTATCTACCAAAGCTTGGCTCCTACCCTTTGTTTCTTCTTCATCTTCATTGCGTCGGCCACTCACTGAGCACTCTCTATAAATAATTCCATTCCCTCGAATCTACCTATATTTATATATATATATATATGAAGAAAAGAAAAATGGAGGAATATACATGGCAAGATATGAAGAAAATTCTTCTACATGCCTTCTGAAAAGCTGGGTTTGGATTGAGAAAAATGACCTAGGAGTCATTGATAGTGGAGGGTATCTAGATGTGAGAGGGTTCATCCAGATGTAGCCACTAAATTATCGTGAATGGCATTCGGATATGACAAGGGACATCCGGATACAAGAGACAAGGCGGGGCAAAGCTTATGTGAGTGATATCCGAATGCTACAGTAGGTATCCGGATGCAAGAAACAAAGCTGAGCCAGGTTGATGTGAGTGATATCCGGATATAAATATGGCCATCCGGATACAAGACACAACAAGAAAAAGGCATATCTGATTAGGTTTAGGAGGTATTTGAATGCTAAGCTCCTTATTTAGATACAAGACATACATACCTAAAGCCATATCCGAATATCACCAAATCATATCTGGATGCTACACCCCCATATTCAGATGTCATTCATAAAAAAATCAAAGAGACATCCGAATATGCATCCAATCATTCGGATAGCTTCCCTCTTATCCGGATGCGCCTCTAGCCATTCGGATGCCTCAACTTACATCCGAATATAAGGTCTCCTTATCCAGATATCTCACCACCCTATCCGGATGCATCTTTGCCTATCCGAATAGCCTCATGCCCCATTTGGATATTTCAATATATTTTAAATATATACGCATACACCACACCCAGATATCCAAATACTTAGAAAATAATTACAAAAAACTACCTGTGACACATTTAGGCTAACTAATTATGTAATGCCCAAGATTTTTAAGTTTAAATGTTTGAGGAAATAAGACATTTCAAAGGATTATGAAAGCCTTGAGACCAAAGTTCAATTTTTGAACTAGGGGCAAAATTGCAATTATGAGGTTTGGGTAAACGTGCAATTTTTGAAAAAGGAACCCAGGAATAAGTGTAATTTACTAAAAGGCTTGGGAATTGGTGAGATTCAAGGAAAGCTCGGGGACTTAAATGAAATGGATTTCAAACTTCATTCCAATATGATTTTGGATTTCAAAACTTATTAAATGTAACTTTGGATTCCAAATATTATTGAATTTGGTTTTGGACAAGTGGCGACATAGGATTGGGCACGAGAATCAAGGCATGAGGTGGCAGGGACAAGTGGCAGTGTAATGATTATGGCGCTAGGTGGCGAGATAAGTGGCGGTGTGGGATTAGTGGAGCTTGGAACTCATAACAAATTGACTTTTGGCTTAGATTTTTATAGATAATCTTGTTCTTGAGAGAGAGAGAGGGAAGTTTTTCAAAAAGAAGGAGTGAAATCGGTGAAGAAAAGAAGGAGAAATGGGCTTTGCCAGAATTTTTGGGTCCTCCTTGGAGTTCATGCCAAACAGTCAAACAAATGCTGAGGTAAGTTTCATTTTTTGTTATATTCCTATAGAAGGGGAAGAGAGGGACCTGTAGGTTCGAACGGGGGTTGAATTGGAGTTCAAACGAGAGAGATATGGTCAAAAAACCAGAGAGGTAGCGCACTGTCTCTAGAGAACAAGGTGGCAGGTGCGTTGCATGCACCGGCAGGGGTAACTTGTGGCAGCGTGTGGGGCGGTTTCTCCCAACGCATAAGGGCGCGTGACAACTCCTTTTGACCTGCAATTTTATAGCTTTGACCTTATTTTAATTCCCTACAACCCTATGTAAACATATTTGGTGTTTGGTTTATTGAAATGCGTGATTTTTGTAGAAAACCTAACTCGACTAGTGTGAATAGTACACCCAAAAGATAAATAGTCAAGGTGAGTGGTTTATGCATGCTTCTTGCTTCCTCTTGATCATTTTTGGTTTCATTTGTGGGTAGTTTGTTGCTTATGTCTCATGTTTCCTTTATTTCGAGCATATTTTTTCTACTTTGTTGCATCTGGTTTGAACAAGATGACTCCCATGCGTGGCTTGCATATCATACTCCTTTTGCTTTGTTATACATCATGTCGTGGTTGGTGGCTTACATCTCATGTTTCATTACTTTTGAGCATATCTTTCCTATTTTATGCGCATCACGATGTTTGTATTTGTGGCTAGTTAGTGGAACTGGAGTTTGAACATGATGATTAGCAGCTTGTTGGTGGAATATCACGATGATCGGGGAGCAATCCCGTGCCTAGAGATGGGGTCGTGCCTAGAGGTGAGGCATGAGGGGTTGGAGCACGATCACGTGCCTAGAGATGGGGCTTAGCCTAGAGGGGAGGTTGAGATGTTTGACATGAGTGGTGGTAGGAATGATGGTGACTCGGGGAGATTCCTTGATATACTGCATATTGCTCTTACATGCATTGTTTTCTTTCTTATACCACTTACTTAGATGTAATTGTCTAACTTGGTGTTTCATACCCCTGGGATATTCAACATCCCAAGTATATCCAAGGTGCCAGGTATCCTGAAGACAAGCAAGGGAAAAAGGCAAAGCGATGGCCGAAGTTTAGTTTAATTTTCTGTTAAACATGTACTATGGATTTTTGTATAAAAAGGAGTTATTGTAACTTTTGATTTTCTGTCTATTTCTGAGTTAGATGTTGTATAAAAAGGCTATTACTATGGGTTTATCTTGAGGTTTGTGTATCACAGTTGTATAAACAGGGGTTATGTAAGGCATGGGTTTATTTTATGTTGTCTAGGGTATGTGTCATGATTATTATGTATTGTGGACGTTGTAAGAGTTTATTTACTAGATTTTGGAAGTTATGTATCACAATTGTACTTGTATTAAAGATTTCATAGAGGGAATCCTTATTACCTAGATTTAGCTAGCTTTTAGGTTCAATCCTCTGCTTCCATTGGTAAGGATTTCCATAACCCCTGTGTGGGGTATTAGTCTGTATTTAACATCATTGTATATACCTCAGAGCATAATAAACACTACATAATTAGATTTGGGTCGTTACATTTAGAGCACATTGCAACATGTACATAGCGATAACATTTAGCTTTATCTTCATGATGTTATGGTTAGTCCAATCCTTTTTTGATTTTGACACAGCTTCATTCTCAATAATGACAATGGGCATGCTGAAGCCTGATATGATGATTCTTCATGCCTCCACATCTATGAACATAATGAAAGTCTTTATTTTGTTTTTCCAATATGCATAATTGATTCAATTAAAGAAAGGTGACTTGTTGCATGATTGACTTTCGTGAATGTTGCCACTTAATGCTCGAACCATATTGATCTTTTCTCAAGATTGTTAAACCTGTTGCTTTTAAGACATGATCTAATACCACTTAAAAGGATAATTAGCTTATAGGGGGGTGGGGGGGGGGTGAATTAAGCTCACCCAAATTTTAAAACTTACTTGAATGTAAATAAAACAAGAATACAAAACATAGTGATTTATAGTGGTTCTTCCCTAACTACCTACTCCACTACCTTAACTCCTTGTTAAGGATTTTAAACAACTTAATAGGATAGAACAAGAACCTTTACAATATGTGCTTTTGAGGATCAAGCACTTAACCTTTCAATAGAGTAAGCAAAGAAAATTTTCAAATACAACACTTGGAGAAGCTAAGTAATTTTGCACTCTCAGTGAATGGGGCTTCTCACTTAGGTTTAGAGAATAAAATACTTCCTTTTTACACACTCTCTCTAAAAACAGAAAACAAAAGATATAGCTTGATAAGCTTGTTTGAATCGAGACTTTAGATGTTTTTCTTAGATAAGCATTCTGTCTTTTTTTGTGTCTTGAGTCTCTTAGTATTTTATAACTTTCCTTCTTCAATGCTCTTGATAATTTATCCAAAAAAAAAAATCCTGTAATACCTGAAAACTTTGTAAAGCCTGTATACATAAAGAAATGGAACATTTCAAAGAGTTACAAGAATTTTGGGTCAAAATAGTAGCCTCCAAAATAGGGGTTGAAGTGCAATTTTAAGAAAACTTAGGGCACAAGTGTAATTTACTAAAACTATGGGGTAATGGCATAATAAATCCTTTCCCTAGGGACATAAGGGAAATTTAAGGATGACCCAGGGACCAAGTGGCAAGGGGTCTAAGTGTAATTACCCGAAAAGCTTGGGCCAAGGTATGATTCTTGAAACCCCAAAACTAGACAATTAGGGTAACAAACTAAACCAACTAATCGTTGGAAGTAATTATGAGACACACAAAATGGAGCATGAGGTGGCAGAGATAAGTGGAAATGTAATAATTACGGCGTTAGGTGGGGGGATACTTGGCGAAACATGATTGGCTGGAAGATTTACAAAAAAGGAACCTTGGGTTGTAGAATCAAGCATTCCAAGTGAAATTTGGCTTGATTTTTGTCCAAATTGAGAGATCCAAATGAGGGGAAAGGATTCTCAAGAGAGAGCGGGAAATTATGTAAAAAGAAAGAGTGAAATCGGTGGAGAAACGAGGGAGAAGGGTCCTCGTTGGTGTTTTCAAAACTTCATTGGAATTTCATCCAAAGCTACCAAAAAATGGCCAGGTAAGTCTAATCTAAACTTATATTCCAGTAGAGGAGGAAGAGAAGGAGTCGTAGGAACAAACGAGGGTCGAATTAGAGTTAAAATAAAGGAGAACAGATTGAAAAACTGAAGCTGTAGCGAATCTGTGTTGCCTGGTGCCGGAGAAGGCAACCAGTGCGTGTAGTGCACCCGCTAGCCTGCGCGTGTGGGTTTGTGAGCCTACTTTTTGAAGCGTGTAAGGGCGTATGACACCTTATTTTTCCCTATAATTTTACCCACAAGTAAGTTAAAACATTTAGAATAATCCTATGTAAAAATAGTTGGTGTTTGGTTTACAAAAATACATGTTTTCTACAGAAAACCTAAACCGACAAGTGAGAACAGTACACCCAAAAGGTAAACAGTCAAGGTGAGTGGTTCCTACATACTTCTTGCTTCATCTTGATCATTCTTGGGTTCATTTGTGTGCGGTTTGTAGCTTACATATCATGCTTCCCTTATTCTTGCATATCTTTTCCATTTTTCATGGATTACGGTACTTGTGGACTGTGGCTAGTTGTTGTAGGTCATCATGTATGATCGGGAGGGATCACGTGCCCGCGTGGGGCTGAGGAGTTTAGACATGATGACCAGTGAGGGTGATTGCAACACCTTGGCATTGCTACCACAATGGGAGATTTCATACTGCATATTGCATTTGCACACATATGTTTTCTTTCCTGAACCATCTCACTTAGATGTAATTATCCAACCTGGGTGTTTCATACCGCTAGAATATTTAACATTCCAGGTACATCAAACATGCCAGGTACCCCCGAGACAAGCAAGAGAAAAGGCTAAGAGGTGGCCAAAGTTTAGTTTAAATTTTCTATTATTCATGTACTGCGGATCTTTGTATAAAGAGGAGTTATTGTAATCTTTGGGTTTTTTATCATGTTAGATGGACATGGATCATACTTGTAAGCGTCATTAGTGAAGCTTTGGGTTTTCTATCTATTTCTAAGTTAGACACTGTATAAAGAGGCTACTATTGTGGCACTTGTATATCATAGTTGTATAAATAGGGGTTAAAGTAAGGTTTGCATTTATTTTTATGCTGTTGAGGGTGTATGTCGTGATTACTATGTACTGTGGACGTTGTAGATGTTTATTTGTTGGATTTTAGAAGTTACGTATCGTAATTGTACTTATATTAAAGGTTTTATAGTGAAAATCCTTATTATCTAGCTTTAGCTAGCTACTAGGTTCAATCCTTTGCTTCTATTAGTAAGGATTTCCATAACGTCCGTGTGTGATATTGACTTGTATTTAGCATCATTGTATATTTGAAAAACACGGCGTTACAAAGCCTACCTATAAACCTGCAAAGAACATGCCTCTCTTGTCTTTTCCAACGGTTAGTAATTAATTTAAAGCTCAAATGTATACAATTTTAATCAAAGAATGTTTAGATAGCATTTAATGAATATTTGATTGTCTGAAAATAAAGAACAATTGCATTTAATGTAGGCTTAAAAACTATATTTCAAGTTTTAGAGAGTGTTAGTCAAGTAAGATTAACTATTACTCAAGTGAAATAAGAGGTTATTCGAGTTGTTTTAACATTTAGACGATTAAGTGATGCATTACTCGACTACTGAATAATTTTACTTGATTAAGATTATCAAATACATAAGTCATTACTTGACTATTTAGATTTGTTACTAAACTAAAAGGAATAATACTCGATTATAGACATTTCTTAGTCAATTAACTTTTTAATTATCTTGCTGCTTCAATATGGTACTCAATTATGTGATTTATGAATCTCGACTAAAGAATTTCTTTACTTGATTAAAAATTACTCTTAGTCAATTAAAACTTTGAGTACCATTATACCTAAGAATTATTACTCAATTAAGGAACTAAATTACTCGACTCAAACAAGATGTTAATTAAATAATAACTCTTAATTGATTAATTCCTCGAGTACATTTCTATTCAATAGTAATTACTAGATTAAAAATATGTTACTCGACTAAACAAGATGTTACTGGATTAAAGAATAATTCTGAATCGATTAATCTTTTGAGTACGTTTCTGTTCAAGAATAATTACTTGATTAAAAAATATATTACTCGACTAAGCAAGACGTTACTCGATTAAAGAATAATTCTTAGTCAATTAATCTTTTGAGTACATTTCTACTTATGAATATCACTCGATTATTCAAATATGTTACTCGACTAAAAAGATATTACTCAATTTACAAGTAAATCTTAGTTAATTAACTTCTTGAGTACAGAGAAGTAATACTCAACTGATACAGAAAATATTCAACTAAAATAACTATTAATCAATTAATTGTGTTTTCAATGTACTTTATTCGATTAAAGGATGATCGTTACTTGACTAATACAAAGTTGTACTCGAGTAATAGTTGAATGTCAATTAAAACTGAATTTTCCTAATATAATTACTTGACTAATACAAAGTTGTATTATATTTGAGTAATATTTGAATGTTAGTTAAAACTGGATTCCCTTAACACAATTAATTGATTAATATGAGGTTGTACTCGAGTAATGTTTATGTTATTCAATTAACTTGGTCTATTACTCAATTAACATATTGTTTTTAGTTTTATTTCACCAAATTGTGTTTTTATTATTCCAAAGCATATGTTTTAGATATAAGCATCAAAACCAAGAGTTAAACATTATCGACCAATTCTCAAAAACAATTGATAGTTTTGCTCGATGAGATTTTTGAAAACGAGACTAGCTTTTGTCTTGTCCATCAACAGAGCATTAATTGCTTTGATAAAGTGATAATAAATGCATTGATTAGTGCATTAAATGAGGAGAGAGGTATGAGAGAACATAATAGAGGGAAAGGGGAGATTATCTCTTACAAGCAATCGAATTATCTTTCTCGATAGATTACAATAGCCTTTAGCTTGTTGTTTTCTTGTTGCTTGCTCCAACTTTCTAATAGCTTCCCTTCTTCTTATTATCTCATTCTCCTTCTTTGACCCTTTCTCATTAAATGAGATTCTTCTTCACTTAAGAACCATAGCCATCTTTTCATAACCTTTGCTCAGCCTTATCTAGCATAAGGGATTGGCAAAAGGTTCTAGTGTCTATTCTTGGTGTGGATCGACTTAGGCTTTCGCACTTGTGAAAGAGGCCTGGTTTGCTAAAAGAAAACAAGTAAGGAGTTTTTCATGAAGGAGGTACAAGGGAGATCAATAAATAATCGGCATTGACATTTCTCCATAAGGTAAAAGTTACTATTATGGTCTTCATTTTGAATGAAAAATATATACACATGGTAAACTACTAAGTTAGCAAGAGATTTTGTTCTTTTCTGCTACATTTACATGTTTTTGAAAAAAGTTTTGGAAAAACAAATAAATCTCTTACAGTACTAGCTTAATGTAAGCGGATCTTTCAATATCAATGCAAATTGTTATCTTTGAAGTCTTCTCGTTGAAAATTAGAAGAGCCAAATCTAAAGATAGTAGGAGACTTTGCCACCACCTCTATAAAAAAGGGATGACCCTCCTTTCCAAGTACAATAGGAATTCCACTGTGAATACTCTATAATTTTCCTTAGTATTCTACTTCTGGTGAATCTAACTTAAGTATTGAAGGGTTTGTACATAAAGTGTAATGACCCGATTATGGGTTTGGACTATTTTGGTATTTAGGGCATTAATGTTGTGTGAGTGGAATTTTGAGATATAATTGAAATTGGATGTTTGAAGTGATGTGTATGCATATATATATGATTTTCCAATTAGTTAAGTGAGGAGAAAAGAAAGAAGGACTTAAAGATCATTTGTAGAAATTATTGAGGGCAAAATGGGAATAGGAAGTTGGTATAAAAAGGAGACAAGAGGAGTCCATGCCATTTTTTATCTTCTCTCTCTCGTTCCTTTCTTCTTCCTCATTCACTCCCAATCTTTTCTTCTTCCACTTGAAGCTTCAATCAAGGAAATTGAAGGCTGAAACTAGGGGGATTTGGAGGCTCATCTTCTTCCTCAAACTCTTCCACTTGGGATCAAATGCAAGTTCTAGCTTGCACTTATTTTTCATTTTTGTTGTGCAAGCTTCATTGTTTATCTTCTCGTATAGTTGTAAATTTTGCGTTGATTTCTTGGGGGTTTGTGGATGTCATCAAGTTGTGAGATTTGTGGTTGAAATTATGAAATGTTGGGGGTTGTTGCAAGGAGTTAGGGTTTTGCGTAGAAATCTGGTTAGTTGTATTTTGTGAATAATTTCTCAAAATTTTGGTAAAACGGGTTTATAACCTGAAGGAGACCATGAATTACACCAATATTTCAAAGGAATTTTTTATTTTTGGGTTAGGGATTGAGAAAATTGGAGTTTGGAATGAATTTGGGGGCTTTCAATTCATCCGTGTGCCTTTCTGGATCCCAGGAGTCGACTAATTTGGGCCATTACTCGACTAATATGCCCCCAAAGTCTATTAATCAGAGCCCTGGTCTTGTAAGCTCTCTGTCGAGTTGACTATTTTGAGTCGACATATGAAAATTTGACTATTTTCTTCCACAAGTCAACTATTTTCCCAATAAGTCGACTATTCCCCTCATAAGTCGACTAATTTTGATTTTTTCAGACTGTGCATGCTTCGTTGTTTAGAGGATAGCTTTTAGTAGAAAAATCGGATTTGAGATCCGTTTGATGCGTTGTAAACTAGACTCAATAAGATTTTATTTGGAATAAGATTCGAATTATTTGGAAATTTTTTGAGTGATTTCTTATTAGTCGAAAAACATGTTTATATGTTCTTGAGAACAATTAGGCATTCAATAGCGAGGTGTTATGTGAATTGAAGATTCATGATAGGCCTATTTGAGGATGATGATGTGCATATAAAGGTTGATAAATGAGTTGGGAAGTGGATTTTTTAGAGATATGAATTGTGAGGTATAATTCATGAATGTTCTCTTATGATGTGTGGACACATCCTTTAAGGAATGAGTTGTGAATTTAGATGTTGAAGAGAATATCCAAGTATACACCATAGTTGTAATTACAATCCTGGGGAGAGATAAGAGGAAACATATGAATTCATGTGCATGTGTAGACTATGGTGGTGGTATGTGCTTGTGATCATGATGCGTAAAACTGTGGGTTTGAGTCCCACAACAACCATATCTTATGACGCGTAAGATTGTGGGTTTGAGTCCCACATCAATAATATCTTATGAGGCATAAAACTGTGGGTTTGCGTCCCACAGTAGCCATATCTTATGACGAGTAAGACTGTGGGTTTGAGTCCCACAACAACTATATCTTATGATGCATAAGACTGTGGGTTGAGTAGGCGCGTGTTAATGCCACAAAGTTGAGAGCGGTCTAAGAGTAGTGCTATGATGGGGCCACTATATATAGGGCATGTGGTATCATAGGCAGGTGCTAGTGTCGCAGAGTTGAGAGCGGTCTGAGAGCACTGCTATGATGGGGCCACTGTATACGGGGCGTGTGGTATCATAAGTGGGTGTTAGTGCCGCAAAGTTGAGAGCGGATCCAGGTCACTGCTATGATGGGACCATTGCATACTTAAGGTATGGTATCACAGACGGGTGCTAGTACCGTAGAGTGAATTGGATTTATAGGCCCAGAGTAGGTTGTCGTGGGACATGAATATGTACGATATCACAAGATAAAGGGTGTTATGCTTAGAGCATTAGATGAGTTCTAGAGACTATATAGTAGCAAGGCTACCAGAGTGTGCCTTATCCATGTTATGGTAGGAGTTGTTACTTGTGTAGATTGTATTGATATCAGTTGTGATTATGACCATGATGTTCCATGTTACAATTCTACCTTTATTACTTTATGCCACGATCCTACCATATATTGCTTGTTATTGCTTACTGAGTCTCTGTTTTGATATATCTCATGCTCTATTTCTTTGTATTACGCTTACTGGGCCTTGCTACTCATTCTTTCTGTTCACATCATCTCAGGTGCAGGTAAAACGATGGAAGAGATGGTACTAATAGGGCATGATCTGTTAGGTTAGATGTGTACAGAGCTTACCCGAATAAAAGGTTTTGGGGGCGTTTGTTAGCTGGTTGGGTTGTACTATGTTATTGGTTGTATTTTATTATTAGGTTTGTTGTATTCCCCTTTGGGATAGCCTAATGAAATGTAAATGATGATATTAACTATTTTGTTCTGTATAAAGGAAAAGAAAATGGTGGAATCATTACTATTTGTTATATGGTATAAATGATCTTGATTGAGTTACACTTTGTTCCCATCTTGTATCGAACCTCTGGGTCATTACAGTTGGTATCAGAGTAGGGTTCGGGGTTGAGTCTCTGTACACATAAGTGTGTTGTGTAGAGTTAGGAAAGAGTTGTGTGATTAAATATGAGTTTAAATGGGAAAATTCAAATTTTGAATATGTTGTGTGTGCAACGAAGTGAGGGTTTGCAGAATGAGGACATCAGTTAGGGGTAAAGGCTGGGGTTAGTATGCACCTATAACAGCATTTGAGAATCTCGCGGAGTCTAGTAGAGGCTAGTGACAGGGGATAGATGAGGTGCAAGGGACCTTGGTAGGGTTCTAGAGGACAGTTGAAATGCTCACTACTGGTCAGGTCAGACCAAAGTAGGGACCTCGAGAGGCTGAGGTGGGTCTTAAGGAGGCCAATGGTGATGGTCATCCTTCCTACCCAGTGATTCATAAGACTGATGGTTATGTTGGGGGTCAGTTACTTAAGTATTTTATGGCACTTTGACCACCCAAATTTCATAGGGGAAGTGTGTGTTCATGCATGACATTGTATATATGTGTATCAAGTGAGTTTGTTTTTACATGATGGTGTTTTCTCCCTTGGCCTCTGAGCCAGGGCACTACTATTGTTGTGTCAGTGATATCCGAGCAGGATAGGCATGTGTTGCCATGCCAAAGAGAGTGACGTATGGTTGATGAATATTATGGGTCTAGATGTTGCATATGATGTGGTTGAGTATATTGACATGTGTGGGCCTGAGGGTCACTTGTATTCCATGAGCATAAGTGTGTAAAAAAAAAAAAACCATAACATGGGGTATACAACATGAAAAGCAATGTGAACATGAACGTGTATGGCGGGACATGCCGTACTATATGAATTAGGACCAAATGGCCATTTGCAAAATCCTGAATATATACCATATAACTTGGTGGCTGCACTCTCACCCTGCAATTAAAACACAATAAGAAAAACACAATAAAACTTTTATATATTTTTCTTTATTTTGGTGAGAGGTTTATACTCATCGGTGTACGAGTGCAGTTGTAGTCCAAATTTAAATTTGTATTTTCTGAATGAATCCAGGTCGTCCACTAAGAGATTTATTTATGGCAAAAGAAAAAGAATGTCACACATAAGCACACGTATTTGGACGAATTGGCAACAAGATTTTTTTTATGGATTTTTAGATAACAGATACTAGGAAATAAAGTAAGGCAGAAGTTGAAATAAATGCTAAAGGTGAGAATATGAAATTGGATAGCACTTGAGTTAAGACAATTTCAGTACCAACCCGTTAATTCTCAATTTTTAGCAGAAAAGATTAGCAACATTAATTTAATTTCAGATATGAGGGTGTGTTATTAAATGCAATTAGGGATGATGGTAGTTATATTTTAAGCAATCCCATACATGATATGCGAGATTCTAATTTAAACAACTACCATAAATCCAATTGCAATTAATACACAAAATAACTAAATTAATCATCTAGGTTTGGGTATGATAGCATTTCCAGTTCTAATAACTCCTATGCGTGGCATGAAATTTCTAAGTTAAACTTACGCTCCAATCCAAACCTACTGATTTCTCAATAATTAATATACACTCATACTAAAATTTAAATTAATGTCACTCATTTAAAGCACACATTTTTTTGGGAATCATTAGCGTTGGACACTGTTCTTGTCTTAACCCAAGATTGGATTTAGCTACTCATCTCCATTTAAAAGTTAATTGACAAGAATTTAAATGGTGTAATTTAAATAATATAATTTAAATGACAGAAATTAAAATAACAGAAATTAACCAACCATTTAGGCGGTGGATAATAAAATGATAGGAATTAAAATTGTAAAAATTTAAAGGCAGAAATTAACTGGCTATTTAGGCGGTGGATAATAAAATAACAATAAATGACATAAGAATTCAAGAGAAGAAAAAAAGAAAGTAAGATCACAAGAGAAAACAATAGAGAAAAGAAGAGAGAATAAGAGCAATTCTCTAAAAGAAAATTTAAGAAAACAACTAAACTTTGATTCAAGAATCATAATTACTTATACAAGTGCAACCAAGTGAGCTAACAAGATGCAATACAAACCACATAATTTCAATTATTCAACTAGACATAATTATATCTAATGGGCACTCACACACCTAAAGTTAAATGGATTTTAGCTAAAAAACATACCTAATAAAACACTCATAAAACATATATTTAAAAAAAAAAAATTCTACAATTGGGTTTTTGGTTTTCATTAGGATTAAAAATGCTTGGACTTTCTCCAAATGATGTATTCCATGGGTTGCTCAAGTTGGGCCTTAAACATTTGTTGGGCCTTGAGTTTTCAATTTAATGGGCATGCGTTGGGCCATTTCTTCATTCCAACTTGCAATTAAATGTGGGCCTTCCTTGAACTTTAATGATTTGAGCCTCCAATTTAATGGTTCACGCATGCCTGTAATTCAAATGTTATTATATATTATATATTACATATATATACTTCACGCATGACATTCAATTTATATATTATATATATTTATATATATTGTAAATAACTATTCAATTAAACCAATTTAAAATCAAAATAGGGATTATAATTATAACAAAATTTTACAAAATTAACCACTAATCATATCCCCCAACTTAAACATTGCCAGTCCCTTAGCAATCAGATTATACACTCGC
Organism: Diospyros lotus; assembly: GCF_014633365.1. Taxonomy (NCBI): domain Eukaryota; kingdom Viridiplantae; phylum Streptophyta; class Magnoliopsida; order Ericales; family Ebenaceae; genus Diospyros; species Diospyros lotus. Next base: position 23,054,672 of record NC_068351.1, read on the forward strand.
CAAGATTTATTCGCTATAACTGTATGAATGTAAAAATTTCAAATTCGAAACCTAAATGCATAATATCGAATAAGTAATTTAGCATTCTAAATCAGATTTTAGTTAAAGGTCATACAATCTTAGGAATGACAATTAGGATAACCAACACATAGACTTACTCTCTCGAAATTTTGACTTTAAACCTTACTATGGATTTTTCCTCCAATAAAAAGGATTTCTCAGGTGTACACACAAGGGGATACACCATTATAAGAGTAAACGCAGAACAAGTTCAAAACTCGGTGTCATCCCAAATACAAGGAACGTATTTTCAGAAAAGAATACGGAAATTGACATAGCTTTAGACTGGACTAATGCCCTAAATGAATAGCTTCTGAATTTAAACATGATCCCCTACTCTGAACTCGAATTCTGAGATCACATGATTTATAACATCCAGAAGGACCAGACCAAGTTGTAATGGGGCTATGAGGTTAATATAAGTTGTCAAAGAAAAAGTAGAGTGTGCAAAGGGTATGTCAAATTTTTTTTTCCACCATTTATTTTAAAACAATTGTGCTGAATAGCTAAGAGAATTTTCCCCCTTTTTTTTTCTTCTTTTTTTTCTCTCTTTTTTTTTAAAAAAAAGTATGAAAATAGCTAAATAGACTAATTCCCAAAAACACACTAGGTTGGACAAAATTCATATGGTTATGGGTTAAACAAGGGTAACGAAAGAAGTTATACTATAAATGGCTCAAATGGGCTAGCAAGTGAGGTTAATTTAAAGAAAGAAAAAAAAGTTAATAGGCCCAAAATGAAAGAAATTGATCCTTCTATCATGATTCTACAAAACGATGTTACTTAGTCATCTAATTCGAAGTTTGAAACTAGTTAAATTCATCCGCTATCATACTATACATTCAAAGCGAATTGATATTTTGAAGCTATTGAAAAGATGAGATAAACAATAAATCATATTTAGAGTAAGTGTTATTTCACTCAGAATTAACGGTTATTAGGCTCAAACACTTACTTGGGTAATAGTCTCCACTTCTGTTGAGGGATCATACAGTGTATTAATCAGCTAATTACTATTACCTTTGACTTTATGACCAATAACTAATTTTTAAATTTTGAATACCCGATGAATGCAAATTACTTGTTCTAATGCATAGATGTTTTCAAATAAGAAATCAATGCATTCATGTTTCGTATTGCAAACTTAATCGGCTATCAATGCATAACTCCAAAGCTTTAGAATAACATTATTTAAAACACACATTTTTTTTTTTAAGAGCAGATAAAGATAATCAATTCACACAAGATTATAAGCAAGTAATTGCAAACTCACAGTTAAACATGAACCAAATAATTCATAATTAGACCTTACACTCCCAACCTGAATTGCAGTAATAAAATAGGGTTGTTAGGAATACCTGTAACTCCACAAGTCCATAGATTTACTGTGAATTACTAAAACTCAAACAAACAAATAAGCATACCATATATATATTTATATTTTCACACCAAAATAAAAATTTCATGCAAGTCATAAGATAAACAAAATGCGTCTCAAGAGTACAAAAGGTACTCCTTACTCAACTATCTTATCAAAGACTTGCCTAACAATATTCCATAGTTTTTTTTAATTAATTAATTATTTTTCTTTTTCTAAGAGAAATTTGGGTGGTTTCTATTGTTGGGATGATATGAGTTGTAATTTTGGTTATGCTCATAATAGTTTCCCCTTGATTTTGGTTTTACCTACCCTCAAAATTGTGTGAATGTGCATTATTTGTTTGTCCATACAATACCTCTTTGAAAGCAGGTAATGTAGGACATTCCTCAATCTTGTGCTTTGTTGTGTCACAAACTACACATTTTACTTCCACTTGATTAACAAACTATGTTCTCTTGGTTCCAGACTTTCAATCTTTCTTGTCAAGGTAGCTATCTTAGCATTCAATTCATCACTCTCACTCAGTTGGTACCTACCTCTAGATCGTGGATTTTCTTTTGAGTCATTAGAAGATATTGGTCCAACCTCCCAGTTTCTAGTGTTTTCTGGTAAGGTATTAAAGAATTGGAATGCATCATCGGGAGTCTTATCGTAAAACTCACCATTACGCATGGTGGACACTAGCATTTTCAATTGAGGACTAAGAGCGTCATGAAAGAAACTGACCACTCTCCATTGTTCAAAAGCATGGTGTGGCCAAGCATGGAGAATGTCCTTAAACCTTTCCCAAGTTTGAGCAAAGTTCTCATTAGGTTTGCACACAAAATTCATAATTTACCTCTGAAGGGTGGCAGTCCTATTGGCTAGGAAATATTTTTTCAAAAATGTCGTTTGCATTTCCCTCCAGGTTCCTATGAACCTAGGTGGAAGAGTGCTCAACCACATCTTAGCCTTATCCTTGAGTGAAAATGGGAAGAGCCTCAATCTTATGACATCTTCATTCACTGTATGATACATACAGGTGCTACACACTTCCTCAAACTCTTTCATATGGGTGTATGGGTTTTCAGAATCCATGCCATGGAAAGTTGGCAACAGTTGGATGGTGCCAGGCTTGAAATTAAACCTACGATAGTTGATGGGCAGAAGAATGCATAAGGGAGTTGTCTGCCTAGGAGGATGAAGATACTCCCTAAGAGGTCTGATCATTTCATGATCAATGGGATCAGGGTCACCGTGGTCACTACCATGTGCAAACATGTTGTGTGCAAGTGGCATGTTCTCGTTGTGTTGAGACATGAGTGATTGATATTCTACAATTCTACTTGACCTAAGTATCATACACCATGTACAGAAATAAAGTAAAAAGAAACAGAATTACCAGATTTATCAGAAGATGCTTATTCTTATTTTTTTTCTTTTTGTTTTTGCCTCAATCTCCCTGGTAACGGCGCTAAAATTTGGCTGCACTCTCACCCTACAATTAAAACACAATAAGAAAAACACAATAAAACTTTTATATATTTTTCTTTATTTTGGTGAGAGGTTTATACTCATTAGTGTCCGAGTGCAGTTGTAGTCCAAATTTAAATTTGTATTTTCTGGATAAGTCCAGGTCGTCCACTGAGAGATTTATTTATGGCAAAAGAAAAAGAATGTCACATACACACACACGCATTTGGACGAATTGGCAACAAGATTTTTTTTATGGATTTTTAGATAATAGATACTAGGAAATAAAGTAAGGCAAAAGTTGAAATAAATGCTAAAGGTGAGAATATGAAATTGGATAGCACTTGAGTTAAGACAATTTCAGTACCAACCCGTTGATTCCCAATTTTTAGCAGAAAAGATTAACAACATTAATTTAATTTTAGATATGAGGGTGTGTTATTAAATACAATTAGAGATGATGATAATTCTAGTTTAAGCAATCCCCATACATGATATGCGATATTCTAATTTAAGCAACTACCATAAATTCAATTGTAATTAATACACAAAATAACTAAATTAATCATCCAGGTTTGGGTATGATAGCGTTTCCAGTTCTAGTAACTCCCATGCCTAGCATGAAAGCTCTAAGTTAGGCTTATGCTCCAATCCAAACCTACTGATTTCTCAATAATTAATATACACTCATACTGAAATTTAAATTAATGTCACTCATTTAAAGCGTAACTTTCTTTGGGAATCATTGGCGTTGGACACTGTCCTTGCCTTAACCCAAGATTGAATTTAGCTATTCATCTCCATTTAAAAGTTAATTGACAGGAATTTAAATGGCGTAATTTAAATAACAGAATTTAAATGACAGGAATTAAAATAGCATAAATTAACCTGCCATTTAGGTGGTGGATAATAAAATGACAGGAATTAAAATTGCAAAAATTTAAAGGCAGAAATTAACCGACTATTTAAGCAGTGGATAATAAAGTAACAATAAATGACATAAGAATTCAAGAAAGTAAGATCACAAGAGAAAACAATAGAGAAAAAAAGAGAGAATAACTAAGCTTTGATTCAAGAATCATAATTACTCTTACAAGTACAACCAAGTGAGCTATTTATAGCCCACAAGATGCAATACAAACCACACAATTTCAATTATTTAACTAAACATAATTATATCTAATGGGCACTTACACATCTAAAGTTAAATGGATTTAGCTAAAAAATACACCAAATAAAGCACTCATAAAACATATATTTAAAAATAAAAAAAGATTTGTACAATTAGGTTTTTGGTCTTCATTAGGATTAAAAATGCTTGGGCCTTCATTAAGATTAAAAATGCTTGGGCCTTCTCCAAATGATGTCTTCCATGGGTTGCTCAAGTTGGGCCTTAAACATGTGCTGGGCCTTGGGCCTTCAATTTAATGGGCATGCGCTGGGCCATTACTTCATTCCAACTTGCAATTAAATGTGGGCCTTTCTTGAACTTTAATGATTTGAGCCTCCAATTTAATGGTTCACTCATGCCTGTAATTCAAATGTTATTATATATTATATATTACATATATATACTTAACGCATGGCATTCAATTTATATATTATATATATTTATATATATTGTAAATAACTATTCAATTAAACTAATTTAAAATCAAAATAGGGATTATAATTATAACAAAATTTTACAAAATTAACCACTAATCACCTGGCTGGTGTATGAGTAATAAGTTAATGGATTTAACTCTAATGATTTTGGTAAGGGGGGTTGAGTGATTGATGTGACATGGCTGTGAGGTATATATATTGCCCTTGTGATTATAAGTGTTAACAGTAGGTGGAGTTATCTAAGATCACGGTGAACGGTGATATTCCTGATGTATTACTTGATGTGTTACTAGGAATATTGCCTGAAGGGTGATTGATTTTCTATTGCTTTGATATTTGATGCCTAACCTATTTCAGAGTAGAATGACCGAATGAAGTGGGAAAGTTAAGGCACCAATTGTAAGGATTGGTTGATAAAGGACTTAGTCGTCCTAGTGTGTCATTGTGGAAAGTCCATCTTGGTCTACGCGTAGAAAAGATGGGTTTTTGAGGTGAGCTTGTAAAGGTGAAGCCCGTAATTGATTGATTAAGACCTACAATGATAATTGGGATTTGTAGTATCTTAGTTTGTGAAATTTGTTTCCCAGGATGGGAGTAAGAGTTAGCCACCATATTGGTGCTAGTTACACCTTTGAGTGAAAAAGGAATTCATTATGTATGAAATTGTTTCTTTTTATGTGGGATTTACTAAGTTATATGCTTGTATATAGTGAGGTTGCATGCATGAATTTGGTGTAATTGACATGCATTGCGAGGCTGTTTAGTTGATTCTCGGGTTGTGCCTATCAACTGCCTTGGGTAACCTGTTGACTGCTTCGGTGAAGTTGTCAACCAGTTTTGTCTAATGGCTGTCAATGATTAGGTATCGAGAGGGCAATTCTCGGGTTGTTGACCTGTTAGTAGAGATTGTCGACAGCTTCCTTCCAAAACCTATAGAGCTATCGATCGTTCCTCCTTGCCTATCAACCAGTTGTTTCCCCTATTGCTTAATTTTTATTGTTGCATCCGACATGCCCCAAATCAATACAGGAGGTCCTAGCAAGCCCTCCAACATATTAAACTTTGAAATTTATTCATGGAGGGTGGGAACTATATGTGTTGCAATTTTTGTGCATTATTTGGTATATTTTGTGTAAGTGAGGGAATGGGGTTGTGGGTGCTATTTAATGCATATAAGTATGTCAAGGGGAGACGTTTCCTAAAGTGTCCAAGGGATAAGGAAATGGTATATGTTTAAGATAATGCATGTTGTATGCATGGGTTTGTGTGAGTATTGGAACTTTTAAAAGGCTAGGTGTTTATGGGGTATCTAAGGATATTTTATTATGCCGGTGGGCTTATGCCTATTGTGGTTATCATGCTCGTGGGCTCATACCCATCATGGTTATCATGCCAGTGGGTTTATGTTGACTGTGGGAGTTTCTGCTCATAATGCTATCTAGGATGGACTGGAGCGTGGGTGGATAATGGTCCATACTTTATAATAATGTAAATTCATTGATGCGTGACTTGGCATAGGGGCATGACATGCATGACTTTGTCCATTGTGAAAATTCTTACTTTTGTCTATAATGTTATTCATTGTGGTCAGGCCCTAGAGAAGGGTTATTCTTGTTGTTGATATATTATGCCTCATTTTATTATGTCATCGATTGTTGTTTAAACTTATGGAGCTTTGTAGCTTATGTCCTTCCTTTGGATTGTGGGGTGCGACGATTATCCTTGACCTGACGTTTGGTTATGCCTCCGAAAGTGGCTAGTGTTTATAATGTTCCCCACGCCTCGTCGTTGTGACGAGGATCCTTGTTGCAAATTTGGGGGACTAAATTCTTTTAAGGGGGGGGGGGGGGGAGAAATTATAATGACCCAATTATAGGTTTGGACTATTTTGGTATTTTGGGTATTAATGTTGTGTGAATGGAATTTTGAGATAAAATTGAAATTGGATGTTTAAAGTGATGTGTATGCATATATATATGATTTTCCAATTAGTTAAGTAAGGAAAAAAGGAAGAAGGACTAAGAGATCATTTGTAGAAATTGTTGAGGGCAAAATGGGAATGGGAAGTTGGTATAAAAAGAGAGACAATAGGAGGCCATGCCATTTTTTCTCTTCTCTCTCTTGTTCCTCTCTTGTTCCTCATTCACTCCCAATCTTTTCTTCTTCCACTTGAAGCTTTAAGGAAGGAAATTGAAGGTTGGAACAACGAAACTTTGGTGGAGATTTGGAGGCTCATCTTCTTCCTCAAACTCTTCCACTTGGGATCAAAGGAAAGTTCTAGCTTGCACTTATTTTTCATTTTTGTTGTGCAAGCTTGATTGTTTATCTTCTCGTATAGTTGTAAATTTTGCCTTCATTTCTTAGGGGAAAGTAAATTCGGGTCTTGGGGGTTTGTGGATGTCATCGGTTTGTGAGATTTGTGGTTGAAATTATGAAATGTTGGGGGTTGCTGTAAGAAGTTAGGGTTTTGCATAGAAATCAGGTTGGTTGTATTTTGTGAATAATTTCTCAAAATTTTGATAAAACGGGTTTGTAACCTAAAGGAGACCATTAATTACACCAATATTTCAAAGGAATTTTGTATTGTTGGGTTAGGGATTGAGAAAATTGGGGTTTAAAATGAATTTGAGGGTTTTCAGTTCATCTGTGCACGTTTCTGGATCCCAGGACTTGACTAATTTGGTCATTAGTCGACTATTTTGGGCCATTAGTCGACTAATTTGCCCCCAAAGTCGACTAATTAGAGCCCTGGTCTTGCAAACTCTCTGTCGAGTCGACTATCTTTAGTGAACTTAGAAAATGTCGACTATTTTCTTCCATAAGTCGACTATTTTCTCCATAAGTCAACTATTCCCCATCACGAGTCGACTAATTTTGATTTTTTTAAAACTGTGCATGCTCCGCTGTTTTGAGCATAATTTTTAGTAGAAAATTCAAATTTGAGATCCGATTTGATTTGGAATAGGATTCGAATTAATTGGCCAAGTTTTGAGTAGTTTCTTATTGGTTCAAAAACATGTCTATATGTTCTTGACAACAATTAGGCATTCAATGGCGAGGCGTTATGTGAATTGAGGATTCATGATAGGCCTGTTTGAGGATGACAATGTGCATATAAAGGTTGATAAATAAGTTGGGAAGTGGATTGTTTAGAGATATGAATTGAAAGGTATAATTCATGGATGTTCTCTTATGATGTGTGGACACATCCCTTGAGGAATGAGTTGTGAATTTGGATGTGGAAGAGAATGTCCAAGTATACACCATGGTTACAATTACAATTCTAGGAAGAGATAAGAGGAAACATATGAATTCATGTGCATGTGTAGACTATGGTGGTGGTATGTGCTTTTGATTATGATGCGTAAGACTGTGGGTTTGAGTCCCACAATAGCCATATCTTATGACATGTAAGACTGTGGGTTTGAGTCCCACAACATCCATATCTTATGACGCGTAAGACTATGAGTTTGAGTCCTACAGCAACCATATCTTATGATGTGTAAAACTGTGGGTTGAGTAGGCGTGTGTTAGTGTTGTAGAGTTGAGAGCGGGCTGAGAGCAGTACTATGATGGGGCCACTACATACAGGGCGTGTGGTATCATAGATGGGTGCTAGTGTCGCAGAGTTGAGAGCGGTCTAAGAGCACTGCTATGATGGGGCTACTACATACTAGGCGTGTGGTATCATATGTGGGTGCTAATGTCACAAAGTTGAGAGCGGTTTGAGAGCACTGCTATGATGGAGCCACTGTATACGGGGCATGTGGTATCATAGGCGGGTGCTAGTGTTGCAAAGTTGAGAGAGGATTGAGGGCACTGTTATGATGGGACCACTGCATACTTAGTGTGTGGTATCACAAGCGGGTGCTAGTGCCGCAGAGTGAATTGGATTTATAGGCCCAGAATGGGTTGTCATGGGATATGAATGTACGATATCTCAAGATAAAGGGTGTTGTGCTTAGAGCATTAGACGGGTTCCAGAGACTATATAGTAGCAAGGCTACCAGAGTGTGCCTTATCCATGTTATGGTAGGAGTTGTTACTTGTGTAGATTGTATTGATCTCGGTTATGATTATGACCATGATGTTCCAAGTTACAATTCTACCTTTATTACTCTATGCCATGATTCTACGATATATTGCTTGTTATTGCTTATTGAGTCTCTGTTTTGATATATCTCATGCTCTATTTCTTTGTATTACGCTTGCTGGGCCTTGCGGCTCATTCTTTCTCTTCACATCATCTCAAGTGGAGGTAAAGCGATGGAAGATACGGGTCCTAATAGGGCATGATCTGTTAGATTAGATGTGTACAAAGCTTACCCGAATAAAAGGTTTTGGGGGCGTTTGTTAGCTAGTTAGGTTGTACTATATTATTGGTTGCATTTTATTATTGGGGTTGTTGTATTCCCCTTTGGGATAGTCTAATGAAATGTAAATGATGATACTAACTATTTTGTTCTGTATAAAGGAAAAGAAAATGGCGAAATCATTGCTATTTGTTGTATGGTATAATTAATGATCTTGATTGAGTTATGCTTTGTTCCCATCTTGCGTCGGACCTCCGCGTCATATAGAAAGTGCCCTATGCCTTTTGATTGCCTTCTTTTTTGTAGCACCTTGACAACTTACAAACAATTCCTAAACTTCTAAAATTTTATTATTGTATTTGAACAACAACATTCTCCATGCACAAAAGTCTTCGGATGAAAATCCTCCCTTCCCCATGCATCTCCCTTTCCTTTCCAAATTGAAAGAGTTAAGAATTTGGAGCTTATTAAATTTTGGCCTAACAATTAGAGCCACAATTAGAACTTCCAACTTCTAGTCTTAAATGGATGCTTTTAAGAACCAACATATGTTTAAGAACCCACATATTGGTCCCGCCTCTACGATGGTAGTTGACTATATATGCATCTATGATCATTCTCTTCCAGTAGGTGATAATCCTCTAATAATTAATTAATTAGTACCATTTTCTGGAATTTTGGAAGCCCCCACAAACACACACACACACACACATTTTTATGTTCAGAAGTTCAATCATTCCCATTGCATGGCAGATATACATATTAATGAAGCGCATTCATCGATAATCTCTTAGAAAATCTCATAATCAGTGGAGACTTAATCACATATATATCTCCACATCAGTGGCAAAATGAAATCCTTTGCTCATCAGTACTATGGAGCCACCAAACTTTCAGCTGAAATTGTTATCCATGTGCATCGATCTCATTTGCTGGAAACGGTAGTTGATGCATGTAATCTAGACTAGCTAGACTAGTATTATGGTAGTACTTCCAGAAGCCATTCCATCAGTGTAATTTGACCTCCAGGACATTTCGTAATCTTTCCTTTATTGGTGTTTGATGAGTATTTCTCAGTTATCATTGTCATCTATTCCACTATATCTAACCACATTATTATGACTGATGACATGATAATTGATAATTTAATTGATTTCTAAAAGTTATATTAGTAATATAAATCTATATAAAAATATTATGCGGCAAAATTTTATGTCAAAATGTCCTTTCTAAGGCAACTCTCTAGTAAAAGAATGATAGAATGATGAGATAAAATTCAAAATACCTTGCATCTTTACATAGAAAAATTTCAAAAGATAGCAATAAGAGAAGATAATTGATATAATCCTGGTCCATCATACACTTGACATTGTAAAATTAACATGTGCAACCTAGAAACACAATATGTGTTTGATTACTATTTAACTAACAAAAAAGAAAGAAAGAAAGAAAGAAAATAAGAGAAACCACATCCTCAAAAGTTTAAACTTGATCTTATCTCAATGATAGTCTTTATAATTTTCTTTTATTTTTTGCTACAATGAACATTAAGGTTAGACCAGCAATAGTAAATACAGAACAATCTATACAGACACAGCCTCCAACGGGTATAAAGCTAAACAATAATGAAAGAGATCAGGGATAACATGGGAGCTTCTTGGAATGACATGAAAGGGCATAAAACTGTCAATCGTAGAGTAAAGGGGATAAATAAATTAACTTTGTCCTCCTAAAAGAGGATGGAGAAATGAGCCAAGAGGATGGTAGCTAACACGTCTATGGGGCGAACCAATTAAAACTAGGAATCCGTAATGCTTGCAACAAGGCAGTTAAGTGACTACTAAGGCAGTTGAAATGGAAATACAAGTGCAAATCTGTAGCCTACTATAGGCAGCTTCTGTTTTATCACAGTAAGATGCAAAGTTAGCATAAAGCAATTTGGATTGTTTAGCACGATAAAGAAAGAAAGGATGGTGCTGTCAAGAAGGGAGAACATCACTCTATTCTTTTTATCTAAACAGCAACAGGCGTGTATTCTTCAACCCATGCTATGTGGAATTCACAGATAAAGCTATATATTTCAGCAAGTCAATAAAGCATTAACCCTCTTTTCCTAACTGTTCTATGGTCCCCAAAGAAAGCGAAAGCCTACCTTATCTACTACATTAACAATATTACTAGGTAAAAATTCGAAGGTTAAACATCAGAGTTTACTTTCGTTTTCTTTCTTTATTTTCCTAGATAAAATTGAGAAAATGCAACCTAGTTGGAATCATAATGAAATATGGTTCTGAGAGGCTACAAACCATGCGGTCCAAGTACAAAAGCCGCCTAATAAAAAAAACTAAAAATATGCCCTAAACAAAATAAATATAATAAACAACTAATAAAACAAAGCCGAACCAGAAAAATTTGCTCATCAAAAGATGGATCAATGTATTCCTCAATATATCAAATATATGCTATCCATCAACAAGGAATGAGCAAAAACTACCACCAACAAGACCCATCCAACTCTTCCTTTCACTAACCTCAGTGATTATGGACGAACCAGTTCAAGTAACATGGATTGAGGTCCTTAGAATGGAGCTATTAATTCAATATAGCTATAAATGCTTGCCATGAGATTATATAAATGACTATAAAAGGTCCCTGCACTCTCAATGAGAGGCTAATACCATAAAAATAGTGATGAAGATTCTTTTAGCTAAAATAAAAGGGCACGAAAGGAAAAGAAGAGTGTCCTAAGACAACAAAATACTTGTGGTGGCCATTCAAATTTATTTTTCTTTTAAGTTAGGGTTTGCCTGTTTTATATATATATATATATATATATTGGTACGAATAAGTAAATCCATGTCCTCTGGGATCTATCAATTTGGAGAAGACGAAGTTGAGTGGTTGCAAATTCGCCATATCATTTCTTCTTCCTGTGCAGAAACTCATGTAAGATTCTTGCTTCGTTTCTACACCCAAATATTCGAACATATTTGATGATTAACTTTTGATCTCTAAAGGAGTTGTTAGATATTAACAACCATTTTGTACACTATCCATAGAGCTCAAATTAAAGGAACCTTGATGCCACTGATGCTCCTTCCCACTCTTCCTCGCCTGCTCTATGATCAGGAAAAACATTACTAATTGACGAACTGCAAGTCAATCGGATGATCAAAATACCCTATTGTACGTTCATCTCCACGATTTCAACTTTGAAATGTTCGTGAAGTTGTTTTCTTCGAAACACACCCAATCTTCTCCTATCTCCTAGATCTTGGGGCTTTCTTTTCTTTTTTCTTTTGTGTTCTGGTTTCTATGCTCAATTGTCTGTGATCTATACCTTTTTAATTTGCACTGTCTTCCCTAACATACATGTATTAACCTAATTGTTAGTTCCGATTTCTTGAAATTCTTCAAGATGAGTTGCCCCTACTATGAACTTTTATTTGTATGTTAAAAACATAATTTAGTTGTCTTGTGGTTTGACTCAGCACAAAAAACAAAAAGAGGTAATTCGGAAAACTGTTGTGCAGAACCCTTTTTGGGCAGTTTATCCGCGAATTACAAGAAACTGACGACTAATAGATAACCTTTTTCCCAGCAGGTGAAATTATTGCATAAGGTGCAGATCAGCATCATCGTCAGTGACGAGAGAAGGAAGATGATGACAAGATCAAAAGATGGAAAGGGATTTGAAGTGAAGGGCAGTATTAATATTGCAGCAGACGATACTAAATCGAAGAAGGGGGCAGCATCCAGCAGCACCGCTTCAAGGCGATGGTCGGCTTCCAAAAATCCAAGGATCGTACGCGTGTCGAAGGCCTTAGGAGGGAAAGATAGGCACAGCAAGGTGTGCACCGTAAGGGGTCTAAGGGACAGGCGAATCCGGCTCTCGGTACCCACTGCAATTCAGTTGTATGATCTGCAGGATAGGCTTGGCCTTTCTCAGCCCAGCAAGGTCATAGATTGGCTTCTCGAGGCTACTAAAGATGACATCGACAAGCTTCCTCCACTTCCAATCTTCCCTGGAATATCATCATCAACTCCAGACTTAAATCAACAACCCTCCTCACTAGTACTACTTTCTCATCATCATATCCACAACGATGATGATGATGATCAGTTATTGAAGAATGTCGCAGCCTCTCAGTCGACTCATCAGCCTAATTATTTTTTCCCTCCTAATTTCTTTGGCGCAAATACAGCATACTACTTAAAGCATGGAGAAACCCCGTCTCTACTTCCTAAGGATATTAGAGAAGCCTGCAACAATAACGTTGTAGGATCAAAGCTTAAGGGATCACTTGAAAATAATCAAGCTGTTGCTGCTGGAAAAGCACAAGTTTCAGCCCAGAATTTCATTCACATATACAATAATTATTATAATCACCATCACATGGAACCTTGCAGCTTGTCTGTCTCTCAATTTGGATTTCCTTCCCAGGCCCAAACTGAAGGAGCCAATAATTCCACTCATTTGCCTCTCTCGTATTCTGGCTCTCAGTTGTTTATCGGTAGCCAACCTGCAGTGGCAACACAATCAGTTTTCCCTCCCTATTTCTCCAGTCCACCAGCAGATAACTATAATCACTTTCAATGTATGAGCTCAAATTCGAAGAATGTTGTGCCAAATCCCCTCTTATCATCTCCAATCAGTAGCAGTACTACACCTAAACCACTACTCCATCACTCACACCACTATGGAGGGCAATCAAACAAAGGCCCTGATCGTTAATTCAAGCATATCTATTCCTCTCTCTCTCTCTCTCTCTCTCTCTCTCTCATATATATATATATATATATATAGGCACACACACACAATTCGATTTGATTAGTAGTCTTATTTTCATAACTCAAGTAGTTATCTTGGAGCAGGCGAAGCTAGAACTGCAATGGGCAAATATGTTGAAGGTTGCCTCTACAGTGAGAACTCAAAATTGCTTGTCAAATATAGTAAGTTATTAATTCATGTATTCACACATCCGTATAAATATTGCAGTTTCTGAACTATATATTTTTCCTTTTCTCGTCATGGGGCAATCTTTTAGCACACAGGGGCAGTCTATGATTTGGTTACATTGATATAAGATGCCCTTCGGACCCGTCTTCTAACTCTGATAGGATTTAAATATAAATATAATTACGTAGTGCTGTAGCTGGCTAAAGTTGATCAGTTGCATGAATGAATATCGTGATCCATCTGCATTTGATTCAGGATTTGCATGTGTATCGCGTTTTCATTGGCTGTGATTTGAATCATACTTCTCTGATCTCTGTTTAAGTACTGTGACTGTTGTGTGTTAGGGAGTCCTCTTTCCGTGTGCATGTGCAGGAAGGTGATGACAAGGTGACAAGCTAGCTAATATATATACATCTTTTACATATACATACATATACAAAGAGAGACATATGATAAGATTCACATATTTCAGATTTTTCATTTTTCATCTTTCTGTTGCATTCTTTGTTTTTTTTTTTTTTTTTTCTTTTTCTTGTAGATCATCTTTCTACAAAATAAACCGATTTTGAAGTTTTCTCTGGTGAAGCAGTCTGGGAAAGTGTTTCACTCCCTATCACCACCAAAGCACATCGCAGGTTATTGTTGACTAACGCTTCAATGAGAAGACTATAGGGAGAGAAAAATATGGTTTTGAGTACTTCTACTCAGGTCTCTACATTTCATAAGTCTAATAAAAGTATTTATTACCACACTTATTAAGCACCGTACCAAACACATATGCCTAAACACACTTCACCCTTCACACTAATCTACGAAGAAAAAAAAAAAACATTTATCCACAAGAGAAATAGAATGCTCTTTTATATCGGGCATTCTATTTCTTCTGTTTTTTTTTTTTTTTAAATTGCTGAAATGATCTAGGGCCACAGATCGGTGATGTAATTCTGTGATTCTTCTGTTTCACCAGTATAGGTCTCATCTGTAATTCTTTGATTCTTGCAATAAAATCTTCGTGTTTATCTGGGAAAAAAAAACCTTTTTTGCTGAAAAAAATAAAAACTTATTCCGTATTGCTTCCTCTGAACCATGCACTTTGCAAGTCCACCATTTGCATTCGAAAACCAACTTTTGTATGCCAACTTATGATTTAAGTTTATATATAGACCGGCTTAAGACTAGATTGGGCCTAGGCGACAATTATTTTAATGGTTCTTTACTAATATAAATAAATAATAAAAAATATTAAAAATTTAATTTTCTTATTTCTTGAGATGCAAAATTATTAATTAAATTTTTGTATTCAAGTTTAGAAAGTAATTTTTTTTTTCAATTGACAATATAGGTAAATTACTTAATTCTTTTTGTGACATAGTTGAACGTAAATAAAATTTTATTAATTTTAATTTTGAAAAACTTCTTTCTGATGAATTTACAATAATATAAATAGTTAATAGTATTCTATAAACTATCTATGCATTTAAAAAAGAATTTATGTTTTTTTATAAAATTTAGTATCGCAAGTGATGTTTTTATTTCTATGGTTACAACTTCTTTTAAAACTTTTAATTATGAAAATAAATTTAAACCATCAATATGAGAGAGCATGTCATATTTTAGAAAATTTTTAAAATTTAAACAATTTTTCTTCAAATTATAGAAATACTTTAACTAGATTGGATATTACATAGACAATAGGTTCATATCTATGGATAGATTAGATTTATTTTATACCAAAAGTCAAATTAGACTTATCATTTGACGTATAGAGTATATAAATTGGAATTTGTTAAAACTGGATATCATATTTCATCCAATTGATGTTTTGCCTTTGATATGGTTTTGATGATTCAAAACAATTGTGTTTTGATGATGAAAATATTTTGTAAATGGTTATTAAGTTGGTGCTCTTAAATCATTCTATAAGTTCTATAAACATAAATCATGAAAATCAATTTCATCATTTGTCAAAAATCTTATATTCAATATTCTTGATGGCAATTGGTTTGGGAAAATAAGTTTTATTTGTCAAATGAATCTTTGTTTGATATAGCCATACTGCATTTAAATTTCAAATCCATATTTTAATTTTCAAAGTTGACATGTCATCTATTTTTGAAAATGAATCAACCATTTTTGAAAAACGATGACTGTTTTTCAAAAGGAGTCGACCGTTTTCACTTAAAGTGTCAACTATTGTTTAAGCATGTCGATCGTTTTTATGCAAGCTCTTGGCCATGTGTAGTAGATCACATTTACATCATTTTCGATCAACCATTTTTGGCCTTGTTGACCGTTTCTTACATATTGTCGATCGTTTTTGTCTCTAACGGCTAGTTTTGCTGGCTCTAACGGTCACAAACGGCTAGTTTTGACTCAAACTTTTGTGTAGCTTATAAATATAGCCAAAGGAAGAACTTGAGAGGATTAATAGATGGGAATGAGTTGATTTAAGCTTAAAAAATATATTTATCTTCTCAATAGTGATTGTGCTTCCATTTTTCTCTCAAAAGACTTTGTTATTATTTGTATCATTTGTTCAAACCTTTGTGTTTTTATTTGAGAGATTATTGTAACTAAGAGAGTTATCTCTTAGATTCATTATGTAATACCCAAGAGACTAAAGAAGAGTAGTATATATCGATGATAAGTAAGAAAGAAAACAACACTAGCTGGATACATTTTGGGCTGAATGTAGGCAAGGAACTTCTGGGTTAAGCGTGCTTGAGCTAGGGAAACTCAAGGATGGGTGACCCTCTGGGAGGTTCGAATAGGCCTATTAGGGTAAGTTGTTTTGGTTATTTCTATCACTCGATGTGGCATGTTACAGGTGGTATCAAAGCTGACCCTCGAGCCTTTGAGCGCGATGGTGGGGAAAACCTCAATGGGGACGCTGAGTCCTTAAAGGGGGTGCGTGTAGGCACCTTAAGCGAATCCCACATCGACTATGCAAATGGGGGAGAAGATCTGGGACCAGTTGTAAGGTCGCATGACGAGCACGTCATGTGCTTAAGGGGGGGAGAATGTAATACCCTAAGAACCCAAAGAAGGGTAGTATATATCGAGGATAAGTAAGGAAGGAAACAACACCAGCTGAATACCTTTTAGGCTGAATGTAGGCAACAAACTCCCGGGTTAAGCGTGCTTGAGCTGGGGAAGCTCAAGGATGAGTGACCCCTTGGGAAATTCGCGTAGGCCCATCAGGGTAAGTTGTTTTAGTCTTTCCTATCGCTCGATGCGAGATGCTACACATTATTCATTGTATTATTCTTGTCTTTCCTAGCTAGTTTATAGAGGGCCTACTTGTCTAAGTAGAAGGTCTGTAGTTCCTAGTAGTTTAAACTAGAAAGCCTACTGGGTTTGGTAGGAGGTTTTAGTGAATTGTTTGAAAATCCTTAGTGAGGAGCTAAACTAATGGATTAGGTTTGGTTTAACCAAACCACTATAAATCCTTGTGTCATTTATATCGCTTGTTTTACATTTTTCAAACATTTATTTTGACATTTTATATTTTCTCTTTCAAAATCTTCACAAAGTTTTAAATTTTTAATCATCCAATTCACCCCCCTCTTGGGTGTGTGATGCCATTCATTACTATACAAAACCTAACACAACACCAATCTTCAGGGAAAGAAAATAGATTATAACAAATTTAACTTATAAATGTAACATAATAATAGCTTGTCTAATTATAATTCTAGATTTTTTTATTAATTTAGATTGTTCAAACCACCAATGATCATGGCTATCCACTCTGATTTTCAATTTTTATATTGTTCTAGATTAGTTATGGTGTATTTTGCTTTAAACCAAATTAATGTTAGAAATATATACATTATTTAATGCAGCTTCTACCGATGTGAGAAATACACTATTTGATACAAATTCTACCAAATGAAACAAATTTTTCCTTGCTTACCTGCTCTTCTCATTTTTAGGGGGCCCTAGGCTAAGGTCTATGCCTTGAGCAGGCACTATATAGACCTCAAGTGGTTTACTTACTCAATGACGTCAAGTGGCTTTGTTCCTTTTCCTGTGGTCAATTTGCCAAGTTCTTAGATCAGCTAATAGATATCCTCATGAGCTAGTGGCTTGGAGTTATTGGGTTAAGTTTGCAGGTCAAGTGCATCCTCTCAGTATTCTAAGATATATCTGTGATACCTTTTCTTTTGGGGAAGGCCCTAATTGATTTGTGGTTTTAGTGTGTTTTGGCTTACTCTATTATTGTGTCTTTTTTTTTGTTCAATTCTTCTTTGCAACAAAAAACAAAACAAAACAAAAAAGTAAAATATCATCCAATAGAGGGGTGAATTGGGTATTTTGAATATTTTTAAGAATATTAAAATATTATGCATAAAATCTTATTTGAAATGATACTTTTCATAACATAAAAAGGTTTCAACAGATTGATATAATTTTATATGCATTAAAACATTTTTCATGAAGATAGATCCAAGCATACTTCATATATGGAATATATATGTATAGATGAGAGGCAACATGGATATAAGAAGAAAAAAGCTATTATGATGGCAACAAGAACATTCTGCTTTCATTTCTAAATTTTAATTTACAAATCACATGAACAAAGATAAGCATTTGAAGAGTAACACATGAAATCAAAGAGATTAGAAAATATTCTATGCATGCAATGAAATCTGAAGCAATCTTGCTTGATGCTGATTGAAATTAAATCAAATGAGAATACATTGCATAGTGGATGAAAAATAAAATTATTAAGAAGAAACATAAGAAACGAACCATACGAACACCACATTTTTGAGTGGTTCAGCCAATCAGCCTAGTCCACTACCTTAGCTCTTCATTGAGAATTTTGAAAACATCCATTGAGCGATTTTAGATTTTAGGGATCAACTATAACCCATATATAGTTTTTATAGGTTTAATTAAAACCTCCACTTTTTATGAGCTAAGTAGGAACCCCAACTTTTACTAGAGTAGCTGTAATATATGTTTTTGTAGGCTAAGCAGTAACCTCTATAGTTGGCTTTTTCATTCTATACTCAGCCACAACAACCGTCTTTCAAGGAAAGGTGTAACCTTTTATAAGTTTCACGAAAGTTGTGAAATGATTTTTTAAGAGAAAAATATCAAATAATACAGTAATTACTAACATTCTCTTGAACAAAAGAGAGTTACAAGATATGAATGGATAAAACACTCAACTCTCTTGTTTCTACTTATCTGATTTAAGAAGATCTTCATAAGATTTTACTAGATAATAGCTTGAAGTGAAAGAAGATGGACATGAAGGATTATCACTCAAGTAGTGAACTTTGGCTAAAAATGAATTCAGCTTTGCTGTGTTTTGGTTTAGTTTAGCTCAACATTGTCTTATGCTTACTGGACAACAACCTTCACAACACTTTGATCTCTTGCAACACTTGGCCTTTTATAGAAGCTTTGAGATTTGGTTTTTTCCTTATACCTGCACATTTTCACAACTTCTTTTGATTTGACTAATAACAGTCAAATTTGTTAAGAAAAATATGCATATTATAAAGATAAACATTGTGCACATAGTATATAAGCATATTTATCATCTTGTTATAAGAGGACATAATCAAACCTTCTTAAAATAAAGAGATAAAGCTCAAATGGTCAAAAGATGTCCTTTCTTTCTTCTAAGTAAGATTTGGTTTTTTCCTTATACCTGCACATTTTCACAACTTCTTTTGATTTAACTAATAACAGTCAAATTTGTTAAGAAAAATATGCATATTATAAAGATAAACATTGTGCACATAGTATATAAGCATATTTATCATCTTGTTATAAGAGGACATAATCAAACCTTCTTAAAATAAAGAGATAAAGCTCAAATGGTCAAAAGATGTCCTTTCTTTCTTCTAAGTAACGACTATAATTTTTGAAATATGATAGTCGATACTTGATTATCGTATAGGGTTACTTGACTAATCTAGCAGCTTACTCAATTGACTCTATAATGTAATCGATTATATGAAGGGCTCACTCAAGTATGACCAATTCATTACTCGACGAACACGGAAAGCACATAAACTTTCATTAATCACTCAATTCCAAGGCTAGGCTTATGTGACTAATAGACATCTTTTCGAGTACAAGCACTTGATACTCTATTATCCTTATGACCAAATACTTAGCCAGCATTTAACCTATCTTTACTTAACTAATAGGATTATTCACTCAAGTATAAAAGATGAAAGATTACTTAAAAGGGGGGTGAATTAGGTGTTTTGAAAATTTTTGAGAAATAATAAAAATATCTTGAGAAATCACGACGCAGTAAATATATTCTAAGAAAATAATTTTCTTAAACTACAAAACAGGTGTAGTAGCGGATGGAATAAGCATATGATTGAATGCACAACATAAGGATTTTTCATAGATGATAATTTGAAAAAACTTTTGTCATTTGATAAATTTATGTATGAAAATATTAATATGAGAATGCATGTATTTTAGAAAGAATTTAAGAAACATTTTAGTTATTGGAAGAAATTAGTTTGATACATATGAAGTAAATAGATGTAGTGAAACTAATGTTTGAGAAATTTCTTATGAATTTCCTCAAAGCTGAAAATAGAAATGTTTTATAAAAGCTAAATGCAACATATCTACTTTGCTTATAATTTTCATATAAAGATGAAGAAGAATATTTGAAATAAGTAGCTTGTACAACAATTATGAGAAAGAGAAAGAGAAAGAGAAAGAGAAACCCCTTTAAGATGATTCCAACTAAGAAAACATTTTAATGATAGATGGAAAGACAATTATATGAGTAGAGATTATGTAGGAAAAACATATGCATGACAAATAAAGAATAATATTGTTGAAACTGAAATGAAAATATAAGCATCATGGACACAATAGATGTAGAGTGGTCTGACCAACATGCCTAGTCTATTACCTTAGCTCCTCATTAAGTATTTTGAAAAAAACCACTAAAGATAGCAGTTTTTACATGTTCAACTATAACATCCACTTTTAATGGGTTAAGTAGGAATCTCCACTTTTATAGGTTAGGTAGGAACCTCCATTTTTTCACAAGCTAAGCAGTAACCTTTACATGAGGCTTTTCTACACTTGGCTTAGCCACAACCAAGATATTGCTTTTCAAAGGCACAAGCATAATCTTTTAAAAATTTACACAAAATGTGTGTAAAGATTTCTCAAGAGAAAAATATAAGATGTACAATGATATCACTTTTCTCTTGGATAAAAAAGAACTCAAAAGAATGAATGAATAAAACACTCAACTCTCTCATATAATCTGGTTTAGAAGGATATATAATTAATCTCACCAGATAGTCGCTTTGAAGTGAAGAAGAATAAATATGAAGAACACTCACTTCAAGCATTTGCTATTGACTTGAAAGGATATAGCTAGCTGAGTTTAGATCAACATCAGTAGCTTAGGTTGATTCTCGAGTGGCCACTACTTCTCTTCTTACTCTTGGCCTTTTATAGAAGCTTGAGACTTTGAAGATTTGGCATAAAAACCTGCACACACTCATAGCTTCTTTGATTTGACCAGTAACGGTAAAATACGTTAGAATCATATTCATATTATAAAGATAAGCATTAAGCACCCCATGCATAAGTATTTATAGCATTCTTTTATAAGAGAACACAGTTAGATGTATTAGAATAAGTAAATAAAGTTATATCGATCAAAACTGTCATCTTTTAGCTTTTTTAGTAACGACTATAAATTTGAAATCAAATGCCAGTCACTTAACTAGGTCTTAGAGATACTCTACTAATATAGAGCATACTCGGTAAGACAATTCATGTAATCGATTATATAGAAGCCTCACTCGAGTATGTCCAAGTCATTACTTGACTGACTCACAAGCCACTGACACTTTTCATTAAGCACTCAACTACCTAGGCTAAGCTTACTCGATTAACATAATGATATACTCGAGTATAGATAATTGTTACTTGATTAAATTAGAGACTTAGCCATACTTCATCCAATCTTTTACTCAATTAAACTCTATAAATAATAGATTGTAAAAAGACATTAGGTGATTGAGATAAGGATATACTCGACTAAGGAGATACTTGGGAGTTTTGATACTAGAAATGTAACATTTCGCATCGAGTGATGGGAAGGACCGGATCAACTTACCCTGATACGCCTACATGAACTTCCCAGGAGTCACCTATTCTTGAGCTACCCTATCTCAAGCACACTTAACCTAGGAGTTCTTTATCCACATTCAGTCCAAAAAGTATCTAGCTAATGTTGTTTCCTTTCTTACTATTCTCAATATATATATTAGCTTCTCTAGATTCTCTTCTTGGACCTAACCTTGGGCTCTTGGGTATTCTCCCCCTTTGAGCAGATGACGTGCTCGTCATGTGACCTTACAACTGGTCCCATATCTTTTCCTCTTTGGGGGCTGTCATCTTAAAAGCTTGCCAAGAACCACTCATTATTCAGACCCTCGCACCCTAGCACCATTCCCTGCCTTCATCGAACTGCTTTCTTCAAAAGTCAGCTCTGATACCACCTATGTAACACCCCATCCCCCAATCTACCCTATCCCTAGGAAAACCTAGAAGAGAGAGCGCTATGGATCATGAAAGGATCAATAACCAACCATATGCAAACATACATCTTATATTCCCCACAAAACTCAAACTAAAACAAAATCTTAAAGGTTACAAGCACAGTTCCATTCAAGCTACATAATACAAAATACATTCTAAACAATCACAATCAATATCTTCCAAGACCTTTGACGATAGAGTAGACCTACACACACACTTTTCTACCCATCCTTATTGCCCGACTTCTCGCTAGCTATTTCTTTACTTTTACTTGGAATGGTGGAGAGTACAAAGTGAGCTACAAAACCTAGCAAGTATAAGAAAACAAGAAGGAAAAACATGGTAGATAGTAATGTGATACAAGTATGGTGGGTGGCATCTGATAAGCATATATATATATGTGGATGATAGATCATAACACATGTACCACACACCCACCAATGATGATAATGTCATACATAACACACATAAAAGCCACTAAACACATAACTGGTCGATGACCTCACATAGCAATATAAAATGCATCATAACACATACTGGCCTGTAGTTGATACCTGCAACTAGAGAAACTGTGATAACATGTGGACTATAGGTCTTATCTCATATACTTGGCTATATGTAATACCCTTGATGAGTCATGATAAAATTATCGATTAAGGGAATAATGGTATATGAAAATTTCTAAAATTGCCCTTGAATCAAAGAGAAGGCACATATATATAAATGCCTTAAGAAGGGAAAAACGGTACTTTGGAGTCCCGTCCCATAAAAGGTAAATTAATTTTGGTGGAGAAAATAGTTATATATTAGAGAATTGATTTTTGAAGAATTTAATTCTTATTTAAGTGCATGAATAATTAGAAATTAAATGGAAGCCACGTAGGTTAGATTGGTGACACTTGGCAAAATCTCATGGAATGGGATTTAATTTAATTTGGGAATAATAAATTAGTTGATTAAGTGTAATTGGTGACACTTGGCATGATCTTGTGAAGCAAGAGTGGAATTTAAAGAAATTCAAAAAGAAAAGAAAATTAGTCTCTCAAGCATTAAATGAGAGTCATTATGATGAGAATTAAAAGAAAATCTATATTAAATAGAAATTAGTCATGCATTTATGTGGGAAAATGGTGGATTAAATTAAATGTCAAATAAAAAGGAATTATATCTTTCAAGAGAAATTTAAATTAAATAAAAAAGAAAAGATACTAGTCTCCATTAAATGCTTGAAAAATTATGGGATTTAAAATTAAATAAAAAATGGAGAAAATAGTCAATCTTGAAATTAGTCATTATTTATTAATTTTAAACATTGTAGAATTATGGGAATTGGAGAAATGATCCAATGGTTGAGGATTGAGCTTGAAAAGAATCAAGATCTAATGGCTATAATTGAGTCTTGAAAGTGGCATGGATTGCCAAATTTGCAAGTTAAATAAATATCTAAATAGCCTAATAAAAGAATGGATGGTGGAGATGTAGTCTTTAGTTTATTATCAAGGGTGGAGATTTAAAGAGACTTGATGGCAAGGATTGTGTTTCTCTAGAGAGTAGAGATGGGTTCTCTTAAAATCAAAGGCTAGGATTGAGTTTAGGAGAAGCACAAGGATTGTGCTAGTTTCAAAGGTTGAGATTTACTCTTCAAAAGATTAATCAAAGGCTAGAAATTAGTCTTGAACTTGTAAGATGTCAAGACATAATATATAAAGGAAGAGAAGTCTCTAAGGGGAGGTTTTGCTTGGTGGAAGAAATTAGAGAACAAAGGGAGAGTTCTCTTGTGAGCTTCCAAAGGAGAAGAAAGGTAAGTCTTGAGTTAAATCTCTTCTAGTAAGTAAGTCTCCATTCTCCTTTCATTTCTTTAGTCTTCAAGATTTTTAATGCTTTAAGACTATTTTTCTTAAGGTGGTTGAAAGCCAAAGAGAGAGTCTTGGCAAGAGGAGGCTTGAAGCTTCAAGAAGAAAAGAGGTAAGGGATAACCCCAAGTGGTGGGGTTTTGCTTGCATATGTACATGTTTTTGAATGAGTTGCATGTAATGGTCTTGTTGCATGTTTTGTGTTCTAGTGGACCTATGGCCATAAGGAGGACTAGTGATGAGAGAGGGGTTGGTTGGTGCCTTAACCTAAGTGGTTATGAGGGCATGGAGGACTACCTATTATATGCATTACATTTGCATTACATGTTTATTTCTCATGTCACATATACATTTGCATAGCACTCTTACTGAGTATTGGCTCATAAGGTCCTTTGACCTTTATGTAGGTGGAGAATCATCTAAAGGAAAAGGAGTTTGCAAGGTTGAAGGTAATGGAGCAAGGGAAGTGCAAGTGAAGTATGTGTGTTTTATGGATTTAGTGGATGTTGTATTTATTTTAGTTAAATATGTAATGAATGCTTAATGTGGTTGAATAGTGGCAAACTTGAATGTTTTGGAAGCCATTTGAAATGTAAAAGCATTCTAGAAAATTTGGGTTTTAAAAGAAAAAAAAATATTTTTTTTTTATAAAAAAGGGTTGAGGCAGTGTGCTGGTGCCAGGGGCGCGCGGCTGGGCGCGGCCGTGCGCATGGCATGCTGCCAGCGCGCGCGCGGCGGGGCGGTCAGCTCACGCGCAGCCCATGCACGCGCGGCTCGCCGGCTGGGAGCGGCTGGCTGCCACTGCCCGCCCTCCTGCTGCTGTGATGTTTTTTTCTTTTTTATTTTATTTCTTTTTCTGTTTAATTAATTATTTATGATATTTTATAAATTTCTGAAATAAAAATTATGTTTAAATAAATAAATAAAGGAGTATTTAAGCCTCCAAATTAATTATTAAATTAATATAAATTTGAGGCAATTGAGGAAAAAATTTCTATATTTTGAGAAATTAAATAATGGAGTATTTTCCTTAAATTTTGAAATTGGATGAGGATGCCTTGAGGTATGTATGTCAAAAATTAATTTCCTAAGGGTTGGAAAATTATGGTATTTTGAAATAATTAAAGGGAAAAAAAAAATCAATGGAGATTTAATAAGGAAAATTTTATTAAATTTTTCCAAAGAAATATTAACCCCAAATATTTTCTAAAAGAAATGAAGGTGAGATAAATGGGTTAATAGTTGGGGCAAAGAAGAATTATTTTCTTATAATTGAGGCCTTATGCCCTAATTTATATGAAGCTAGAGAATTAGTTTATTCCTTTCGATCCTGGGAAGTCATCCTTAGCTCTTCATTAAAGAGCTTGAGAAGGGGTGACACTTATGAGGTTTCAGGTTTTATTTTCGCGAGGTCGTTTTGATAATTCCCGGACCCTTGAGTGGAGCGAAGAGAAGGCAAAGCCTAGTTCCCACGTAGGTCGTTTCCCGTTGAAACGTAGCCGTCTCTTCATCTTTGGCCTAACGTGTGAATAGTAAGCTGGCTATTCGTGAATACCACCCGTAGGTGGGAGCGGGGCGTTACACTATAGCCATACATATATAATCTCATCCATGGTCATCACCACTGGGCACGCCCCTCAATCTTCATCGAAGGAGCGTAACCCCAATCAAGCTACTGTCTACTGGTTTTAAGAGATATATCCTAGCAGTACATAACTACAGTGCGCATCAATTTTTCATTCCTTCCATGCAAATGCAATGCAACAAGTAGGTAGACACACTCAATGCTCATGCCATAATAATCATCCGTGCTCCACGAGAACGCATGTAATGTGAAGTTCAATGTTCACATGCAACAACATGCCCATGATGCACAAATATCACACTGTCAAAACATGCCATGACAGGGATTAACATGCTCAGCTTAATATATATTACACATATTCCACAATCATGGCCATCATAGTGAGTACATAGAAATAAAAGATGGAACGTGTAACACTTGCCCTCATAGACGATACAGAGTATTTTATTGGGCGTTCAAGTAGTAGTAGCAGAACATGATGAAGAGATAAACCTCTCATGCCAATAATTTCAACAAAATCACCATTCCTTAGGAAAAGTGGAGAAAAAAAAGGCCTACCTAGGTGTTAAAAACATCCCCTAGACTCGCACGACACAACCCCAACCAAGCCCTCAAACCCATATTCCACTTAAAACCAAGAAATATTCCAAGAGAAGGGAAGAGTAGAAAGGAACTTGCCTTCTTATGCCTTATATATCACTTAATAATGGCTAGAAACTCCTTGGACAGTAAGATTTGGCTTGTTGTTGAAGAGAAGGAAGAGGGTTTAAAGAGATACAGAAAGACTTACGAGATAAAGAGAGAGCTCGAGTTTATCTCCTCTGTTTAGTGATATTTTCCAAACAAATTCTCTCCTTTATATTTTCTCTATGAGTCATGTTTATCCATCAGCTTATTTTGCTAAATTTCTTTCTTATTTTCCAATCTAGAATCTTCTATAAGTTTCCCGAATTAATAGCAGTGCAGGTGATATATGTATATATATATATATGCATTCATAGCATGTGAGAGATATTCGGATATGATATGAAGCATTCGGATGAGAGATCTAAGGAATGTGAGAGCCATTCAGATACAACAATGATCCATTCAAATGGCTCACTCAATTTTACACTTGGCTTATTCGGATGGAATGGTGGCTATTCGGATATGAGGGTTTAATTTGTTGAAAAATGGATTCTGGGTAGTTTAGACACATCTTTGAATTCTTAGCATAACTCTCTCTTCAAAACTCCGATTGAGGTGATTCAAGATGATATGGAATGAAAAGAGAAATATTTACAACTTTCATGTTTTGAGTTTTGAGAGATTCAGGCTACATCATGGTCAAAATCGGGCTGTAAGGAGAAACCACACACCTAAAACATGGGCAATCTGAATTGCTCCACACCCAATCCAAATTGCTAACTCCTAATCTGGATTGCTCATTGTAGCATCTAGATGACACTTACAAAACAACCATTCGAATGCGCTTGCTCTCATCTGGATGCTTACTCTCTTATTCGAATCCCATCTTCTAAAACTCCAAACATTCGGATGCTATTTCCCCATCACTCTTAAACCTCAATTATTATTTTCCTAAGTCACCCAAAACACTAACATACATACTTATTCACACCACACTGAATCCCAAGCTTACTTAACAAATAATTCTACCTACAAGACACAAAATAATACCTTATTATTTATTAATATTGGCCCCCTTTTTTGGTCGTTACACATAAATAGAGTGGGGTTTGCGGAATAAGGTAGATATAAATGAGATGTAAACGAGGAGGAAGGAGAAGGAATTTCAAGGTAAAGCATGGAGACTTAAGACCCAATGGAGAAAGAAAGAAAGGGGAATTAAAGGTTATGGAGGATCAAAGGAAATAGAGATGGAGAAAAGAGAAGAGCAAAGAAGATTTATCAAGTTGGGGTTGTGGAAAGGGGTAGAAAGAAATGGAAGTGAACATAAGAAAAAGAACAAAGAGGACTTACTAGGCTAGGTTCATGGAACGGTCAAAGCTAATCTAGGGTTAGGGAGCCCTAATAGAGGGTGATAGACTATCCACTCTTAAGAAGAAAACCCTAAAGAGAGATGGCATGTCTCTACTCATCTAATATACATGTTAAAGTTATTTTCACTTAACTAAAAAATGGTTTGTTATGGGACTTTTTTTAGCAAAACTCTAGAACAAAAAATATGTTTTTCCAAAAGGTCAATTTTTAAAAAGATTTACTTTTATTTTAAAGAAACTATTATTATTAATGCATGCTTTGAGATCACTTGAAATTTTCTATAATCAAAGCATGACTTCATGGGTAGTAACCCCATCTTTACTTTTCTTCTATAATGAATGTTTTGCCAATGTCAAAAAGAGGGGTCGGGGTGAAGGTAGGCAATTGTTATCCCTATGGATACAACCGAAGGGTTTGATGTTAACAAATTATTGAAACTATTAAAATGTGTTTACTTGAGTGTGGAAACAAATAATTGACTCTAAAAGATATACCATGATAAACTCAAGTAGAAAATTGCAAAGGAAGAACTTACTTGAAACATCTAGAGAATGATTTGAAGGGTTTTCATATTCAATTAATTTTGAGCTCAAATTTTTTAAACATTTTCAAATACTCATTTCATAATCTTTTGTACAAAGACATCATTTTTCCGATTATCATAGCTAGATATATCTCCATAAGAAAATGCTTAAGTATTACAAAATTCTTTAAAATACAAAGTTATATATTTTTGGAAGAATTATTTTTAATAAACACTAGCTTCAAAATATAACCTTATGCTCGAACTTCAAAGAAGCTTTATTTCGAAAAATAAGACTTTTAATCACCTAAAATACACAACCAACTGAACTGAGGTAGATTTATGATATTTATGATTTAGAGCAATTCAAGAGATTGACTTTGTATATTGGCAAACTAAATTCAAGAAAAACTAATTTGCAAATCTAAGCCATGAGTTTAGTTTGCCTACAAGGTTTTTTTAAGTTGAGAAAAAAAATGCTAATTCAGTTAATTAAGTCTAAAGGGCTACTGAGTATGGATAGAATTCAATGTTTTGAACTTAAAGTGGAATTAAGATGACTATTTGTGAACTCAACTGATTATATACAAATTTCAAATTCTTGCCCATTTTCAAACTCAAACTATCATTACCTTTAAAGCTTTGTAAATAGGACAAAAAAATTAAGCAAGGAGAGAGTGAAAGAATTGAGAAAAGCATTCAAATTCTTCATAAGAACCTTTGGTACATTCTTTTTAAAACCTTTGCCTTCTTTTTTAAGCTTATATAGGGAAATCCCTTCTTGAGACAAAAGAGAAAGAGTTGCTTTTGAATCACTTCATCTAAAAATCATTATTTTCAAAAGCATTCTCACATTAAGATCAATATTATCTCTATCTAACCTTGTTTCACCTTTGATTCTTCAAAGCAAAGAAGAGAAACATTCAAGAAGGGCTCTATTATTCAATGCTATCTCTATGTAATCTTGTGTATGATTGGTCATTGCTAAATGTAGGCCTTATACATTGTATTATCACCTTTAGCATTATGAATTATTCTAAGTTACAAGCTATGGACATGCTATGATAAGAGTGGATAGCTAACAATTCTAGAAGCGGGGACTGTATGGTTCTATAGCATTTGAAAGTTATAGGGAGTAAAGGATCTATATCACCCCAAACTATATATAGGGGTTGTAAGGTTCTCTAGCATTTTGCTAATTAACCTAGATGGATTGTCTCCATAGTAAAAACCCTCAAATTGCGTGGTCTGAGAAAGAAAGGACATAGTCTTGGTTGATAAATTGAACATCTATAAATTGGTTGGGATCTCTCTTCCTCAATTTTTTTTTTGTTTACATGAGGTGAATATTATTAATTAATTGGTAGTGAAAGCATCAAACAAAGACCATAGTATACAATCTAAGGACTCACCAAAGCTTTAATAAGACCCAAACAAGAAAAAATAAAAGAAAGCAACCAATGCAAGAATAGCCTAACGAGCAATAAACCCCTAAAAGGAAATCCTCGTGACTAGTTACATAATATACATAGAAAACATGTAAAGGCCTCCAATACCAACACTAACCCTCCATGTTAGTTCCTACCATTAGAAAACCATAAATTTGGGAAGACTAAAAGCATCAAGAATAGAGCACAATATATTGGTGTGATCTTCTCCAATTGAGCCTAACAAAGAAAAGAAAAAGAAAATCCCACTGCCTACAATAAAACCTCCATAAATCAGTATTTCAAAATAGAGTATCTCAAATAAAATATCTTGATCTTAAACACAATAACATATCGCCAACCCTAGTAGCACAACCCAAAATCAGAAGTCCAATTGAAACACCAATAACAATCTCAAAAGAACATATGCCCTAAAGGCTAAGAGAGAGAGCATACCAACAAAAAAGTTAGAGCCACCAATGCACTATCCAAAATTGAAGATTATAAATTGAAGCCAGCTAAGTATAGAAGAAAGGAACTCCTAGAAAAATGCATTAAAGGAATATAGGTTAAACCAAAGAGTTTGGAAATTAGTAACGCTAAATTGAAGCCTATATTAGCACCCCCCCCCAACTTGGAGATTAAAAGAAAAAAAGAAGAAAAAAACAGAACCACAAAAGATTTAACACTACAATAGTCACCTTTCCTTCGAGAAGGAATTAGGGCCTCATATAGAACCAATATATAATTTGATCCATTGACATCATAATTGAAGCCTTGCCACCCCTTCAACATAGCAACATCTCCATTAGCTTGTCCAAAACCATAACTCAAAATTTCACCAACAAATAGGAAGCACTCGCATTACTAATTCATTGTTTACATCTCTCTTCCCTTACTCGTTACTTTTAACTATTACTTTATTTCTAATTTATTACTAACTCTTCTTTTTGTAAAAAGGAAATTAGTAACATGAACATAAGAGGCTTTCGCATATATAAAGTAAAAAAGTTTCAAAGTTAACACCATTTGCATTGAAACCCAATTTACCCTCCTCTTGATTTCTACATAGCTCATATCCCTTCATGGAGTAAATCTGCAGAGCCATCAAAACTTATTGTAAGGCTAGAGTGTAAAAAGGGATCTATTGGAACAACTATAGCTAGTGACTTTAGAGGTAATGTGTACAAGATCTAGCTTTGATATATCTAACCCTATCATAATGGTTAAAGTTGAGGTTTTATGCTTTGCTATACATCAATGGCAGAGCAATTTAATAGGGATAACATTGTCTTCAAGTTTATTCTCTCCATTTTCTCAAAGATTCACAAAAAGAACAATGAAGTTCATTGGTTTAAAGCCATCATAAACAACAAAATCATCAATTTTTAACATCGTCCCTAGAATTGGAAAGTGCTTCATGCTTCATGATCTAGTACATGGTAGGCACCTATGAGAAAGCTAGCTGGGCTATAAGAGAATGTAGTTTTGTAGAATCCTTATAAAGATCCATTCTTAATTTCAATTTTTCCTAAGCCATCATACTTTCCCATAGTGGGACTTGATATCAGTTCCTTGCAACATGTCCCCCCATTTTTTTTCATTCCTTAATATAATCATTAAGGAAAAGAAAAAAAAAAAATCATTCTTGTTGGTTTCTTACACAACCTGAGTCTCTGGCTAAACCACAAGAACAAGCGTAAAATCGTGAAAGATAAACTAAAAACATAAAGAGTACAAGAACACAAGATTTATGTGTTCGGATCTGTAAAAAAGATCCTACTCACGGCAGAGGCTCTACCTCTAGTCAATCCACTAAAGACTTTATCAATTACAACATATTACATCGACTTACAACAAGAACTCAAAAAATATAGTATTGCAAACAAAATAAAAGAACTAGATGCAAGTACAGATTATTCAGACACCAAGAACTACCTATACAAACAGTCTCTTCACCACAATCCCTCACGCCTAAGGTGTATTTACTAGAGATTACGCAATACAAGTAGATCTTACCAACAACAAGCTAATCGATCGAAGGAAGGGATTCACGAGAGTATCTCTCTTCATGCACCGAAAGTAGGGTTTTTAAAAAGAGAAATGAGCCAATTTATCGATTAGGGCATCAAAGTGCCCTTTTATAGTAGTGAGAAATTGAGTTGGGCCAAAGAGAAACATGCATGGGCCACACTTGGGTTTGGCTAAATAATAGATCTCGGCCCACATTAAGAATGGATCTTGGCCCACAATATTAATCATCACAATTATCAACAACAAATTATATATACACAATAATTGCATTTAAATGTAAGTAAAATAAAAACCCAATTGCATAT
This sequence comes from Diospyros lotus, assembly GCF_014633365.1. Lineage (NCBI taxonomy): Eukaryota > Viridiplantae > Streptophyta > Magnoliopsida > Ericales > Ebenaceae > Diospyros > Diospyros lotus. The sequence goes on from NC_068351.1 coordinate 23,086,736, forward strand.
AAGAGAAATGCAAACAGAATACACATAGAAAAACATAAATGATAAAAATTATTTTAATGCATTTTGAATCACCTTATTTAACACTTCTGTTTGTCTCCAAATATTCTATTTACATGCTTTAGTAAACAAAATATTATCACAAATAATAACATTATTTTTATTTTTAAACCAAACCTTATTATCATTTTAAGTCACCACCCACAATTCCCTAAACTATTCATTCATCTCTAGTTGTCATTTTTTGTAGAAGGATAGTTGGGAATGATAAATACCAAGGGTTAATTCCATTAAGAAGAATTCAAATGTTATGATGCCCGACAAGCATATGTTCAAAATGCCCAGCACAAAATATTTATTTTCTTTATACTTTTATCTTCTTCCTAATAATAATATTTGGTACTGGAGGTCTAATTATTTGACTACCCCTCTATATATGTTGATATGTAGCTTGTGGATTATATACAGATGGAGGGATTATTTCCATAATTGAGTTGCTTCTCTAGAGAGCCTTTCTCTTTAGGTAACCCGAGAGAGTTCATGCCCTAGCTGCAACGAAGCTTGGATGGTCAATATGATAGATTCTACTATTCATTTTCATTATTTTCCTCGTCTTAATTAGTCTTTATCGTCTTCTTCCATCCATTCTCAATCCACACATTAGTTTTGATCTCCCTCAAGGAGTTTGTGTCAATTATCTTACCCCTCTATTACTAGTTGAATCCATCCTACCATTGCTTATTGCCTCTTCTAATGGAATATCCCTTTTGTAAAACGTGCCTCCCTTCCCCCAAACCCCCTTCCCCTAAAGCAACATTTTTTTCTTAGTTGATTTAAGCCTATGTTCTTAGAGTCAGCCTTACCCATACTACAAAAAACAAAAAAAAGATTTTAGAGAGGAAATTTTTTCATCTCTAATAGGGACGAATTTGGAAAATTATTTTAGAGACAGATTTATAGATGGATATTAGTTGTCTCTACTTTAGCGATGAAATTTTTTCTGTCTCTAAAATCAAAGATGGAAAAATTTCCGTCTATATGTTTTTCCTTGGCCAGAGACAAAATTAATTTCATCTATGCCCTCAAAGACAAAAGTAATTTTGTCTCTACCCTTAGCTTAGAGACGAAATCCGTCTTTATTTATACAAAATTAAATTACACAAAATCAAAATAATCTAACGTAAAAGCATGCGCATAATAATAAAATAATTGGTATTTTAAAATATAAAGCATGCAAGTAATAATAATTGGTATTTTAGAACATAAAATAACTGGTATTTATATTTTAGAATATAAATATTAACAATATTTATATTCTAGTATATGTAGAAGTATCTGAGTTCAGAGACGAAATTTTTTTTGTCTCCAAACTCTAAATTTGATTGGTCATTGGTAAGTCTAAGAGTCAGGCGAGAAGTTGGAATTTTATTATGAAAAGTAGAAAATAATAGCTTAAATATAATTTGAAGCAAATAAATAACTAATTGTCATAGACCTGTGGCCAAGTGAGCCATGTTTGAGCCTTCGATCATGCTAGGTTTTGGGTTTGAGTCACAAGGAAAACAATATTTTTTGGAGAAAAAGGGAAGCCATGCGCGTAGGCATGAGCCTTACGTCATGTTGCGTGCTTGTGCCACACATGTCCAGGCCATTGGATGCTAGACACCCCTATTGAAGCTGTTGCACTTGTTATCACTATAATAGTGACATTTAGTGATGAATTTTTTTCGTCGTTGAAAGATATTTTTTTTTTTGTGTGGCCACTATTTATGGTGCATGTTACTAGTGAGTGAAAGCAGTTGTTGTGACCACCATCCTAGAATTCACCAAAGTGATGTATTGGATATGATGTAATTGGGATCCAAGTTGATATGGCAATCTTGATGGTCGGTAACCCTTATTTTTCGTGCTTCATTGTTTTGGTTTGCATCTTGGAGATCATCCATTGAAGATTTGTGTTATCTTTATTTTTGTTTGGATTGCCAGGTGGGTTAGATCCCAATTTGGCTTGAGGCATGTCTTTGGCAAAGGTAATTAGGGTTTTAGGCATTAAAGGTTACATCAATAGGTTCTAGTAGTTTTTTTTTTTTATTGTATAGACCAAGATGGGTACTGTATTTTATGTGGTCCTTTATTATTTGTGTATTTTGTTTTCTTTTTTTGTGTTGCTTTTAGTCGTGTTTGTTTAGGTTATTCAAATAGCTATGTTAGGTGTTTTTGGTAAGACATTATTTGTTAGTGGGTGTTTGGTTGACCTTGTTATCTCGCTCCCTAAAACCCTAAATTTGGAGCTCTTGCCTGAATGTGTGCTCGGTGCATATCTTATTTGGTGCGGCTTCTTTTTCTACTACTAGTTTTAGGCATCAAGCAAAAAAAGACAAAAGAAGAACAAAAACTCTTGGAACCATACATATACAAAGTTAAGTTAATGACGTTGACTTAATTAGGGGGATCGGTTCTAAGGTTTTTCTTTAGCAAAAAAAAGGTAAAGCCTTTCTTTGACTTTCAAGTGCAACTTAGTGGCTCACAGGGGTTATGAAATAATGGTTCTGAATAATTTTTGTTTAAGTAAGAATATTAAAAACAAAAATAATGCTGAATCGACTACAACCAAGGCTAAGGTATACCTCGAACCACAAAAAAACTAGGGGGAACACAATAACAATCACCCTCTAGACCAAACCAAATGAAACAAAATAAAGAAAGATAGATGCTGGGAACACCCAAATTATAAAGAGCTACTCCTCTGAGATCACTCATAGAAGCATAATGGAAGAGAGTACAAGCCCAAAAAAGCGAGACAACAGGGGAACATGAGCTCAGAATGCACTGGCACTAAGCATGAAAACACATGATTGCAACAACCATCCTCCATAAATAAACGAACAACCATTCCTCATGGGAAAATAGGCTAAACTCTCAGAAACCTTCATACCTAAAATGAATAGTCGCTATGCGGGTCCAAACAACACATTGGATCTAATGTGCCAACTGAGAAACAAATCAATTCTGATCCTGAAAACATCTATTGTTACGTTTCTTCCAGATATAATACACCAAAGCATGAAGCACCAGCCTATTTTCCACCTACCAGAGGCCCTTTCCACTCCATCTAGCAACTGCCAAGAGCACACCTGTATCCTATCAATGCCATGACCAACTGAATTTCTTGGATTTATGAAAGAAAGGCATCACTTCTCGAGAAAATGGGCACTCAAAAGAGAGATGGGAATGACTTTTCGCATCTGCCCTGCAAAGAAAGCATCTATTCGGGAAAGACAAAAATAGGTTAGTACGATCAAGCGTGGATAAACGCTCCTGAATCGCCTATTAAAGAATAAACTTATGGGCTGGGATACCCACAAAAGACCACATTAGCCTACACTAGCCTATACTAAGGAACCCGGTGGCGCTGAACTTGAAGATCCTAGAATGCTACCTTGGCAATAAAGGCCCAATTAGAGGTGGAGAGCTGACATGGCTCATCTCAATGCTTAAAACGAGGGAGACAAGAGAGATGGTTACGAATTAGGTTAGTGTGCAGGGAAAAGGAAGTCTCCGGCCAGATCCAAGAGCCATATTTAATAAAATCCTCTACCTTAGCTATACTTGAAATACCCAATTGTTGAGGTATTTGGCGAGAGAAATGATCAATGAGAACACCTAACAGGTTCCACTAATCATGCCAAAGGAAAGTAGTATGACCGTCCCCAATCCTCCATCCAAACCGGGATCTCATAACACCCCTTAGCGAGAGTAACTTTTCCAGTACCATGGGTAGGCATAGGGTGTTTTAAGCAGCTAGAAACACTCACCTTTAATCTGATATGAATGCACCCATTTAACCTAAAGGGCCTCCCTATCTTTTAAGAGAAAACGCCAAATTAACTTGGCCACCAGGGCTTGATTCCAAAGATAAAAAGACTTCATACCCAAGCCATCCTACTCTTTAGGGTAGCAAATCACTTGCCATGCCACATTCGCTTTATTAGAATTAGCCTCATTACCACTCGATAAGAAATTTCTAATTAATTTCTCTATCTCTCAGATCACTCATTTCAAAAGGATAAACACGGGTGCCCAGTACACATAAATGGTAGATAGAATAGAATGCACCAATTGCAGATGCCCCCAAAAGGATAGTAACCTAATTATTTTGGGGTAGAAGTGTAATTTCTCATAGTCATAGGGCTAAGTATAATTTTATGGAACCTAAGGACTTTAGTACAAGGGGGAAAAGTGTTAGGAAATGGAAGAAGAAGGACCAAATTGCAAATTATAGTGTGAACACTACAAAAAAATTGGATTTGCAGGTCGGTCGCCGGCCATCGACATCCCATCGCCGTTGCAGGGTAAGAGGCAGGCCATTGTGGCCTAAGGGATAGGTTTATCATTGTGGAGCGACTTGATTGGCTAGAGATTCAGCCGAAAATGGCTATAAATAGTTGGGTATGGCTAAGGGTTTCTTTATTCAAAACTTAGGTTTAAATTGGTGGTTTTTGGAAAAATCATGAGGATTGAATAAAGGGCTTTTGTTCTAGAGGTAGTAAAGATCATTTCTAAAAATTTTGAAGCATTTTGGTGTTGGTTTTAGAGAGTTTTGGGGTGGCTTAAAAATCGAGATTCATCGAAGCTGAGCTTTAATCTGCCATTTTTGAGTGTTTTGGTCAGAATCTTAGGATAAGAGTGGTTCCAGTGTGTTCAGGGAGTTGAATAGGCTAAGAGAAGAGGAGAAATCAAGAGGAAATCAGGTCAAACCAGTCGTCGACGATGAGAGAACAGTCAAAGAAGACAACCCGAGAAGGCACGTGGGCTGTGAGAGCATGTAGGCGAGTGAAAAGGTAAGAAAAATAGGGAAATAGGGGAAAAAAGAAAAGGAGAAAAAATAGGAAAAATTCTAGAAAAATTCTGAAATATTGTTTTATTGATAGTCTGAAAATTTTGTCCAAGAAATATACCCAGGCACGCATTCCGAGATAAGGCACGTATATTAAGAAAACTAATAAGCTTGAACAAGGTGAGTGGTTTTTTCCCACAGATTTATACGTGATGCGTTTTGCCTAAATTAAGCATGATTTTCATGAGGGTTGCCAAATTACATATGATTTACATACATCTTGTCATATCAATACATGTTTTATTGCATCAATAATTGGGATATTTTCATTTGACATGATATTGTTGGCATATCGATACTTGTGATAGGGTGGGATATTACCCTCGTAGTGTAGTTGCATTTCTCCAATGGGTGTTGCCGGATACCACATGAGTCTCTTGTGTTGGGGATGGATTTCTCCAAGGGTGAATGTCGGGGTGACTGCCTAAGGTTCTATGTTGGTGTTAGAATGCAAGTCAAAGTTACATCAGGCACTACAACAAAATTGGCATTTAGTGGCGATTTTTTTTTGCATTTAGCGGTGGTTTTTAACCGCTGCTAAGTAATTTAGTGGCGGTTTTAGAAACCGCCGCTAAGTCAGCCGTCGCGGAACGTTTAGCGGCGGTTTTCAGCAACCGCTGGAATAACCGCTGCTAATTTTAAATTTTGCGACGGTTTTTCTAAATATTTGATTTAGCGGCGGTTTCTATAATATTTAGCGACGGTTTTGAAACCGCCGCGAAAATTAATAACAAAAATTAAATTTTTAATTTTAGCGGCTGTTTCAAAACCGTTGCGAAAATTAATAAAAAAAATTAAATTTTTAATTTTAGCGACGGTTTCAAAACTACTGCTAAAATTAAAAATTTAAATGCTTTTATTGCCGGCGCAGGCCAACCGGACCCGCGCCAGCCAGCCCAGCTCGCGCCTGGCCCTTGCGCGCCATGTGGCCGCTTGTGCGCGCACGCGCACGCGAACTGCCTGATCTGTGAAGAACCCCTTAACATATATGCACATATATATATTATATACTAATCTAACAACTAATTTTCAGAATTATATTTTATATTTTTTAATTTATATTAAAAATATTTATTAATTGATTATTTTTTAAAAGAATAATAGAATAAATTAAAAATAAATTAAATTAAATAAATTAATTGATTAAAAATAAAAAATAATTTAAATGCAATTTTAAAAATTATTAAAATTTTATATATTAAAATTTTGTTAAATTTATTTTTATTTTTTTTAAATTAGATTTTTAATGAATTTTGCTATTAATTTAAATGCAATTTTAAATTTATTTTTAAGATTTTATATTTATTTTTATTAATTTATTTTGTAATTATTTTCTTAAGCAAAATTTAATTTTTTTAATGAAAATAATGAATTTTAATATTTAAGATTTTTAATCGCCGCTAAATTTAATTTTTTAATAAATTTTGCGGCGATTTTTGAAAACGCCACAAATATTATTTTATTTTTAATTTTGAATTATTTAATTTTTTGAATTTAGCGGTGGTTTTTCAAAAATCGCCGCTAATTTTAATTTTTTTTGAATTTTGTGGTGGTTTTCAAAAATCACAGCAAATGTTAATTTAATTTTAATTTTGAATTATTTAATTTTTTTAATTTAGCGACTGCCATTAAATTTAATTTTTTTTTTGAATTTTGCGGCAGGTTTTTTAAAACTGCTGCAAATGTTAATTTAATTTTAAATTATTTATTTTTTTATTTAGCGTCGGTTTCTCAAAAACCACTGTGAAACAGAATTTAATTTTTTTATTATTTAATTATTTTTTAAATTTAGCGACGATTTTTTAGAAACCGCCGCAAAAAAACATGTTTTATTGAATTTTGCGACGGTTTTATGAAACCGTTGCAAAAATCTTATTTTGCGACGGTTTTGAAACAGCCGCAAAAAAATCGCCTCAAAAAATTAATTTTTTTGTAGTGAGGGCGTCTGATTATTCATGTCCATACATCATTCAATCATGAAATGTATTTTAACCCTCACTTATAAGATTCATCTTTTAACTTGGACTTTTATCCCTAAAATATTACATCACTACAAAAAAACGGGTTTATTGCGGCAGTTTTTTTGCGGCGGTTTTGAAAACCGCCGCAAAACATGAAATTTTGCGGCGGTTTTCCAACCGCCGTAAAATAGGTTTTTTGCGGCGGTTTATCCTACATTTTGCGGCAGTTTTGAAAAATCGTCGCCAAATTAATTAATTTAAAATAAAAATTAAATTTAGCGACGATTTTAAGAAAATCGTCGCCAAATTCATTAATAAAAAATTAAAAAAAATTGAATTTAGCTGCAGTTTTGACAAAACCACCGCTAAATTCGTTAATAATAAAATTAAAAAATAAATTTTGCAGCAATTTCAAATAACCGCCGCAAAATTTAGAAATTAAAAAATAAAAAAGTAAATTTAGCGGCAGTTTTGACAAAACCGCCGCTAAATTCCTTAATAATAAAATTGAAAAGTAAAATTTGCGGCGGTTTTAAATAACCGCCGCAAAATTTAGAAATTAAAAAATAAAAAATTAAATTTAGCGGCGGTTTTGACAAAACTGCCGCCAAATTCATTAATAAAAAAATTCAAAAAAAAATTAATTTTAGCGACGATTTTGTTTAAATCGCCGTAAAATTTAGAAATTAAAAAATAAAAAAATTAAATTTAGCGGCGATTTAGTCAAAAACCGCCGCCAAATTCAGAAATTAAAAAAAATCAAAAAATAAATTTCAAAAAAATTAATAATTTAAAATTAAAATTAAATTAAATTTTGCAATATAATCTAAATTCTTTAATGTTTTAATCAATTAATTTATTTAATTTAATTGAATTAAATAATTAAATTAAATAATTTATTTATTTTAAATTTATCAATTAAATAATATATAAAATGTAAATTTATCAGTTAATTTATCAATTAAATTTTTAATTTATCAATTAATTTTTTTCCTTCTCAAATTTGTAAAATGTAAAATTTTAAAATATTAATTTATAAAATATAAATTTTGTATCTATAAATATAGAAATTAAATTCTAAATATATAAATTATTATATTTCATGTGCATAAAATATATATACATGTAAACTAATTTATATAAAAATTTATAAATTAAAATATATATTAAATGTATAATAATTAACTATTTGTAATAGTTATTAAATATATACAAAATGAAAAAAATGAGAGGAGAGAGAGAAAGGGGCGCTTTCATATTTTAAAAAAGAAGTTA